>NC_081414.1:8440000-9640000 GCF_030272615.1 Cryptomeria japonica
GTGACTTGGCATGAGGTGGCGACGTGGATTTTTAGATATGGTAAATGATGATAGAGAAGAGGAATGTTCTTTCTTTAATGATTTGAAATCTATCATTTATAGTAAGTGAGGTGTGAGGATCCATATTGTCAGATACAAAGTGACTTGGCATTTAATGCATGCTTGAACGCAATCATTTCAGATTAAGGTCGCACGAGTAAAGATTAATGAGGACAGTTTATGGTAATCATGGGTAAGATTTTCTCAGTTTTTAAATTGAGTAGCCATCATGTTGAGATTATCATTTCTTTTGGTTAAGCGTTAAAAAGAGTTTGTGGAGCGGGAAGAAGTAGACGGCAACAGGGGTTTGCAGATGACAGAGGAAGGTATGTTCAAAACAACTTTCCTAATTGTTGCAGTTTATTTTAGAAAAGCTCTGGATATTTTGTTAGTTGTTTGTTTCCGCTTCCCTGTTCTTCTTTGTCTGGGTTAATTGGAGAAAATCAAGAGCTGAACATGAGGCCCACTTTGCCTAAATTAGTAACCTCCTTTTCCCTTGTAAGTTCCTTACTAGAGCTAGGTGATATAGCCTTAGTGCAACTAGATTTAGATGATTTCCTAGAAAGAGTACAGAACCCAGCCATTGATCCCATGATGAGAGATATTGCATAGAGCGATTTATTAGAAGCAATCGCATTTCCCATAGCTGCTCCTTACCTTGAATTGATTTTAGAATGCATGAACCACTATGATAAAGCCAACAGGTGCATAAGGAAAAATAATGGTGAGGTTTTGTTGTCCGTCGATAGACAGATGATAATGACTGCCATGGGTATCCCACACCAGGAACCCTATGAAGATTGGACAATTGGAAAATCTTATGGAAATTATTCTGAGAAAAAGCAGTATTACAGAACTATCATTGCACAAAATTGGCTTTTGAAGTTTCAAAAGGGGGGTTCAAGGCTACCAAGACCCTTAATCCGTGAGCATTTGATTCCTGTGATTAGAGATTTGGTAGTACCATTGAGCAGAGTCAAGGGGAATTCACACTCCTTCTATTGGGAAGATTGGATGTATTTCTTCATTCAGGTAACTCTAGATAAGAATCGATTCATTGACTTGGGAACTGTTATTGCAAAAAGATTGCATGAGGGTTTGAGAAATTATCTTGGGATGTCTAATTTCTATATGTCTTCATACCTCTTATATTTGCTAGCTTGTGTGAGAGAATGGTCTGGATTATTGCATGCCAAATGGGTTCAAGGTATTAAAATTTATGAGCATCACCCTCATTTGACTTTAAAAGGACATGTTGATGATTATCTTCGCTGGAATGATATTTTTGCTGGGAGGTTGACCTTTGAATTACAAGATAACCTACATAGGAGAATGTTTGCATAAGCGGTTGAACTAGTTAAAATCTATGACAATTTCTTTGCACGGTTTAATCACTTCACTTACATAAGGGTTGGAGGTTTTAGAGGTGAACCCTTTAGGATACCCAGGTATGTTTCAGACTCCTATATCCTGATTGAATTTTCCAGGCAGCTAGCCTATGTCGTGAAAGATTATGGTGAAGATACCGGCACAAGTGGAATTTTTCCCATCGATCTAGGCAATTACAGTTGTAGGTCTGTCTCCGATGCACTAAATCTTGAGCTAGAGTTTAAAAGATTTCATTTGAAAACCTTTGTAAAAAGGGATAACTTTGATAGTAAAGGTTTTATCACCCAATATGTGGAGAAGATGGTACCTAATCAACATGTACCCTAGTTAGAGGATTATTGGGAAGATTGCCCAGATGAGTTTGAAGTGAGAAAGAGGAGTTAGTCCAGGTTAACTTTGAAACAAATTCACGACATGAAATTGCCAATGGACATTTCAGGTGTCACTACTGATGATGAAGGTGTATTGGATTTTGAGTTTATGAAACGAGTACATAATGAACCTCTCCCAGAAGTTGACTGGAAAAAAAAGATGGAAGATAGAATTTAGACATGCACTTTTAGCATAATTCATAGAACAGAAAATTGGCTTAGGAGTTGCTGATCTCATCCAGCAAGAGCAACTAGTTCAAGAAACAAAAACAAAAAGAAGAAGGTTGCAAGCAAAACTTTTGTTTTAACTAACACCCCTATTTCTGTTGTAGGAAAAAGGTAGGCTAAGGTTAAAGAAGAGAAACTTGACACTGAAGTTGCACCTTTTGTTGGTGGTCAGGTAATCAGGTCAAGGCAGAAGAAGAACTTTCAGCATACTGTCACTCATCTCATTCTCAACTTGGATGCCGAGGAAGTGCAGGGCGATATGGCAACCCCTGTTTCGAATGTTGATAAGGTCTTAATTGACTCAGATGCTACTGCTCAAGATTCACATGTGCTTGATATTTGGTCCAATGCAAAAAGTGCTACACAACCACCTTTAGGAGCTATGCAATCTAAGGAACTGACACTAGCTCCTAAATGGTTAAACGACCCAATTACCTGATAGTTCTGACACTTAAAGATAAGTACAAATGCCAAGCTAATAAGATGAGAGGGGGGGTGAATCATAAAAACTTAATCTTCCATAAAAACATCAGATTCAACCTCGGTAACATATGCTTCAGTAATATAACCAAAACTACTAAACATGCAAACTCAAAAGCATATAAACATCATAATACTCATAACACCAGATTTAACGTGGAAACCCAAATAGGGAAAAACCACTGTGGGATTTTGGACCCACTAAGAAATATACTCTTCTAGAGTATGCTTGATTAAAAGAAAAACATGTTAAAGATTACAAACACATTGCTAGATGTGACCTAGTTAAGGGATTTCCCTCAGATTTGTTAGGATCTTCACCTTGTTAGAAGTGACCTTGTTAAAGGATTTCAAACACTTAATCAAAATGTCACCTTGCTAGAGGGTTTTACAAATAAGACTGTTAAGTCCACTCGATTAAGAGATTTTCTATCACTTCACAAAATAACAATAATAAAAATCTATCTCAAACTTCACATCTAAAATGCTAAAGCAGATTCTTATTTGCTCAATACAATTTAGGACTTATCTTGTCCATCTGTTGGGCTCTATACTCTGTTATTCAAATAGGTCTTCAAGCTTCTGTGCTCGGTAATCACTATGTAGCATCCTTGTGCATACACTTGTCTGCATACATTGTTTATCAACAGTTCCTTATTTATAAACAATAGCTAACCACTTAATCTCCTTGATCACATTTCCCATGATCAATCATAGCCATTAGATCTTCAAACTTTGACCAGGTTCAATGTATCCTTCGATCTAAAAATGTTTTACCCCACCTTGGAACTTGTGCTAGGGTATTGCGGTTCAATCTAAGCTGTAGATCTTCCTGCCGATTTTACTTTGCCATAGATTCTTTAACAAACTTCATTCACGGCATACCAATCATTTAATCATAGCCAGCTCATCAGCTTCCTTCATTAAATAATGCATGTAATCATTTAATGCATGTAATCATTTAATGCATTATGTTATTACTCAGTTGCAACTCGGTAAATACTAAACTTCACTCGGTAGACATTCTACCTTCATTAACTGATAGCGATAACCTTAGGGTTTACCGACTAGGTTCCTTAGGGTTTATCGACTAGGTTCTTTAGGGTTTACCAACTAGGTTCTTTGCTCGGTAACATAGTATAGTATTAACCTTACATATGTATGATATCAAAACAATCTAAACATCATGATCTCATCATTGTCTAACTCGGTAATAGTTGCCCATTGAATAACTTATTTCTCCCCTTATTCATCATATTATGTCTGTGTCTTTTACTAACATCTTTATACTCATCAAATCATACTTCTCAAGATATGGCAACATCATACTGAATTAGAAAATCAATTTCTTGACATCAATGATAAAATAATAATATTAAGACAGTAAAACATCCTTAATTAGTTATATCCATAATCATCAACAACCTTCTCAATTTCCTTATTGAAATGCCAACAATCTCTCCTTGATTGTTATAATGCCAACAATCTCCCCCTTTGGCATTAATGGCAAAACCAATTGATTTGACCTAATTGATTCAGATTGTTGTGAGATTCTGAAATGTTGAAATGCTCTCCTTCTGTCATCAGAATTCTCCCCCATACATTAGTCTTCTCTTCTTTTCTCTTCAATCTTGCTTTTTCCTCAGTCTTCTCCACCTTTGACAACAATGCCAAAAAGTAAAGAACTAAAACATAATTTCTTTCTATATGAAGTGATTTCCTGCTGTTATGTATCAACTTAGTCTCGGTCAGAGCATTTATGTCTTCAATTCTCGTTCCCTGTATTGTTTCTTGCACACCTTTAGAAAACCTCCTAAAGTGTGTAAATCAGCATCAACTCCTAAAAGATATTCTCTAGAATCATCAAATTGATGCCTTCACTGAACTCGATTAGTGAGTAGAAGATAGGGGTAGGACCCCTAACTTACTTCTAAGATACTCAAAAGTGTCCCTTGGTAGTGGCTTGGTGAAGGTATCTGCTATTTGTTCCTTTGTGCTAACATACTCCAACACCACTTTCTTCTCTTGAGCTTCTTCTCTAAGATAATGATATTTAATAGAGATGTGCTTTGTCTTAGAGTGCATAACTAGATTCTTTGAAATGTTAATGGCACTAGTATTGTCACAGAATATAGTTACTGGCTCGGTAACTTTCTCATTTATACCTTCTAACAATTGTTTGATCCATGCTATGTTGGTACAATTCAATGCTGCAACAACGTATTCAACTTCTGTTGTTGACTATGAAACACATCCTTGTTTCTTGCTAAGCCAACTCACTAGTCTTTCTCCTAAAAAGAAAGCTCCTCCACTTGTGCTTTTCTTGTCATCAATGTTGCCTGCCCAATCAACAACAGTATAAACTTTTAAATCAAAATCATTTCTTTTCTAATATACTAAGCCATAATCTTCAATGCCTTTCAAGTATCTGAAAATTCTCTTGATTGTTGTCATGTGTGTTTCCTTAGGATCTGTAGAGAATCTTGCAACTATACCTACTGCATGTGCTATGTCTGGCCTGCTGTGAACAACATATTGTAACTTTCCAATCATGGATCGGTAAGTGTCACATCAATAGATGTAGATTCATTATTCTTTGATAGTTTACAATTGGTAGTCATAGGAGTACTTACTGGTTTTGAATCCTCCATTCCAAATTTCTTCAAGATTTCCATTATGTACTTGGATTGAGTAATGAAAATCTCATCTTTCATCTATAGTATCTGTAAACCTATAAAATACTTCATCTCACTGATTAATGACATCTCAAATTCTTTGCTCATTTCATTTCCAAAGTTCTTACATAGAGAGTCACTTCCACAAAATATAATGTCATCAACAAATATGGCTGAGATAAGTATTCCATTTTCATCATTCTTCATGTACATATTGTTGTTTTCACTTGTTCTTATAAAACCAATCTTGATTAAATAAGAGTGCAATCTTTCATACCATGCTCTAGGTGCTTGTTTCAGACCATATAAAGCTTTGTTCAATTTACATACCTAATCTTTATTATTGTCTTCAGCAAATCCTTTAGGTTGTTCAATAAAAACTTCTTCTTCTAATATACCATTCAGAAATGCAGATTTGACATCCATTTGATATACCTTGAAATTCTTGTAAGCAGCATATGCCAACAATGTTCTTACTCCTTCAAGTCTAGCCATAGGTGCAAAAGTCTCACCATAATCAATTCCTTCTTCTTGGGCATAACCTTTGCAAACTAGTCTTGCTTTATTTCGAATGACCTCACCTTTTTCATTCAACTTGTTTCTGAAAATCCACTTTGTACCGATTACATTTTTGTCCTTTGGTCTTGGGATTATTGTCCATGTGTCATTCTTCTTGATTTGATCAATATCTTCTGTCGTAGCATTTATCCAATCTTTACTGTTAAATGCCTCTTTCACTATTCTCGGTTCAAATTTAGATATCAGACATGTGTTCTGTCTCAGTTTGTTCCTTGTCATCACTGGATCATCCTTATCTCCTATAATCTGATTTGGTGCATGATGTCTTCTGACATATTTGGCTAATACAGGCTCAGTAGGCTCTGTATGATCTTCTTCATCACTCGGTAACTGAATATTCTCTTCATTTCCTTCTGCAGTTTTCTCGGTAGGACTTGTCGGTTGAACATAGACAAATTCATCATAATCTTCTGGTTCTTTGGAATTTCCTTCATCATTTCTTTTTGCAAATTCATCAATTTTCACATTTGCACTTTCTACTATTTTGTTAGATGATTTGATCAAACTTTTAAATGCTTTACTTCTACAAGAATAACCAAGAAATGTTCCTTCTTCACTTTTCTGATCAAACTTGCCATTTCTATCGTCCTTGTGTACATAGCATCTACTTCCAAAGATTTTAAAATAACTTACATTAGGTTTCTTGTCATACCAGATTTCATATGGTGTCTTCAAAGTACCTTTCTTCAGTTGTACTAGGTTCAGGGTGTAAACTATTGTGCTTATTGCTTCTCTCCAAAATGTTTGTGGCACTTTCTTTTCAATCATCGAGGTTCTGGCACAATCCACAATAGATCTATTTCTTCTCTTAGCTATTCCATTTTGTTGTGGAGTTCTCGGTGTAGAGACTTGTCTTTTTATACCATGATCATTGCAGAATAAGTTGAACTCATCATATGTGAACTCTCCTCCTCTATCTGATCTAAGACATTTCAGTTGTCGTCCTGTTTCATTTTCAACTCTTGCCTTGTACCATTTAAACATTTGAAAAGCTTCTGATTTTTCTTTTAAAAACATTACTGACATCATCATTGAGTAATCATCCACAAATAATATGAAATATTTATCACCATAATAACTTTGGACTTTCATAGGACCACAAAGATTAGTGTGCACAAGATCTAAAATTCCCTTAGAAGTGTAAGACTTACTTGTAAAGCTTGATCTTGTCATTTTACTCATCTGGCATTCTTGGCACATAGAATTCTCAAGTTTTTCAAGACTCGGTAGACCTCTTACTTGGTGCTTCTTGCTTATTTTGATCAAATTATCAAAATTTACATGACAAAACCTTTTATGCCATAACCATGTATCATTTATCTTTGCATACAGACACTTATTCCAAGTTGAGTCAAGGTGAAATGTGTTACCTTTTGTTTGTGTCCCAGTAGTAGCCAACTTTCCATTCTTGTCATGAACTTTGACAATTCCTTTTTGAAATTCTATTCGGTATCTTGTATTGTTTAGTTGTGCTACACTCAACAAATTGTATTTCAAACCTTCAACCTAATAAACATCATTGCATCTTGCATTGTCAAGAAGTGCTATGGATCCTTTACCTTTTACTGGACATGGTGCATCATTACCAAATCTTACATAGCCTCCATCATAGTCTTCTAACATAACAAACTTGTGTTTATCACCTGTCATGTGATGTGAGCATCCACTATCTATGATCCAAGAATCATTAGTATTTATGTGAGATATTAGGGCTTTTTCTTCATACCTTTCTTCATCTGATCCATCTTTGATAGCCACATAAACTACTTCCTCTGTATCAGTTTCATCTAACTTATCATCATTGGATTCCTCATCGACTTTTAAGCATGTCTTTCTATCTCTTCTTCTGAAGTCTCGGTGTCCTCTGTAATGATTATCTTTCTGTCTATCATCTTGGTAATCTCTCTTTTCAGTAGAATCTTTGTCAGGATAGTTAGAAGCCATATGTCTTATCTTATCACAATTGAAACATTGCAAAGATAGTTTTCCTTTATACTTACCTTTGCCTCTCAGTAACCTTCTGCCTAATAGTGCTTCAAACTCTTCTTTCTTTTTGATTTCCTAATACAATTTGTGTACTTCCTCCATGTTCTTGCGAAATCTTTCACTTGCTCCACTGTGATCTCCTTCAGAATACTTATACTTTCTTTCATTGTAATCATTAGATTCATCAAGATGAAAAGAACTAAATGCATATTCAACTTTATTTTCTGATGACCCACTGTTATCAAAGTTACTTAACTCAAATGCATGTAGCTTACCACTAGTAGCATCTAAAGAAACTGGCATATTAGGTATAGACCTCAATTCATTGATTGCAGAGACTTGGATTGTATAAGCTGGTAGAAGGGTTCTTAACAACTTACTTGTTATATCCTTTTCTTCAATAGTTCCACCTACTCCTTTGATTTGATTGACAATCTCCTTTAGTCTTGTACTATACTGGGTTATGTTCTTACCTTCATTCATCCTCATAGATTCAAGTTGTCCTCTTAGACTATCCACTTTTGCTCTTTGAACATGTTCATCTCCACCATACACAGATATGAGTTTGTCCCACATAGCCTTTGCATCATTGTAGCCTTCTAGATCATTAAACTCTGAATCGGTCAATGCAGATGTTATTTCAATCATTGCTTGGATATGTTCTTGCTTTTCCTTTATCTCTTCCATTTTCAATGGATAGGTGCTTGGTATAATGAAATCATTCTCCAGGTAATATACAACATATTCTCCAACTCTTGATAGGTGCAACTTCATCCTTTTCTGTCATGTAGAGAAACTTGACTTGTTCAGCTTCTGTGCATCCCTCTTATACATCTTTGGATCTTTGGATCTTTGCCTCAAGTACCTTTAAACTTTTTCTTCCGGAGTCCAAAGCTCTAATACCAATTGATAGTTCTGATACTTAAAGATAAGTATAGATGCCAAGCTAATAAGATGAGAGGGGGGGTGAATCATACAAACTTAATCTTCCATAAAAACATCAGATTCAACCTCGGTAACATATGCTTCAGTAATATAACCAAAACTGCTAAACATGCAAACTCAAAAGCATATAAACATCATAATACTCATAACACCAAATTTAACGTGGAAAACCAAATAGGGAAAAACCATTGTGGGATTTCGGACCCACTAAGAAATATACTCTTCTAGAGTATGCTCGGTTAAAAGCAAATCCTGTTAAAGATTACAAACACATTGCTAGATGTGACCCGGTTAAGGGATTTCCCTCAGATCTGTTAGGATCTTCACCTTGTAAGAAGTGACCTTGTTAAATGATTTCAAACACTCAATCAGAATGTCACCTTGCTAGAGGGTTTTACAAATAAGACTGTTAAGTCCACTAGGTTAAGAGATTTTCTGTCACTTTACAAAATAACAGTAATAAAAATCTATCTGCAACTTCACATCTAAAATGCTAGGTCACAGTGAATCCACCAATCTGCGAGGTGAATTAATAGCCTTAAGAACAACTATGCAAAAGGATTTGTATTACATGGATGTTCAATTGCTTAAGGAGGATAATCAAACTTTGGAAAGTACCTCAGAGATGATCAATCAGTTCAGCAGCCACATTAAACAAATCAAAGTGGAGAAATCCTTGGTTGTGGAAGATTTTATGAGGATTTCCAAATTGGAATCGATGCTCACGGTTTGCCTAGATCACCTGGATTCACACCGAGACAAGGTACAGATGGTAAAGAGGAAGAAAGAACTCTGGAAGCAAAGAGTAATACATATCAGCCTGTCGCATGTTCAGTAATTCAGGAATTCTTGGAGGTGCATCGTGAGTGGAGTGTGGAAAAGGCAGTTATGGTGTCCATTCAAGCTAATAAAGTGGATAATCCCATGGAGATGGAATCAATGACATGACTAGCACTACTGGCAGTTGTCTGCCAGTGAGTCTAGTTGTTTGTTTTTTTCGGTTTCAATTATGCAGTTAGGGTAGTTTCTCATTAACTCTTTAGAGTTAATTTTATCTTTGGTTCAAACTATTGGTTTGGAGACCTATTTATATGCTTTGTAATGACTTTATTGAGGTTCACTAAGTTTTTGAAAAGCTATCTCTTGAATTTTGTTGAAAAACTCTGTGTATGGAAAGTTGATATTCATCTATGAATGAAGATCGAATAATAGTTATCTTTGACTTCGAATCTGTGTGTTTGATTGTCTGAAATGTGATTTCTGTGAGAATCTGTTTCAAGTAAAGATCTGTTATAGCTTTCTATAAGCGTATAAAATTACCAGTGAGATTCAGCTTAAGCTTTTCATTTTGTTTTAGTGTTCATGCGAAGTTTGTCGGCTTCATATAAAGAGTTATATATGGATCAATGCTTGCATTCATTTGGTGTTGACTTGTGAATGCAATAACCTTTTCTATGCTTTCTCGTGAAAAGTATAATATTGGTTGTGTGTAACTAGAAGTTGGTTGAATATTTGCTAGAGGGAGTTGTACTTTAATTCAGAGGTTAATCGATACAATGATTTTCCAATCTGTCTGGTAAAATTTGTCTTTATTCCTTGGTCAAGGGGATTCAAATTAAATAAAGTGTAAAAGACGAATCTGTTTACCAACACATATAAAAAGTCTCTTGATTTTATTCACCAATTTGATATTGGTTATAACCCTTTGTCTAGTTTTACTCCCTTTGAGGAAGAAACTAAACTCTTGATTCTTTATTTTGAAGACTTAATGCAAACCTTAAAGGAGAAGAGGGAAGCTATAATGAGAAATGATTCTAAAAAGGCTAAGCTGGTTCTAGCCAAGCTTGCCTTTGCTAAGGCCATCCCTCCAGGTGAGTATGTGATGCACAAGAGGCCAAAGTATAGTGTGCTAGTGCTAGTTAGAGGTGAGTCCTCCACTTCAAAAGGGAAAAGACCAATAGAAGATGTCATTGACATACAAGATTCCCCTAAAAGGCAAAGGGTGGGAAAAGAAGTGCAAATTGGTAAGCCTTTATACTCTCCATCCCAATCCCTAATCCATGTGGGAGATGAACATGCAATGGTTGAGCAGTTGTTGCAACTAGGGAGTCTCAGGGAGATTGCTTACACTTATGAGGAAACACAAGAGGGAATGCCTGAAGAGCCACCAAATGCTAAGATGAACTTGACTGCAGATGAGTTTAAAGGAAAGGAGTTACACCTTGCCATCAAACAGGCCAGTGAAGAGTTTCTAGCTGATAATAATTTTGTTACAATAGGGTCTTTTATGCAATTTGTTTGGAGGCAACATATTGAACAATTCAAATCAAGATGTGAGGAAAGGAAGAGTGAACAACCCAACAAATATGAAACTGCAGTGGAGGAGGAAGTGAAACAAGAAATGATGGCAGAGTTCAAAACCATTACTCCTTAGCAGGGGAGAGAAATGGTAGCAAAAGCTTGTGTGCTAATTCTTCCGAAATGGGACATAGAAGATGCCTTAGTGCTTGAAGCGGTAAGGAAAGAAACCAAGCCCATGGAAGGAGTGACATTCAACAAGGACAATGTTGCTTTGTTCATGTGGTCACTAAAGAGGGATGAGAGCAGAAAAAGGAAGGACACTTTAGAGTCCAGCTATCTCAAAGGTATGATTGTAAAGAGAGGGCAGGACACGGGGGTGGTAGAAGCTGCTAGCATAGTTCTAGAAACAACAAAATTCAGTGTGGGAGTAGCTGAGAAGGAAGCTAAGGAGAAGGCTGATCTCCAGGTAGAACTAGAGATAGTTTTAAAGGCTTATAATGAGGCCAAAGGGGAGATAGCCACCAGGGATGGTATCATTGCCAAATTAAAGAATCAATTGGCAGGGCAATACCAAAGGGGTGAATCTTCTACTCTAATGATTGCTTCTTCTCCAACAAGACCTCCACCCACCAGTCCCATCATTGAATTTCCCCCTTCTCCTATGACTTACGGTTTTCAACCAGCTGAGACCATACAAGATGAATTGGAAAAGTTGAAGCAGGCTCAAGCCTTGTTTGCAAGAAAATATGAAGAAAAGGTCAGAGGCACAATTTTGAAATTTGCTAACACATTAGGAGCCTCAGTTGTATGCATTTATATGAAAAGAATTTTGAATATTTTGACTGATTTGAAAGAAGATAAGGCTACTCTAGAGCCAATTTTGAATAAGTGGATGCCTAGGGAAGTGGAGTTGGAACTTATGTGTTTATCTCATGAAGAGGCAGAGGTTGATGCCAATATCAAATCCACTTGTAAGTTAGTAAAAGGCATGATCAGGTTAGCAGAAGAGAGGGTTGGTGTAAAGAGAAAATCCAACTTGTACAAGAAGGAATATGCTAAACATAAGTATGAATTATTTCTTGGGGGTTTTGTTGGTCCAAGTTAGCTGAAAGATGAAAAGGCATGGCTTGATGAGATAGGATATAAATTGTCTCAATGGGTAAATGAGGTCATTAATACAGATGACACATCTTTGTTTATTAAGACAATTGAGGAAATTGAGAAAGTGAAGTCACATTATGGTTTTTTGGAGACAAAGGTTAGGCAATTAAGAATCACATGGAAAAGGTTAAACAAACTGAAGAAGAAAATTGTTAACTTCTCTTGGCTTGGTGATGACATGTTCCAAGCATGGAAAAGAAAGTATGCAGTGCAAGAAGAGGAAGTCCAGGAATAGTTAGAAGATGTTGCAGCGGAATAAAAAAATTAAAAAGCCGCTAGGATTGAAAATGACTTGTAACTTCTTTTTGAAGAAAATTGTAGTTATAACAAACTATTCTTAGGAAAGTCTGAAGCTTGTTTTGCATTCATATTCTTATAAATGGATACCATGACTTAAGAATAGGATATGACAAGAATTTGTAAAGAAACTCTACTAAATATATCTAGGGTTTTCTGGCTATATTAAAATTACCTTGAGTTATATAAGATTTTTTAAAAATGAATATTAATATACAGATCAAAGCTTTTTAGGCCTAAATCTTCATTGTCTTCTGGTGTGCATTCATTAGTTTGTTGGTTTCATTTGAATAATTTAGGGTTATTTGATTGAATATGGATTGTAAGGCAATCTTATAGATATGTTTCTGGCTTTTCTCTTCAGGAGAGGAATTAAATATGCGTGAAATATCTTTGTCAGTAAATCAATTGTTTGTTGCTTTGAATTTGATAAATGGTTTTAGTTTAAAGGGAAAGAACTTATATATATGTTAGGCATGTATAGGGTTTATAAAATCCGAAATGATGAAATGTATGAAAATGTTCATATTTGGAACTCTTGTTTAATTTGGGTGACTCTGTAGCTTGGATAAGGCACTGATATTAGTTGTGGAACTCTTTCTATCTTTCTTGGGACCAAGACTAAAAACGAGCACAAGTTTTCTTTAATGTTTCAGTTTTATTGAGGTGATGAAGTCCATGGGTTTTTAGCATCGGTTTACAGTGGATCTCAATTTAAAAGTGTGAAAGCATTCACAAAAGGTATACCCACCTAAGCTTTGGATAAGTTCAAAGTGTAGAAGGTTTTGCTGAAACCTTGTTATATGTTATTCTGGAATTCTATTTTCTTGTTGTCCTCTTCATATGCAAACAAAGTTATCAAATTTTCTTATAGATAGGATAGGGGGAATCAAAATTTGTGAACAACACAAGTGGTTACCGAGCAGTGTCATGTTTTGGTAGGTGTGTTTCTGTTTGAAAGGATTTCCTAGCTCGCCCCTTTGTAGTTAGCGAAATCTTGTTGGTTTATTACAGTATGAATATCATTGCAAGCGGGGAGTGAAGTCTTGGGGCCGTTTTATTGGGTTCGCTCTTCGGGGTAACATGACATGGTTTTTCTGTTCAGGGGCGGTTATGCCTTTTTGGCAGGTTTGGGAGTTGTTTCCAAAGCCGCGAGCTCTATTTATGCTTTTTTTTTCCCTGTTATGGGGGTTTCAGAACTTTTCAAGAAAAACAATTAAGTTTGCTTAGTAGGAATTTCAGCCTTTTTAAACTATTATTGTTTCCTGGAGAAGGTTAATCAAACTGTGCCTACGACCTTTGTGATACTTCTCTCAATATGCTTTGATGGACTTTTCTGTGCTTTTCTATTAGAATTCCAATAACTTTGGGAATACATTTATCTAAGATTTTGCCGATTAAACTATGTTTTGTACTTGTTATCTGGTAAATGCATGATAAGTATTTCTTTATGTTGCAAAGAAATTTAATTGTGTCTTGGTTATATTCTTGATTCAGACTTGTAGATTGTTGAATGGGCTCCAAAATCATATGTACTTAGGTTTTGTATGCTCATGTCTTCTTAAAAATTCTATGGCACATTGCCTCAGTAGTTTAGATTTATTGTTTTAAGTATTTCCTTCTTTTCCCTTTCCTCCAAAACCCATTAAGAAGAGTCGGCTTCTCAATCCTAGAGGTCATTCAGTGAACCCTACGCAACTGGTCCCCCATCACTGAATTTCCCATAAGGCTGTTTGTTTCCAAGGTAAAATTTAGAGTCAATAGTTCTTTTTCTGGCACTCCCGGTGGGACCTTGTACTTCAATTATATCTCCAAGCTAGTTTATGTCAAAAGCTTGTCACCAGGAGTCAGACATCTTTAAATCCTCACTTCTTTTTCCTCCACTGGTGACCGTCCATTCAGCCACAACTTCATCCTCACAGAGTTTTCCCGCAGTCATACACGTTGTGATGGCACATGTTCCCCCCATAAATTTTGTGACCTGGGATAATGGTAGCCCTCTCATTCCCCCAATTCCACCTATGGTTTGGGGAGCCATCCCTACAATTGTGCTTAAGGTCATTCCTAAGTTCACAAGAGAATGTCATAAAACTCCTCGGGAGCATTTGCAAGATGTAGCCACTGTCTACACTATCCATGACATCATTGAACAAAATGTAGATCTAAGATTGCTCGTAGCCTCTTTCAAGGGAAAAGCTTTGGATTGGTTCAAATCCTTAGGCCCCAACACTATAGGAGATTGGGATCAGCTGAGAGATTGTTTCTTTCAGAGATTATTGGATAAAGCCGACATATCTTCCTTGATACAACAACTTATCACAATAAAGAGGGATCCAACGGAAGCACTAACTGATTTTAATCTAATTTTTCAGTGAACCTAGCAGAGGATACCTTTGTCATCTCGCCCTTTGGCGAATATGGCTTTCATATTCTATTTAAAATCTTTCAATTCTGACATATCAGTGATGATTCAATCTTTAGGAGGAAATACTCTTCCACAAGCATTTGACATAGTAGTCCAAGCTGAAAATAACCTCATCGACGCCAGGAAGCTAGCCCCTTACCCCACAATGCCAGTATTTCCTGAAATATCCACTCAAGTCTTAGAATAAGCTACTCCCAGTACGTCCGCTCCGCAGTCTATGTATTCGATTCCTACTCCCCAAATTGTGTCTTTGGCTGTTGAAATTAGTGATATGAAGAATCTCCTAAGATCCTTCTCCAATGAGATTGTCAACCTAAAAAGAGCCCAGGTCTCGCCTGCCAAGCCCCCTTTTTAGCAAAATTTCCAAGGGAATCGACCTCCGTACCAACATACAAATCACCATGCTGATAAACCTCCTCAGCCAAATGGCCAAATAGTCCCAGTCACAAATCCGTTGCAAGCTGTCTACCCAACCACTGGTAGGGAACTAGTCGTGGGCCAAAACAACTTGGCGGATGACACTAACTCTTGGTGTTTTCTGTGCAACAATGGTCATACTCCGAGGAATTGCCCAAGAGGGGATTTGCAACAGAGGGTTGCAGAACAAAGAAATTTGGTCATCACGTCGAATGAGTCTGCATATATATCTCTGGGTTTGGATAATGCAGCCTTTTCTGCCCAGATGTAAGGAATACCATTGCAGCAAGAAGCAGAGATCGCCCCTGATCATGCACTTTTTTCATGGATGGAAGACGATGATGCAGTGTTGACCAATGGTGCAATCACCTCGAAGGATGGAACCCCTCTCGTGCACTCAGATTACAACCTCCGCTCTAAAAGGCATTTGACCAGGGAAAGCACCAGCAGTATGAGAGCAACACCCATGGACATACCCCCTGAACAACCGATCATTAACTCTTCCTATTCGAGAAAAGAGTTCATCCCTTATAAGTTGAAGGAGCTGAAGGTTCTCACACCACAAGTGCTATATGTGGTAGAACAATTGAAGAAGGCCTCATATCATGTCTCTCTATGGGATCTCCTGAGTATTCCAGAGCAAAAGAACAAACTAAGAGAGGCTCTATCTCATGGTGGAATGGATACAAGTGTGATAGCTCCGCAAGCTCTCTAGACTGACGGAATGGGTCTCCGACCCGCAGCAGGCAAAGCGCACTCTCCGGCTGTATTGACAATTGAAGACTCACCACCTGCTGCCCAAGGAGAAGGTAAGCTTAAGCCAAATCCATTCTACCTTACCCTTATAGTTGGAGATAAACTTTTGCATAACTCCATGATTGATTCTGGGGCTAGCACTACTGTCATGCCTAAGAAAATCGCCAAGGTGTTAAACATCATGTATAACCCTTTAAACAAAGGGGTTATGCTCCTCGATGGGAACAGGGTTCAGACAATAGGTCTCATTAAAAACCTTCCCCTAACATTGTTTGCATGTCCGAATGTGATGGTGTCTCAAGAAGTAGTGGTCATTGATATCCCGCCTGTCTTTGGGCTCTGTCTTTCTCGAGACTTTACTGCTAAAATAGGAGGCTATATGTCCCTAGATTGATCCCATCTCATCCTCTATACCCAGCATGGCACCAAGCTGAAAATCCTCTTAGAACCCCTCCATGCTGACCATATAGCCAACCAAGCCTTGATCAATTTCAAACCTACACACACCTCTATATCAAATGATGAACGAAAGGTGGTAGAGCTTTTGGAAGACAAAGAAGTAACAGGAGAAATTTCACCTGAGCAAGAGGCCTTCCTGAATGAGTTCATAGATTCGCACCCCTTCTCTAACTACCATGCCACTAGCCTAGGTACCTATTCCATTTTTGAAGAGAATCAGATCATCCTAAAGCTTACTAAGGATCCGTTCTCTGAAGATCAATTGGCTTCGGCACTATGGACCCTAAACTTCGATGATGCCAAATGCAAGATGGGCTCTGGAGCAGGAGTTTGTCGCACCCCCCGTTCGAGTGAACAAATCCTAAAGCCTTTCCGGTTACAGTTCACGTGCTCAAATAATGAAGCAAAATATGAAGGAATGATTCAAGGTTTGAACATGGCGGAAATGATGGGCATTAAAAATTTGAAAGTCCTTGGCGATTCCGAGTTGGTGGTCCATCAAGTCTGAGGGATATCCAGTGCCAAGCACATCCGCATGAGGTCTTACCATGCTAGAGTGTGGGATCTAATAGAAATTTTTTATGCTTTCAATATCATAAGCATTCCTTGAAAATAGAATACCATAGCGGACCAAATGGCTACCATCAGAGCCTAATTTGACCTTGATATAGACTTACTCACCAGCTCCCAAGCAGTCAGCATGGTTGTCCGCCCGGCTATCCCTAATAATGATACTCACTGGCAAGTGTTCGAGAGCGATGAACAGATTGCTTTGTTCATCCAAATCTCAGGAGAATTTGCTAATCAACTACAGCCTAAGATAAAGGAAGCCTATGGGAATCAGGTCATCCAGCTGAGATCTAACAAGCTCCCTAACGATTTGATCACTTTAGAGAACCTGTTTGACCACGAGGACGCCAAAAAAGATAAGCGGAAGCTCACAACAAACAAAGAGGATTATGCCCAAATGTCGGTCGGTAGTGGAAGAGTTCTCAAAGTAGGAAAGGATGTTTCCTTTGAAGACAGAAAGAAGTTGGCTCAATACTATGATGAATATGAAGGTGTCTTGTCTTGGTCTTATGAGGATTTAAGAGGATACGATCCTAATATCATCCAGCATATCATCGAGCTTGCAAATAAGGCCAAGCCGGTCCGACAGAAGCAAAGACCGGTTAACCCAAAAATTGAGTCTCTCATGGCTCAAGAGTTGAAAAAGCTTATTGAATCAAGGATCATTTATCCCATAAAACATAGTACATGGCTGTCAAATTTGGTGCCTGTTAGGAAAAAGAATGAAGATATCTGTCTCTGTGTGGATTTTCGAGATCTAAATCAAGCATCTCTCAAAGACCACTATCCTCTGCCATCAATGGAGCAATTACTGAGCACGGTGACGGGATCGGAAATGTTCTCAATGCTCAACGGTTTCTCAGGATATAACCAGGTAAGTGTGAAGGCGGAGGACCAACACAAGACGACGTTCACCACTAAGTGGGGGACGTTTGCGTACCAGAAGATGCCCTTCGGATTGTCAAATGCTAGGGAAACTTTTCAAAGGGCCATGGATTTATCTTTCAAAGAGATAATTAATAAGATCATCTTAATATACTTAGATGACCTGACAGTGTTTTCCAAGCACCGAGAGAATCATTTTGACCATCTCGACTTAGTCCTCAAAAAATGTCTTGAATTTGGGATTTCCTTAAACCCAAAGAAGTGTATCTTTGGGGTTCCTCAAGGAAAATTGCTTTGGCATATAGTTTCAAAGGAGGGTGTTTCCATTGACCCAGATCGAGTCAATGCCATTAAAGACCTTCTTCTCCTGGTCAACAAAAAGGGAGTCCAATCTCTTTTAGGAAAGGTCAATTTTGTTAGTCGTTTTATTTCTGACTTTGCCAGAATAATAAGACCCATTACCCTCATGTTAAAAAAGGATATACATTTCAAATGGACTACTGAAGCCAAAAAATCTTTTGATGAAATTAAAAATGCCATCTGTTCAACTCTCGTATTGTCTAACCCAAACATGTCAAAGGACTTCATAATGTATGTTTTTTCTGGTCAGCATAGCATCGCCATGGTCCTAACCCAAAAAGATGTCCAAAAAGGAGGAGAGCATCCCATAGCTTTCCATTCAAAGAATCTTAAGGATTATGAGACCCGATACAACTTTGTCGAGAAGCAGGTCTTAGCAGCTGTAAAATGACTAAAGAAATTAAGGCATTTCATCGCATATAATAAAACCACGGTGTACGTAGCCCATCCCGCAGTAAGGGAATACATTATGGAGGGTGACATCACTGAAAAAAGGGCGAATTGGATCACCAAAATCTTGGAATATGATGTCGATGTCAAGCCAACAAAGCTTGTTCATGGGAGAGGTCTGTGCGAATATATAGTTCAAGAATGTGAGCCCCATGATGAAGAAGCATCTACAGAGGAAATGGTTATTCTTTTTCCTGATGTTCCAAATGACAGCTAGATTGAGAAGAGAAAGCAATTCATGAAGACCGGGATTTTTACCAAAGATCTCCCCCCAACTAAGAGGAGATTTTACAAACTCCAAAATAGTGGTTTACGCTTAATAGGTGGAACTCTTTTCAAAAGAAATTTTGATGGAGTCCTGCTCCGCTGTGTAGACCAGAGCCAAGCTGATAAAATCCTACATGAGTTCCACTATAGCTCCTTAGGAGGCTATTTCTCTGCACCAACAACCATTATCAAGATTACTCAAGCCGAGTAATTTTTGCCATCCATGTTCAAGGACACACAAAATTTTAGTAAGGGGATGCAAGGAGTGCCAATATTACACAGGAAGGAGCAAGGAAGGTGCAATGCCTCTTAGGCCTGTGTCAGTAGAAGAGCCTTTTGCTCAATGGGGTCTTGATTTTATCGGAATGATCAACCCCCTCAGTTTAGCCAAACCTAAGTGGATCTTGACTGCTACTGGTTATTTCACCAGATGGTCCGAAGTCATTCCTTTGCAGAATTCATCAGAAAGTGAGGTGTTGGCTTTCCCAGAAGAACTGGCATTCTGATACGGTTCCCCAAAAATAATTATATTTGATAATGTGCATGCATTCACAAGCTCACAAATTACCCAATTCACCCTCAGCATAGGTATCTATCTCAAAACCTCTTCTAATTATTATCCTCAAGGGAATGGACTTGCTGAGTCCACTAACAAAAACTTGATCGAACTTATTAAAAGGATAGGTTTTGAATACAAGAGGGAGTGGCACCACCACTTGAGAAGCGCATTATGGGCGGACCGCATAACACCCAAGCATATTCTAAAAAACTCCCCATATAAGCTGGTATATGGAAAGGATGCACTTTTCCCTATGTCGCTAGAGATCCCAACATTGCAATTACTAAAATCAATGGAAGTGGTTGAAAATGGCCCTATGGCCGTGAGATTGGTAGAGATTATGGAGCTAGAAGAAGCAAGGGAGGCAGCCTTTGCGGCTCTCCAAGATAGACAGGAAGTCATCAAAAGATGGTTTGACAGTAAAAAGAGCTCTGGTCTGGTCTTCAGCCTCAGAGACCTCGTATTGAAATACAATGAGAGGGCAGCGAAGCCTGGTTAGCACACCAAGTTTGATTGCCTATGGGAGGGACCTTTCCGCATTATGCATTGCAAAGGTTTCAACGCTTTTGAGCTATAAGACATGAATGGGGACCCCCTCCCAATTCTGGTTAATGGTTTCCACCTCAAACCTTTTAATTAGGTGTTTTGTGCACTTTTAAATGTATATATTGTATATATTGTGAGTAGTTTCTTTTAGTGCCTATTTATCTTATTTATTCCCAATTAGTATCAGGCAAGCAACAAGAGAAAGCAAAGAAAGGAGAAAAGTGAAAGGTTCATTATATTAAAAACATTTTTGTATTTTCATTACAAAATAGGTAGGCTCTTGGCCCCTCCTTTTCTACAATCATTTTGCTCAAGTCCAAGACATCGGTTCATCACATCTTCAGCATCTCTCTTCAGTCTCGTCCTCATCATCTTTAGAAGTTTCCTCTTCTCCCGACCACTTAGAGTCAGAGGCACTCTCCAGCTCCCCGGGCATGAAAATAACAACCAGGTTTGGTTGCTGATCTGGTGTCAGAATCCTCGGGAAGATATAGTCCTTGAATTCAGTATACCAGTTCGTACCTTTTGAGATCGGGACTATCAAATGGACATGTAGAAGAAATTTTGTGGCAAGCTCGATGCGATACCGATGAGAGGACAATGTCATTGTTTTAGCCCACTGATGAGCGGGTGCCAAGCTACCTCCTCATTGTGTATGATGAACCGCTCTAGGTCGGATGGCATTGGAAGCCCTCAAAAAGGGACGTAGTATTAAATCACATCCTCCAACCCACCCAATTAATCTTGGGAAAAGAGAGCCTGGGTCAGCTGCGAAGCTAGCAGTCCAAGCTGACCGCAATCTAGCAGTGAGGCTATGAACCGCGAGTAAATATTCGTATTCACTCGGTATCAGTTTGCATTATCAACGAAATCTTCTCCAAGTATCCACTTAATGGCGGCTATTATCAAAGGATTTTTTCTATGCGTCATCCTCTATAATCTCTTATCAGAGATATTCCCTAAGAAAGCGACCTGCGCTTTGATGCTGACAAGCCTAAATGGAGTATCCATGACTATAGAAGCCCCATCGTTAAAGCTTGCACTATGCTGAAAGAATGTCTAAAAAGACATATTTATAGTAGAATTTCAGCAGAAGATGATGAATACTCAAAGTGCATGCCTTCCTAAATCCCAATGCTTCTATCTTATCTCCGTTAATTCGCATCAAGTGAATGAGCATGTTTTCAGAATACCGGTGTCCTTCCAAGTACCTCGAGAGGGAGGTTGATAGGAGCAAGAGCCATGCGTATGTACATGTACATCATGTTTTAAATACCAAGTTCCACTGGACTGTCTCAGCTCATGCTAACTTTACTACTATTTCTCTCGATCAAAGAAAAGATTTGCCTAAATGGATTTTCCTCAAGTAACAATAGGTTAGCCAAAAGTAGTCTTGGGAAGCGGGAATGACAGCACTCTTCATCAACGGGAGTTTGTTGTAGCTGCAAATTGAGTTGGTGTGCATGTAAGTAGGTACTTTCCATTAAGCATTCACTTTTGTGAAGCTCTAGGCGCGTTTTGCATTTAAGGTTTGAGGTTTTTCCCTCAGCTTCATCTATTTTGAAAAGAAAGAAAAGGGAAGCCAAACTGTTTTTCTCTCCCAATTTTAGAATTTTCTCAGCAAAGGAAAGAAGCTTTCTGCCCATAATGGAGTCCAAGGCTGCATCCGCAAGTGTTGTTCCTGGAGGTTTTTGGGTTGATATTTTCAGGGAGCTATCCTATTCTACGCATGCCGTCCCTCCAAGGATAGAGTATTCAAGAACAAAGACCAAGGCTAAAATGACAACTTAGAATGGGTCTGTTGTTCTGGACTCCTTGGAAAGTATTTTCAAACCTGAGGTTCGTAAGTAGCCTAAGAGTCTCAGAGAGGCTGCATGCTCTAGGATGCTTCATCATAGAGTAGGCTCCCAATCCGTGGCAGTACGTTTCTGGAGTAGTGGTGCTCCCCAATGCATGGTTCCCATGGTCCCATACTACCCTGAGCTCATAGCAGCTTGCGTGGAGGTTTTTGATCCCACCTCATACTCTGTCAATGACTCCCTCTTGAGATTGGTAGTATCTCCAGAGGCCATTAGGGAGATGATGTGCTGCCCAGTCTTCGAAGCAATGGAGGTTTTCTCAGAAAGCTCAATGGAGGAGTTCTGCAGCACTAGGAGAGATGCTTTGACTTTCTATCAAAGCACTCTCAATCGAAGTCTGTCTTCTGGACTTCCAAAGTTTCCCCTATCCTATAGTGATCTAAGGCAAGAGGACCTCAAGGATATCTCTTCTACCCTTGCATGGTTGTGTGGTCATGACAATGACCGGGATATCACAGCCTCCATTATGGGTTTTCTCTTCAAATGTAGGAAACAAAGGGAATTGTTTCACTTTGACTTCTCTGTGACTATTGTTAGGGCCATTATTAAGCAATTATCAGAGTTCCATCAGTTGTGGTGCTTAAGGTTCTCTTCAGTATTGATGTACCTGCTATTATACCAAAATGAGGCTTTCTTCAGTTAGTTCATGCGGTTGGCCACTTATGATGAATCCGGAAACAGAATGTCGGTGTCCTGCTGGACACCTCTTCTACTGGCCTCCCATGATTCATACTAGTTTTTGGATCTGTTCATGACTCCCATGCTCAAGGACCTCGGCGTGATCCCTAATGAACCATTAGCCCATTTCTCCCAGGTCCAGATGAACTGGATGCAAAATGAGCGCCCTCCTTGCGATTGGTTCGTGGGTCCTTACTTTTCTTTCATTCAGGTGCATGGCTTCTCTGAGGAACCCTTCTAACTACCTACTTATGTAACTGAATGAATCCTAGCTCTTGAAATCACCAGGCAGTTGGTGAGGATCGAAAGGGCCATTGGAGTAGGTAAGCATGATACCTCTATCACCGAAGACCACAAGGCCATTGGCTCAATCACTCTAGTGCGGGGGAATATAGCAGAAGAGGTTCTGATGTCTAAAATGGTGCAACTCAACTTTGTAGTGATTGATGACTCTTGGAGCTACGATGTTGACGACTGCCTCAACAAAAGAAAGAATTCTGTTAAGCATGAGGCTCAGAATTCATGGGTGGAGCGTATGAATCCCTGGGTTGATGACCTAAGCATGTATGTGGGCCCTGATGAATTTCCTATTTTAAGATGCCCCCCATGGTTAAAATTTTACTCCCCCTTGCAAAAATTCAACCTCGTGAAGTCTATCCCTCGGGCGATGTTGGAAACTATGAAAACTTTAGTTTGGACCAGGAAGAAAAGGGAAGACTTTTGGGTATATCGGCAAGAGGTGAGTCAGCCTAGAGCCAACATTGGAAATACCCCCCAGGATGAGTTCTTTGAGCAGGAATGTTGTAAGGCAAATAAATCTGATGATTAGATAGGTGACAGTTCCTCACGCGGGGACTCATCTCCCGAGGTTGCCCCGCGGCAGGAGGTAGAGGTTATAAATATTGAAAGGCAAGATTTGGAGCCACAAATTCTCCTTCCTTTGGATAGTGTAGCTCATAGACATCATTCGTAGGATAGTAAAAGGTGATCCGAGAAGCAGTCGCGTGACTCCCCTCTGAAGAAGAGGCAACATCCTAGCACGTCCGGGAGGAGCCCGCCCTCTCAAATCCTAGAAGCATCCTCAGATCTTCAGCGACCGACGTCTTCCACTACTCAGGTATGTCCCTTTTTTCCCCCATCTCTTGCTTATGTTATTTCCTCAGCTGTCCCCATTACCACAATGCAGGCCTCAGTCCCTACTGCTCTCACTTTAGCCCTGACGGGTACGCTGGTTGATCTCTAAAATGTTCTCCCATGGGCCTCTATCCCTTTCCTAGCCATGACTTTAATATCTGCAACTTTTCCCTCACCAATATCAGAAGCAACATCTATGTCGCGTAGGCTAGGTTTTAGAGAATCCTCTCCTCGAGTTATGGGAGTAGCGTTTGCAAGCCCTTTCCCGTTAGGAGCTCCCCCCTTTGTCCTGTTATTTTCCCCGTCGGCTCTAGCTCACCCCATCCAGACTGCTTTCACTGGGCCTATTTCGCAATTCCCTTTTGTAGTTCCTCCTGGTGTAGCTTTTGTGGGTCAGGCTATTGATAATCCAGATGAGTTCCAACAGCAAGTTGCTTATGGTAGAACCGCTCACCTTGGTAAGACGAGCAAGCGAAAGGAAATGGAAGGTGCTCATCCAGCCTGCCCTCATATGCAGACACATTTCAGCAAGCAAAAGGATTGCCTCTACTTTGCAAATCTTTTCCCCAAGGTTGCAAGCCATAATCTCAAATGAGACCAAATGATTACACACTACATGCCATTGGCATTAGCCTTCAAAGTGCCACGACATCTAAGAAAGTAGAGATGATGGAGGAGACTTCAAAAGCTATATCCACATATTTTATCAAGAAGAGTCACTGTCTGGAAAAGATCCAAGAAGAGAATGCTAGTCTCTGATATTCCCTCACCCAACAAAGAAAGGAAGATAAAGCCTGGAGCTCAAAAATCAATCGTCTACAAAGCCTGTTGGCCTAGGATAATTTGGGAAAAGGGAAACTGCAGTCAGCCTTCAACAATGTGAGCTCTTAATTAAAAGGCCAAGAGGTGACAAGGAACGTGGCTCTAAAAGAATTGCAGGAGAAGGATGCAGAGATACAACAATTAAAGGCAGCCTCTAGGGATGTTACTCAAGTCCAAATGCAGCTACGTGAAGAAATTCTTCTATAGGAAGGTTATGCCCACCAATTGAGTGAGGCTCAGGTATCATCGTCTGAACAAAAGATGAAATTTGAAGCAAAATTGAAAGCGAGAGAAGCTAGTCTCGGATAATCCGGTGAGCACATTTCAGAGGTGGAGGCTCTTTTGCGACATGAACAAGATCGTACATCGCAGTTGCAGCAAACTGTCTGAGATGGAGAGGCCAAAATCCTCACTTTGGAGAATCAAGTGGCCATTGAACAAAGAAAATGCAGTAGGCTCTAGTAGGAGATGGTTACGAAGGATGATGAAATTTCGCGATTGTTGAGTATTCCACCTTTGGAGCAGGTTTCTCAAGACTTTTCTGCTATGTTGATAAAACTGTATGTTTCTCATTGGGAAAAGGTAAAACAATACTACCCCTCGCTGCAACCTGTGCTAAGATTCCTTAGTGAAGTGCAATCCCGCTGTGTCGAGGCCAATGCCCTCATTAGCAGTTCTATGCTTTTCATTGGTCCTAAGATTTTGATAGCCCAGGATCTTATTCAGTTGTTGTATTCTGATTAAGATGAAGAATTAAGGGAAAAGGGGATTGCCGACCGTCGGCAATTGTTTACAAAGATGAATGTTTTCATCAACCGACATAGGGTAATTATGCAGGTTTCGACAACCCTTGCACCCTTGCAGTTTTCAGTTTCGGATGTCAAGCGACATTTAGAGAGGTTTATTTCATTGGGCCTGCCTTCTCCGTTTCCTGTGGATGATACTCTGTTAGGGATTGAGAAAATATTAAGCCAGGTTGAGCATTTGCAACAAGATAGAGCTCCCCTGCAGTGCTTAGGCAATCTTATTTCGATGACCAAGGTGGAGTGTCCTTTACACCCTCTAGCCCAACTCTTTGCTCTCCTAAAGCAGGTCCACGATGAACTTGCACCCTTACCTTTTGATGAAGTGATTTGTCTGGATCAGTATTTCTAGAATTAAGAGGTGTAGGTTCCTCTCCCCAAGGATGAATGGTTTCCTTTACAGCAGGCCTTCGATATGCTCCGTCCCATTTTTACATGAAGTCTGGTCTACGAGCCAATAGTTTTGGGTTCCCATATTTTGCAGGCAGAATTTCCCCTATTAGTCGCCAAGAAATGTTCACATTAAAATTCCTGTAAATAAGGTTTTTGGTCGGGTTGCTTAATTTTGCCTTTTCATCTTTCCAGCAGTGCAGAACGTACAAGACAATTGTCATCTCGACGTTACTCCCTCGGTCCATTTTCGGCGTTCAGGTTTTGGAGTAGCGTGACGATGACAAATGGAGAGACATTGTTGACTGGGCTTCTTTTCGGGGCCCACCTTGTAGTGCAGTAAGCAAGTGGTTACCGAGCACCATCATGTTTTGGCGGGTGCGTTTCTGTTTGAAAGGATTTCCTAGCTTGCCCCTCTATGGTTAGTGAAATCTTTTCGGTTTATGACAGTAGGAAGATCGTTGTAGGCAGGAAGTGAAGTCTTCGGGCCATTTTGCTAGGTTCGCTCTTCGGGGTGACATGACATGGTTTTTCTATTCAGGGGTGGTTACGCCTTTTTGGTAGGTTTGGAAGATTTTTCTAGAGCCGTGGGCTCTATTTATGCTTGTTTTTTCTCTGTTATGGGGGGTTCAGAACTTTTCAAGAAAAATAATTAAGTTTGCTTAGTAGGAATTTCAGCCTTTTTAAACTATTACTGTTTCCTGAAGAAGGTTAATCAAACTGTGCCTATGGCTTTTGTGATACTTCTCTCAGTATGCTTTGATGGTCTTTTCTATGCTTTATTATTAGAATTCCAATAACTTTGGGAATACATTTATCTAAGATTTTGCCGATTAAACTATGTTTTGTACTTGTTATCTGGTAAATGCATGATAAGTATTTATTTATGTTGCAAGAAAATTTAATTGTGTCTTGGTTATGTTCCTGATTCAGACTTGTAGATTGTTGAATGGGCTCCAAAATCATATGTACTTGGGTTTTGTATGCTCATGTCTTCTTAAAAATTGCTACGGCACATCACCTCAGTAGTTTAGATTTATTGTTTTAAGTATTTCCTTCTTTTCCCTTTCCTCCAAAACCCATTAAGAAGAGTCGGCTTCTCAATCCCGGAGGTCATTCAGTGAACCCTATGCAACTGGTCCCCCATCACTGAATTTCCCATAAGGTTGTTTTTTTCCAAGGTAAAATTTAGAGTCAATAGTATCACCTTACAAGAAGTAATCGCTAGGTCACCTAGGAGAACCAAAAGGGCTAAAAATCTTCATCATCTCCAAAGATATTGTGGGTAGCATTGCTGCCCCAACACAAGATGCAAAAGAAAGAGATTAGGCCTCCCCAAAATATCAAATCTCTCAGGTTAAACTTGGTAAATAAACCAAATGGTGGGAGATAGCTTCCCTAGATGCAACCATTGCTTCCATCAAAACAAGGATAGAAAAGTAGCACAAGTCTAAGAAAGAAATCAAGGCTGAACTGTAGCAGTACAAATAGTTGCTCATTGAAATGTCTAAACCATTGGATTCTAGAATCAAGGACACTCAACCTTCTACTTCGACACTCCCACAAGAAGAAGTCAAGTCATTATATAAAATGAGGAGAGTAGCCACTGCTATCAAGACTTGGGCAAGAGACCAACTAAGTAAGGTTAGGATGTTCCTCCAAGACACTATGGATATCTATGAGGACATCCATCTCATTGAAAGAGGTATGATCCTATTTACCACCCAATGGAAGGCCCAATCTACCAATATTGCAAAATAGGTTAAAATATTGAAGAAGATCAAAGATTTGGGTGAGGAGGTGATTAAGAGAGAGGATCTATTAGGGGGAGAAGATTTTGGTATTCTACAAGCCTCTATTGATGGTTTGGAATTCAAGTTAGACACTATAGACCAATGTAGAGCGAAGGAATTGAAAGGACACCCACCTCTTTTAAGTTTCCTCAATGAATATGAGCAATATGTTTATAAAGGTCTTGGGTAAGCATGGATCAAAATTTCTATGAATAGGATCACTTAATTGAGAATAAGTGCTTAAAAAGTGGGATACATATAAGTCAAAAAACTTTTCTCCTACTGTAGAGTTCAATACGAATGTTATGGAAAGGTACATGTATCTCGTCCTCCAGTCTTACCAAGCCACTCAAACAATAGACAACCTAATCGACAACATGGAAGAACTTGGGGAAAATCTAAGGGTTGCCAAATTCCACATTGAATACTTCCAAGGTCCACCACATGCTTCAAATGATTGTTACCTGAGAAACTACTAAAGCTATAGAGAAAACATATGTCAAATAGGCAATTGACTCATAACGCACCCCTGCTGCCACAATGAGGAAAGTCATAGTTGTGGTAATGACTGCAATTTTGAAGAAATATTTATAATGCACTTGTCATGCATAGTGCCACCACCAAGAAAGCACAACACACATGGAGACCTTTCATACTATTGCATATGGAAGAGACTATTTGATCACAGGTGTGTAGTATTAGTTAAGTGGAGTTCAAAAGCAATGACTTGCATGTCGACTGCGACTCCCACGATTTTGTAACTAGGTTATAGGAATCTTTTGTTCCTAGGAAATAGGGGGCATGGTACTATAAATGTAACTAATCAAGCCATTTCAAGGGTCTGAAAATTGAAGATTGGAAGCCCTAATTTAGGATTTTATTTGCAGTATTTGTATTTCCAACATTTTTAAGTTTCAAACTTTGTTAAACTTACTAAGTATCAGTGCTCACTGGTACCATTATTCTTTCATGAGTAATCAATGCAAGCTGCTTTTGTGGATCACTTGTTCCATGATCTGTGTTGAATAGAGTTAGTATTTCTATGATCCGATATCTTCTTTCATCTTAGATAGCACTATTGTTTTGGCTTTTATGTATTTCATCTTTATGGTGTGTGAAGTTTAATCATCTCCTTTGCACGTAAGATAGTAGATCTTACATGTGGATGAAACCTTCATCTGCTACTATCCAATTCATTATAGATGATATTTGATTGTTTGAAGTATTTATCTTTAATTTAACAAAATTGCTTGGTTATTTACGTTTCTTCTTTACCCCTTATATCTTTTGCATTTTATTTCGAAGCGACTCTTGTAAGTGTCTTCTATAACCAGCCATACCACCTTGATTGAACAAGTCACATGAACCTTGAGTTACCTTCGCATCATTGTGACCCAACAAACATGACCTTGGAGAGTAGGGATTTTGTAACCATAGCTCTTTTTAGGAGAGGCTCCGCTTTGCAAAGCCTGCATGTTAGGTGAGTATAAAAGGCCCATCAATAGAACTGGAGGAATATCATGTTGTTGCAGTAAAGAGGATATTCATATATTTGAAAGGAATATAAGATTTTGGATTGTGGTATCTGAGAGGATCGAAATTTACTCTAAAAGATTGTACTGATGCAGACTGGGCAAGAAGTGTTGATGACAGAAAGAGTACTAGTGGTGGAGCAATTTTCCTTGGTTCTCAATTAGTTTCATGGTTAAGCAAGAAGCAAAATTCTGTATATTTATCAATTACAGAAGCTGAGTATATTATAGTTGCATCATGTTGCACTTAGGTACTTTGGATGAAATAAACATTGAAGGATATTGGTGTGATGTTTGATGAACTGATCTCAATCATGTGTGATAATACAAGTGCAATCAATATCTCTAATAACCCGAGACTACATTCCAGAACAAAGCATAATTTTATTCGATATCATTTCTTAAGGGAGAAGGTGTTGGACAATGAAGTAAAACTTGAATATGTACCTACAAAAGAGAATGTTGTAGACATATTTATGAAGGCTTTGTGCAAAGGTACTTTTGAGTATCTTTGGAAGATGTTGGGGGTCATACCCCTTCCTAGTTTGAACTAAGTGCATTTAGCAGTGCATTAGCCTAGGGAAATTCATGCATATTTTAGTTTGGGCTAATATTTTGGGGCTTCCTCTTATGGGGAGCTCTGTAGATTCTGAGTTGAGTTGTTGTTTACCTTTGTCCTTGATGTCAAAGGAGGAGAAGTTGGGAGAAGTTTGGATAAGTTTGAAGAGATATAGTCATTTTTCTAAGGGGGAGACATTTGAAAGATGAAATCTCTATTTGTCATTAATGAATGTTGCCATCAATGACAAAGGGGGAGATTGTTGCAAATGTGAAGTTGCTTGATGTGTTAGTATGGTTATCATTGATATCGACTACTGATTCTGTGTTTCGGTGTTTAGTTTTGCTTCACATTGTTGATATGTTCCAGATGTGTTCATGATGTGTTGATATGTTGTTGGATATTTCCTTGAGTTATTTTTCTCATGTTCTGGAGGTCTAGAATTTGTGCTCCAAAAGTCTATGCAGTGATGATTTTTTCTAGAGGAAATTGCAATGCTTTGCATTCCTCCAAATTTCGAGTTCTGTTGATGAGATTTCAAATTTATGTTATTCATGTGTTTATCTTTGTTATTATGATTTGGCACATGTTGGTGTGCTCTATAGTTGTGGTTTTGGATATGATCAATTCAAGTTCGATTAACTCTGAATGCTCTATCTTTTGCTCTGGTGATTGTGGTGTTTGGATAACGTTTTGTTGCATCATAGTGTGGTCCACTTCTCATTCCTTCTCATTGTGGGAATGCTTAGTGAAGACCTATTTTGAATTGGGTTTCTTTATCTCCTTGGTCGACTTGAGAATTCTATTTTGGAGATCAGTATAAATGAAGAATGATTGTAATGAGGAATACATAGAAAAAAGACAGAAATAAATAGAGGAATTGGATTGAAAAAAAGATCTCTCTCCCATTGGTTTGTCTGAAGTTATGATTAGTTGCAGATGATCAGTATGGTTGTGTGTTGATGCTATTTTGTACTAGTGGTAGTGAGCCTAAGGTTTCTTCTAGCAAGTAAGATGTGTGTTTGAGTGGTGGATTCATCCTTTCTTTCTTCTTCTTTTGGGCAGTGATCCCTCTTTCTTTTTATGGTGGTTTTAGTCGGGCAGTGAGCCCACTTGCAGTGAACATTTCTGGCAGTGAACCATCTTGTAAAAATCACCTTAACCAATGTCACCCTAACAATTCTTTTCATATTGAGAACTAACATTCTCCGTGGTTTCTCCCTTTTGGGTTTTCCATGTCATATATGGCCTTTCATGTGTATGATATTTCATGTTTATATCTAGTTATGGTTAAGTAATCTGAGATTAGTTTACTGGATCCATTTCTGTGAGAAAAGTAAAATAATTTTAATATACAAATGATTCACCCCCCCTCTTAGTTGTCCAGGATATTCAACAAACTCGACGTAGCTTGAAATTCAAAATATGCCAAGAATTTACTATCCCCCTAATAGATACATACACGTATTTGTCGGATACTTTAAGTCCTTCCAAAAGAGAATGCAAGAATGGTGAAGAATATCAAATACCATAGTCTTAAATATCTAGATACTATAGTGTTTCAAAAGAATAAGTTTTTCACAATAATTGATGCACTAGAGCCCCAAACCTTGTGAATACCCCACTAGCATATGAGGTAGATTCTTATGAAAAAAGGCTATTGAGTTTACCAAATAATCTAGAAGTAGAAAACAACTCTACAACTAAAGAATTCATAGAATTAGTGGCAAAAGAGAAAGAAACAAAGAACATGGAGGAGAAGAAATGAAAATTACATGAGAAAGAGGAAAAATCCCCTAAGGAGGAAGAAGAGAAAAATGATCAAAAAGAGGAAACCATGCCTAGTCATAGAAGGAGGTTAGGAATATTTTAAACATAAAATCTTCCTACAACATCTATAAAATTTGGGAGCAATCAACAAGTTAAACGAAAATTACCCACAACACCAAAGAGAGAGGAGTCATTGAAACAAGAGGCAACAAAAGCCCTACTCAAGATGAGTTGAGCTCTAAAAAGAAGAAACCAAGAAAGAAGTATCAAGCTTGCAGAAGTGTGATAGTTGGGGCCATCGTTTCAATAGCTAATTCTTCCAACTTCTCTTCTTCTTGGGTTTCCTTTGTTCTCCATAACTTTAGTGCAATGGTTAGGGGGTTCAATAATCTATTCATGAAGTCCTCTAATATGATATTATTTACCATCATATATCTGATTAGTGCACTTTCTATAGTCTACTTATTTAAAAGGTTCATCATGGGATATTTCTCTACTATTTTTACAAAAAGTCTTTTCTCATAGATGACACTACATAGTTTGTCTTCATCTAACAAGGAACTTTTTGTAGGTGTAGATGTTTATGTTAGTCCGGTAGCCTCTTCTTATCTGATTTCAATTTCTTCCTCAATGTTTGTTGTTAGTTATACTTTTCTTTATGCAAATAGAAGCTTAAAGAAATACAAACCAATGAGCTCCAGACAAAAAAGATAATAAACAAGCTAATGTTGGAGAAATTGGAAGCTATACAAAAAGTGCAATAAGAGAGAACATAGGCAACAACAAGAGAAACGATCAATTACATGAGGAATAAGAAATATATGAAGAGATTATAGCAGAACAATTGCCTCCACCTTCCTAGATTGGTAGAACATCTACTTTTGTAGTCTCTCCAATACAACAAATTGAATATTTTTTGATGAAGAAAGATACAACCTATGACAACATCACAACTGCTTCAATTACCACTAGCTAGATCACAAGTAGACATAGGGATCATATCTCCCTTGCAAAAGTTTCAATTGGGGGATATCAACTTTCACTAGATGACTTGATATGAGTTTGTAAAGCAACATGTTCAGACTTTAAAGTAGATAGAGGTAGCCACCCAAGATCTAGAGGCCTAATGGAATTTACACAATAACACGAGAGAAATAATGTGACAAGAATAAACTATATTCTCATCAATGATGTAATACAAAATGGATTAACTATATTAGATAAATATACATAGGAGATCCCTTGGTTATATAGCCAAGGTGAGTACAAAGGAGTGAATGAGATAATGACAAGTGTCGTTATCTCATGATATGATAACCTAAATGAAAAAAGATATCAATCCACCTAAAGTGGAAAAGTGATAGTGTGATAACACCATTAAAGGTGGATCACCCACCTAAGGTGGCAAATTGTAACCACAAAAGGTGGATATAATAGTGTGATAACATGATAAGTCCACTTAAAGTGGAAATATTCCAACTACTCCTATGTAACTCCCTAAGTAAGCTTAAGTAAAGTGTAATTAGGACCTAGGTGAGAAATACCCAAGGTAAACATTTGCCTTAATTACACCACTAAGATAAAGTTGTAAAATAGATATAGCACAAGTACCCTCGCCTAAAAGGGGGCCCTTCATAGCTAACTCTAACACCACTAAGAGCTTTGATAGAAGAGTTACATGAAGATTCAACCCTCTATAAGGATACGCTTAAACAAGAGGTGCGTACAAAGTTTCAGAAATAAAAGATGGATGAGGATAGGAAACGATGTGCTATAGCTCGCTCTACCTTAAAAGCTCACATCAATACAACAAAGAGCACAAAGGTAGAAATCAATTAATTGTATCATTACTATTTATATTGGAAAACCATTGTGGGCCCTATCAAGGCTCAAATGGACAATTTGGAACTTTGAATCCTCCATGTATCATAGAACTATGATGCCTTGAAAGATATGAATGGACAAGAGAGAGTGGCAATTGAAGATCTTCATGATCAATACCAATAGACTCAAGAGAAAAGAGATAAATCCCAAAAAAGATTCTATTAATTAAGAGAGTTTGTTAGCTTGTGATTAACACACATTGCCAAAATACTTCAAGAGGCTCAATTTTTTTTTATAATCATTTAGATACCAACTACACTCCCACGTGTTAAAAATTAGATTATACAGTTGCAAATACACATCAATGAACACTAGCCAATGAAAAATAAGTGAGATGATAACTTCAATTATCTTTAGGATATCTACAAGGATATACTTCCATCGAAGACAACTTGACTTGAGGACAAGTCAAATTTATGAAGAGGGGATGATGTTGACCATAAACAAGACACAAACATAGATACAAAGAAGTTGCCACATCTTACCACAAGAAGACTCTGAAATATGATCTTTGGAGTATAGGATATAGTTTAGGGATACTATATAAGGGCCATGTCCCATATTGTAAATATAAGCATACAACGAGATCCATTCACCAATAGATATTGATAAGGAATAGTAAAGTAATTATGGTGAATATAAGGATCTGTAATGAATACCAATCGAATATAATAAGTACCAATATTTCTTAATTATAATCTATTGTGTGTATATGGTGTTCTTATACTTATTTATGACTAATCGTAGGTCTAGATATATTTCCTTGTTACTGTAGCGTCATAAATTGTACGCACTTGCTAGGGTGGTACAATTTCACACCTAGTTTAGCACCCGCCTTGGCGCATTTTGCATTTTGCATTGCATTTCCCCTTTAGCACTTAATTAATTAAAATTAATTAGGTCTAAGGTTCTATTTCATCACCTCCCACATCATAAAGTTGGGCCCTTTCATTAAAGTGTGCCCTTTTCATTTTATTCCTCCTATACATCATTTAATCAAAAACCCTAATTAGGTCCTATTTCGAACTTGGGGGCTTGATTTCGGGGGTCAAAACATCTCGAAATCACTTGTAACTTCGGGATTCTCTCTAAAATCATCATATCTGACGACCCTGAAAATTTGGTGAAAAGTTGTCGGGACCATGGCGCCCGGAGTGCACATGGTCCCGGACATTTTTCCCAAAATTTTAGGAGCGCGATCCAATCATAAAATAAAGCTTAACCCCAAGAAATTGGCGGGATATTCAATCTCTAGGTCGGCCAAAAGTTGAAATTACGACCTAGGGTTTCATATATAAGAGCTCTCTTTCTTCATTTGAAAGGAGGGGATTTTTGGCTTTCGAGGACCTTCTATGTAGCGAAAGAGCAGATCTTTGAAGACTTCAATAACATTCAACATCCATCCATCAAGAATTCATCAATTTCATTCATTTAGGGCTTGGGAGACATTGAAGAACAATAGGAGATTACCGACTGAAGATTGGCTTGTACCCCTCCCTTGAGGGTTGGGTATGATTTCATGTTATTTTCATGTCTTTGCATAAGCTTCAATATATCATTTATTCATGCTTTAGATCACTTTTCATCTTGATTTAGAGAATTTACATTATCATTTACAAGCAATTAGGGTTTACTTTCTAGGTTGCTCTAGTTTGCTTTCTTGCATTTTAGGACCTTGCACACACACTAGGTCTGCACACACAATACATTTTACAATACAACTTGACTATTCGTGGAGGTGGAAATCACCGAAGCGGGGGTTTGACTAAGGCAAAACCCTATATAGCCACCCAAACACCTTTTCAGATATAAGTGCAGGTTTCGGGACTCGGACGACGCCGCAAGTTACAGATCCGGAAGAAGCAGACTGAGACCGACCTTCCCACCAAATTTCAGAGCAAAAGACCAGGACAGGGGCATGGGGCGCCCTGGTCCTGCCAGGATAGGGGCGCTGGGCGCCCTGGTCCTCCTGACAGACAACATTTTCAGCATTTTTGATAGCTTTTCCAGAGTGCAAAAACAGCAGTTTCCAGAGCAGTTTCAGGGGCAAAATCAGGACAGTGGCGCCCGCGCCCCCATCCCAAACATTTTCACTCAGATTTTAACACCGGGTACGCATTTACATTCTTGTCTTGTCCTTGTGTTTACAGCTTTCCATCATTTAAGTTCAATTCTGTAATCTTGTTATTAATTCATACTTGCACTTTGGGGTTAGGGATTGAACTTGCATCATTTTATCTTTCAATTACAACAAAGGAATAGAAATCCTAATAGGTAGCCCGTGGCTCTCTCTTCCACAAAAAGAAGTAGCCAATTGTGTGATACCTCTAGGCTCTTTCGTATTCCACAAATGTGTGATTGAAAGTGAGATTAGGACATGTTTGCTTAGTGTCACTTTTTCTCCCACACATTTTGGTGAACCTGACGTGAATCTCCAATCTTCTCTAATTCTGATTTATGTTTTCAAATTTGAGTGTTGATGTTATTTACAAGTTTTTATTTCTTGCAAGATTCAAAAATTTAGAGGAAATTTTTGCTAAAACCCTAATTTTTCAATTCAAAGTTGAACTTGTGGATAGCTTATTTGGGATCAATAATTTCAAATCTGATTTAGGAACTCATTTGAATCATAAATTTCATTTTCTAAATCTACATTCTAAGTGCTTGCATTGGTTAAAATTAAACATTTCCTTCTATTTTGCATGTGTTATCATTTGAAAGAGGAAAATTGTTGTCATGATGCATTCATTTCATAGATGTGATAATGGGTTAGCTTCCCTTGTTTCAATTTTTCCTCCTCCTAAAGAACCTCCCCCCATCTATAACAACATTTTAGTGCCTAAAAGAGTTGCTACCAATCCCTTTGAGACTCTTCCATGCTCTAAGGATGAAGACTTTAAGAGTGATCTTGACAACTCTCCTAAAATGTGCCCTTCCTATTTAGCTATCCTAGAGGAAGAGAATGATATCATAAACACCTTTCTTAATGTTACTTCACCTTCCCTACATGATGCCTCTCTAAGTGAAAAGGTATTTATGGACATTGAATTATTTTCTCCTAAAGTTGGTCCTTCCAATGGGGGCATGTTAGAAGAGGTTATGAACACTTCTTTCAAAGATCTCCTTCCTAAGCATGAATCTTTGGAGAAATATGTTCATGTTCCTCCTGAAAAACACTCCCTTCATGAGGATCCTTTTGTGCAATAAAATGACATTATCCCTACATTTCCTAGTGATGGCATTTCCTTTTCCAACAAAATTCCCACTAGAGATGATGAATTAATGATAAATGCTTACCCTTCTCCTAAAGTTTGTCTTACCCATAAGCATCCCTTAGAGAAAGAAGATGAAATAATAAGAAATTTCCTTAATTCTCTCTCCCCTAAAGATCATATTGAACATATTTTGAGGAAAGAGGATGAGTTTAACACATCTATTGATGCTCTCCCTTCTAAGGATGAGGAATTAATAAACAATGTTATCTCCTCTCCCGAAATTGACAATACTTCAAACATTCCTTTCAACAACCTCACTATTTGGGATGAACCATTAGAAGAAGATGAAGATTATTCTCTACCCCATGAGAGAATCCTGGCCAAAGGGGATGAAATCAAGATTGAAAACTCTCTTTATAGTTTCTCACCTTCCTTGAATCTCAATTATTCTCCCTCTAAAAATAAAGCATCTCCCTCTCCTCAACTTGGTTCTACTCATAATGAAACCCTAGTTCAAAGCAAGATGGTTAACATCTCTTTCAAAGATGTCCCTCTCAAAAGTGAGACTTTAGAGAGTAATGTTGATCCTTCTCCTAGAGAGTTTATTCCCCATGTAGATCATTTAATGATAGAGGATGATATGACCTTTCCTAGTATTACTCTCCCTACTAGAACATCAATGCCTACCCCTTGTCTCTCTCCTAAAATTGATTTAATCTGTGATGAGATTTTAGTGCAAGAGAAGACTATCAATAATTCTTCCAACACTTTTGTTCATTCCTCTAAACCATCCTCAATCAATTTGATACATGTGAATGAAACACCTAACAAACCTCTCTTCACTGTCCAAGGTGCTTGTCCTTCTCAAAATTCTCAACCTTTAAATAAGCCTATCTTAGTGGTTCAAGGTGGTTATGCTAATGATTCTTTTTTCACTCCTAAGAAACCTATTATTACTGTGTAAGGAGGTTATTCTTCTAAGAGCCCTTATGAGTATGCTAAGCAACTAACTAGAGAGAGTTATCATGCGGTTGCCCATACCTATAACACAAGAAACAATACGCAACCTAATCCTCCTCCAGTTATCCCCACTTCACTTCCCCCTTCCCAACCTATTCTTCCGCAAGCTCCTCGTATTTCACAAGTTCTTGGTAAGGAATATGATCTCATAGAACAACTTAAAGGTACTCCTGCTAAGATATCCCTTTGGGATTTGATCCAAACTTCTTCCGTTCATCATGGAATGTTACAAGATGCCTTGAAAGATTTGAATGTTCCTCCACCTAATACATCTAGTAATATAGTGTCTTTGGTTAACTCTGTGATGAATCCTAAAGCTCAAATTGTGTTTTCTCAAGATGAGTTGCCTACTAGTGAAATTCAACATCAATATGATCCCTTGATGATTGTGGTTATCATAAATGACACTGCTATAAGACGAACACTGGTAGATAATGGCTCTGGCCTTAATGTGTGTAGCATTAATCTATTGCATAAAATGAATGTGGATACATCCCTTATTGAGCTTGACTCTCATCCCATTCGAGGCTTTGATAATGTGGCTAAGTCTTCATTAGGTATTATCACCTTACCCATCACAGTGGGACCTGTTACTTTGCCTACTCCTATCCATGTTATGTCAGGAAATCTAACGTACAACTTGTTATTAGGGAGACCTTGGATTCACAGTATGCAAGCTGTCCCCTCTACATTGCATAGACAAGTTAAATTTATTTATAACAATAAGACATATACCTTGATAGGCGATACTAATCTTCAAGCTTGTTTGCAAACATCTACTTCCAAAGGGAGTTCTTCTAAATCTTCCTCTTCTAATGATGACTCTTTAAACAAAATACCTATGGATGAATCATCACCCTCTGATAATCAAAATTCTTTGGATGAGCCTAAAGCTCCTGAAGAAGATCCTTCTCGACTTGAATCTACACATGAAAAGGCTTTTGATCCTGAGAAGGTTCTCGCAGAAGACGATTGGGGATCTCTTGATTTTAATCCCACCTTTGTAGGTGAGTATAGGGTTCCTCCTAGAGTGCTTAAAGTTAAAGAGAAGGAAGAAACTAGAGATCAATCAGTCTTACTTGAACCTATGAGCAATAATTTTGTGGCTGCTTCTCAAACTTCTTCTCCTCACACCTCTAATTATGAAGAGTTTGATTCTTTGTCTTATGAAAAACCACCTTCCCTTCCTGAAATGGCTGATCGTTATGGTCGTGGTTTTCGCATTTTTGCTAAGCATGGGTATCATGGAAATGGTTGTGGTGCTCATGAACAAGGGATAAAAGTTCCTCTAGAGACTAATTTTCACAATTATGCCTTTGGACTCGGCTATAATCCCTGCAAATGTACCAAAGCATCTAAAAGACCATCTCTCAATGTGAATGCTATATTTAGTAGTGATGATGATCTCACTTCAACTAAATCATCTTCTACTTCTATCAACTCCCATTCCCCTCATAAGGAAATATTGGCGATGAACAAATCTCTTTATGACTCCCCTCAAATTTCTAAATCCACTTATGAATCTTTATCTCCTATTCATCATAAAGTCCTTTCCTCTATGGATAAGGCTCTAATAAATTACACTCATCCCTCTTATAAGATTTCATGTGACTTTTCTTCTTCAATTTTTATCATTTTATACATGTTTTTGATCTCACTTATAGTTGAGCATTTAACATGTCATATTCAAATACCTCATTTAGTCTATCATGTCTTTAAATAAAATTAATGGCTATTATGTTGCTCATCATTATGTGACATTGGTAGCTCATTTACTGGGGGCTCATTGTCATTCATGATGGTACAATTTCAAGTGCAATCATATTTTTGAAGCAACATAATAGCCTAAATTTTCTATGTTATCTCTTGTTTCTATGGGGACAAGAGTGATTTCATACATCTCTTCTTTTTCTTATGTCTAAATCTCTCCCTAGAAGATTGTGTAAGTCCTTCTCATTGTCCTTATCCTTCGGAGGCAATGATCTTTTCTTATTTTTATCTAAGGATCCACTTTTTTCCTATTTCGTGGATGGTGTGAACTTTATTACTTGATGTTATTCCTTGTATGCATTTGTTGTTGTTTGTTCAAGGATTCTCTCTTACAAGAGGTGTAAGTCCTTGATTACAACCTCTTTTGCACTTGGTAAAAGACATCCATAATGAATTCACTCTCCCAATTGGGTTAAAAGGAGCGTCATCCTTCATTAAGAATCACTTTCACCTCGCAAAAGAAGGAAGTATTGCTTTCTTATTCTCTTCTTTGTCTTATTCTTGAAGATGTTATATTTGTCTAAGACAATTCCTCTCGAGGATAGGTGTCTTTTGTACAAAGATCTTTTCTCCTCTAAGGATCTCCTTTACACATACTATAGGATATCCCTTCTCAACTATCTTATCCTTGCTTAAAGAGTGCAAAACTCTCTTGCTTGGATCTATGACATTGTTGCATTTTTGGGTATCTTCTTTTGTGATGAAGGTAGGTATCCTTGTTCTACTTTGCTTATGACATAAACATTACACTTTTTGAGCAATGGGTCATTCTCGAAACCAGAGCATAGACTCTTAGAGCGAGATGTCTCCATTTTCTTTTATGCAAGGTGATCATTCTCGGAACCAGAGCACAGACTCTTAGAGTGAGATGTCACGCTTTTTTTTACTATACATATACAGGTTGTAGCATACTTAGGCATAGACTCCTATGAGGTGCTTCTAACCTCCCTTACACACACATGCACGAGGTTGAGTGGAACTAGCGGCATAAGGCTAGACTTTCTCACTCTCCTCCCTTACATGGATCACCTAGACAGACTCTAGGGGCTAGTTTTCCATGTCCTTTTTCCCATGGATCACCTAGACAAGATCTAGGGGCGAGAAGTCCATGTTTTCTCTCTCACTATTCTTCTCATGGATCACCAATGTGTGTATTCATGCTTTTTTTTTCCTTTCTTTTCTTCTCTTTGCATTTTGTTTCCATCTACATCCTTCATCTTGTGTTAGAGAACTCTCAAATCCTCACACTCTTTGTTGTGTTGGAATTGAGATTTAGTCCTCTTTCTTACCAAATGATTCTCCATTAGTTTTTGATCTCATATCAAATCTTCTTGTGAGCATTTGTCATTAATATTCTTTAACAATTCGAAGTGGTAAACATGATACCCTATTTCAACTCACTAAAATTAGCAAGCCGAAACAGGGGGGGCATATAGCTACCCTCAAATTTTCATCACCTTCCTTAGTAAGCATTAGGTGATTTTGTGATCTAACATGTGTTTTGTAGGGTGCGGTTCCTAACTGTGTACTGCAGATACCGCTGGGGGCTTCGTTCGACAGACTTATGGATATATCCTTTTTCAAATAATGTTTACTTTTCTATACTTTAGCTTGCATATGCACGTAGTGTTCATATGACCGCTAAAGTGGGGGCTAAATGTAGCGTCGTAAATTGTACGCACTTGCTAGGGTGGTACAATTTCACACCTAGTTTAGCACCCGCCTTGGCGCATTTTGCATTTTGCATTGCATTTCCCCTTTAGCACTTAATTAATTAAAATTAATTAGGTCTAAGGTTCTATTTCATCACCTCCCACATCATAAAGTTGGGCCCTTTCATTAAAGTGTGCCCTTTTCATTTTATTCCTCCTATACATCATTTAATCAAAAACCCTAATTAGGTCCTATTTCGAACTTGGGGGCTTGATTTCGGGGGTCAAAACATCTCGAAATCACTTGTAACTTCGGGATTCTCTCTAAAATCATCATATCTGACGACCCTAAAAATTTGGTGAAAAGTTGTCGGGACCATGGCACCCGGAGTGCACATGGTCCCGGACATTTTTCCCAAAATTTTAGGAGCGCGATCCAATCATAAAATAAAGCTTAACCCCAAGAAATTGGCGGGATATTCAATCTCTAGGTCGGCCAAAAGTTGAAATTACGACCTAGGGTTTCATATATAAGAGCTCTCTTTCTTCATTTGAAAGGAGGGGATTTTTGGCTTTCGAGGACCTTCTATGCAGCGAAAGAGCAGATCTTTGAAGACTTCAATAACATTCAACATCCATCCATCAAGCATTCATCAATTTCATTCATTTAGGGCTTGGGAGACATTGAAGAACAATAGGAGATTACCGATTGAAGATTGGCTTGTACCCCTCCCTTGAGGGTTGGGTATGATTTCATGTTATTTTCATGTCTTTGCATAAGCTTCAATATATCATTTATTCATGCTTTAGATCACTTTTCATCTTGATTTAGAGAATTTACATTATCATTTACAAGCAATTAGGGTTTACTTTCTAGGTTGCTCTAGTTTGCTTTCTTGCATTTTAGGACCTTGCACACACACTAGGTCTGCACACACAATACATTTTACAATACAACTTGGCTATTCGTGGAGGTGGAAATCACCGAAGAGGGGGTTTGACTAAGGCAAAACCCTATATAGCCGCCCAAACACCTTTTCAGATATAAGTGCAGGTTTCGGGACTCGGACGACGCCGCAAGTTACAGATCCGGAAGAAGCAGACTGAGACCGACCTTCCCACCAAATTTCAGAGCAAAAGACCAGGACAGGGGCATGGGGCACCCTGGTCCTGCCAGGACAGGGGCGCTGGGCGCCCTGGTCCTCCTGACAGACAGCATTTTCAGCATTTTTGACAGCTTTTCCAGAGTGCAAAAACAGCAGTTTCCAGAGCAGTTTCAGGGGCAGAATCAGGACAGTGGCACCCGCACCCCCGTCCCAAACATTTTCACTCAGATTTTAACACCGGGTACGCATTTACATTCTTGTCTTGTCCTTGTGTTTATAGCTTTCCATCATTTAAGTTCAATTCTGTAATCTTGTTATTAGTTCATACTTGCACTTTGGGGTTAGGGATTGAACTTGCATCATTTTATCTTTCAATTACAACAAAGGAATAGAAATCCTAATAGGTAGCCCGTGGCTCTCTCTTCCACAAAAAGAAGTAGCCAATTGTGTGATACCTCTAGGCTCTTTCGTATTCCACAAATGTGTGATTGAAAGTGAGATTAGGACATGTTTGCTTAGTGTCACTTTTTCTCCCACACAGTTACCCCAATAGGACAAAGTATGAGGTAGAATACCACAACACCAAAAATCCATAGGGTGTAGAACTTTGGTTTGCATCCCTCAAATTTATTGCTAGCAATTTACACGAAGAAACCCACAAGGGAAATGCTCCACTAGAGAAATAGAGGCAAGCATATTATTAATGTAATAAGATTATGCAATAATGCACTTCTCTTGAAACCTCAATAGAATTTGGTAGTGCTTGGATACCTGTACTTCAAGAGGTTCTAAAAAGCTTGATGAAGACCCTCTCCAAGCTAACTATGTTGGAAACTTGATATGTTGTGCTTTGTTGTAATTGATGCCAAATTCTTTGTGTCGTTGATGTGGAAGAAAGGATAGTGTAGTGGAAGTTTCAATATGTAGGAGAGAGTATTTATGTGTTCTAGTATTGTTTCTTATGGCGTCATTGATATTGAAGTAAGGATAGTGTAGTGGAAGTCTAAATATGCAGGAAAGAGTATTTATGTGTTATGATATTGTTGAATTATCTTTTGGAGATGTTGAATCATTTTTGAAAGGGTCGTATAGAACAAGTTTCAAATATGCATGAAACAATATTTAATGTCCCAGTGGAAGAATACCTTTCATTCCTTCGATATGTGAAGATTATGTGCTATGGTTCTAAATATAATGTCTACGTTTTGTGTATATTGTACTATTAGATTTGTAGATCCTTTATGGCTTAATTGACAGAGTTGATTGTTGATGTCTCTGATAGTAAGGTTGTCTATCAAAACTAGTTCAGAGTATGTTTGGTGGCTTCCAAATAAACATATTCAAGTGTTGCAGTTTAGAGGATTTGTTCATGTGGTCTATGTAGTGTTCTAGCTCAATTTTCAAGTGGTAATGATGTTCCGAGTTTAGTGTTGTCAACTAGTTTGGTTTTTGGTTGACTGTGATGTTGTATCCTACTTGGATCATATTCTTTTGGTTCGAGTTTGATTTTGAGGATGAGTATGGTTAGTATTTTGGGTCTCACCATGGCATGTGTAGGTTCACATTTTGTAATTTGCATTGGAGATTTATTTTTTGGCCGACTAGCTAATGTGTTGTAATGCCTACCTACACGTTTCATTTGATGCTGACTTTGGAAGATGTATTAGTGTGTGTGGTTCATTGGAATCATTTGAAATGGACTTTTTATAATGTTTTTGGGTCCTCTTTATCTCTTGGAGTAGACTACAATGGTTGTCATTGGTCTGGGTGGACAAATTTATGTAATATTGTTCATTCTCTATGTGGCCTACCTAGTCAAGGGTTTTGATGATCAATCCTATATATAAAGGAGTGCAAATGTATGAGTGAAGGTGTGGAATATGCATGAATTGATGTGATGTAGGTGTGATTGTTTTTCAAGTAGATTTGGTATTGTAGAAGTGCGAAATACTATTGTGAAGAGCATTAATGATGATATCTTTAGTGTGACAATCTTTAGATATTGTGTTTGAAGTCAAATGAGTTTACCATGATATTGATTTCTTGATGAATTCTTCAAGGACGATTTCATGATTAGGAGATCTTGCTCATTTTAATTTAGCTATTCATTTCTCTGTCAGAAGATAGTGAGTCTCTTGGTAGTTTTCTCTATCTTGCCTTGAACAATGTGTTTCAACTCTGCAAGTCATTTGTATCTTGCCCAAAGTTTGTGCACCTTAGTTTTGCAAGTCCTCTTAGGACCAGTGGGTTCTAGAGGCAACATTATAATACATTATATTTATATTGTGAGTCTATTTCTCACCATGGTTTTTTCTTGCTTGGTTTTACTTTTTAAATCTTGTGTTTATGTGTTTGTCGTGCAATATAACTTCATAATTTATTTATGTTGTGATTATATGTTTGTGGTTTAAAGTTTGAAGATCAAGAATTAAGCACTTTTGAGGTCCAAACTGATTCACCACCCCTCTCAATCTTGTAGTGTGTTCAACAACCTATTATACACACACACACATGAGTCCTTAATGTGATACAAAGATTATATATAAAACTCAATGCCCCCACATAGAAACCATTATCATGCAACTCAAAATAGCCACTTCAAATGCTCTTACAATTGTCATAAGGCATCTCACATGCAAAGGCGCCTAGGGATCAATATAACAATATTATGTCAGATGCTATCATATAATCTTATGAGATTTTTCAAAATTGTTATAGATGCTCTTACAACATCTTACATGTGTCCAAATATTCCAAAATGGAAGATTCCAAAGGGGACACCTAAGTGTTTTCTCCTTTTTCTAAAGTCCAAATAGTGAAAGTAAATCCACATTTACATAAGCTCTTTTAACACTATTAGTAAATTAGTTTAATCTCTCATGGGTAAATTATAAATAACATCAGAGGAATAAATAATGCAAGGATTTACAAGGTTGGAGACACCTTAAACCTAATAGGTACAATTGTTGGTTGTTTGTTAATATTGATCAAGGGGATACCCACCTAGGCTTGAATAGGCCAAAGTCCAAAAGGTTTAATTCCTTGTTCACTAGCCAACCTCCCAAAGTCATTACGTATGAGAAAGTGGCTAATATTTAAAGGATTTTGAGGAACCAGTTGAACACAATCAACATAAAGGAGTGGGGATTGAGGAATTAGGATACTAAGTGCTTAGGGAAACAAAGGCAAATGAAGAAGCAATGACTTGTGGATTTGCTAACAACAAGGAAGTAGGAGGTTATCAATAATCAAGATTTTGAAAAATCTAATAATGGTAGGGATCAAGGATTGAGAAACTGGAGGAAATAACACCAAGGTAAGAGAAGTCTCAAATACTTATAGTTGGCAAGTGACTAGAGAAAGAATATAATTAGGAAGTAAAAGATAGTTATGACAACATAAGAAAACTTAAAATCATGTCGAGGTAGGAATGTGATTTAGACATTCTCAAACATAAGTAAATTGAAAACGAGACAATATAAGATGGGTTAGGCGCACATTCTCTTGCATACTTGGATATTTGGTTTATTTCTTTTGTTAATAGATTTATTAAAGAATATTAGTACTAAAATTTCTATACAATTTTCTCTCTATTTAATATACACAAAATAATTAAATAAACAAAAAATCTCCAACCCTCTAAAACAAAACAAAAGCTAATAAATATCATACTTAACTAAAAGATAAAGGATGCAAGGAGCGATATTTATATTAAAGAAAAACATGAAGAAAAAAAGATAAAGAAAAAAGAGAAAGAAAAAGAGTTGGGTTTATGAAAGCGTTAAAACATATTTTACTATATTATTATATTATTGTTTAAATAAAGTAAATTTTTGATTAGGTAATCATCATCTATAGTGAAAAATTTATATTGTAAGATACATACAATGAGAATAATTAGAATTTAAAAAAAAATTAGAATAGATGTAATAAAAATTGATTATATTATTTATAATTGTGGTTTTATTTTTTCTTTATTATCTCTTTATAATTATAACTTTGTATGTACATGTATGTATGTATATGTGAATGAATTTAGTAGTTGAGTACCCTAACTTTGAGCTTCTCAAAATCTTACGTGAAAATTTCAAATCACTCCCTTTTCTCCAACAACTTACTTCGCAAGTGCCCTGCTTATAACATGGCCACATTAGCATGCTTTCTGTCAGGGTGTCCAAAAAGTCCCCCAAGAACGTGAGATTACTTGGCAAGTGCCCTACTTATAACATGACCACATTATAACTTTATAATTATAATTATAATTATAATTATAACTTTGTATGTACATGTATGTATGTATATGTGAATGAATTTAGTAGTTGAGTACCCTAACTTTGAGCTTCTCAAAATCTTACGTGAAAATTTCAAATCACTCCCTTTTCTCCAACAACTTACTTCGCAAGTGCCCTGCTTATAACATGGCCACATTAGCATGCTTTCTGTCAGGGTGTCCAAAAAGTCCCCCAAGAACGTGAGATTACTTGGCAAGTGCCCTACTTATAACATGACCACATTACCATGCTTTTTGTCAAGGTGTCCAAAAAGTCCCCCAAGAACGTGAGACCGATACTTGTGCACTAAGTCATGTTTTATTAGTGTGCTGATGTGACATCACATGATTTGTTGGTTTTTAGATCTAAATAATACAATTCATTCAATTATAAGTAGTCCTAATCAACACTAACAACTTTAAAATCACAACTATTATTACATTGCTCTCAAAAATAAATATTAGACATTAGATCAATAAGATTTGATCTTGCTATTAAAGCATGCTCAACTACTCTCCTATATATATTTTATTTAATTTAAGAAAATTATCAAAATTATATACCTAAAACTGTAAAAAGGGGACCACATACCATCAAATGACGGAGCTGAATTAGCAGCATGGCCCTAGAGTTGGAAAAGAGTGCAAGCATAAGAATCAGTTGTAAGATAAATTCTCCATAAGTTCCGAAGTCTCGTACGGTACTTATAGGATGTAGGTTTGACCCGTGTTTTTGAAGTGGTCCTTCCTTTATAGCTTCTACAAGCTCGAGAAACTTTCCATGTAATCGAAATTAAGAAATTAAATGGAGTGAATTGTGGCTTGGCACTGTGAAAATCACAGAGCTTTTGACTTTAATCATCAGCTTAAACAGGTCTATATATAAGAGAGAATTATGCGTATCTAGGAGGAAGTGATATGGAGGGACAGGTGGCACAGAGAGTGTTGTAGGAGCATCTTCTTGACTTGACCCCCACTCAGCTCCATCTCCCTCCATGCGATTAAAGGGTGAACAACAAATATTTTACTTAAAAAACAACTTCGGTTCAGGCGCCTTTTCATTTCCACCCGATATATTCTGCGAAATCTTCTTCTTCTATTCTTCTTGCAGGCGCAAAACTTCCTCAACTACCCAAGGAATAGTAGGGCCGGAGGAAAGTTGGATTTTTTCAAACAGATTTTTCACTGTAAGTTATTTCTTACTCTCTCTCTGTTAATTTTGCTTTTCTTGTACTTTTTCTCTCTATGACATTTCTCTCTTCACCTCTTCTCTATACACACAATCTGTATGTATATTTTATGCACCAGATGTGTTCTCCTGTCATGGATTCTTTTCTGGACTTTTCCCGCGCACCCACCTGTTATATATGTTGTTCTGGCTTTTCCATCAATACCCACTTGATTTATATGAGGATTCACTTGGTGGGTCTGCGATAGCTTAGCTTGTGTAGAAGCATCGATTTATAAAATGGGTGTTTGCAAACTTATTTTGATGCTGCTCACAGAAGAAGATCAGGTATACCCTATTTTCTGACCTCGCACCGTCTGTTTACTTAGTTTGTTAAATGCAGACGTGTCCAGAAGAACTTCTTTTGAGATTTTGTGAAGTGGTGGATGTTTTCAATTTTGTAGGGCATTTTTTTGTAGAGTGGTGGAAATTTTTAAATTTATAGGGCACTTTTTTGAGCGAGTCTATATGCTTACCCTAATGCTTTAAGACTTTGATTGGGGTTTGTATGCCAAAAGCATGTGCTGGATCTGCTTAGCTTGTTGATTTTAGCATTATTTGGTTGTCTATGTCTTTCCATTTTTTTTTGTTTAAATTATAACTACTTCCAGAGTGACCGGTAAAACAACATTTGTCCTGCAAGTGAAATCGTATGCATGCTTAACGTCAAGTTCTGAAAGAGAAGAAATAGATGATGAACTGAATTCTTCTCCAACTTGGAACTGCTAGTTACCAGTTCAATTTTTGTCTGGGGGGCTTATGAAACTGTAATAAGATGCTTTATACTGGTATAGGGTCAATATTAAGCAAAGAGTGAGCAATTTAAAGGGAATATATTGTTATTAAAAACAATGAAAAAAATAATAAAGATGCTTGAAAGATAACAGTTAATAATGTGCTAACCTGTAGATAAATTAGGTGAAATCTAGTAATAAAAAAATTTAGATGCTCAAGAGATCAATGAGTAATGTGTAAACCTGCAGATGAATGGGGTGAAATTTTCTAGGGTTAAGGTTGCATTGCGTAGATTAGTATCTGGACTTGGTGAAGCTAAGTTAACTTCTAGAAAATTGAATCACAATGCAGGGCACAAGCTTTTTCTTACGAGGTAAGAAATGTTTTCCAGAAGTTATTCAAATGTACTAGAGCAGCATCATGGTTGGCTCGCTGCTGCTGAATTGTTAAAGTATAAGAACTCCGAAATTGAGGCCATGTCAAGTTGCAAGCTAGCTTTACCATCTCTACTGTCCACAGCTAGCAAGGATAGGACTTTGCACCATGTAGCTGGCTGATTCACCATTTTCTTGACACACAATGGTCGCAAGATTTTTATAGTAGATTCTGCCCTGTTTTTTGAATTATTGAGAAGAAAGTAAGTGCCATTGCCATTAGCCAAATTTGATCCTGACTTCGTAACAAGCATGATTGTTATGTACAGATCAAAGCAAATTTGTGAATTTACACATGTTTTTTGAAAGTGCCATTGACATTAGCGAAACTTAATCCTACATAGTAACAAGAATGATTATTTTGTACAGAACAAAGCAAATTTATTAATTTACACTTTTTTTGAATTACTGAGAAGAGAGTAAGTGACATTGACAATAGCCAAACTTAATCATAACATAGTAATTGTACAGAATGAAGCAAGTTCATGAGTTTACTTACTTTGCCTGCCATTACACAAAGTAGACCATATTACTGTTTTAGATCAGCTAAAGTGACACTAGCTCAAGTTAAAATTGACAAAGCTATTTTATTTCACACCTCAGATGCCTTTATGATGAAGAATTAAATGATGAAGGATTAAATAGCCAGGGTTCTAATGTTACCACACAAATTAAAATATATCATATAGCTGGATTTTCGGTAACAGAAACAGAGCTGATTAGGTGATGTTCTTCAATATATTACTATCCTCTTTAAATATTTCTTTGAAAAATATCTTGACAGTGAATACAAACAATAACAATTTTATTTATCACTAATTTACAAGAACTTGTTATAAGTTTTGCAGTGTGAAATTGAAAATGACTGGTTCAAACATCTCTTAACAGTTAATAACTTAACATAGATTGTCTAGTACTGCGATGTGACTGCAACTCAGAGTAGGCCGTCATATGGGCCTGTAATTCTGTTTTAAAATATAATGTTCTATTTTTACATCCATGTAAATAGATACCGATTACTGGTTCTGTTTTTTGGTCTTGCTTCATTATTTTCCTTTTTCTAAGGACTTTGATTTATTATCACATGTCTAGTTTCTATGATCCTTATTGTATGTCAGTTTCTTGCAGCTTTAGCTTAGTTTTTGGATAATAGTTAATCATTGTAAACTGTTGTATTAATTACTGTGATCATACTTACTTCAGATTATTATTTTTTTTCAGAACAGAGTGTTGAGCTTATGAAATGTTCAAGTTGAAGTGGACAACTTAGGCCTCCGAAGTGAGGGGAGGGACCCAATAGCCTTGCATACATGGATGATGAAGGTAGATCGGACATCAAAGATTGGGATACAATTGAAAAAGGTATTGACAAAGGTATAAGGGATATCATAGGATTGAAATTCATGTCTAGCCTTGCAGAGCGTGATGCAGCTATCCTAGAGAGGAATTCTGCATTTGCAGAGAAGAAAGCTGCATATTCTGAAAGGGAAGCTGCAATCTTAGAAAGGGATGCAGCTTATGCAGACCGGAGCTCTGCATTTTTTGAGCGTGATGCAGCAATTGCTGCTCTTGACTATGCTAGGGAGGGTAGTTGGAATGGACAGAAGACTCTCCCTTGTGGAACTTTAGCCAGTGCAAAGATTTTGCAAGTGATTGCAGATAATCCTTCATTTTTGCCTAGAGAATATCAACCTGTACGATCTGTTAATCCAGGGTTTCCTCCAATTTTAGAGGCTTTACCATCTGCAGAGCCTCAGAAGATGATTAAGCATGAGTTTATAACGAGGGAGGATGAGAAAGAGAGCCCCTCCAAGAGAAAATATGACCATTGTGAAACGAAAACTCAAAAGCCCAAAAAGCAGAGAAAACAGGGGACTCAATCTGAGGAAGGTTTAAATGGGGAGGTCACAGTTAAGAATGAGCAGAAGAATCTAGATGTTGTTATTAATGGAATTGTTTTTGATATTTCTGCAATGCCTATTCCCGTTTGCTCCTGCACTGGTGTGCCTCAACAATGTTATAGGTGGGGGAGTGGTGGTTGGCAGTCAGCCTGTTGTACTACAAATATATCACTGTATCCTCTCCCAATGAATCCCAAGCGGCGAGGTGCGCGTGTTGCTGGAAGGAAAATGAGTGGTGGTGCCTTCAAGAAATTATTAGAAAGGCTTGGATCTGAAGGCCATAATATAAATTATCCTATTGACTTGAAAAGTCATTGGGCAAAACATGGTACAAACAAGTTTGTTACTATCAGGTAGATGCAAATGATTACAGGGATTAGATTTATTTCTTTATCCTCACATATTGTTCATAGTCATACCTGTTAGATCTCCATCTGTCTTCTTTCACCAATAGCATTGTACAGTATTAGGAGAAATTTTGTTAGGACAAATGTGGAAATTGTACTATGTTTTGATAAATAGAACATGGAGTTGGCTGATGAATCCTTTCTTATCTTTAAGCATTTCAACCGCCATTCTTATAATCTTGTGCAATTTGATCCCGCTGGTTAAAGAGGATATTGATTTGGTCTGTCTATCGAAATATTATGTAATATTCATATAATGAGATTTTTCCTTAAATGGATCTTTTTTTTGGATGTTTAATCATATAATAGATTAGCAAAATCACATTAGACCATATATTCATGTTCAAAATGCTTCTGGCCATATAAACATATTCTTGTACTCGTGGAACCTTGTGGGTGGACTGGGCATTCCTCTTGTTCCTTTTGTGCCGATTCATAACTTTTTGGGGTATTTAGAAGTCTAAATCATAATCATCACGTCTCATTGATTTTACTAGTTAAAGTTTTTGTTTCCACAAATTTGTTTTTCCCTTCCTGTTAGCTGTTCTGGAACTTCATTGTACAGCAGATATATTTTTTAATTTAAATTCCATAAATTTGCCATTCAGGAACTGTTGATCTGTAATATTAAACAATGGCATTCCTTATTGGTACATAACTATTGGTTCTCTCAATCTACTGACATGGTAGTTGCTAATTGTTGAATATGTTTGGATTGTTGCGCTGTGTTTCTGGATTCAACTGCATTGAATTCACTTGCATCAATGTTTTGGATCACACTCCATGATCCATCATCAGAATAAGAAAGTAGAAAGAAAGTGTTTGTATTGTTATGCTATTATAGTTCAAATTTTAAACACTAAAAACAGGTTAATTGTTTATAACCAATTTGCTTCAGAAAATTTCTATACCATGTTTGCTCTTTTTTATGCTGATGATTTTTAAAATTTTTTTTTCTTATGCTTGTTACACCATATTTAAATAAATTTGTCTGGTCTGCCTCTTGGGTATACTCTTATGGTGGAATTGGTTATAATTTATAAACCCCTGCCATTTGGTTACCAAACGAGTGAGATGTGAACTAGAATGACCATGCAGACTTTGGAGGAAATGATCAGGGCTAGCTGGGTAGATCTTTGGGAGCACTGGGCATGTCATCATGGCATCATCATTACTAAGCCAGAGTAATGCCAGATACATTGAAAACCGAAATATTTTAGGTGGTTATCCATCCAAAAATGGATGGATACATAATGCAACACCAAAATAAGTGTGTAAATTTAGCTATTTAAAAAGGGTATATTGGTTAGAGACAATTGAATTGCCCCGGTTGCTTATTAAACTTCAGTTGTTTAAGCTTACTTTAAGTTTAAACTTACTTTAAGTTATGAAAGGTAACAATTTTTATGAACAGTAAATCACTAGAAGGATTACAACGTGCTGCTGTAACTTCATGAAAATTTCTAATAATGTTCCATCTTTGTAGTTGCTTATAGGTTTCTGAAATATTTAGTTGTTCTGTGGAGTGGTTTTATGATTGTTTATTTATTAATATTGTTTGAACAGTTTACAAAACAGCATTGCGCTTAAATATTTAGGCACAAACTTTCACAATAGTAACAAAAATGAATGGTGATTTATTACCTAGGATGCATCAAGTATCAATTAGAATGTATTTATAATGTATGAGAGGCATTGATACATTCTAATGTATGAGAGGCATTGATGTCTTGGTGCATCCTATGAACTGGATAGCCGTTTCCATAACAAAATAGATCAAATGATCATGTTCACTGGTAAAATCTATTTATCTCAAAGTAAAGCTCACATCATATATCCTTTTAATCTAGTTGTTTGACAATGTCGTGGAAGGTCTTACTGCTTGATACACCTTTTCTTTAATTACTTGTCCACAAAGGTATGACATTTGTAGACAATTAGATTTTGCCACCTTATCAATTAAATCAGTTATCAATCTAATTAACAAGTTACGTTGTTCTAACTGATCATTTCTATTGTCGTTTGTCAATTGATAAATTCTGTTGTCTTTATCATCTCATCACATCACTAATTTAGCAACTTTGTAATGTTAATTTGCCTTGTCAATTAGTTAATTGCATTTATATTATATTAACTAATTAACCTTATTCCTCCTCATATTAGCTTATATCTATTTCATTGATTAATCATTTTTAATTATCTTCCATGCACATATAATAAATAAATAATCTTAATTATTGACACCTACATTTCTCTATGTCAATTTAGTCAATTTCATCTTTGACTCATCAATCAAATTAGTTAACTAATTAGTTGATCAAGGTAACTCTTAATCAAATTAGCTGATTAAACAATCAAATCAGTTGATTAATATTGGTAAACATATTTGTTACTGTAATAATGTGTAATCAAATGACTTGATTTATCCAACGACTAGTGACAATGTTAACAATAGTTGAATAAATTGTTATCAGCTTACAATCTTCCTTTACATTTGAGAAGGGTGGCTTCATCATAAAATATGTTCAGTTTTTCAAAGGGGTATATTTTTAACATGAAAGTAGGAAAGGTATACAAATCAAAACAAATACATATTTGAATAAATAGCCACTAGATATAGCTTTATCATAAGAAATTATATATATATATTGTGTGTGTGTGTGTGTGTGAGAGAGAGAGAGAGAGAGAGAGAGAGAGAGCTCTTTGTGACGCACCCTTCAATACCACGAGGAGTGGTGGGGAATGGACCTCTTGCCTGCAACAAAATATTGTAGTCAATTGATTTAGGATCCTTGTTGAATATTATACCATATAATTAAAACTAAGATTGTACCTTAAATATTTGTAATTTAATATACAAAAGAAAAATGGAATCTATTGGAATGTAAAGAAACTTTATATATGTAGTTGCAATTTAAAGTAAGAAATACATAATATAAAAGAATCAATGACCCAAAGTACATCTAGATCTTTATTACTCCAAAATTACTTGAGAGTTTAAAGTATCTCCCCTAAATTTCAATATAATGCTTGTAAAGGTATTTCTCAAGAAGAAGAAATAAAGGAGGGAAAACCCTTTCGTAAAGAAAAGACTAGAAACTAGTGGGAAAAAAAGAAGAGAGTTCCTTACATACATAATCATACAAAATATAACTAATCTTTGAGTGTAACTGCTTCTTGAAAAGACATTTTAAAAATAAACTCTATTCATATTTTCCTTTTGTTTCAATAAATCTACCTTTATATTTTATTATAAAGTAATAACAAAAGTTACTTAAAAAATATAAAGACAAAAATCAACAAAAATATTCTCATATGTTTATCTTTCTTCTAGTTGGGCACACTATCTTTGTCTTTTTTCTAAGTGTTGCATGTGCAAAAGAAAGTCTTGTTTTGTATCATATGAATTTCACTAAAATTGGGGGCAAAGCCATGTCATTAGGAATAGACACACTATTTAATTTTGATTTCCATGTCAACATGTCTTCTTATATTTCATCCAATTTTTTGTATAAACTAGAGAATTCTTTCTTGAAAGTGATCAAATTTGTTGACACACTTCTCAAATTTTTTATTGCATTACAATCAAAAGTATCTTTGTTACATAGTTCCTTTGATGCCATATCTTTGCAAGCTTTATTAACAACATTATCATATGACAAACTAGCTTCATTATCATTCATCATTTCAACATCAAACTATAAGAAATTGATTTTGATGTCACCTAGCAATCTTTTGTATTCTAAAATGGATTGTCTCAAGATCATATTGTCTATTGATGCTCTTTGACCAACTAGGAAAATCATTTTTTTTTAGATCATTAAAAGCCTATTCATTTGTCAAAATATTCACGTTTATTTTCATCATGTCTTGAATCTCTTTCAACAACAATGTATAGACACCATCTTCCTTCCTTGCAACTTGATATTAAATGTCATTTTCCATGTGTTTATTTTGAATTCTCTCACATAGTTTCATAGCTTCCTCAACATATAACAAGGCATTAAGAGTAATTTTCTTTGCCCAAGCTTTTGTTACTCTTCCATAATTTTGATACTTAGTGATGTTTTCAGTGATATTTGAGCTTATCCCAACATGAGACACATTGGGTGAGGTTGCTAGTAAAATATTAGGTGCTGGCACAAAAGTATCATAAAAGGTTTGATATATGAAGTAAGAGAATTTACTTGTTCTTCTAATTTTTTCCTTGGCTTCTTTTTCCTTCTCTACTCTTTTAATAAATTTTCCAAACGATAAATGGGAATTATGAATATCTCCCTTATGTGTAGATGGGTCTACTTCAACTCTAATAATATTAAAATATATATTTTTGTAATATCTTCTTCATTTTTGGTCCATTGCAGGTTCAACAATTTCAACAAGTTGATTTAAAGAGGAATCAAACATCAACTAAGAAGTCATATGAACCTTCTGTGGTTGAGGTTAGCTCTTAGCAATCTAGCCACTACATCAAAAATTGGGTCATCTACCTAAGAACACCTTCTTAGTACAATTTATTTAATTCAAGGGTAGAAAAATTATAATGTTTGGGTTCTTAAGTTCAAGGGAGGCAAAATAGTTCTAGGAACCAAATCAATATTAGTATTCAATGGTGGGGTAGATGAGGGAGGATTAGGAGTATGAGGACATGTGAATGGAGGAGAAGGATGTGAATGAGAAGAGGGTGAAGGGGTGAGGATATGAATTACCTATGGTTGTTCTTCAATATGAGCTTGAGAAGAATCCACCTCTTTCTACAGAAAAGGCCTCTTAATTTCCAATTTATTTCTTGGAGCCTAACTTTCTTCTTCACTTGATTTTTTGTAGATCAACTTCCCTCTTTGGATCATCATAACCACTTTCAACAATGTACCATACCTAGACTTGGTAGTTGTAATGGAGGAAATTCACTACCTCAAGGATGATGAATTATAGAGAACAAATCAACACTCTGATACCTCAATTAAACTAGCGCTAAGGGTGAGCCAGGGGATGAAAATAACAAACTGAATAAACTAACTGCAGTTCGAAGCTCTCAAATGACCCTAGCAAGCCTCTATCTAGAGGACGAGCGCGTAGGTCTAGGACACCAACATGACGCCCTATCATTTTGGATGAACAAGGTACAAAGATCGTACTCAAAATACCAAACGCGATTATAATGCAATAAAAACACATAAAACGATAAAACTAAGCTAATGAATACAAAATAAGAAATGACCAGGATAAAGTAAAAGGAGAAAAGATGAGAGAGACTCGCAACTAGTCCACAATAGGAGCCTCTCGCAAAGTGACTATTCTTCCACGATTATTCACCTACATACAGACAAGAGGGAAAATGTTGGGGGTTGTGTTTTGGAGCTTGCCTAAGTTAGACCCCCGTTTTGGTGTCTCCACTGCTACAAACAACCCAGGTTAAGCCATGGGGAAATAAATGATGAAGTTGATGGAAAGTCAATGCAAGATAAAAGAGTGTTAATGCATAAAATGAATGAAAAAGAGAATGAGTAAACTCCCCTTTCCAAAGTGCTATGAAGATGGTGCTGTGAGCTATCTGGAGAGCTGCAACAATGGTAGTCTTTGTGAGAAAAGCTATGAACACTGTCCAAAGAGATTGCCAAAAGATCCAACCTGCAAGAAGTGATATCAAAATGCCAAAAGATCCCCAAAATGCCATCAAACAGGAGAGATATAGGCTCTAGACCAAAAAACGACGTCAGTGGGCGCATGCAGGGGCATTAGGATTCCTTCCAAGTGTAGACGTAACGCTCAAACGACCACCTGTGAACTGTCATATTCCTAGGACGCTAGCGCACCACGTGGACGTCTCTGCGCTGCGCTATAGTCCTGAAAGTGACAAGTTAACAGAGTTAGTAAAGTTCTAGTTTGAAGCTGACGAAGCGATCCTGATGGACAAAATGACAAAGATGGCAGTAGATGACCTCCGATGACATGGAGGAAGGCGCCATTTGTCGCATTGAATTAAACAAGATGCAATTTTTGATATTACCTTTTTCCCCCACTTTAGTGAGCATGCCTTTGTTGAGAGATGCGAAGCTAAAGTAGAGGAAGATAAAGAGTTATGACGAGAAGGCAAAATTTCGTTGATTACACGACATTGCTCCCACCAAAATGAAGCTGAGATTTTGAAATAGATATTTTTATAACGGATGCATCGTAAACATGCTAGCTGCAGACTAACATGTCAGATGGTAAGATAAATGATAGATTTAGATGGATGATACGATAGCGTAATAGAAATGAACCTTGCTTTGGAGGAAAGCCCCTTATTACGAAAAAGATACAAGATAAGCGGCTGCTGTGATATGAGCTACGTCAATATGGATAACAAAGTGTGTTATGCTAGATAGCCATATGATAGGGCGATGATATATACCGATATGGGTAGCCATACGATAGGGTGGGATTTTGCTAGAGTGGGTTGCGATATGCTAGATAGCCATGTGATTGGGCTATCAAAGATAGATGATAAGTAGTAGATTGGCCCCTACCAAGGCAAACAAAAGAGATAGGTTAAATGGTTTGGCCCCCATCGAGGCAAAATAGATCAAGTGGTTTGGCCTCCACCTAGGCAAACATGATAAGGAAAAGATCAAGTGGTTTGGCCCCCACCTAGGCAAACATATAAAAGCAATCAACAAGAAAAATAAATGCAAGAAGCTAAAAGACAAAATGTAGATATTGCAGAAATGCAGATATGATGGCCCCCCCTTAGAATGATATGCATGAAAGGCATGTTATTTTAAGGAGAAGAGTAGTTGTGGCACATCAACATAGAAAGATGTTTCCGTGGAATGCCACCAATAGCTAGTGACACATAAATGTCCACTGCATAAAAAATGAAATGCAAGAGGATAGGGGGATCTGATAGTTTGGCATCATAACCCATAACATGTTAGGGGTCCCACAGATACTGAGAGGGGGGGTGAATTAGTATCTAACCGGTAATAAGAATTTCTTAAGTTAAAACATGTAGAACATAATATAACAGTGTACCGGTATGCAAGACATAATGCAATACACAGAATCAAGAATATCCACATGAAAAGTACACCATAACACAAGATGTTTAATGAGGAAACCCAATGTGGGAAAAACCTCGGTGGGATTTGTGACCCACAATACTCACTCATTGGCCAATAAGAGAATATTACTTACAATAGGGGCCTGCACATGTAGGAAGGCCAACTGCCTAGAGCTCACTGCTCAATGGGAAGTCACACTGACTTACAAATAAGGATTATACTAATCCAATAACTTGTACTACTTTACAATAGCATCTTCAATGCCAGATTCAGTACCGGTTCCTGCTTTGTTCTTTACATATACCATTTGACCTATATTTCACACATTAGGTCTGCCTAATATTTTCTTTATGCTCCTTACATCACTTTTTTAAATGTCTACAATGATCTCCGTTATATATAAGAGTCATTTTACAATTTGCCAAGTCGGCTTACAATAATAAACAAAATATTACAAAACAAAAATCCTATCGGCCTCTGTGCTGGTATACTTGTTTTCTTCTGTGCCGGTGCCAGTGTCTCGAGTGATCTGCTCTTGCCGATGTAATGCTTTGCCAGTATAATGTCTTGCCGGTGCCATAGGATTGCAAGGTTGCCATCAATGACAAAACCTTCAATCACATACAATGTCTCATTGGAGTGTGAATATGCCAACAATCTCCCCCTTTGGCATTGATGACAACACTCATGAGAAATTTCAAAAAGTATTCAAAAGTGTGCAGTCCAAAAAAAATGTTACCAAAAACGTGAGAGCTCCCCCTGAGCATATGATTCCCGTGTTTTGAACTTTCTCATCCCACTACTCCCCCTTTGGCATCAATGACAAAGGTTGTCAAGATGTCAGTAGAGTTTGTAGTTTCATCTATCCATAACCTCAACCTTGTAGCTGGGTAGTTATTATCTGAAAAAAATCTCCCAAAATTAAGTTTATACTATCCATAAACTTCTATCTTTTATTGCTGTCTCAGTTCTCTTCAGAGTATCGATGAGATGCTGCAAATGCTCTACCGGTGTTTTGCTGCCCTATGTTAGTGCCTCAGAAATTTCCTTCCGCAGAAATGCTAAATAGTCCAATCTTGGACTTAGTTTAGATCTCAAATGTTTTGTCTTATTTATTGTCCTTTCTTTCTCCCTTTCCAATTTGAGTAGTTCTTCCTCAAAATTTGCTATCTTCTCTTCAAAAACTGATAGTGAATCAGGTGAGTTGAGAAAGTTGTCTGCAAGTTTATTTATCTCATCCTGTGCCTTGCTTATTTTCTTGTCAATATCTACAGTCAAAAAGTTTGTTTTACATGTATCTTTATACATATTTTTGTATTCTTTCAACAAACTACATAGTTCTGGTAGAAGTGTGTCAAAAATTCTGTTACACTTCTTTATTTCCTCATTAAAGAATTTCTGTTTTTCAATTTCTACCTTATCCTTCACTGAATCTTCCTTTATTTTCTCAATATTTTCTGAAATGTATTTACACAATGTATCCAATTGTCCTAACGAATCTTTATTATCTATATTACACTTAGGTGCAATTGCCTTCAAAATTGGTATGGAATCATCAATTGCTTTATAAGCCTGTGAGTTGCAGTCAGTTATTTTCTTGATAGAGTCAAGTAATACCTCAGTCACATTTGTTGACTTGAATGTTGATGATGATCCAACAATCTGAGTACCGGTGGTAGTAACCATGCTTGTATTGACCTCTGGTAGGTCAGTTTGTGTCTGCATTTCTTTAAGCACTGGTTTTCCTACTTCACTAGTTACCAGTGACACTGTTTCCTTATGTACCTATTCCAGAGCCTTTAGCTTTGTTGGTTTCTCTGTATGTTCTGTTGTCTCTGTCAGTGACTCAGTTTCTACCTTTTTCTCTGTAACTTCTGCCGGTTTCTCTGTTTCCCCTACTATCGGAGGCTCATTAGCCATATCTGACTTTTCAGTTGTATCCTTGTCCACTATTATGTTGATCTTCTGAGTATCAACATTTACAGTATATAGGACTTCAGAATTAGGATTTCTATCCTCTACATTCATATTTTCTACTGCCGGTTGATCTTCAGTAGTTGTTGTTTTCACAGGTGGAGGTAGGTTGTCTTTAACTTTGATGCTTGGTGGTCCACCAACTTTGCCTTTCCCCTTGTCTCTATCTTTCTGATATACCTTTATAGGTTTAGGGTTCCTGTACTCTTCTTGTTTTTCTTTGTCAACTAGGAATATATCCCATCCATATTCTATTTCCTTTGTTACTTCATTGACTCTTCTTGCCATTAGTGAAATATGCCGGTGTGCAGTAGAGAATACTGACCGGTTTGCTTGAGCAATCAAGTCATCAATTTCCTTTGGAGAGTTTACCAGATATACAACAAGTAGTTTCTCAATTTTTATTTTCTTGTCTAATTCTATCACTACTTGTCTTCTGGCCTCAAGTCTTTTGAATAAATCATTAGGAATTTCATTTGCTACTTCCATCAAAAATTTCTTGTACATGTCCATATGCAATATAACACTATTCTCAACTTGCTCTTTCTCATCAGCTATTAGAGTGTCATAGATTTTCCCTATGTTCTTCAGTTTTCCTTCCTCTGTGATTTCATTTAGCAGTACATCAAGAGGTGCCAAGTCTTTGTTTGACCTTTTCTTCTTCTTAGGTGTCAGCTTCTTCTTAGGTGTGGCCTTTCTGACTGGAGATCTCACTGCTTGTTGCTTTTGCCTTGTTCTTCTAGGTGAAGGAGTGGTTGCCGGTAAGGGATCTCTTTTTCTTACAACTCTTTTAAAAGTTGCTGGCATGTCACCTTCCGAAGAGGTACCTATTGGTGATAGATGAGTTCAAGTTGTGGAGCTTCCAACTCATCCTCTGTTATGCCGGTTTTCTTTAATACATCTTCCTTAATGGCTTTTGCTTACCTGGATCCTTTCCTTAAAAATTCCTCAACCTTCTTTACTCTTTTCTTTGATTGTATTTGGCTTTCTATAGTCTCAACACTACCAAATACTTCTTCCTTAGGTTCATTGGGGGCTTCTAGAAGTGCTTTAGCGTATGTTTCAACTATGTGGTCATTTGTTTCATAGCCCATCTTAGTTACCCAAATTGTCCTTGGGATGACTGCTTCCATCCAGATTTCATCTTTCTTAATGACAAAGCATATATCATCTTTGTATTTGTCTACTATTTTCTGAGATAACCTTATTCTTTTCTTCATTTTGGTCTTTAATGCTTGAAAGAAGTCATTAATATTGTTCTCCTTGTTCTCACCCATGTTATTGAACAATTCAGTCAATTGCTTTCCTACCTGTATGTCATATCCAAGTTCTTTATAACCTATACTGGGAACCTGTTTTGTTATGTGTAGCATTAGGCATACTAACAGATTTCCAAATCTAAAAGTTTCTTTCTTGTCCTTCTTGATTTTTCCAAGGTTGTCAATTAGTTCATCCTTTAACCATTCACATATGTCGATTTTTGCATTGTCTGTTACCATATCATAAGCACTCTTAATGCATAAACTTGAAACTGAGTTAAGTCTATTAGCATGAGTGGCTTTATAACCTAATATCATACTGATGAATCTCACATTGACATCTTTTACATCATCAACCCTTAGAGATCTTTTGTCAAATGTTGCACCAGTTAGTTTTGTAACTAGGTCATTTGGAACCTTCTTGGTTTTATCTGGCCTCTTACCGGTGGTCGGTAACCTTGTGACAACTTTCACAGCTTCCTTGGTGATCTTATGGATTGCATCTAACCAGAAAAATTCTCCATGTACTCTGCTTAAAACTATCCTAATCACATCCTTAGGAAATTCAGGAATGCTAAGGATTTCTGTAAATCCTAGGGTTTCAATAATCTTGTGTTCATCTTTAACATTGTCGGTATCATCACATATCATGGTTTTATACATGGTTTTGATTTCCTCATCTCCTAACTCTTCAATGTTGCAGTGGATGTACATTATGGGGTCTTCAGCATATACAACTCCCTTAGGAATTTGAGAAAATGCACCTAAGGTATCATCCTTCTTGGCTATCTTGGGAACTAACTGAAATATGGGCCTAGGTCTTTTTATTACCTCAACAACAATAGGGTTTTCTATGTATTCAATTGCAGAGGTGGATGCCATGATTAAATACCTTTTACTGCCTTGGATCGATGATTGCTTGGAGTGTGCTTGCTTCTTGCTCGAAATGCCTTAGCTCAGAATCTTCGCGCTCTCTGAAAATTTGAAATCACCATGAAATGAAATGGAGCCAAAACCTTAACTTTATAATGTCTTTTCGCCATCTATCACACTAATTGCATGCCGATTAAGTATTCACTTAACATTGTCTACTAGTAATAAGTAATTTTCAACTTCTTATCTCTAACCAAGGGAATAATTAGCACATGTGTCATTAGATTGCCAAATCCTCAAGGAAATTTTCTTCAATTAGATGAAGAACTTCCTACCGGTGGAGCACTGCTCTGTCCTTCCGATGAAGTATCACTTTGTCCTATCGGTGAAGCATTGGTTGGTTCTACCGGTGGAGAAGTATTCCCAATATTTAGATCATCTTTTCTAATCCATTGTTTTGAGAATTCTTGCTTAACCTCTTCAACTTTCAAGCTAGCACTTTTGTTGTCTACCGGTGTCCCTTTACTTATACAAAATTTAGCAATATGCCCAATCTTGTTACATGCATAACAAGTTACATTATTCTTCTGAATAGCTTTCCCATAACCTATGCCGGTTTGTGTTCTACATTGATTTGATAAGTGTCCAAATCTTCCACAAACATAACATCTCACATTCATTCTGCAGTTTTCAGAGTTGTGACCAACTTTGTTGCATTTTGAACATTGACTGGTGGGTGTGTTGATATTTTGATAATTCCTAGATCTACATTCATTTTCTCTATGACCATACTTATTATAGTCAAAGCATTTTCCATTGAATTTATAAGCATTAGGTTGTCTTACCGGTTTGCTGTGATCCTGAGTATTTGTAGTATCGGAGCTTTCACCAACTTCAAAGCCAATTCTAGAAGTGTCACCTTTAGGTTTTTGATTCTTCAGCAAGGTACCAAGTTCTTTTGAGCTTTTCTTGAATTTTTCTTTATGTTGATTTGCAGTTTCCAGTTCTCTTTCCAAGATTTCTTTTTGTCTCATCAGTTCATTTGAGTCATTTTGAGTATGCATCAGATCTGTCTTCAACATGTCATTTTCATAGCTAAGTTTTGTGTTCTCATTTGTTGCATCACTTAGTCTTCTGGTCAATTCTTCTTCATTCTTCTTCCTATCCTCAATCTCTTTGCAAAATCTCATAGTCATATCCTTTCATTTTTTGTTGTCATGATCTCTTGTTTCAACTTGCTTATCATATCATTGAGCGATTCTTTTTCATCATTCTCATTTTGCAGTTTTTCACAAAGTTCTCTTCTCTTATTTCTTGCAACAGTAAAATTTTCTTGAAGTGCCTGAATGATATCCCGAGCTGCCCTTAAATCATCTTCTAATTTGATATTTTTCAATTTCTCTGCATCATAGTCTGTAAGAGCTCCTTCAAGTTGCTTCATCATATTTTCCATCTTTACCAGTGTCAAGATCTTCCTCAAGCTGTTAGGCTTCTGAAAATAGAGGACCAAGCTCTAATACCAATTGTTAGGGGTCCCATAGATACTGAGAGGGGGGGGGGGGGAGGGGGAGGGTGAATCAGTATCTAACTGGTAATAAGAATTTCTTAAGTTAAAACATGCAGAACATAATATAGCAGTGTACCGGTATGCAAGAAATAATGCAATAAACAGAATCAAGAATATCCACATGAAAAGTACACCATAACACAAGATGTTTAACGAGGAAACCTAGTGTGGGAAAAACTTCGGTGAGATTTGTGACCCACAATATTCACTCATTGGCCAATAAGAGAATATTACTTACAATAGGGGCCTGCACATGTAGGAAGGCCAACTGCCTAGAGCTCACTGCTCAATGGGAAGTCACACTAACTTACAAATAAGGATTATACTAATCCAATAACTTGTACTACTTTACAATAGCATCTTCAATGCCAGATTCAGTACTGGTTCCTGCTCTGTTCTTTACCTATACCCTTTGACCTATATTTTGCACATTAGGTCTGCCTAATATTTTCTTTATGCTCCTTACATCACTTTTTTAAATGTCTACAATGATCTCCTTTATATATAAGAGTCATTTTACAATTTGCCAAGTTGGCTTACAATAATAAACAAAATATTACAAAACAAAAATCTTGTCGACCTCTGTGCCAGTATACTTGTTTTCTTCTGTGCCGGTGCCGGTGTCCCGAGTGATCTGCTCTTTCCGGTGTAATGCTTTGCCGATATAATGTCTTGTCGGTGCCATATGATTGCAAGGTTTCCATCAATGAAAAAACCTTCAATCACATACAATGTCTCATTGGAGTGTGCATATGCCAACATAACAGTGAGAATAGATATGCATACAATTGTGAAATGCGTATATCATCATAGCACCAAAGTTATCAGATTTGAAAAAGAGAACACAAAGAGAAAGATAAAAATAAAAATTCGGGTTCAACATGGAAGAAGGCTCACAATGCCCCAACGCTTTGCATCATCCCCAATTTCAAAAAAGTAAGATACAATAGATAGAAGAAGTAGAGAGACAAATAGAAGAAGATGTACGACAAAAATTCTACCGTATTTGAGCACCTATGGAGTAACTCGGGTCCTTTGAGAGAGCGCAACAGATAAAGACAATCAACCTACCATATTGAGGTACCTAAAGAGTAACCTAGGTCCTCCGGGAGGGAACAAACATATAAAGCAAACATGAGGGAACATAATGAAACATGCACACACAAAAAGATGGAGGTAAGAGATAAATATCCTAAAGGTCATCCTGTAGGAGATCATCATCCTCCCAATCTATATTATAGGGAGAAGGGGGATGAGCTTAGAAAGGGACCACCGTAAGAGCTTCACCAAGTGCCTCACCAGCAACGAGGGCAAGGGACGAAGAAACAACATCTATGTCCACAGGCTCAAAGGAGGTAAGGGTCAACAATTGCATGAAGATCGTAGACAAGGTCGAGATATCATCCAAGGAGTTGAACAAGAAAGCCTCCATAGAGGAAGAAGGTGACTCACTCAAAGAGGATGAGATGATAACATGATTTCCAGCCTCTAGAAGAGTGGCAGTGACAAACTCAGGAGAAGGCGAGACCTTTGCGATCATGCACATAGAAACAGGCAAACTAACAAGCATTGAAACAGACATAGAAGAGGGTGAGGAACATACCTGCAAGGATTTCTGCTGTCAAAAATCTGGAATGGGGCCCTGCTCAAGCTTGTGTTTGGGTTGGACATGAGAAGTATGTCTCTGATCAATTGTAGCAGGCTGAAGGACTCTAGGAAATCTCTGATGCTGGAATGACTGCGAAACAGGGGGAGCAGACAAAGTTGCGCTAGGCACCACCTATGTATGCAACATATCAATGGGTCAGGACAATGGAGGTATGTCTGACAAAGAGGTGATGAGGGGTTGCTCCAAAGGAGCGATGAAAACCTGCACCCATTTAGGGAGACGCTTATCAACAGGCCTCAAAGCAATGAGAAGCAAAACTAAAGATGATGCTGGAACATGAGCACCTGATGAAACAAGAGTTGAGGAGATAGGACTGGGTGTTGAAGATGCACCAACAGAGTGTAAAGAAACCTCACGTTCATGGGATTTGGATCATCAAAAATGTTTACACTAACGTGCATGCTGATTACGACAGAGATGAGGGCCGCCTAGTGAATCCTGAGAGGATTTAGGAGCATCATGCTCCATGGGAGAGACCTCTAGAACTATGTCAAGGATAAGATGAGGCCCAATTGATGGAACAAGAGGTGCACCCAAAATAGGCACGACATTGATAACAACTAGCGCTTGACTCTGCTTCGCACGAGGAGCAATGGGAGGAACATACGGAGCCGATGTAGGCTGAGAAATAAGAGCGAGCAGAGACAGATGAACACTTCCCTTTCTCATAGAGAGAAGGTAGAGTGATGTTAGCCATGATCGAGGTCTTGAAGGAAGGGTGGGCCACACACTTTGACAGTGTGGGTGCCTTTCCCTTGTCTGCACTAGGCGCAATTGCAGGAATAGAAGACACCACCGGAGGCTATGCAGGCCTAGGCGGATGGGATGGTCTATTTGGAGGAATAGGCTTATCCTCGACCCTTGATGATGAGGGGACGTAGGGCACTACTTGCTCCAACATAGGAATAGATGGAGTAGAGGTTGATGCAGGAAGAGGCAATGAATAACTAGATTGAACAGACTTAGGGGCTAACTCCCTTGTCTTATATTGGTAATATGCACGATACATCAAATCACCACGAGGAAGCATGGGCTCCACTGGGGTAGGCCATAAATAGTCTAGTGAAAAATCCCCATGGGCTACCAGGGGTCAACATCCAGTATCCTGGATGACATACATCGAACTCTCATGAGATAACTTAATGCATTTATGAATTACTGAAGGAACTGCTTCCATAACAATCAACTAGATTTAGTTCAAAATAGGTCTGACTTAGGAATGATCACAAATGTAGAAGATACCGCCTTAGGTCCCACGAGGACCGTTAAGGCGATGCTACCCAAATGAGAGATAGAAAAACCATCATGTGTTCTTAGGATTGCCTGACATTCATCATATGCAGGTCTATGCTAACCATTCACGAATAGAGTTCCCTTCGTGAAAACATCAACTCTTCAGGATGGGTCAACGATCACACCCGTGACAATTTGACCGTTCAACTTAGTAGGCATGTATAAAGGAGTAGGCTCTCCATAGTACGAGGCATCTAGAGGGGTGAAAAAAATGTTAGACATCTTCTCCTTTTGGCTAGGAGGCAAACAAATGGGAGTGATGGTGATCATGTTCACAAATGAACCATCATCCAAAGAAGGATCCAATGTAGAAATGAAATTTGTTGAATGCGAGGGAAATGGATCAGTGTAGATCTACAAATCCTTGTTAGTTTGATCAACAAATTTGTTCGACTTATGTTTCTGTGCATCCACTTTAATTGCCCCACCATCAATGTGGTCTTGGATAATATTCTGAAGATGATAACATCACTCGGTGTCATGACCAGGCACATGATGCAAATGGCAAAATTTTGCCCCATCAAACTAGCACGGATAGAGTATTATTGGGCAACGGTCGAACCTCGGGAAGGGTAATCAGATTATCTTTTACTAATCATTACATAATGCTCAAGTAAGAATCATTCAATTTGGTGAAGGCTCTATTCTGTTGTGATCCTTGTGGGATAGCCACAATATTAGCGACAACCTTGTTCATTCTAGACCCTTTCGTATACATGCCTGCAAAAGACCCACCGCGAGAGTTTGAGGTAGAATCTCTAAATTGAGTCATGGTGTGCTAGTAGTCGGTAAGTGCAGAGCACATATTAGAAAAGTTATGGTAATGATTAAGAGATAGTTTCTCCCTCAATGCCAGCTCTAGATTGTCAATGAAAATCCTCTGTAGATCGCTATTTGGCAGGGTAAAGGGGATTCTAGTACAGATCGATTGATACCTTGAGATAAAATCTATGATCTTTTCATTAGGCTTCTGCTTACAGTGAAAAAGGTCAGTGATAGTGACCCTGCTGCCAATGTTACCCTGAAACCGTCTAAGAAACAAATCCATGAGCTGATCAAAGGTACACATATAATGATCCAATAAGGAGCTATACCATTCTAATGTGTTCCCTTAAGGGATCGTGAGAATGGTTTGAGCAACACAAAATCTAGGTTGTGATAGTCACTACACCTGGTCATGAAGGAACCTGGTCATGAAGGAATCGATGTGCACATTAGGGTCCCCATCACCATTGAATCTATCAAACTTTAATGTTTCTGCTGTAGGAGGAAGGATGGTGTTCATGATAGTGATATCAAGGGGACTCTTCCTATAATATGCAGACATAGACAATTGACTGTAAGCGGAGGTCAGGTTTGTGAGTTGCAACTGCAACTGTCCCATGTTTTGTAAGATGGTGTTCAAGACTGGATTAGTGGGCGGAGGAGGCGAAGGTGGGCCAGATGCGCCACCACCTCCACTGACACCACCAAGAGAAATAATTCCACTGATAGAGGTAGTACTAGTGCTGACCATATAGACCTGAGCTGCAACAGAGGCAAAGGTCAAACTACTAGACATACTTGTATACCCCAACGGAGTCGTCTAGGCATTGATGCTAGGGATGGTGGGCCCGGGGTTGACCATGTGCACTATCAAACTACGTATGTCAACACCCAATTGAGAACAACAAATGTCAAACTATACATCCTGTGGGGGCACATCTACCAATGGTACATGGTTTTTCACAATGATAGATAATGCCCTCAACATCTCTAAACCTTTCTTATCCGAGATAAGATTATCTCTCAAAGTATTAACTACACTTTCGACTTGAGAGAGGAAATTCTCTCAGTTGAGGAACCCTTCAAAATCTCTTAGGTTCTCCTCTAGAGACTAAATACAATCAAAGTCAATAATGACAATAGAATCATGGTCAACAACAAGAGGAGAAGGCGGCAAATAGTTCCTCGGGGAATTGTTCTAAGAACTAGTAGTTGATGAGCCTCCCATGAAAGGTATCAGGAGAGTATAAGAAGGGAAAGGCTTGCTGGAGTCAGGAAAAGCATTTTTGATCATCACGTTAGATAGAGGAGAAATGTAATGATCAGGAGGGAAACTACGTCTAGATGACCTCCTGACTACGACTCCTATGGCAGTTTGGGTCATAAAGCTCATAGACAAGCCTCACGACACTAAGACTACACTACAGGGACACAAAGGATCTTATCTTCTACTAAACCTTACTAATCAAAGAGATGAATAAAATAATGCAAATGCCAGGACAATGACAAAAACTATGTTTTAGATTTTAAAATTTTGGATTTTAAATGTATGCAATGAGCTATATGATAAAAACATGATGTAGACAAAAAATTGAGTTTCACGTTAGGTTCACCAAAATGTAACAAAGGAAATTTGCTACCTCAAGGATGATGAATCCTAGAGAACAAATCGACCCTTTGATACCTCACTTAAACTGGCGCTAAGGGTGAGCCAGGGGTTGTAAATAAAAAACTTAATAAACTAACCGCAATCCAAGGCTCTTAGACGACCCTGCCAAGCCTCTATCCAAAGGATGAGCGCACAAGTCTGGGACACCAGCCTAATGCGTTGTCATCCTGTATGGATTGTTGGATATTGCTACTGCTAGGATTTGTTGTTGTCATTGATGTCAACATATTCCTATGTTTTGGTGTTGCAGAGAATTGTTTTGGTGATTCGGTGATTGCAGTGAGTTGATTTGGTTGGTTTATCTGATTGGGATGCTGAATCAACTAGAGATACTTCATTCTTTATTTGTTTCATGATGCTATGTGATGATTTGGTCGAGTTGTGGATTCTGATATGGAGAATGGTTTTCTGTGTTCAGTGTTGCAGTATTCTGGTGTTTGATTTGTTGTGCTCCAGTATGATCATATCTTGTGTTGCGAATTTGGGAGAGTGTTTGGGATGCTTGTGTGTATCTTCATCTCAGATGGTTCATGATTTGGTGCACGAGAAGCTATCTTTCTTGTCCGAGTTGTTGCTCTTAAGAGTTCTTGAGTGTTGCATGTTGATCGATGAAGATTTGAATTAGTGGTGTTGGTGCAACTATTGCAGATGGTTCTAACGTGCTTGTTGATGTTTCCTAATCATGTCCTATTTGTTTTGGTGGTCTGCATTGATTATTGTGCGAGTTCTTGTTGATCTTCTTGGTCCAGTGATATTCTTTGTGTTATGCAGTATTTTGGTGGTGTAACGTGTTGTGGTTGATCTTGGCAAGATTTCCAGTGGTGTTGCATGTTTGAAGTGTTGGTTTAGGTCCATGTTATGATGTCTATGACATTGTATTGATCTGGTGGTTGATTTATGTATCTTGTGATGTAATTTTGTAATTAAGTGATATGGGTTTGGCCAACCTTGTAGTCAAGGTTGATAATTTGTATAAATGGGTGTAATATTCATGTAATTTGGTGTCAATGGTTGAGTCTGCATTATCAAAGAGTGGTGTATGTGTGATCCAGTGAATTCATCTTTTGGTGTGGTGTGTTGAGCAGAGATTGGTGAAGGGAAGGAATTTGAGCTTAACCAAAACTGTCATCAGGCATTAGCCGATGCTATTTTTGCAGTTCATTCTTTTTGGATTGTAGTCTAAATATTTTTGTAAGGTAGTGAACCTTCCCTGAGCATTGGAGCCTTATGGGTCATTGTAATTTGAGCAATGAGATCTATGAAGTGTTCCCGAATGTATGTGCATTCCCCATTGTAATATTTACACATACTACTGTAGAGTATCATCTCATTATGGGTAGGTTCCCATCGGGGTTTTTCCCTTAACCAGGTTTTCCACGTCAAAAATATTGGTGTTATGTGTGTTGTTGTTATTGCTGTTATCTTTTTGTTGTTGTTGCAATTGATCAGTTATGAGATTGTGCTTAATTGGTTTAATCCAGTAAAAACTGATTCACCCCCCCTCTCAGTTTTCCTTCCTTGTTGTTGCCAATAAGTGGTATCAGAGCTAGATCCTTCGGAAGAAGCTTAACCGCTTGAGGAGATCCGGGATGGCAACTTATGTGTTTAAGAAGGAGAGTCCTAGATTTGATGGAAATAATTATACTGTTTGGAAGAACTAGATGGAAGTTCATTTGAAGTATCTTGGAGAAGATTATTGGAAGATTACAAAGAATGTCTACAATGTTCCTTTGAATGGATCGATTACTGCTGATGAAATCAAGGAAGCTGAACATAAAATAAGGGCTACGGAAGAATCATTGAGTTGTTTGACCGATTCAGAGATGACTAATGTGATGGGACTCCAGACTGCATATGAGATATGGAAAAATCTAGAGGTCTTATATGAAGGTGATGCACAAGTTAAAGTTGCTAAGTTGTAGAGTTTGAAGGGAAAATATGAGACATTGAAGATGAGAGAAGATGAGAACATAACTTCCTTTATGGCTAAAGTAAATGAGCTTGTTATGAACATCAGATGTGCCAATGGAACTCTTGAAGAAGATGAGATTGTTGCTAAGGTGTTGAGATCTTTTCCTTCTACTTATAAAGCTAAATTTGCCGCTATTGATGAGATCTAGAGTGTGACTACTATGACTAGAGATATGTTGGTTGGTAAGCTAGATGTATTTGAGTTGAGCAAATTTGGAGAATCACATGGTAAATATGAGGCTGTATTTAAAGCCTATGTATTCGGGAAGCAATTGTATGATCTGGGAGAGAGTTCATCTAGGGTTTCAAGATATGAGAGAGAGATGAGAGAGATGGAAGAGAAGGAGAAAGAGTTGGATGAGCTTGAAGCACTTATTGCTTGGAGACTAGCTAAGGGAGCTGACAAGTATGATGGAAAGTTACCTTTGAAACGTTTCTATTGTAATAAGATAGGATATTTTGCTTCTAGGTGTCCTAAAACAATGTCTAGGTATAATAAGAATGAAATACATGATAGATTTGATAAGCATGATAGATATAAGAAGCATGATAAGCATGATAAGCCCTACAAGCCCTACCAGAAGTACAAAAATAAGAAGAGATTCTATTATGCTGCTGATGAATGTGTGACAAATGAGGAATCCGACAATGGGAATTCAAGAGATGAATTTGTATTTATTTCTATCAAAGAAGGTGATTTGGTACCACTGAATCCTACAAATTACATTGTGAGGAGAAAGATTTGGTTGCTAAGATTGAAAATAAAGATGAATGGGTAATTGAAAGCGGGTGTTCACATCATATGGGAAGTGATAAAAGTAAATTTGTGAATATGGAGAGGTATGATGGCGATATAGTAAGATTTGTAGATGATAAAGCTTGTGTGATTCATGGTAGAGGTTCTATATCTTTTGATGGTATGAATAATATTGATGATGTCTTATATCTTGAAGATTTAAAGCATAATCTTTTGAGTGTTGGACAAATGGTTGACAAGGGATATGATTTGCAATTCAATAATGGTAAATGCAATATTTTGAATGCCTCAGGTGTAGAGATTGCAATAGGGATTAAATAAAAAGGTAATATCTTTCACTTGAATGCCTATGAGAAAAGTTGTTCGATTGCTCAAATAGATGAAAGTTGGATGTGGCATAGGAGGATGTGTCATGTTAATTTTGACTGTATGATAAGGATAAGTTCTACTCAAGCTGTTAGAGATTTGCCTAAGATTGTGAAGCCTTCTAATCCAATATGTAAAGAATGTCAGTTGGGAAAACAAACAAGAACATCATTTAAAAGCAAGTTGTTATATCTAATGGGCTGTTAGATCTTGTGCATACTAACTTGTGTGGTCTTACAAGAGTGAGAAGCATTCAGGGTGCTACGTATTTCATGTTGTTTATTGATGACTACTCTAGAATGATGTGGGTGAATTTTCTAAGGGAGAAATCAAAAGCATTGGAGAAATTCAAGATATTCAAAACAAAGGTGGAGACTGTGATAGGGCTAAAGTTGAAGTGTCTGAGACTATAATGTACTATACACATACAGAAGCACAACCTTGTTGTACAATCAACAACCTCTACCCCGTACAGACAACACACCCACCACTGTATGATCAAATCAAGCTATACCATATGACCAACACTATACGACCCTCCACCATACACTCCACACAGCCTCCACCGTACGGTCCTCCACTCGTATGCTCCTTGCCTTTCGTATGGACAATTGACTCTCTTGTGCGAAACTAATAATCTCGGCCTCAGAAAGATGGTTCCATTATATGCAATATGTCAGACAATATAATTAGTTTAACATGATTTGGCACATGAATGAACACACCAAGCAAGTAGAAATTTAGATTTAATAATGTTAACACTTCATATTACAAAATCTCGGACTGAGGGCAGAGCAGAGTAGGGCGAGGAGTTACTCTCACCGAAATTGCGAATGCCAAGTAGGGACAATCTTCCACCTCCAAAATGGCAGATGACTAAACTCCAACATGAATTCACACATACCTACAACTAAGCCAAACTCGGCCATATAAATGGGCTCTAGGAAGTTTCCCAAAGGGTTACAAATGGGCCGACACCAAAAAGTTTATAACTAACTAATTAATAAAAAGGGCCCGAAAGATGTATTAAGTGCGGGGCCATACAATAAATTATTTAAATTGACTATTTAATTATATCAGGGATATTACAGTCCTCCCGACCCAAAGATTACTTGCCCTTGAGCATTCCATAACTATTTGCCATCTGACAAGCTCTAGGATCCTAGACCATGCATGAATGTTGGTAGTCATATCCGCTGAAAGCTTGACGCCACACCATGGCTATGAGAACCACCTGCAAATCCCCAATCAACTTGCACGACTCCACTCTGATATTAAAATTTCCTTACTCGGAGTTGAGGAATAACTCATCAAAATCCAACTTGCTTTCTTCATATAGACGCCACTCACAAGGAGAGATGACAATCATGCACGCCTCATGCCCAACCAAAGGGTAAATTTTGTATTCAGTGAACTGTAGAGATTGCTCCTATAAGGGATCATTGCTAGAGTTCACATCTCCATGAAGTTGATCAACCACTGTTAGCTTGACCAAATTCATACAAACATCTTCATCCTTGCAGTTGTCATGAAAGTTTAAGTGTTCTCCACTTGAAGGGACAATTGTTGTCTCTGGCTTGTCCATATCCTCCTGTCGCTGGAGTGAACATGTGAACTTGTCTTCTTCTTTCTTTGATTCCCATTGAGTTCCTAATTCAGGATCCAACTCCTCTTTTCTTTTCTTACATATAACCTATCAAAAGATTCAATAGCCTTGATCTCCTCAGGTTCACTTGAGTATTCATCAAAGATTCTGATAACCTCATCATGCATAGGTATACATTTTCCTATCAGAACTAGATATTCTTGAAATGTTAGAGAATTCTTCCTCTTTTGATATTTGTTATACTACTTGGAGATTTTATTGGTAGAAATTTCATTATCCCTTTCTTCCATTTATGTAGTCATCCCAAGCATTCCACAGGCTGATAGGATTTTGGCTTTGATACCACTGTAATGTCCTAACAGCATCCCAGTCGTACGACACCTCCCCCAAAGACTCTCACTTCGTAAGGTGGATAAGAACTCAGTATACAGTACTATACCATACTATACGACAAACCTAGGCTATGCTACTCCATAGGAAAACAATTCGCATAGTGACTACACTCAACATATAGGTCTGTACTGTGGCTAAACTCCACCCATACAGTGAATGGGTTCTAATACTTCACTCGTACGATGAAGTCTTATTGCACCTTCATACTGGGTACTATACAACTACCACTCCCGACCACGTATAGTATGCATCGTGCTCCATATGGTCACTTTTCCACCCATGCAACAATCTTTTCTGGAAGCACTTTTGAATTTGATGTCGAGTACAGAGATATACACAATATACTCTTCGGATATATATACATTTATATTAGTTTAGTGCATAGAATGAAAACTCTAGGAACCGATATTTCATCTATAATTTGATGACATATGTGTATTCAAATAAAAGCATTACAAATTCAGACCATAAGCATAATAGGGTGAGAAGGTACTCCCACCAAAACTGCAAATACAGAATATGGAGGATCTTGAACCTCCGAAATTGTAACAAAACCTAACTCCAACTGGAATTTGCAAATACAAAGAAAACATCAAATTCACCATGCCTACAACTATGCCAAACTCAGCCTTATAAATGGGCTTCAGGAAGTTTCTCGAAGGGTTACAAGTAGGCCAACAATAGTTTATTATTCTATTAATTTGAGCCCCTTTATTTAAAAATTAAATCAATTAATTAAATAAGTCCTTATGATATTATTTAAAATATAGGACCACTTAATTAATTAACTTAATATACCGTATGCATACGACATCACAACCTTCCCGTATAGTCAACAACCTCTGCTCCATACAAACAAAACACCGACCATCGTATGATCAACTCAAGTTGTACCATACGACCCTCCACCGTACGCTCCACACAGCCTCCACCGTATGGTTCTCCACTAGTATGCTCCTTGCCTTCCGTACACACAATTGACTCTCTTGTGTGAAACTAATAATTTGGGCCTCAGAAAGATGATTCCGTTATATGCAATATGTCAGACAATATAATTAGTTTAACATGATTTGGCACAGGAATGAACACACCAGGGAAGTACAAATTCAGATTCAATAATGTTAACACTTCAAATTACAAAATCTCGGATTGAGGGTAGAGTAGAGTAGGGTGAGGAGTTACTCCCCCTGAAACTATGGATGCCAAGTAGGGAGGATCTTCCACCTCCGAAATGGCAGATGGATAAACTCCAATAGGAATTCTCACATACAGAGCACAAATACCAAATTCACACATACCTACAACTAAGCCAAACTCGGCCATATAAATGGGCTCCAGGAAGTTTCCCGAAGGGTTACAAATGGGCCGACACCAAAAAGTTCATAACTAACTAACTAATAAAAAGGGCTTGAAAGATATTATTAAGTGCGGGGTACAATAAATTATTTAAATTGACTATTTAATTATATCGAGGACATTACAGAGACCTGAAAAAGTAGGAGAATTCATGTCCAATGAGTTTGATACATTCTGTGAAAGGAATGGAATTAGAAGACAAAAATATGCTCTTAGAACCCCTCAACAAAATGGAGTTGTTGAAAGGAAGAACAAAATAATCTTGGATGCTGCTATAACGATGTTGATTGAACGAAATGTTGCGCAAACCTTTTGGAAGGAAGTTGTTAGCACTGTTGTTTACATATTCAACTGGGTGCATATAAAGGTGATTCTGGTAAGACACCTTATGAGATATGGTTTGGTAATATTCCTACAGTTAGATATTTCAGAGTTTTTGGAAGCAAATGTTATATTAAAAGAGATGAGGATATAGGAAAGTTTGATGCAAGATGTTATGAAGGAATCTTCTTGGGATATTCTACTAAGAACAAGGCCTATCGGTGCTACAATAAGAGGTTGAAGAAGATAGTGGAAAGTAGAGATGTGAAGAATGATGAATGTTTTGAAAAGTAGATCAGAGCATGTGGATATGAGATTGATGATCATGATATTATTTCAAAGCCTGCACAAACTGAGATCTTGAAGCAGATTAATCTGGTAGAGACAATTAATCCGAATATTTCTACTACCAGTAAAGAAGTTCAAGAGCTTGAGAATCAGAATAATCCGAAGACTCTGAGGTATGTGAAATTGAGTCATTCTAAGAATCAGATTATTGGTAATAAGAAAAAGGGTGTGATGACTAGAAGAAGACTTGCTGCTGAAGAGATATGCCTGATTTTTAAGATTGAACTTCAAGATGTTGTTGAAGCATGTAAGGATGAGAATTGGATAAAATCTATGGAGGAAGAGTTGAATCGGTTTGTGAAGAATAACTCTTGGGAGTTTGTTTCGAGACCTAAAGACAAGAATGTGATTGGTACTAAATGGGTGTTTCAAAATAAACTGAATGAAGCTAGTGAAGTGGTAAGGAACAAAGAAAGATTGGTATGTAAGGGATGCTCTTAGATGGAAGGTATTGATTATGGAGAAACTTTTGCTCTTGTAGCTAGAATTGAAGCTGTTAGATTTCTGCTTGCATATACTGCTTACAAGAATTTCAAGGTTTATCAGATGGATGTCAAGTCAACCTTTTTGAATGGTGATCTTGAGGAGGAAGTCTACATTGAGCAACCAGAAGGATTTTCTTTATTAGATAAAGGAGACATGGTATTCAGATTGAAGAAAGCACTGTATGGACTGAAGAAAGCCCCTTGAGACTGGTATGCAAGGTTAGATAAGTATTGGATGAAGTTGGGATTTTGTAAAGGTATTGCTGATAGTAACTTATACTTTAAGGTTGAAAATGATAAATTTTGATTGTTGAAGTATTTGTGGATGACATTATTTTTGGAGGAGATGATGATTTGAGTATGAAGTTTGCTGATGATATGAAAATGGAATTTGAGATGTCTATGATAGGTGAGATGCAATTCTTCTTAGGATTGCAGATTACTCAGACTGGTAATGGTATTTTCATTTCTCAATCTAAGTATGTGAAGGAACTGTTAACGAAATTTGGGCAAGCTGATTCTAAACCAATTGGAACTCCTACAATGACTAGATGCAAGTTGTCTAAGAATGATGAATCTCATAAAGTTAATCAGACCTTGTATAGATCTATGGTTGGTGCACTGTTGTGCCCGACTCAAATTAGACTAGATATTATGCATGTTGTTTGTCTTTGTGCCAGATTTCAAGATGATGCTAAAGAGACTCATGTTATTGTAGTTAAAAGGATTTTTAGATATTTGAAGGGAACTGTTGATTATGGGTTGTGCTATCTGAAGAATGATGATTTCATGCTATGTGCTTATACTGATGCTGATTGGGTAGGTGATGTAGATGACCAGAAGAGGACTGCCAATGGAGCTTTCTTTTTAAGGAAGAAATTGGTTTTATGGGCAAGAAAGAAACAAGATGCTATATCTCTATCCACCGTTGAAGCTAAATACATTGCTGTTGCTAGCAACTGTACTCAGGTAGTTTGGATGAAGTAGATGTTGAAAGACATTAGAGTTGTGTATGATGAACCTACTATTATTTATTGTGACAATTCAAGTGCTATTAGTATTTTTAAAAATCCGATACTACACTCTAAAATGAAGCATATATCAATTAAGTATCGTTTCTTGAGGGAGAAAGTTAGTGATGAAGAAGTAAAACTGGAGTATGTATCTACAAAAGATCATATTGCAGCTATTTTCACTAAGAATTTTCTTGTAGATACATTTTGTTGACATTGCATGAAGATTTGATTGATGAAGTATAGTGTTGTCATTGATGTCAATAGTAACCGATAATGATGTTGTATTTGATAGGGAGAGGACCTCAAGGAGAGTTTCACCTTGCTCAATACGTAGTTGGGTGATATTTTAGTGGGCTCCTTTCACTCTTCACTTGTCTTTTAACAAACCAAAACACTCAAACTCTCTTGGAGTGCTCCCTATCAAGTTGTGCTCAATAGTTGCTTCAAACATGGTTGAGATTCACAAGGGTAAATCCAACCTTTAAACTATGAAATCCTCTAACATGTACTTGCAAGGGTTGTAATGGGTGTTCTAAAGGTTTTTCCATGCCATTCAACTGGTTCTTCAGGTGGCTTTCCATCATTTCTTCATTGTTCCCTCTTTCTCCTATTTTCTAGGCCTAGTAGCCCTAGAGCTCTAATTAGCCCTACCTTGCCGGTTTTTGGGCAATTATTCAGAAATCACTCAAAGAACCTTCCAACATATTTGGTGATTTGAGTACCCTTTTGGATGAAATTTTGGATCCACTAGATGAGATAGTTAGGTCTATCTGTACTGGTATGGATCCCAAGAATGACATTTATAGAGGGCTTAGAACTTAGCAGTCTTCTCCAATGGGTTTTGTTGTTTTCTCTATTCTGTCATACCTCCACCTTTTCACATAGAATCTTCCACACACCACTCTCTCATGCCAAAAACTTTACACCTTCACAACTGATCATCCCTACAAGCATATGCAATATTTCAATCATTTTCCTAACTGGGCCATGATTGAGCTTGCCTAGGAAATGATGACAAGTTACTTCCAAATGACTTCTAGGCCCTTATAAAGCATATATGCACTATAAAAGGGTTCCATAACTTGAGTCCCAAGGGTTATTGAGAAAAAATCAAGGGATTTTAAGTTGGAACCATGACTGGGCTCTTGAACCCTTGCTCAAGTCGAGAGCAAAGAAAATTTAAAAACACACTTCAAACCTGCACTAAAAGCAATTAAAAAAACCTTCTGAGCACTACAATTTCATTCACTAAAAAATCATGAAATAACAGTAGCAGGATCAATCCATTTGGTATAGACTGTTGCTCCAAAAATGATAAAATTACAAGGTATAATCTGGAAAGTGTCTTCTAAATCTATTCAAACTTGCTCAAGGATTTTTCCAACCCATGTACAATAATTCTTAGAGAATTTTATATGCCACATTGATCCTAACCAACTCTTTATCAGTTTCCTAACCACCTATTTGCTAAAAAATGCAAAGTTGCTCAAAAGTTGCAAAAAGTTGTCGAGCAACAATGACAACTTTTGCTCAAATGTGCATTTTTGCATTTTATGCATTGATACTCATCCTAAACCTCCTAGGATGACTACATAGCATTAATGAAATTCCTAAATCCCTAATGAGTCTTTACAAGACATTTTACATCAAAATGCAAATTTATGCCATTTTAGGCTTACAAGGGCTCACAGGCCAAATTTTGAGCAAACAAACAACCTAGGGGACAATCACCCTTCAAATGACTATCCAACACACATGTGGACCTCTGAGTAGTCCATTATTCACAAACCTAATCCAAAATAAGGACTATCACACCAAAATGGCTAGAAGCTAGGTGCTCTTGTACCATACTCCCCAAATAAAAAGGAAGTCAAGTGACTCCTTTAGGCAAAAAAGAAAGGGGAATTACAAGATTAGAAAATTTTTCTTTAGGTACCCAAGTAACCTCAGATGCTAGAAGGTGCTGCCATTTGATCAAATGCTCCATATAGGTGGTGTGCCTTGTCTTCTTGGGAATCCTAGAATCCCATACTTTCTTAGCTTGTGGCATGGTTGCAGGTAGTAAGGGCAGGTCTGAAGGTGCTTGAGAGACCTCCAAGACTCTACTACATTCCTCTAGAAGTGTGCCCTTATACTACACCATGTCTGCAACATTGAATATAGGAGATAAAGCCATGTCTCCAGGAAGGTCTAGTTTGTAGGCATTGTTTCCATACTTGGCCAAGACCTTACAAGGTCCAATCCTCCTCATCTGAAGTTTACTAAGGGCACCTTTGTGAAGCCTTTATTTGTTCAAATGGACCATGACTAAGTCCCCAACAACAAATTGTATATCCTTTCTCTTTTCATCCACTTTATCTTTGATCCTTTGAGAGGTGTCTAGTAAAGCTATCCTAACCTACTCATGAATCTCTTGCGTGGACCGAGCCATGTCCATAGCATATCCACTCTACTGTCCCATCTTCCCAACATCTCTGAGATCCAAAACACCTCTAGGATGAAGGTCGTAAACCATCTCAAAAGGGCTCTTATCGGTTGATCTATTCACACTGTCATTGTAGGCAAACTCAACTTGATGGATGATCTAATCACAAGCTTGTCCATACTCCTTTGTCAAACATCTGAAAAGGTTTCCAAGTGTTTTATTGACCACCTCTATTTGGCCATCCGTTTGGGGATGGTAGGCTGAACTGAAAGACAAATTAGTACCCAATCTCTGCCACAAAGTCTTCCAAAAATGACCAATAAACTTTGCATCTCTATCTGATACTATACTGATAGGTAAGCCATGAATCCTAATTACTTCCTAGAATAACAAATGATCAATATGACTAGCATCATGAGTCACCTTATATGGAATAAAATGGGCCATTTTTCTAAATCTATCTACCATAACATAGATGCTGTCAAATCCTAATTTGGTCTTAGGCAAACCAACAACAAAATCCATACTTACACAATCCCATGGACGGTTTGGGATAGATAAAGGCTGATAAAGACCAGCATTAGAAGAAGTACCCTTGGCTCTTTGGCAAACCACACATTGCTCCACATATTTCCTGATATCCCTTTGCATTTTAGGCCAATAGTAGAATCTTTGGACAAGTTCCAAAGTCTTGTTCTAGCCAAAATGTCCACTTAGGCAACCATTATGCTTCTCTTACATCAAATTTTCTCTCATAGACCCTTTAGGTACACAAAGTTGTTCTCCTTTAGAAAAACACCATCTTGTAAGGTGAAATATGTATATTCACTATGAAAATTATTTCTAAAGTCTTGACAAACCTTGTAGGCAATAGCAAAGTCTTCATCATCTTGATATAACCCCTTGAAACTTTCCACTCCAATACTTTTGAGCTCCACTTCTTCAACTGTTAGCAACCTTCTACTTAATGCATCAACAACTTTATTACATTGTCCCTTCTTGTGTTTAATGGTAAAGGTACATGACTGCAAATACTCTACCCATTTAATATGCCTATGATTCAACTTTTTTTGTGAATTGAGATAGCTAAGAGCTTGATTATCAGTATAAACCACAAATTCTTTGGGCAACAAATAATGCCTCCACTTCCTAAGAAATTGAACAAGTACATACAAATCCAAATCATAAGAGGAATAACTTTTCTTGGCATCATTGAGCTTATCACTGAAAAATGCAACCAGTCTATTGTCTTGACTTAATACTGCTCCAACTGCTATGTTGCTTGCATCACATTTAATGGTGAAGAGCTTGTCAAAGCTTGGAAGAACTAGTACCTGTTGAGTAGCCACCTTTATCTTCAAGAGATCAAATCCTCTTTGTGCTTCTTTTGTCCATTGGAACTTAGTCTTCACACCTCCTTAGATTGTGTAAAGCATGGGTACACATATCTCACTGAACCCTCTGATGAACTTCCTATAGAATTGTGCCAAGCCATGAAAACTCCTTACTTCACTTGTTGTCTTAGGTGTAGGCCAACTGATTATGGCTTCCACTTTAGAAGTATCCATCTTCAAATCACCTCTTGAGATTACAAAACTAAGATATATCAACTCCTGTTTCATGAACTCACATTTCTCCAAGTTGATGGTTAGTTGCTCATCACAAAGTTTGTTTAATACAACCTTTATATGCTTAAGATGTTCATCTTTACACTTGATAAAAATCAAGATGTCATCTAAGTAAACAACAACAAATTTACCAATGTAATCCTTGAGTACTTCATTCATGAGTCTCATGAATGTGATAGGGGCATTTGTGAGTCCAAATGGCATAACAAGCCATTCATAAAGTCCTTATGTGGTTTTGAATGTTGTCTTCCATTCATCTCCCTCCTTGATTCTGATTTGATGGCAACCACTCTTGAGGTCTATCTTGGTGAAGTACTCAGCACCTCCTAAGAAATCCATCAAATCTTCAATCCTTGGAATGGGAAATCTATACCTGATTGTAATCCGGTTGATAGCTCTAGAATTAGTGCAAAGTCTCCAAGTACCTCCCTTCTTTGGGGCCAAAACAGTGGGAACTGCACATGGGCCGATGCTCTTCCTTATCAGTCCAATATCCAAAATTTCTTGTATTTTCTTAACTACCTCTTTATTTTGCTCCAATGACATTTTATAAGCTACCTTATTAGGCAATGAGGCTCTTGGTATGAAGTCAATTTGGTGACATGGAACATTGAGGAGGTAAGGTTGTAGGTGTTCCATCACTGATAATATCTTTAAATTGATTTAGAATCTGTTGCACTTCATTGGGAATGCATTCTTTCTTATCCTTGCTTTCTTCTTTTGGTTTTACTACAAGTGCAAACCCCACTCCTTCTCCTTCCTTGAGTGTGTTAATGAACTCCTTCTCACCAAATAGAAACACATTAGGACCCTTAGATCTGCCCTCTTCTTGGTCTCCTATGGACTGAATTTTATAGGCGATCCCATCTTTTTGAAAAGTATAGGCATTCTTTTCCCCATGGTGTATTGCTTTTCTATCAAATTGCCAAGGCCTACCTAGGAGTAGGTGGCAAGCATACATTGGTAGGATGTCACACAATATTTTGTCCTTGTATCCTCCTATAGTGAACTCCACCCAAGTTTGTTCATTCACTAGAACATGCTACCCCTTGTTGAGCCAAGTAACCCTATAAGGATCACTATGTGGGATTCTTTGTAGGTTAAGCTTACTCACTGCTTCTTCTGATACTATGTTATCAGTGGAACCTGAATCCACCACCACTCTACATACTTTACCCATGATCTTTTATTTTATCCTAAACAAGGATATCCTTTGGTTATGTTCCTCCTTAACCGGTTCTTTAATCAAGACTCTTCTTATCATGAAATTCTCTCCAACCTCTAAATCTAAACTCAATTATGATGCCTTCATGTTTTCTGCATCTTCTTGAACATAACTTACTCTCCTCTCACCTCCTTGGGATGAAGAAGACTTCTTAGGACATCTATACGTAGGGTGTCCAAGTTGATGGCAATTGTATCACTTCATTGTGGCGAAATAGGATCCTCTTCCTGATCCACTAGACCTTCCTCTACTAGAGTTGCTAGATCCCCTTCCTCTATAGCTTCTCTTGCTATTGGAATCCCCACTTTTCCCTGCCAACTTGGATTCCCCTTGGGATCTTTGGTATACACTCCTTCCACCATAGCTACCTCTTTGACCTTTGCCATCTCTTCCCCTACCTCTACCTCTATTGCTTTGCTCTTGTTTCTTTTTTCTCTTCTCTTCCACCTTGAGTGCCAATTGATAGCACTTATGAATAGTAATAGGACACACCAAACTCAAATCTTCTTGTATATTCCATATCAAGCTATTCAAGTACCTGGCTACCTTGATGCTTTCATCTTCCACCACCTTGGATCTCAAACACAACTTCTGATATTCCTCAGTGTAGCTTCTCACATCTAGTTCTCTTTGTCTCAAGTTTTGTCTCCTCTTGTGCAATTGAATTTCATAGTCTTCAAGGATATATGCTTCTTTCACCTTGGCTAGCATTCCTTTCCAAGTGGCAATTGGGTTCTTACCTTCCTTTTTCTCTCCTCTTGGATGAACTTCCACTAAGTCAAGACTGCTCCTCTCAATCTAGATTTGGCTACCTTCACCTTTTGTACTTCACTAATCCTATCACATTTAAAGTGATTCTCCAATCCTTCAATCCATTCCATGACTACTTCTGGTTCAATTTTTCCACAAAAAAGTGGCACTCATTCTAAGGAATTTCCTCCTAAGGCTTTGATGGCTCTAAGGAAATGTTCTTCAGGTAGAATTGGATCTAGTTCTGGTGTGCTATCCTCTTCTACTACTTCTTTACCCTTTTGTTCATTGACTTTGATTGTCACCTTCTCAGTCTTGTCTTCAACTACGTCTAGTTTACTCTCCAATTGATGTAATCTTACCTCGAGGAGTCTATTCTCTTCCTCTTGGTCTTCTACCTTCTTGGATAACTCTACATTGGTCACCATCTTGAGACTATTTTCTCCTATTGACTCAGTTTCTGACATGAACTGGCTTCTTCCCAAATCTTAGGTGGCTCTGATACCACTTTGATAGGGAGAGGACCTCAAGGAGAGTTTCACCATGCTTAATAGGTAGTCGGGTGATTTTTTAGTGGGCTCCTTTCACTCTTCACTTGTCTTTTAACAAACCAAAACACTCAAACTCTCTTGGAGTGCTCCCTATCAAGTTGTGCTCAATAATTGCTTCAAACATGGTTGAGATTCACAAGGGTAAATCCAACCTTTAAACTATGCAATCCTCTAACATGTACTTGCAGGGGTTGTAATGGGTGTTCTAAAGGTGTTTCCATACCATTCAACTAGTTCTTCAATTGTCTTTCCATCATTTCTCCATCATTCCCTCTTTCTCCTATTTTCTAGGCCTAGTAGCCCTAGAGCCCCAATCAGCCCTACCTTGCCGGTTTTTGGGAAATTATTCAAAAATCACTCAAATAACCTTCCAACATCTTTGGTGATCTGAGTACCCTTTTGGATCCACTAGGTGAGACAGTCAGGTCTATCCATACTGGTATAGATCCCAAAATGGGCATTTATAGAGAGCTTAGGACTTAGCAGTCTTCTCCAATGGGTTTTATTATTTTATCTATTCTTTCACACCTCCACCTTTTCACATAGACTCTTCCACATACCACTCTCTCATTCCAAACACTTGGCACCTTTACAACTGATCATCCATGCAAGCATATGCAAGATTTCAATCATTTTCCTAACCGGGCTATGACTGAGCTCGCCTAGGAAATGATGACAAGTTGCTTCCAAATGACTTCTAGGCCCTTATAAAGAATATATACACTATACAAGGGTTCCGTAACTTGAGTCCCAAGGGTTATTGAGCAAAACTCAAGTGCTTTTAAGTTGGAACCATGACTAGGCTCTTGAACCCTTGCTTAGGCCGAGAGCAAAAAAAATTTGAAAACACACTTCAAACCTGGACTAAAAGAAATTACAAACACCTTCTGAGCACTAAAATGTCATGCACCAAACAATAATGAAAGAACAATAGCAGGATCAATCCATTTGGTACAGACTGCTGCTCCAAAAATGAGAAAATTACAAGGTAAAATCTGGAAAGTGTCTTCTAAATCTATTCAAACTTGCTCAAGGCTTTTTCCAATCCATGTACAATCATTCTTAGATCATTTTATATTCCATATTTATCCTAACCAACTCTTTATCGGTTGCCTAACCACCGATTTGCTCAAAAATGCAAAGTTGCTCAAAAGTTGCAAAAAGTTATCGAGTAACAATGATAACTTTTGCTCAAATGTGCATTTTTGCATTTTATACATTTCTACTCATCCTAAACCTCCTAAGATGACTACATAACATTAACATGACATGCCTAAATTCCTAATGAGGCTTTACAAGACATTTTACATCAAAATGCAAATTTATGCCATTTTAGGCTTTCAAGGGCTCATAGGCCAAATTTTGAGCAAACAAACAACCTAGGGGACAATCACCCTTCAAATGACTATCCAAAACACATGTGGACCTCTGAGTAGTCCATTATTCACAAACCTAATTCAAAATAAGGACTATCACACCAAAATCTGGAAAGTGCATCAACAAAATGGCTAGAAGCTAGGTGCTCCTGCACTAGTATTGTAACCGATAATGATGCAGCAAAGCAACCGATTGTAAAGCAGTGATGAAAACCGGTATTGGTATTTCAAGTAGAGTGATCAAATGGTAACCCTAACCATTTGATATGTAGAACCCTAACAGATGGAGCTTGGAGAATTGGTTGTGATGATCTATGATCGAATGATGATTGGAGATGAAGATGCCATGTATGCATGATGCACGTGATGAGTTTCAAAGTGGTTTTGGCACATGAAGATAACCGTTTATCTTGGGAATGAGAAAATGCATAGCATGAAGTAAAAAATGTGTGATGAGCTACAAGATCCAATGTGCGGTGATCCAGGAGTGATTCATGTTGTCTAGAACAATGTGTAGTTGATTGCTATGTAATCTAACGGTCATGATTGAACCAATATGTTTTTAATCTCTATGAGATTTGTAGTTTTTGTGATATGTTTTTAATCTCTATGAGATTTGTAGTTTTTGTGATGTGTTACCGACCTATTGTATTTGTATTTAAGGTCGATGAGTTGTTTGTAATTGTGTTGGCAATTTGCTTAAGTGTGGTAGTATGATTGTTGCCGATCAAAGATTGACTGCAGAATATTGTGAGGGCAAATAGGAGCAAAAAAGGATCTGACTAAGCAAGATAATGCTATTACCAGATCAAAAAAGACCCTGTTGTTCTCTAACCATTACAATAGTTAAATCCCCTAACCAGGTAAGCTTTAACAGGCTTGGTGTTGTTTAAATCCTCTAACCAAGTGATCCATTAGCTAGGTGTTATTTCTTTTATGCGTGGGTTTTTTCCTTTTCATCCGTGGATTATGTCGGGTGATTTCAATGCCATCTTAGAGTTGAGTGAGAAGAAGGGTGGTGTTATGCGGTTGGAGCCTTCTTCCTTCCTTCTTTAGGATAGTATATCAACCTTGAATCCAATTGACATCAAGCCTAGTAATGGTCTGTTCACTTGGAACAACAAGAGACTAGGGGAGTATTGGATTGCAGAGAGGCTAGATCTCTTTTTGGTTTCTAGTTTTTGGATTGGTGGGGGATGGTCCACATGCTCCGAGATTTTAGACTGGAAAGGTTTGGAGCATTGGCCCATCAAGTTGGTGTCCTCTTCTACTTGGGTCACTCACACTCTTTCATTCAAATTCAAGCTTATGTGGTTGCGATATTCTTCTTTGTGGGTTCATGTTGTAGAGTGGTGGAAGAAAGGGAGGCTAGCCTTTGGCACTGCCATGTACACTTTTGCCAAGCAGCTGAAATTTGTTAAGTTTTAGCTTAAGTGATGGAATTGTTAGTGTTTTGGTCATATCTTTCATGCCAAGACAACTGCTCAATTAGAGTTGAATGATATTACTAGAGAGATTAGAGAGCATGGATTGTCAGAAGCCTTGCTTAGGGAGGAAGTCAGGGCAATCAAGGTTTTAGAGGAATGGGAGCTTGGGGAGGAAATCTATTGGGAATAGAGAGATCGTATTGATTGGCTTCAAGCGGGGGATAAGAATACTACATTCTTTTTCAATTCGGTGAAAGTAAGAAGGCGTGGCAATTCCATCCCTATTCTTCTTAATGATAGAGGTGAGCAGTATTTATCCTTGCAGGAGATTTCTAGGGAGTCTTTGTAGTATTTTCAATCCCTTTTTAGTGAGGATTTTCAAGGGGAATCGGAAGAGGAAAATCAGGTTCTTGCTTGTATCCCTTCTCTAGTTACTAGGGAGATGAATGAGAAGCTTATGGGACCTATTTTGTTGGATGAACTTGAGAGGATTTTTTTTCACATGAAGAAGGGGAAAGTGCCTGGACCAAATGGGTTTCCGATTGAGTTCTATCAAGAATTCTGGGATATTATCAAATTGGTCTTATTGGAGGTGGTCCAAGAGTCCTAGAGGAGTAAGCAAATGCTTCAGGCTTTGATTGTGACTTTCATTGCGCTCATCCCCAAGTGTGATGGGGCTGACCGGTTAGGCGAGTTCAATCCTATTTCTCTTTGTAATGTGATTTATAAGATTATTTCTAAGCTGATAGTGGAAAGGTTGAAGAATTGACTTGGGAGGGTAATTTCTGAAGAGTAGAGTGGGTTTGTGCAGGGCCGCCAAATCTTGGATGGAGTGGTCATTGCTATTGAGACCATTCATTCTATGGCAGCTTCCAAGGAAAAAGCTATCTTTATCAAGCTGGACATGGCAAAGGCTTATGATAGAGTCTGATGGTTCTTTCTCCAAAAGATTCTTAGGGCTTTTGGTTTTGCTGATGAATGGATCCAATGGGTTATGAGTTGCATTTCATCTACCTCATTCTCTGTGCTAATTAATGGAGATCATATTGAGTTGTTTGGTGCGTCCAGGGGCCTTCGTCAAGGGGACCCTCTTTCCCCGTACTTATTCATTATTCTGGTTGAGGGTTTGGGGATATTGATTAAGTATAATGTGGGACTAGGTACTATTCATGGTTGGAGTTGGGGTAACGACATACCTCCTCAGTCCCATTTGCAGTTTGTGGATGATACGACCCTAATGGGACTTGCTAGGATCAGAGAAGCTATAAATCTACATAAAATCTTGGATGTCTATCTTGGGGCTTCTGGCCAGTTGATTAATGAGGAAAAATATCCCATTATCTTCTTCAACACAATTGGAACTATTCAATTGAGGATTGCTCATATATTGAGATTCCAGGTCGGGTCTCTTCCCTTGAATTACCTGGGTATTCCTATCTTTGTTGGTAATCCTCCCAGTGACTCTTGGCAGGGTATTCTGGACAAATTTCGTATGAAGGTTGAACATTAGACTCATAGATGGTTATCCTTTGTTGGGTGGGTTCAATTGATTCAGTCGGTGGTCCATGCTCTTTTGATTTATAGGTGTATGCTCCAAGTGGCCCCAAAGTGGCTTGTGAAGGAATTGGATTCTTTGGCAAGGCAATTATTATGGGTAGGCAACCTGTCCTACCATAAATGAAGTCTTGTCAAATGGGACTTGGTGTGTAGCTCGAAGTAGTTGGGTGGGCTTGGCTTAAGGCAGTCTTCTTTATTTGGGGAGGCTTTGGCAGCTAAATTGTACTGGAGGTGTTGTGTTGAATAGGATCGAGGTTGGGCTAGGATTTTGTCTTTCAAGTATATGCAGAGGATCCCGAAGGAAGAAATTACAAGATATCCACTTGCGGGAAAAGGCTCTACAATTTGGAGTACTCTTAAGAAAGGGGCTACACTGATAAAAGAAGGTCTTTTTTGGATCTATAAGAATGGAGAAGAGGTGCTTTTTTGGTTCGATTCTTGGGATGGCTATCCCCCCCATCATTGATCAGTTTCTTAATTTAGTGAATCTTTGCTAGAGGTTCCTGGAGGTAGGGTGGTCTAGAGTGAGTGACTTTAAGTCTGTTTATAGGCGTGGGCAACTCGAGATGGTGCAGTGGAAGGTTCCTAATGAATGACCGGTTGATGATATGGAGGAAGACTGCGTTGAGCTTCATGGTATTTTGGCTAGTAGACACTGTAGTTCCCTTAAAGGATAGGGATAGACTTGCTTGGTCCCCAAGTTGTTGTTCTGTCGTTTGTAGGGGAGGGAGGTGCACTGGTGGAAATATGTTTGGAACAATTTCTCTTGGCCGAACTGTAACTGTTTTGCTTGGAATTTGGCTTTGAATAAGTGTCTTACCTAGGACAATATTCGCAAGTGTGGGTTCCATGGGCCTTCCATCTATGTTTTGTGTGGTAATGGAGAGGAGGATTCCTCTCACCTTTTCTTCAGATGCTCTTTCTCGTTGCTACTCTGACATTACTGATGGGGGGTGTGGAAGCACTCCTGTGTTCACATGAATTCTTTGGTGGAGTTTTGGAGCAGTTTGGGCAAGCCTCCTATTTTGTCCTCTTTTCTCTAGACTGTCTGACACATTGGGCCCATTTTTATACTTTGGCAGATCTGGTTAGAGAGGAATAGGAGGATCTTTAGGGATGTCAGACTGTTGGTTCAACAAGTGTGGAATAGAATCATTGGCATGATCCAGGTGATGGTGGAAGGTAAATGTGAGGTGAATTTTCCTCTCGCTAGAGGAGAGGCTGATATTGTGAGTAGGTTGGGTTTGTAGGAGATGTCTCATGTCTCAACTTGTGTCAAGAGAGGTAGACATGCCAAGAAGAAGGTTCAAAGGGTGGGATCTTGGTTGCCCCCTCAGGATGATTTCATTAAGATTAACACCGATGTCTCCTCTCGGGGTAATTTGGGTCTTGCTGAGATTGGGGGGCTTGGTAGGGATTGTATGGGGGTTGTGTCTTCTTCTTTTTCAATTCATAAAGGGTAACAGTCTAATAATTTTATGGAGGGACTTGCAATTTTATATGCCCTGGAGCGTGCATATGAGCTAGGGTGGCGTAAGGTTATCTGTGAATCAAATTCACAGATTATTGTTAATCTATTGATTGAGTAGAAGGTGAGTGGGATTAACTGGCAGCTGGTAGGGATTGTGCACCAGATTTTGCAAATTAGTGTTATGATGGAGAGGGTGTCTTTCATCCACATTCCTCGTGAATGGCATAGAGCTACAGATTGTTTGGCTAAGTGGGGCTTCAGAACATGGTGATGTTTGGAAAGTTGAGGGTTGGGAGCATCTTTACCCAGATTACTACCAGGACTTACATAAGATCTTCGCCAAGGATATGGATAGTTATGAAGCTGGATGATTTCTGGTTGGGTATGTTGTTCTCTTCTAGAGCCTTGTGGCTCTGGCTTTCATGTGTAATGTTAGTTTCTGATTATTAATAAAGTTTTTACCCCTTTATTAAAAAAAAGGGATTAGTGTGCCTCAAATAGGTAAGAACATGGGTGGGTGCAAAAAGTTGGGTCCCAATTCTGCGGAAGTCCACGAGAAAAATAGTTTGCCACTAGAAACGAGCACATGTTTTTTAAGAAATGGACACCCGTTTAGCTTCGGGGCCTCGACCCATAAAAATAAAAGGGGCACACATTTTCAAAAATGGGTTCTTGTTTAGGATTGGACCACTGCAAAGAAATGGGTGCACGATTTTTAGAAATGGGCACACATTTCTAAAAATGGGCACACATTTCTTAAAATGCTACAAATTTCAAAACGGGTGCTCGTTTTTTGAATTTTAAATAATGGGCGCTGGTGGGACCAAGCCTATGTTTGGACCCCTAAAAAAATGGCTAAGGCACTAAAATACCAGATTTCCGCCTTGTTGTAATTTTTTGAAGGTCTTCTTGATCATATTTTTTGATGAAACGAAAACCCATTAGAGTTATCACTGTCCTGATTTCAAAAATGTAAATTTCATAGTGATATGATTATTTTTACTATTTTTGAATTATTTATTAATCAAAAGTGGTACCTAAATGTAAAATAGTGAGGTTCAGTAAAACTTTAATAACTTTTTGTTTTTTAGGTTTTTTGAAAAATAAATTATATGACATCAATCTAAATACAATTCTTTTGAAGATTAAAAAAAATAAAAATAAAAATATGAAATTTTCATCAAATTATGGTGGCCGTACACTAGATGTTTTGAAAATGTACTTTATAGTCAATTAAAAATTAATAAAAAATAAGAAAAAATATTTTCATCAATATTTGGTGTCTTAGGTATCTTTTCCCTGAAGGATTTGCAAAAAATTATTTATTTACATCAAAATATGGTGGTCGTGCACATGTGTGGTATGGTCCTGAAATAGGGATTTTGAAAAAGTGGTTTTTAAACATGCCAACTAAAAAACAATTTCTACGATGTGGGTATTGAAATAAATTACCTATTTGAAAATTAGACTTTGAGCACTACATTTTCTATTACTGAAGTTTTTTGAGATTCAATCTCTAAGTGCCTCAAATTTTGCAATCAATCGACAAAAAAATTGAAAAATAGGGAAAACAATTCCCCTTTTTGCCCAAAAGTGGGACTCAACTTCTTGGAGCCATCCATATATTAGAATAATTTAGGCATGGATATGTAATTGATGAAAATGCAATTACCTATTAGTCATGATAATTGATATATAGTAAGGATACACAATCCAACAATGATGGGTGGGATCAAATAGACGTGTCACACTAAAGCTCTCAAACCCCAATCAAGTTATGATCATGAAGCTAAACAATGGTAGATCTAAACCCTAATATAAACTAATATATTAGGAATGCAATGAGAAAAATTAGATGAAAATCCTAACTGGAAAGAAAGATACATCCTAGGTCATGTAGGCATGTAACTAGGTCAAATAAATAAAATAAATTTTTTTACTGTAATTTATTGATTAAAAAATAATTTAACAATAAATATTTATCTTAGAATTTAGAAGACCACATTCGTATCAAATAATAAATTAATGTTGTAATAAATAAATAATAATTAAATGTAAAATTACTTAACTCTAGATTTGATGTAGATATATGTGTACAAATATCAAAATTTCAATTGTTATGATATCAAAATAAAAAAAGCCTATAAACAATTATTGTTGATCTAGAAATTTAATTGGACACTATTTTCATTCATTTTCGTGAGTGTGAAAGTATCTTTGAAAATGCGTATTTGAAAATACTTGGAAGACTAAACTTCTTATTTTAATTGTACACTAATGAATTTAAATCAAGATAGTAAATAAAAATCTAGAGACGTTAATACTAAGATTTAAATATGATAACATATTTGTCAACTTTACACAAAAACCTAAAATCTTATAGACAAATCAATATGCATAAATAACAAACAAATGAGTATGGATAAGAAAGATAAGAAAAAGGTGCATAACTATGCAATTTTCATTCCATATCATAAGTTTTATAGTGTTTAGTTTGCTTTAAAAATAATGAACGTGTTAATTGTACATCAACTGCCTATTAAGATTCAGAATGTTGTTTCCCATTTTTCTGAGCTGCAGACGGAAAAGCTTCACCATCAATCCCGCTCAGAGTTGCAGAGGTTGATAATCTGGAAGATGTTGAGTTGGCAATGCACAAAAGTCAATTCATATGGGCCCAATTACAAACTTAAATTCAACAAACGATTACTTCAATCCTACTCATAAATTGGCTGTGAAGATTAATCCCACTCTGAAAATGAAATACAAGACCTTTGGATTTGAGTGTTGTAAACTCCATTGACAATGCTAAAAGCAACGTGAATTGCAAGTGCACCCCAATCCATATATCACGACGACAAATCCACTCCCATTCATACAAATGATAAGAAATCACTTTTCAAGATTGTATTTACTCTGCTGTTAGTTTTTGGATTTGATTGTGTAAGTTTTTTTTTTCGCATCAATGTTTTCCATCGCATTCCGTGATACATCATCAGAATGTTTGAGAGAGCATGAAATGTTGATGATGGATCATGGAGTGTGATCCAAAACGTTGATGCCAAAAAGCTTACACAATCAAATCCAGAAACTAACAACATAATATCTCTTAGATAGTGGAAACTTGATGATTTTGATTGCATTTATTCGTTTGTTTTCTTTGGGTCAAACTATTGCAATTCTGGACAAGGAGGGTCGTTAACAGAACTACTCATAATCACCACTATAGTCTATGCATGTTATTGGAGGTGTTGCTGCTACGATTAAAGTAAGAAATAATTTGGCATAGACAATACGTTCTAAGTATTGATTTGTTCAGATGATTCATTTGAAATCATACAAATTGATAGATTCTTTTGGAAAAACTAAAATAATTTCAAATGAACCACATAAATAAATTAAAACTTAAAATATGTAAAAACAATTCCCTCTTTCTAAAAAGTACAGTATTTGATCTTCTTTGATTTTCTTGCCGCTTAAGAATAGGATTTTGGCTATTGTTGTCCCATCATGTTGATTTTTATTGTTTTCATCAAAACATCATTTCAGATGAGTAGTAAATGTAAAAGAGAAGCATTCATTTTGGATTTCAGTCGTCACCATGCTGAATTTTCAAAATGTTGATAGAAGCCAATTGTTTAACTATCATTCGTTCAAGAATATAAAAAGCCTGAAAAGGGGGCTTTAAATGTGTGTTATCTTCTCAAGTCAAAAAATTCGGCCAGAAGATGCTTCTCAAGTCAAGACCAAAACTGATCCTTGAATTACATGAATGAGAACATTGAAAAATATTGAATATTATTAATTTGTTGTTATATATTCATTGCTTAGGAACCAAGTATCCAATATCCAAGAACAGTGACTTGCTACTCACAACTTTACTCTTCACATTATCCCCAAATTTTGTCGGAAATGAATTAATAATCCAATAATGATTCAATGGTGGAAAGTACTTGCATTTGGTCACGCAGGGATGGGTTATATTCGATGGTTGTATAATTGTATTGAGTTTCATTATAAAATACAGTTAGTTTTTTTTAGAAGTTTAGTTGAAATTTTGAAATCTCTATTTAATAGTTATTTTTTATTTAATCATCAATATAAATTATTTTAAATTTTCTCTCTTAATCATAGTTTATGATGTTTTAAAACTTCAACGATGATGTTAGATAAAGATGGTTGTTCAAATTTCACAAATATGACTATGATGATAGTCAAAGATACATTTCTTGAAAATTTCATGCGAAAGGTACTCTTCATTAATTTGACTTACACAATTATTATTAAAGAAACAATGAGAGTTTCAACACAAACACACATACATACATTCATATGTGTAGATATAGGTGTGTATATATATACACACATATATCTACACATATGTATGTATGTGTGTGTGCGCGTCTCTCTCTCTCTCTCTATATATATGTGTGTGTGTGTGTGTGGACACATGTATATGCATATATGTATATGTATATCTATGTATGTATGTATGTACACATGTATATGTATATATATATATGTATGTATGTATGTATGTATATATACATACATATACATACATACATACATATATGTATATATGTATATACATATTGTAAGGACCTGCTTGTCCTAACCTTAGTTTAACCATTATAGTAACTGAGAGTTAATTTAACATTAATGCATATGTGATGAACACGATAACTGGCATGCAAATATTAAGTGAAATTTTAATATTCATGCAATTAACATGCGAAACTCACATGTAGATCATGATTAATATGCAACTAAAATTCGACATAGCAAAAAAAAAAAAGAGTTTACATGCGCATGATGAATAAGTAACATGTATAAATTGTAAATATCAACGATATCGAATTAAGCATGTGCATGCGTAGAAGTAATTATGTGCATGAAATTATTGCAAGTTAAATTAACATGCAAAACACATAATTAAATCAACTAATTAAATATAACCATGCATGCATGCAGAAAAGTAAAACTAAACTAGTCTAAAGAAAGTAATCCATGCATGTTAGTGGGTTAGTATGTTAGTAGCTTTTTATCTTCTTTTTATCTTCTTTTGCTGAAATTTTCACAGAAATTATAAATCTTTGAAATTCAAAAACCTAGTAAATTTTCTTTAAACCCAGTTTCTATTTTTAAAGATACGTGCCACAGAATTAATAAGTCAAAGGAAGTTGTCTATAAATGTTGAATGCAACAATAAGAATTTCTATTTTGTCTTGAAATTTATGAACTTAAAAGGCATTGGATGGCAGGGAGAGCTTAATGTGGCTACAAAATTTCATTGCCCATCTTTCTCCAATTTGCTATTGTCTTCAAACCCAAACATATGGAGAAGGTGTGGTAGGGTGGAGGAGAGAAGAGGGATAGCAGCAGACCAGAAATTTATGGCAGACAAAGCATATTCTTATTCAGTCGCTACTCTTATATTCCTATGCTTCGACATACACTTAGAATTAAAGATTTGAGATCATGGCCCATCTTTCCCCAATTTGCTATTGTCTTCAAACCCAAACACATGGAGAAGGCGTGGTAGGGTGCACGAGAGAAGAGGGATAGTAGCAGACCAGAAATTTATGGCAGACAAAGCATATTCTAATTCAGTCGCTACTCTTATTTTCCTATGCTTCGACATACACTCAGAATTAAAGATTTGAGATTATGAAATCAATTAAGTTTATTTGCAGACATAAAGAAATAGTTAAATGAAGACTCTATTAAACATGTCAGAAAATAAAACCTGGATGAAAGAAGATGGGGAGAGATACACTCACAATTGGAAGACGTCCTTCTTCACACAATGGCTTCCAAAATTTGTAGAGAGAAATTGAGATTTCCAACCAACTTGATGTGGAATAAGAAAATCTTCCCTGTATTTATAAACATGTAGGCTAAGTTATGAAGGAATAAATTTTATTTTTTTTATACAATTATGATGCATGATTCCAGTTTTAAATAAAAGTTAAGTTCTAATCATAGAACTCTCAAAAATAAGATTCTAAATAAATCACAAATTCATGTCCATACCTCATGCATTTAGTTTTTCTAAATTTAACTAATTGTATTAAGTTTTTGAAAAATAGATTAATTTTATAAATTTAGGAAATACCAAATTTAACTAATTTTTAGAAGTCAAATGCATGACCATTGTATTCATAATTTATTTTAATTTAAAATCTAATTTAATTACTAAAATATATATTTAGCTCTCTAATTATGCATGTCTCCTTTTTTTTTATCTCTCAACTAATACTTTCTAATTTAACGGTAATTCTAATTTATTTACAAACTCAATTGCATGTTTTAATTATTCAAGATTTGGTCTTTCTTGAAACTCTACTAATTACGCATGATTAACTAATTTCATGCAACACCAATTTGCATGTCATTTATATTCTTAATAAATAATTTCTTCTAAATATTTATATTACGCATGTCAATATTAATATTTACTTTTTATCAATTTAATAAATTGATCACTTCTATTTAATTTATTTCTATTATAATTATTACTTTAATACTCATTTATTTTTATAAATTAAACCATTGAATATTCTCCTCAAGGAATTATTTTCTTTAATTTATCTCTTATTTATCATATTTTAATTAGTCCACTAATTTAATTACTCAATTAATTTCAATCTTTGATTATTTATTTTTGATTAATTATATTTTATTCATTTAATTCTCTAATCAATTTAAATTAATCATCTAATTAATATTTTTGCAAAAGGTTCCATTCCTTAGGTCATTGCCGATGAGTGAGAAAGCTCCTCCTCGGTCATATGTTCGCCTTCGACGGTTAACCTGCTACCAACTTATACTTGATAGAAGTTATTAGATCATAATATTATTATCATTTTCACATAAAAATCTAATAAAACATTTTCATCATTCAATACCGATATTAATCATAGCATCATCATAAATAACTAACCACCATTAATGTCATTAAATACCATCCAACATTATTAAAAAAACTAATCAAACCATCATGTGCAAATACCAACAGTAGCAGTGTCTGATACAACAAGTAAATCCAACTAGGGTTTGGATCGAGTCGTCAAACACACACACACACACACATGTATATGTGTATATGTTTATGTCTATGTCTATGTCTATGTCTATGTCTATGTCTATGTATATGTATATGTATATGTATACACACACAGACATGTATGTATATACGTATATATATACATTTATATTGTAGCGTCGTAAATTACATAACTTTGTATAATTTACACCATCTTTTGTGCCCCCACTTTAGTGTGACCCATCCTAGTTCTCCTTTAAGCTCGTTTTAGCCCATTTTTACCTCAAATTTGATGTCACTTGGTTGCACGAGTGGACCACATCTCAAAATTGTACCCTCCTAATTGATTGTTTGTTTGCCCTACTTTGGGAGGACAAGGGCGCTTGGGGAACCCATGTCTAGACTAGGAACCCTAAGTGCCATGGTCTTCCTTAAAAATTGCCAGGCTAATTCAAATGGGTTTGTGCACTTTCCCTCCTCTATTGTAATCAACATACTGAGATTCCTTTATTCATACAATTCTATTTCTAAAAGTGTACTACTGTATCTTTCCCTGTTGGAGTTAGCATCGGTGTGCAAGTCCTCTTACTATATCCTGCCCCAAGAGCAGTTAGCCTTAGGCTTGTATTTTCATTGGGCATCCAACCCAAAGGCTTGGATGCACTTCTTAGGCCTAAGACACATTTTCCAACAAACATTAAAAAATTTCTAACTTTTTTGTTTGTTCTCTTCGTCAGGTTTGCACGTGTTTCAATGCAAACAAAATAAAACACCATATAATTGTCAAGATCTCTCTTAGCTATCCAACCATATAACTCTTTTCAAATTTTGATAATGTTAAGGTCTTCATCTCTAATTTCTTTTTTTAGTGTGTTTGTATTTTGTCAAAAACCAACATGCCATATTTTGGGCATATTTTTTTACTCGTTTATCGATTTTTGTAACAATAACATTTTTAGAAACTAGACTCCATTCTACACAATTGTTTTTATTTAATCTGATTTTTTATTAGTTTTAATAAGTTTTTGAGGGGAGCATGCTCAAATTTCCATTTTTTAGGATGTGTCCACTTCAAAAATTTATAAAAATTCAAATATTCACCAAAAAATTAGCTAAAAAATTTGGCATAAACTTCAATGTGGTAGCTACTTTCTCACCAAAGCAATTTGCATAGTTCTAAAAAACGTTAATGTTTTAGGGGCACCACATTTGGTGCTATGTTATGTGTTTCTAAAAAAATGACCAATAAATGTGGTGTCTCTTTTTGAAACCCTAAATCTTCACCATTTAAAAAAAATAGCAGTTTAGAAAGTAGATTCAAAGAACTTCAACTTTTTTTCTTGTTGCATCTTTAAATTTTGAGTGCACCTATCTTCAATTTCTCGTCGAAGTTCAAACTTTGCTGATTTCTGAAAAAAGTGACATCTTCAGACCTCTATTTGGTACCCCTATTGGGTTCACTAGCTTATATGGGCAAACTAGGAAGCTTAGGCCTATTTTCACTTTAATTACACTAAGAGGGAGAATGTGTAGAACACAAGATATCACTGAGAGGGGGGTGAATCAGTGATTATAAACAATTTCAAACAATGTGTGCAAATAGTAGGATAATGAAAGAAATAACAAGCAACCACACATAAGAGAACATCACATAACACCGAATATACGAGGAAAAACCAATGTGGGAAAAACCTCGGTGAGAAATGCTGCTAGAGATTTACTTCTCTAATCCAGCCTCACAATGAAATAACAATTTTACAATGTTTAGGGCACCAACCCAAGGAGCACCAACCCCTAGAAATTTATGGGCACCTACCCAAAGGAGCACCAACCCCTATTCTATTCTAAGCACCAACTCAAGGAGCACCGATCCCTGCATCGAGCACCTACTCAGTAAAATACAATGCTATATAAAATTGATACAATGATAAACACCTAGTTACAAATGAGTTTTGTAACACTTAGAAACTATTTACTCTTCCAGTTAAACTCTTTTCTGTTACAGTGCTTCTCTTTCCTATCAGTCCTCTGTTCTTACTGTCTGAATCCTCTACAACTCAATTTCTACCTTGTCGGATCTTCTCTAAAACTCACTCTTCTCTCCTTCACTCTCTACTGCTATCTTACTGGTTCAGACACTGTCGGTTTAATAGACTATTATGCTCTGTAATGGTTTACCGGTTACCTTAAACCTTGCTGGTTAAGCCTTCCTCACCGATTCTTCAACTAACACTTAGTCACTTCAAGATTATGCTATCAACACTTAGACTGATCAACTTGGCAGAATCACACTTCATCCAACATTCTCTCTTTTCTACCAACAACTCAAGTCTTAGATTTGCAGATTTATATATAGGCTTTCTCGCCAAAATAAAACTCAAACTTCACGCACTTAGGATTTTATTCACCGACCTTGATCCGTATCAAATCGAATCTCATCTTCTTGAATCGATAACCTGCAATAGTTCAGAAACAAGCTCTATCCTCTTTTTATTCTTCCTATAAACATTTACTATATTTAGCAAACTAGTCTCTGTTCATCAGTCTTGATTTTGTCGATCACAATAAATGATCTAGCAGATTCCTTCTCCATGATCAGTAAGATGATCAGATATCCTACTTCGATCATAATGTCAAAGAATAAAATATTTTCCCTTCGATCTTCTTTGAGCCGCAATCCTCTGCAATCAATCCATGTTTTTCACAATCATCATTTAATATTGGCCTAGTGGTGCAGGAGCACCCTCCAAAGGGCTCCCACCATTTTCTTTTGTTTGTGTTCATGCTTCTTTAAGAAGCGATTGTATATAAAATAAAGAGCCATGTGCTCATTGGTCCTAGTTAGGGTCCTAGTTGAGGTCTTAGGGTCATAAGTCAAGATTGAGATTTTCTTGAAAATAGAGGGCATGTGTGTCTTTGAGGTGTTTAGGGGTCATTCTTAGCATGGTGGTGTCTGTAGGTTAGCCCAATGTGGGTCTAGGAGTCAAGAAAAGCAACATTGGGAAATTTGCTCAAAAGTTGCAAAAGTTGCATGACAACTTTTAAAAGTTGTCAAGCAACTTCCCCACCATGAGGTCAAAATATTTAATGTAGCATGGACAACCCTAATATGGGTACACAGACCAAGGAAAAGGTGCTATAAGTAATTTCAAACCCTAAGTTAATGGGTTGGATGTCAAATGTTGTACGACCCAAGCAAGTGACTTGACTGTGACTGCAACTTTGTTGCCAGTCGACACAAATGGAGTAAAGAAAGATCATTAATGGATCGATTTGCATGCAAAACTATGTGGAGTGTCTTCTATGGTGTAAATAATTTCATTTTGAGCATATAGATTAGGTTTTTGTTTGGCAAGTGTGGTGTGTTTGTAAATCTTTTGTAAAATTGCTTCTCACTGTCCAGTTTTGGACTAGTTTGTGTAAATGGATTCATAACTCCATTCACCATTGTGGAACCACCATGAAACCATGGGGAATGAGAGTGTATACCTTGTACTATAATTTAATGCAAGCAGGGCCCTTGAAGATGCAAGGAGGCCATTTAAAGACCCACTCCTAGGCGAGACTGGACAATGCCCGACTAGGAAGGGTTAAGTTGTAGAGGTCTTGGAGAGAAAGGAAGGTCAGAGGAGGAGGCACCCTTTGGAGGAGTTGTAGAGGGGTGAGTGAAGCACCATTAGTGTGAAGGAGGAGCTTCCACCAATCCAAACAAGGTGTCAAGAGCATCAAACCTACACTATGACCCTGGCAGACCTAAAACCCTCCTAAAAACCCTTAAAAACCTTAAAATCCACCTAAGGCAGTGTACGGACACTTGGAGACCTAAAACCTAAAAAATCCTTGAGTCCTTGCCAAATTAATGGCAGGTCTTTTGGGAGGTTTCACAAGAAAATGCATTGTTTGCAAGAGGGATCCCTAAAGGATCGGGTAGGAGGCCTAATTGGTCACAAATCCTTGTAGCCCTATTTTGCAGGCAAAAAGACCAAATTGTGAAATCGGTAAGGGGTAGGAAGCTTGAAACCTCTTGGGGGCACATCAATGGGTGGAAAAACCATGTATTAGACCTGACCTATCCTTGTTAAGACCTAGGAAGGTGTGGAACAAGCCTAACCCTTATTAGCTTAAGTAAGGGTTTCTTGAATCTCATGAGTAGGTGAGACCTTAGGAGTAGCTTTTCAACTTGTTGGTTGGTGGATTGGGTAGGGTCAGGGATTCCACAAGCAAGGGAAGTCCTAGAGACCCTAGGGTGTGGTTAGAGCACTTGGTGATCCAAGGAAAGGATTCAAGAGCACAAACTAGGCTAGTCTATCCCAAACCCCATCCCATCAGATTGGTATCAGAGCAAGTTAAAGGTTTGGAGGACCGTGTATGTCTCTGTATTCTAGTGAATCAGTAGGGGAAATCACAATGGTCACTAATGCAGAGCTGTGTAGGGAGGTAGAAGAGCAAAAGGAGAAGAATAGACTCCTTGAAGAAGCTATGAGTGAGATAAGGGATAAGCCGTAGGAAGTGGTGGATCAGAGGACACAAGGACCTTGGGGTGAAGACACGAAGGATAAAGGCAAGAAAACCAATGAAATAGATGACATTATACCTAAACTAGATCCCTTGTTCAATGAAGAACCTTTTGTAAAGGCTATTAAGGCTTTGAACACCAAAGCTTTTGAAGGATTGCCACATTTCAGTGGAAGGATGGACATTGACACTATCATGGAATGGATTAAGGGTATGGAGAACCACTTTGAGTGTGAGGGAGTGATAGAGGCTCAAAAGGTTAAGGTTGCCAAATCAAGATTAAGGGGAGCAACTTTAACATGGTGGATATACCTGCAAGAAGAGAGAGTTAGCATGGGGAAGCTACCTATTGCCAATTGGAAGGCCATGGTGAGTAAGATCAAGGAGAACTACTTGCCAGAGGATTATGAAGTCCAAATTCATAAGAAGAGACAAGGATTGAAGCAGAAAGACCTTGATGTAACCTCTTACACTGAAGAATTTCAAAAGCTTTGTCTTAGATCCAAAGTCCAAGAAGATGAATCTATCAAGGTGGCTAGGTATCTAAGCGGCCTAAAGTGGAACATTCAGGAGGAGATAAGCCTATGGACTCTTACTACTGTTCAAAAGTGTCATCAGCTTGCTACCAAGGTGGAAGAGAGGAACAAAAGGAAAGGAGACTCCAATAACAGGGGTAGAGGCAGAGGTAGAAAACAAATGAATCACCGAGGTGGTTACCAAAGCAAGGCAAATGAGCAGAGGAACCAAGGAGAAGCCAAGTTGACTGAGCACAACAGTGAAGCCAATCTTAGAGGGGGCCATTCTAGAGGAAGAGGTGCACAAGGTGGTCCAAGTAGGGGTAGAGGTACCGGTGGGGGTAACTCCTACTTTGCAACCATGAAATGTTACAATTGTGGTCAATTGGGACACCCAGCCTATAGATGCCCTAACAAGCCTACATCCTCAAACAATGGAAAGAGGGTTTCTTATGCACATGAAGACTCTTCTAGCAGCAAGACACCTAAGGTGGATCATATTGAATTAGAGATTGGAGAAAATCTGATGTTCAATAGGGTCTTGATAAGACAGCCAGTCAAGAATGAACCTAAGCATAGGAGAGCATTGTTTAGGGTGAGATTCAAGATCCTTGGTAAGGTTTGCAAGGTGATAGTTGATTCAGGGTCAACTGATAACATAATATCAGAGGAGGCAACTAAGAAGTTGAAACTCACAAGGATACCCCACACTAATCCATATAAGGTGACATGGTTGAATCATGAGCAGAGTGTGCTTGTCAATGAACAGACTTGGGTGGAGTTTTCTATTGGAGGATACAAGGATAAGATCCTTTGTGATGTGTTACCCATGGCTGCCTGTCACCTATTACTAGGTAGACCATAGAAATTTGATAGGAAGGCGATCTATGATGGAGAGGAGAACTCCATTTCCTTCAAGAAGGACAACAAGACCTTTAAGATTCAGTCTTTGACAGAGACTGAAGAGGGAACTTCAAGAACACCTAGTGTCTTATTGGCTACTGGTAAATAGTTCTTACACTTGCTACATGAGGAGGAGGTAGTGAAGTGTGCCATCTTTGTGAAGCCAGCTGCCAAAGGAGGAAGAAGACAAGTTGCAGGCAGAGGTACCCAAGGAGGTGAAGCAAATGTTGCAAGAGTATAAGGACACAGTGAGTGATGGAGCACCTACAACACTCCCACCAAGAAGGTCTATAAGCCATCAAATAGACTTTGTTCCTGGTGCATCCCTACCTAACAAAGCTGCATATAAGCTCACACCTGATCAAAACAAGGAGGTAGCAAGGCAAGTGCAGGAGTTATTGGAACTAGGACTGATTAAGAAGAGCATCAACCCATGTATAGTCCTGGTAGTGCTAGCATCAAACAAGGGAGGCAAGTGGAGACTTTGCACCAACTCAAGGGCAATCAATAGGATCACCATAAGGTATAGGTTTCCTATTCCTAGAATAGAGGATTTGATGGATTGTTTAGGAGGTGCTATGTATTTTACTAAGTTGGACCTTAAAAGTGGTTATCACCAGATTAGAATTAAGAAGGTAGATGAGTGGAAGACTGCTTTCAAGACCACAGAAGGATTGTATGAATGGCTTGTGATGCCATTTGGACTCACCAATGCCCCAAGCACCTTCATGAGATTGATGAATGAGGTGTTAAAAGACTTCACAGGAAGGTTTGTGGTGGTGTACCTAGATGACATTCTCATCTATAGCAGAACCAAAGAGGAGCACCTTGAGCATTTGAGGTTAGTCTTAGAGAGGTTGCATGAGGAGAAGTTATCCATCAACCTAGAGAAGTGTGACTTCTTGAAGCAAGAGCTGGTCTACTTAGGATTTGTGGTGTCTAAGGGAACCTTGAAGATGGATCGAAGCAAAGTGGAGGCAATCTTGAATTGGCCTGCACCTAGAACAGGGACTGAAGTTAGGAGTTTCCATGGTTTAGCCCAATTCTATAGGAAGTTTGTGAGGAACTTCAGTGGCATATGTGCACCAGTCCTTGACACCATAAAAGGAGGCCTTAAAACTAAGTTTAAATGGACTGAGCAGGCTGACAAAGCATTTCAATAATTGAAGCAAGAAGTAGCCACAAAACCTGTCCTTCTCCTACCTACTTTTGATAAGCTATTCACATTGGAGTGTGATGCAAGTGGAATTGCAGTAGGGGGTGTATTGAGTCAAGAGGGAAGACCTGTGGCATTTTTCAGTGAGAAGCTTAATGAAGCAAAGAAGAAGTACTCATCCTATGACCTAGAGTTGTATGCACTAGCGCAGTCTCTTAAAAAATGGAGGCATTACCTACTTCCAAAGGAATTTGTGGTGTTCACAGACAACCAAGATTTGAGTTACATTAACACTCAAGAGAAGCTTAGCAATAGGCATTTGAAATGGATGGAATACCTCCAATCCTTCACCTTCACCATCAAGCATAAGAAGGGGCAACTCAACAAGGTGGCAGATGCTTTAAGTAGGAAGTTGTTGATAGTTCAAGAACTACAGTTGCAGAGCATAGGAATAGAAGGTTTCAAGGACCTCTATGAAGGAGATGAAGACTTCTCATCAGCTTACAAGGTTTGCAAGGAGTTTGAGAACCATTTCCATGGTGAGTATGCATATTACACTCTCCAAAATGGTCTCTTGTTTAAAGGTAATCAGTTGTGTGTGCCTAGAGGATCCATGAGGGAAAACCTCATCCAAGAGAAACACAATGGTAGTTTAAGTGGATAGTTTGGAGTCAACAAAACCTTGGATTTAGTACAGAGGTACTACTATTGGCCAAAGTTGCTAAGAGATGTGAAAAGGTATGTAGAACAATTTGGTGTGTGTCAAAGAGAAAAAGGAGGATCAAGCAATGCTAGTCTCTATCAACCATTACCAGTCCCAAATAGGCATTGGGAATGTTTAAGCATGGACTTTGTAGTAGGACTTCCCAAGACAAAGACAGGTATGGACAACATCTATGTTGTAGTAGATAGATTTTCCAAGATGAGCCATTTCATTCCATGTAAAACTACACATGATGCTATCTATGTTGCACATCTCTTCTTTAAAGAGATTGTTAGGATTCATGGACTCCCTTTAAGCATTGTTTCCAATAGGGACAACAAGTTCATGGGCCATTTTTGGCAAACATTATGGAGGAGACTTGGAACTAATCTCTCATTTAGCTCAACTTACCATTCACAAACTGATGGTCAGACTGAAGTCATCAATAGGGTGCTAGGCAACTTGTTGAGGTGTTTAACTAAGGAGTATGGACATACATGGGACCTAATCATTCCTCAAGCAGAGTATGCATATAATGACAGTGTGAATATGACCACTGGAAAGAGTCCATTTGAGGTTGTCTATGGTAGACATCCAAGAGGAGTGTCGGAACTCAGGGAACTTAGTTCCATGGAGATGAAGAGTGGGAAAGTAGAGGACTTCACTCAAACCATCAAGGAAGTCCAAGAGAAAGTTAAGAAAGCCATCCTTGAATCCACTAAAAAACTGAAGGCCAAAATGGATGAGAAAAGGAGAGAGGTTCAGTTCAAGGTGGTTGACTATGTGATGGTCCATTTGAGCAAAGCTAGAATGCAAAGTGGCAAGCCTACTAAACTGCAAATGAAGAGGGTAGGACCTTGTAGAATTCTGGCAAAATATGGTGAGAATGAATATAAGGTTGAACTTCCTTCAGATTTAGCCATTTCACCAGTCTTCAATGTTGTTGATCTGATCTTGTACAAGGGTGAGATAGAAGGGCAGACTGAGAACAAAGGCAAGGTATTCCAAGACTTAGATGTGAATGCCTTACCCCAAGTGAAGCAGCCTATAGCAGAGGATATTTTGGAGTCAAGGGTGAAGAATTATACTAGACACTAGGTCTACATGGAGCATTTGGTGAAATGGGCAGACCAACCTGTATTTGAAGCTACTTGGGTGGAGGAGAGCAAGTTCAAGAAGCTTGGCATTGATCCGGCTCTTCTCACTCCCCTAGTTCCTTAGTTTGTTGAAGAGGGGGAGTATGGTGCTAGAGCACCCTTCAAAGGGCTCCCACCATTTTCTTTTGTTTGTGTTCATGCTTCTTTAAGAAGCTAGCCATTGTATATAAAATAAAGAACCATGTGCTCATTGGTCCTAGTTAGGGTCCTAGTTGAGGTCTTAGGGTCATAAGTCAAGACTGAGATTTTCTTGAAAATGGAGGGTATGTGTGTCTTTGAGGTGTTTAGGGATCCTTCTTATCATGGTGGTGTCCGTAGGTTATCCCAATGTGGGTCTAGGAGTCAAGAAAAGCAACATTGGGAAAGTTGCTCAAAAGTTGCAAAAGTTGCATGCCAACTTTTAAAAGTTGTCAAGCAACTTCTCCACCATGAGGTCAAAATATTTAATGTAGCATGGAAAAACATAATATGGGTACATATATTGAGGCAAAGGTGCTATAAGTAATTTCAAACCCTAAGTTAATGGGTTGGATGTCAAATGTTGTACGACCCAAGCAAGTGACTTGACTGTGACTGCAATTTTGTTGCCAGTTAGCACAAATGGAGTAAAGAAAGATCATTAATGGATCGATTTGCATGAAAAACTATGTGGAGTGTCTTCTATGGTGTAAATAATTTCATTTTTAGCATATTTATTAGGTTTTCTTTTGGCAAGTGTGGTGTGTTTGTAAATCTTTTGTAAAATTGCTTCTCACTGTCTAGTTTTGGACTGGTTTGTGTAAATGGATTCATAACGCCATTCCCCATTATGGAACCACCATGAAACTATGGGGAATGAGAGTGTAGACATTGGAATATAATTAAATGCAATCAGGGCCCTTGAATATTCAAGGAGGCCATTTAAAGACCCACTCCTAGGCGAGACTGGATAGTGCCTGACTAGGAAGGGTTAAGTTGCAGAGGTCTTGGAGAGCAAGTAAGGTTAGAGGAGGAGGCACCCTTTGGAGGAGTTGTAGAGGGGTTAGTGAAGCACCATTGGTGTGAAGGAGGAGCTTCCACCAATCCAAAAAAGGTGGAAAGAGCATCAAACCTACACTATGACCTTGGCAGGCCTAAAACCCTCCTAAAAACCCTTAAAAACCTTAAAATCCACCTAAGGCAGTGTACAGACACTTGGAGGCCTAAAACCTAAAAAATCCATGAGTCCTTGCCAAATTAATGGCAAGTATTTTGGGAGGTTTCACAAGCAAATGCATCATTTTCAAGAGGGAGCCCTAAAGGATCGGGTAGGAGGCCTAATTGGTCACAAATCCTTGTAGCCCTATTTTGTAGGCAAAAAGACCAAATTGTGAAATCGGTAAGGGGTAGGAAGCTTGAAACCTCTTGGGGGCACATAAATGGGTGGAAAAATCATGTATTAGACCTGACCTATCCTTTCTAAGACCTAGTAAGGTGTGGAACAAGCCTAACCCTTATTAGCCTAAGTAAGGGTTTCTTGAATCTCGTGAGTAAGTGAGACCTTAGGAGTAGCTTTTCAACTTGTTGGTGGGTGGATTGGGCAAGGTCAGGGGATTCCACAGGTAGGGGAATTCCTAGAGACCCTAGGGTGTGGTTAAAGCACTTGGTGATTCAAGGAAAGGATCCAAGAGCATAGACTAGGCTAGTCTATCCCAAACCCCATCCCATCACTTAGTCGGCAAACTACCTCACTGACGCACCATTCACCTACCATTGCATGTTCACCACTTGGAGTCCATGTGACATCTATATCAGCATCCAAATCACTTGATTATGTTTGTTCAAACTTAGTCATCGACCGAACATGCTATCCGTATACTCTAACTGGTTAACCTTCATATCATGCACTTCTCTGTTCTGTCGGTTAGAACAAGCTATCTTGAACCACACTTACCGAGTTTCTTGCTTATCGATTGTCAGACTTACCATTTGACATCCCATACTGGTTGACATCAACATGCCAACAACCTCCAATGTTGGTAACAACATCTTGCATATCGGTTGACATGCTTACCGGTTGACATCAATGACAATACAATGCCAACAATCTCCCCCTTTGGCATTAATGTCAACACCCATATTATCGGGTTAACCTCCACAACCTGGACTCACAATATGCACTATCTCCAACTATGTTCTTTCTCCCCCTTTGACAACAATGATAAAAGGCTCAAACAACAATTTTTGGTAGGCCAAACCACTCTACCCTGTCTCCTGAAAGGAAAATTTTGATTTTTGTACATAGACAAAGTGAATAGACAACTATAAAACTCATAAATGAGGATTGATGATTAATTCCCCCCCCCCTATGAAGATACTCTCGCGAACAAGCTGATGACAACTTTGGTAAATAAACAAATTGAATAGAAAACTTCCCAAAGCTCCAAACCAGTCAGTTCTGCCATACAAACATCTAATCTCCCCCTGTGTCTAGCATATGGTTCAAGAGTAAAAATGTATGGCAATGAACTCCCCCTGAACCACAGACCTCCAAACACATTTAAGTGTATAAAGCTAGTGAGAAAACACCTAACTTGTGTCTTAGATATTCAAATGTGTTTATCGGTAGAGTTTTTCTGAAGATATCAACAACTTGTTCACTTGTAGGAACATATTATACCTTCACTTCTTGTTCTGCAACCATCTCTCTAAGAAAGTGGTGTTTGATGGCAATGTGCTTTGTCCTTGAGTGCATAACCAAATTCTTTGAAATGTTGATTGCACTTGAGTTATCACATCGGATTGAAATAGGGTCAAATATTTCTATCTGAATGTCCTTGAGGGTCTACTTCATCCATAACACCTAAGAACAACATGTAGCAGCAACAATATATTCTGCTTTTAAAGTAGATAGGGAGACTGAATCTTGCTTCTTGTTGTGCCATGAAACTAACCGGTCACCTAAAATGAATGCGCCACTGCTTGTGCTTTTCTGATCATCAATGCAGCCTGCCCAATCAACATCAGTGCAGGCCTGTAAAGTGAAATATCCTTGCTTTGGATACCATAAGCCATAATAAAGTGTTCCTAGTAGGTACCTGGAGATTATTCTAACTGCATTGTCATGTGTCTGTTTAGGTGCAGCTTGAAATCTTGCCACCATACATACTACCTGCACTATATTCATTCTTGAGATAGTAAGGTATAACAGACTACCAATCATGGATCTATATAGGGTTTGATCAACTTCTGATTACTCATCAACCTTGCTCAACTTGTATCCGGTCACCATGGGGGTACTTACCAGTTGGTTGTCTTCCATCTGAAACTTCTTCAACATATCTCTGGCATACTTGGTTTGAGAGATAAATATTCTGTTATTTTGCTATGAAATTTGTAAACCAAGAAAATAAGACAACTCTCCAAGCATTGACATCTCAAACTTTGATTGCATCTAATCAACAAACACTTTACACAAGATATCCTTGTTGCCTCCAAATATTATATCATCGACATATACAACAACAATAATCAAGTGATTTACATCTACTTTGATGTACACATTACTATCTGCACTTCCCTTTCGGAAACCCTTCTTCTTAAGATACTTATCCAACTTTGAATACCGTGCTCTTGGAGCTTGCTTTAAACCATACAATGCTTTCTTCAATTGGCATACAAAAGTTTCATCATCATGCAACAAGAAACCTCTAGTTGTTCTATGTAGACTTTTTCTTCAAAATTTCCATTCAAGAAAGCAGAATTGACGTCCATTTGATATACCTTGTATCCTTTGAAGGCAAAGAATGAGCAAGAACATTCTAATAGGCTCAAGTCTTGCAACCAGTGCAAATATTTCTTCAAAATCAATTCCTTCTACTTGAGAAAACCCTTTGCACAATAACTTATAGGGAGGTTGCTAGGTAAGTGCTCAAAAGGCCAATTTGAGTCAAAAGGCCATAAAAGGAAACAAGAGGTATTGTTTATGTCTACTCCTTATGTTTGCCAATATCAAGTTTAGTTGCAATAGTCAAGTCTCTCTATGAGTCTTCACCAACAACCTCCTTTTTTGGTGATAGCTCACACCCATGCTCAAACATACTCTAACTACTCACCTCTCCCATCTACACTTTTCTCAATCCCTGATTCTCTTGACATTCAACTTATGTTTTTAGTGTGCATAGGGCAATTCCAACATGGACATGTAGGGGCAGCAAGGTTTTATTCAATTTTGACCACCAACTTAGTTTAAGGCTCATAGCCCTTAGCCTACTCAATTCACCAACTAAAGGTCAAAACCCCCAAATGAGGCTACACACTATCCAAGGTTCCAAATGTCACTTGTTTTACTATTTTAGAATGTTCTCGCTAAGTTTCATGAGCCCCAAACTCCTCCTTGCAATTGGTTTCTGAAAAGTGTGTGTTATGCAGTAAAAAAAAAGTCTACTAGCCCGTGGAGGGGTAATTGACACCTTTTTACTCACCCTGCCCAACAATGGGCTTCTCCTCCAACAAAATCAATTTTGATGGTGTTTTAGAGGTATTTGCTGATGGATTTTCATGGTTTAGGCCTCTGCTATTGAAAAATGAGGATTGTCTACTATTTGTGGCACTTTTGTAGGGTTTGGTAGGGTTTAGAACCAGTCACTTAGGAAAGTCATTGCAACTCTATTAATCAAGCTTCCAAAATGGCTTAGGACTTCTACCACACCAAATTAAACCTTCCCCTATTACTGCCCTACAAACATAATTCCAAACACTTGGCACACATCTGAGAAAGGAAGTGGAATACCACTCTCACTATCAAAATGTTGTCTTTTACCAGTCAGTTGCTGCCACCTCTTTAGACCTGCATAACAAGGGGATTGAACTAGAAGTACACCTCAATGAGGTCTGAAAAGCACTAATGAACTTCCCTATTACATATCCTTCATGGTTATAAGGCTTGGATTATGCTTTGAAGCATTCCTTGAGCATTTTGACAAACATAATTTACAAAAAATGTGAACTCACTGTTTTGTTTACAAAGTGAGAATGTTTAATAGGAACAAGATACTCTAACAAACCAAGGTGAAATTCAAAACCCTTGGCCATATATCCAGACCTCTGCCTCATACATTTGTTCACTCCAAATTTCTTTTGGGTGCAAATCTTGAGTTTTTGATCATGCTACTAGCCGAGTAATCAATACTTGCCTAGTATTCACTCAAGTCCTCCTTCCAAACATAATTTTGGCATAAAGTAAAACATATGTACACTATATACATGAGTGCCAACTTTAATAAATCCATTTTGTGGGATCCTAGACCTAGATTAGTGAAGTTGTGGCATTTTTCCACTCCAAACCCTTAACAGGGCAGTGAGCACACAAAAGTGAAAATAATTTTGTATAATCAAATCGCCAAAGGAAACTAGAACAAAAATCACCTAGAGAGAATTGTACAACTATTATGAACACTTTCCAAAGGTACATTATGGACTATGAAAGCTACAATATGAACTGTTACTCCAAGGAAGGAAAAACCAGTCATAAAATCCAAAATTTCCTAGTTTTTATTAGGAATATCTTGCTCATACAATCACCAAACTTTCTCTAGGAAAAGGGAGGCCTTTTTATAGAATTTATAATTATTTACCAAGCCCTGTAGGGACATGAGGCTTCCACAATTGCATTTTGCTAGAAAAACCCAAAAATGACAACTTTTACAAGCCCAAATGACAACATTTCTTTCTCCAAAAGACATTTTTGACAATATAACCTTATCAACTTGTCTAAACACCTTAAAAATGATTTAAAAAACTTATCAAACATGTTTCAATGCTTTGGAAAGCATTAGAAGACCTTTTTGGCAATTTTGCACATTTTTGTCAAAAATTGTCAACTCAAAGCTTGAAATGCAAAACTTGACCTCTTGAGCCCAAAATGAGATCAAAACCACTAAACAAGACACACAAAAACCTAAAAAAACATTATAAACTTGACACAAGACATTAAAAACATTAAAGCATTAAATACTCAAAAAGGAGAGTTTTGGTCAATTAGGTGCTCCTGCACCACTAACCTTGCTTTATGCCTAGCAATCTTACCTTCTTCATTCATCTTGTTCCGGTAGACCCATTTAGTACCAATGAAATTTTTATCTTCTTGTCTAGGAACTAATTCCCAAGTATTGTTCTTTTCAATCTTTTGTAGCTCTTCTTCCATAGCATCCATCCATTTATCACTTTTGCTGGCTTCATTGAATGTCTTGGGTTCCATTTCAGTCATGAGGTAGAAATTCACTTCTTCATTGTTCCAGATAAGTATTCTTCTTTTCTATACACCATCACTTTTATTTCCTATAATCTACTCTTCTGGGTGATTTTTTTGCACATATCTGTTAGTGGTCTTGTTGGGTGCCTCTCTTGGTTCATGTTCTGATTGAACTTCATCATCATCACATGAATCATTATACCAATTTACTTGTGCTTGTTTGCCTTTATGCAAATCTTCATTAACTCTTACATACACACTTTCAATGACTCTTCTCAGTCTTTTACTGTAGCGTTTGTATGCCTTGTTGTGAGTAAAGTAACCCAAGAAAACACCTTCATCACTCCTAGAATCAAAACCACCTAAACTATCTTCATCTCTCTTGATGGAGCATTTACTTCAAAACACTTTGAAATATTTAACTGATGGCTTTCGATTATACTACAATTCATAAGGTGTCATTCTGCTATTTGTTCTCAGCTGAACCCAGTTCAGTATATATACATGAGTATGAACTGCTTCCTTCCAGTACATATCCAGTATGTTTGCTTCTTTCAACATAGTTCTCGCCATCTCCTTGATAGTCTGATTTTTCCTTTCTACTGTTGGTTAATAGATTTGCCAAAAATCTTTGCACTTAAACACTTTGCAAGACTAATAGTAAACTAGTAAAATAGTTTAGCAAACAAACCGGTTAACACACATGCAAACCAAATAGCTAATAATGCATTCACCCACATAAGCAAAAACACCATAACACAAGAGATTTTAACGTGGAAAACCAAATGGGAAAAACACGGTGAGATGGAACTCACAAGTAACTATCTGCAGAATAGGAACCAGATCGATTAAGGTCTTACAATGTTCTTTACCAGAACAGATCCTGTTAGGAATCTCAATCTCTATTAGGAGATAAGTCTGATTAAAGACTACCTTGCTAGAGGATTTTAGATCCACAGATATGAATCATCTTGTTAGAGGATTTACAAAAGGCTTTTGGGCCTACCCGGTTAAGGGCTACAGACTTGTCAAAGATGTGAGTAATCAACAAGTGTTTGATCTAGCTAATAGCATAGACTGCTCGGTTAGATCCTTGATAGCTCCTTCCTAATGCACTCCAACATTACTTCACTCTTCTACACATTCATATTCTTTCCAACTCCTCAACCACCTTAAAACCTAGCAAAAACATAAACTTTTGCTACAACCACATCAACAACTAAAACCCTAGACATGATGTCCTTATAAAGGAATCTGATTTCATGTCGGTCCAATAGGATTACATTACAATTTCCTAGGTTCAATGAACCTGGACATACTTGGTAACATGACACAAAAAGCATCGATAATGTGTCGGCACCGTCAAACAATCGGTGGATGGTAACTCATCACAAAATGCCGGTTGGTAACTCATCATAGAGTATTACCGGTTCATACAAAATGCCGGTTGCCGGTTTGACAAAAATGAAGACTAGTAAAAATGTGTTATGCCACTTTAATCCCTCCTACCACTTGGTATCCATGAACCGCTTGGGGTCAACATGCCGCTTCAGACTGGGAAAGACATTCTGCAAAACATCAATAGTCTAAAGACTATAATACAACATACCGGTTGGAACAAATACCGGTTGTGCTTTAACTCATACATATAAATAGGATCTCAATGCAAGTGTGTGTCCATCAATGATAATCACAACATAAACATCAAAAATGACAACAATCTCCCCCTTTGGCATTGATGGCAACACTTAGGAAAATAAAATTTTGACATCTAAGTGTTTTACAACAAAATCATGCCATTAGCAAAATTGCTCCCCCTAAGCATATACATTATCCCTTTGGCAATACAATGTATGTCAATTTTGCATAAAGAGCATAAACATTGAGATATTTAGAGCATATATCAAAATTTTGATTACCAGATACTTCTCCCAAATAGAATTCTTCTCCCCCTTTGCCAACAATGACAAAGTACAACCCTGTTTCCATTTGATATTAAAATAATAAAAGTTTATGACAATAAGGAATGATACTTGTCAAAAACATATTTAAAGTCCCGCAAGAATTGTTTCAACGACAAAGACCAGGACTCAAGTAGGGAGGTGGCTACTTCTTTTTCTGTCTACATCTGGGAGACCTGTTCTTCCATGGCATCAATTATGCTCATCTCCTATGTAACTGTTAAGGCATCCAGGTTTAGATAGTACTTCTGAAGAATTTGCAATCATGGGAGTAGAACCATTTGTAGCTCCTGCAAATCTCTAGACCAGGTGCTGATCTCTTGCTCCATTTTTGCTGACTGGATGTGAAATCGATGAACGGTTTGCCCATAAGTTGTAAAGGAATCATAAGGTGGCTTGAATGTGCTCATGTAGTACTGCAAGTCCATTTGAAGTTTTTTCTTCTGAGCTAGCACATCATCATAGAACATATGGGGTTGGCAGATCTTGCTGAGTAGAAGATTCCCCTCATCCAGAGCATCCCTTATATCCTTTTGTTATTTCTTCAATTCAGACTGAAGCTCATTCAACTGTTACTACTTATCAAATTGCCATTAGTTTCATATCCAAAGTCATACTATATTCTAGTCAGTTAGTATTACCGATTCATGCAGTCGGTACACACAGAGAAGTCGGTATGGACAGTCTAGTCGGTTACTGAAGAAAGCAGTCACAAAACACAGTATTCACCAAGCTATTTATCGAGTAAAGGTTCATGGCCACCAAGTGGTATAATTAACTCACCGAGTTGATATTCACCGGGTAAAACGTCTTACTAGATACATTGAACCTAGACGTGCACATGAAAACATGTTACAAGATCGAGGCACATCTAACCATTTTTGTGTTGGAAATTGCACTAGGAGATTGTGTATGATTACAAGATCAATCTAACCTATGAGATATTTTGTTTAATCGAAGAATCTTTTTGTAAGATTGAAGCAATAAATCAGATCACCGCTGTAAGAGATCTATATATACAACATGATTATAGGGTTAGATATATGACACGATATGATGTGATAAGAGATGCAATGAGATAGCAGTGTGTATGCATGAAGGAATACTATTACAGAGACACAGAGAGGTCACCGAGAAGGTTATCAGTGAACAGTCGAAGAACAGAGTAAACATAAGGGTTTACCGAGTTTCATTATGGGTTATCGAGGTATGCTACAAGCTAGGTAATCTTATTCAGAGCACATAGAATCTGCTTTAGCATTTCAGATGTAAAGTTGCAGATATTTGTAATGAATATATTGTAATATTTTGAAGTTGTAAGAGAAACCTTTAATAGGGTAAAAGACTCTAACCAAGCCTATAAATTGTAAATCCTTTAACCATGCGCTACACTTATATAGTGTTGTATAAATCCTTTAGTAAGGTAGATCTAACTGATCTTAATACTCCTAACAGGGTAAGCTATCAGAAATAGCTAAATGTAGCTCTAACCGAGCATTCTTTATTATTGCAGTAGTGAAGTTGTTGGTGCCATCCCCATTGCAGTTTTTCTCTCTAACCAAAAGTTTCTGCGTGACCAAAATATATGTGTTATGGAGTGAATCATGTATGAATGTTATCTGTTGATTATAGTTTTGTTTTATATTACTGCACTATTCTATTTATGCATAACAGTAAGGTTATTACAAAAGAAAAGTTTTGGAATACTGAGTCACCCCTCCCCTCTTAGTACATTAGCTTTCTATATTGGGCCTAACAATTGGTATCAGAGCTTGAATCTTGGAAAAGGGTTTAACCACCTGAAGAGAAAGATCTTAGCAAAGGAAGGCTACAAACAATCTTGGAGGATTGTGCATCTTCAAGAAGAGCTGGATAATGCAAATCAAGTGATTGCAGACATGCAGAGGCAAATGCAAAAATCTCTGAAAGTAAGGAGAAGATTATCTGATGACTTGTAGGATTCTCAAGAGCTAGTGGAACAAATTGAGACATCATCTGAGAATAGTATATCTGAAGAAACTGAAGAAATGATTGGAATGTTGAAAGAAAAGAACAAAGCATTGGCTGATCAACTAAAAGCAATGAAAAGAGAACATGAACATTTCAGTACACAAATGACTGAAAATCTAGATGCATTAAGGAGAGTTGAGGATAAAGCAAGAGATCTACAAAGAGAGAAACAACAACTTGAAGCACTAGTATCTGATAAGGATGATGAAATCATAAGGTTAACTGGTATTCAACAAAATATGACAGATCAACTAGGTTATGCACATCATGAAGCAATTCTGAAGAATGATGAAAAACAATCTTTGAAACTTGAAGTATCAAGGTTGACTGGTGAACTTGAAATAGAAAAGAAATCCAAAGAATCATTGGAGAAGAGTTATGAAGCATCAAAGATGTTGGTTGAGCAACTGAATACAAGAAGACTCTACAAAGATGGAAGACTCAGTTATAAAGGAAATAATACTACCGAGAAAGGAGAATCATCAAAACAAGTTGAAAAAAGAAATAACATCAAAGGAAGAAGCCTATTCGCTACTACTGTGGAAATCAAGGTCATACTGCCAACATATGCCAGATCAGAAAAAGTAAGCAACCGAATATCTCTAAGTCCAATGGACATTGTTATAATTGCAATAAATATGGTCACATACCTAATCAATGTAGAACAAAGTATGTTAACAACCATCAGAAGGCAAAAATCAAAGGGTTTTGTAAAAACTGCAATAGATATGGACATAGTACCGAGAGATGCTGGTTTAAGCAAAAGAACAACATGAAGTATCCACACCAAGAAAACACTGGAGGTTACCGAATTTACACAGATTCTCATCGACAATATGCAGTAGTACCATGGGATTACAATATGAGGATATGGTGCGAATGTTGTGGAAGATATGGACATATAAGTGCAAACTATTTTATAAGGTTTGGAATGAACAACCGGAGATCATGGAGAAATCCCAGTATGGCATGTTTTCATTGTCACAAAATTGGACATTTAGCTGGAGATTGCAGAGATCAACCAAGAAGAGACACTGAGGAGATAAAAGAAAAATTCAAGATGATTTGGAAAAAGAAAGAAATTATGTCTAATGAAGAAAGCACCTTACCTACCGAGTTAGGTGCACCTATTTCAAATTAGCCAAGAAAAGGTATGAAGGGACTGCATTCTTTAAATGTTAAATCATAACAGTTCCTATTTTATTATGAACAAGAATTCAAAATTTGCATAGTTAAGATACAATTAGTCAGTTAGTATACTATACAGGAAACCTGTCAAGTCGGTGTATACAGGAAACCTGTCAAGTTGGCTATCAAAGCAAAGTTGAATACTCGGTGAAAATAGAAAATGAATTAAATCGGTAAAAGGTGAACCGAGTGCATTTAATACCATGACCTAACCTGCACGGAGCCCAATAAGGTATTTTTGAGTACTTAAAAGTATTTTTGCGGTCATTTTCATTCACCCAAGTTTTCGAGAAGCAGAGCAAAGTGAATCAAAGCGACCAAATTTCATTCAGAGTGAATTTTCAAGGTATTTACATCAATCTATTCACACTGTTTAGCTGGTTTCTAATCTAGTCAAATTGCTAGTGTCTACCAAGTGTGAAGAGTAAGCTACTTGTAAACCCTAAGGATAACCTGTCGAATTTTTACTCGATATCTACCATGGCGCCCAAGATCCAAGACCCTGTAGTTGTCCAAAATGTGGAGAAGCCATCTCTGAAGTATTCCCTAACTCCTAAAGTCGCCTCAGAACTGGATGATAAAATGACATTTTCACTCATCCTAGATCGAGTCTTATTGGTAGAAGATGTCAGATTCTTTACCAAGTGTCGTGTTGAGGAACTCGGTCATGTAGAGATTAGTAACACATATGATGAACTGTGCACTGACGACAAACTAGATAGTAAATTTGAACATATCAGAATCAAGGGATTAACTGAAGCCCTAGTCTATCCTCGTGTGTTCAAACCCCAATGGGTTAAGTTTGTACTGAGCAGAGTACTTGACGATTTCATGTGGCTACAAGAGCAACCATTCAAGATCATGAAGGAAGTCATTCACCTGATCATCGGATATCCCATCTACGATCATGCTCATGCACAGAAAATGATATCACAAAATGAGCTAATCAGTCTAACTGGAGTAGAATCTGATTACCAAGGACTGAAATTGAATAATGTCACTGATGCTGAATTGAAATTTGCAGTCAGAGTCATTGGTTACTGTTTCTTCCAATCTGCAAGGGAAAACAGTGTACCATGTGCTGTAGTGGACCTGGCCTACAAAATGGTAAAGAAGGGAATGAAAGTAGACTTGTGTGAAGTACTACTAAAGAACCTATTTGAGAACCTAAACACCATAAGGAAGCCGAAGAAGAACAACTCGACAAACAAACTCAAGTTCAGTTCACTACTTGTCTATATGTTTTTCTATGTTGAAAAGTTCTTTCCCTCAGTCGGTAAAGTAGTATGGGAGCTACACTGACCTATCACCCATCAGATCAATGATTACATCAAGAAGTTAGGAGATAAATTTAATGATGTCATGGATGATTACTGTAGCAAATTGCAAGAGAAAATACACAACAGGTACAAGATCCCACCACAACTGGTTGAAAAATACAAGGACAATATTTGTTTTGAAGTCGACACTGATTACGGCTATGTAAATGCTGTTGAACCAAGGATTCTGTCATTACAACCAATGGGTTATGAAATTGATTATGACATCATACAACAACAAATTTATGCCTACCTATCATTTCCAAGGCATGGAACTGAACTAAGGTATGGAACCTATGAAGAGGTAAAGGAGGAAGTAAAAATGAGCATTGTAGTTCCTAAGGCTACAAGGAAAGCAACAAAGATGATAAAAGCTTTGTCTGAGAAATTCAGAGAAGAATCTTCATCTACACCTGTCAAAGGCAATCTTGCCATTACTGAGGAAGAATCAAAAGCATAGGAGGCTGCAATAACATTGAGCATAGAGTTTCCAAAGGGAAAAGCTCTAAAAAGAAAGAAACGGGACATTACAAAGGCCCTACCGACTCCACCAACAAAGAGACCAAACACTAGAGCATCAGCTGCATCACCGAGCAAGAAACAAAAGACTGTTGCCGCTCCTAAGGTAACAAAGACTTACAAGAAATCTACTCGGAGACTCATTTTGGCAAAAGAGTTGAGTGATACAGAGTCTAATGATGCTAACAAATTCCAGATTGTGAAGAGCAAAAAGGAAAACATTCACAGTGTTGAAAACTTTTGTGCCAATCTTAAGGAATACGGTGGATTTGCAGGATTCAGATATGTTAAGTATGAGTCTAGGAACAATGATGAGAAATGACAGATTGAAGAAGCTGTCATATGTACACTTCTAAAGTTTCGGTTAGCACCATTGGAACTAGCAAAGTCACTTCCAAGTGAACTCTACTCACATATTGATAACAGATGGAAATATGCAATGGATTCAGAGAGATAAATAAGAGAAAGAAGTCTTGTCCACTTATTTCCTGACATGTCCGTAGCTGAAATCAAGGAGCATTTGTCCACATACAATTCAAAATTTCTTGTGAAACAGAGAGCCTTAAAATTGATGAATGGGCTATATATTGACATGGAGAACGAGACTAAGGCAAAGTGGCAAGAGATCTTCAAACAAAAGGATGTCAGTGAACAATCTCAAATTGAAATTGTTGATGCCACTGAGCAAGGTCCAGACCCGATTGACACAATACAAATTGATGAAGATGTAATGGATGAAGTCGCACCGGAGCAAGAAATGATTGAAGGCACCACTTATGCAAAACTTGTGTCTAGTGAATTAGTCTTAGAACAAGTTCAGCCTTATCCGCCGGTGAAGCCAATAGTACCAACTGAAGCCCCCAGGGACACCAAACAAGTTACCGAAGGTAACAAATCTGAAGCTACAGAAGATACAGGTAACAAGTCTGAAGCTGCAGTAGACACAACAAAAGATCAATCATCTCAGGGATAGACAAGCACAACAAATATTACAGCAGAGACCCCTAGTACCGAGCCATCCAAAGACACTGCAACTACTATAGGAACAGTGCAAAGTGTTGCATCTACCGAGCAACCTACCGAGGGACAGCAAGCCTCACAAGCACTTGTCTTAGTGCCCCAGACAAAAGGAAAAGAGAAAAAGGTGAGAAAGCATGGTTTTAAATTTGACATATCTAGACTGATCGTGTTGCCTAATGTTGACATCTCCAAATTAAAAGGGCAAGCACTCACTGAATTCGATGAACTATGCAAAGAAAAGGCTGAACAAGAGAAACAACTGGCAATACAGAAAAAGAACAAGGTACTTCAAAAGGTTAGAACACTGCTCACAGAAATGCTACCATCAACAATAGTGTCAACTGATGCAGCCATCCATATTCAATTGGATGAACTCCTTAATCAGATTGAAACATCTGGAGTTGATGCATCCAAATACCTAAGCAAGCTCAAGGATAAAGAGCTCACAACAAAAATGATAGAGGAAGTCCAAAAATCAATTGCTGTTGGCAAGGTAAAACTTGTCAAATTCATTACTGAGTTGACCCCTCAACTCAAGCACATTCTTTATTTATTCTAGAAATTGTGTACATTTTCTTTATTTATTAAAGACATCAAAAATAAAACTGATGCAATTGAGAAAGAGATCACTGATCTCTCCTCCAAGTTGACCACTGAGCCTAATTCAGTTCAGACCTTTTTCAAAAAGCTACAACAACTCATGGCTCAACAGTTAGAACTGAGGAATGAAGAGCATAAAATTAGGATGGATCTAATGACCCTTCAAACATTATTCCTTCCTCATCTCTCATCAATCCAAGAGCAACTTAACCGAGCTACAAGCTTATCAACTACCCAAGAGGGAAGCACTCTTGATGGCTTGATATCACTCTTATTTGATATTCAAGCACAAAACTCATTAATGGAAAGTCTCAAGGACTCACTCTCAGTCGCCCTCACTAACGCCTGGACCAAGTATAAAACTATTTTTGATCAGTTACCACCTCCAGATGCAAATTAAGTTTTTAATGTTTGTCAAAAAGGGGGAGTAATTTTATGTTACTACATAGGAGAGGAAAGCCCAGCAAAGGGGGAGTAATTCTACACTTGGAGACTAGTACAGTTTTGATAACACAATTTTGAGTATTATATACAAGGGGAGTCTACCGAGCAGAATATACAGAGCATTCAGCATACACAAGTACAGTATAGAACTAAACCGAACATGCAAATTCAAAGTTATGTACAGGATAATGATAAGGGGAGTATATCTACATATACTATTGACTATTGTACATATTGTCAAGTATAGTCATTTTGTCTAGAATTTTTTTTTAGTTATGACTTTGTAAGTAGTTTTTGTCAAACATCTCAACTAATGTCAAGAGGGGAGATTGTTACTACTTATCAAATTTCCATTAGTTTCATATCCAAAGTCATACTATATTCTAGTCGATTAGTATTACTGAATCATGCAATTGGTACACATAGAGAAGTTGGTATGGACAGTCTAGTCGGTTATTGAAGAAAGTAGTCACATAACACAATATTCACCGAGCTGTTTATTGAGTAAAGGTTCATGGCTACCCAGTGGTATAATTAACTCACTGAGTTGATATTCACCAAGTAAAACATCTTACTATATACATTGAACCTGGACATGCACATGAAAATGTGTTACAAGATCGAGGCACATCTAATTGTTTTTGTGTTGGAAATTGCACTAGGAGATTGTGTATGATTACAAGATCAATCTAACCTATGAGATATTTTGTTTAATCGAAGAATCTTTTTGTAAGATCGAAGCAATAAATCATATCACTACTGTAAGAGATCTATATATATAGCATGATTCTAGGGTTAGATATGTGACACGATATGATGTGATAAGAGATGCAATGAGATAGCAGTGTGTATGCATGAAGGAAGACTGTTACAGAGACACAAAGAGGTCATCGAGAAGGTTATCAATGAACAGTCAAAGAACAGAGTAAATAGAAGGGTTTACCGAGTTTCATTATGGGTTACCGAGGTATGCTAAAAGCTAGGTAATCTTATTCAGAGCACATAGAATCTGCTTTAGCATTTCAGATGTAAAGTTGCAGATATTTGTAATGATTATATTGTAATATTTTGAAGTTGTAAGAGAAAACTTTAATAGGGTAAAAGACTCTAACCAAGTCTATAAATTATAAATCCTTTAACCATGTGCTACACTTATATAGTTTTGTATAAATCCTTTAGTAAGGTAGATCTAACTGATCTTAATACTCCTAACAGGGTAAGCTATCAGAAATAGCTAAATGTAGCTCTAACCAAGCATTCTTTATTATTGTAGTAGTGAAGTTGTGGGTGCCATCCCCACCGCAGTTTTTCTCTCTAACCAAGAGTTTTTGCATGACCAAAATATGTGTTATGGAGTGAATCATGTATGAATGTTATCTGTTGATTATAGTTTTGTTTTATATTACTGCACTATTCTATTTATGCATAACAGTAAGGTTATTACAAAAGAAAAGTTTTGGAGTACTGATTCACCCCTCCCCTCTCAGTACATTAGCTTTCTATATTGGGCCTAACATCAACTTCTTCACCAGAGCTATATTAAGAGCTTTTTGATGCTCCTTCTTGACATTTGCCTCTGCTGCCTCTTTTAGGCTCTGCACTTGATCATCCACTACTGTGCATAGGAGCTTAAGTTTAGCTAGTGATGAATCGGTATTGGGAAGATTTGTACCGGGTATGAAATCGGTAAGAGTTTCCATAGCCGCTTGAATTACATCCTACTCCTTCGTCCTTCGAATGATTTCAAGGCGCTCTTGAGCAACCTTGATGCTCTGCATTAGCTCCGTTTCACTTGCAGACTGGAGATCGATAGGATTGGTGAGATCAGCTAGTTTGGCTTGACTCTCGGTTGCCTTCGGAGTCTCCATCCGGGTGCTCTTCTCTACTTCTCCTGCCTTGTCCTCTTTCGCTTTCTTCTTATCCGCTTCTCTCCTCTTCTCCGCTTCCTTATCCTCCTCTACTTTTTTTTTTTTCTGCTTCCTTCCGCTTCTCCTCTTCTTTCTCTTCCTCTTCCTTCTTCTTTTTCTTTGCTTCTCTCCTCTTTTCCTCTGCTTTGTCTTCCTCTGCCTTCTTCCTCTCTGCTTCCTTCTTTTTCTCCTATTCCTTATCATCCTCTTCTTTCTTTTTCTTTTCATCTTCTTGCTTCTTTTTCTCTTCTTCATCCTTCTTCTTCTTCTCCTCTTCATCTATGTTCTTCTTCTCCTCTTCATCCTTCTTCATCCTTTTTCTTCTTCTCTTCTTCATCCTTTTTCCTTTGTTCAGCCTGTTCCTTTGCCGCTTCCTGACTGTCCTCAGCTTGTTTGTCAACCTGTTCAACCTGTTGCTCCTATCTTGTTGCTGTAGATGGTGTTTCCTGAGTAACATCTTCTACATCTAGGGCATCGACATAAATAGTTTCGACCGGTTCATCAACTGGGTTTCCTTCATCATCAAATGCTTCATCCGGTTTTGTTATAACCAGTTCTTTCTCAACTTGCCGGTTGGCTTCAACCACTCAATGCATCTTCAGAGCTTGTAGAGAACGAGTGTGTGTATCCTCGAGCACTTCCTTACCCTTCCCTTCTAGTAACAAGAGTCTTTTTCTTCTCATGAAGAAAAGACCTTTGAATTTGTTCATTACATCGAACAATTCCAAATTTGATACATCAGGAAAATGTTCAGCAAAAACTTTTTCTCCCATTTCCTATTCCTGCTCTATGGCAATGCACTATTTATTGTCTAAGGACTTATACAAAGAATCTGGTGTTTTAGATCTAATTTCTGAAGGTGACAGGTCATTAACACATAAATACTGAATTATTTCCTTTTCGACCACTTCCTTTTCATCATTATTAAAGTCATCAAAATACTCAATTAAATCATGTAGCAATTTTCTCCTAATATTATTTATTGTTCTTTGATAATGTGTCAAAGGTTTATAGGAGGAGATATCAATATTTACCGGTGCAGATGATGCCGGTTCATTCTTTGTCTTCTTGCTTATCTGTCTCACCTTCTTGGGCTACTCCTCAGACACAGTTTCTTCTGAGTCCAGTGTATTGCTTTTAGTCTTCCTTTTTCTCTTGAAGACTTTAGCCGGTGCTGCTTCCGGTTTCTTCTTGGCTGGCGACTACTTGGTCACTTTTGGAGTTGCAGTAGTAACCGGTGTTGATGTTGCAGACGCTGCCTTTGCCTTCTTTACTACAAGTTCTTTTCCTTTCTTTGCAAAGGGTTCCTTGACCGGTGTAACCCTTTCCAGATAGGTTCTGGTCCTCTTTGCCTTAGGATCAAGAGGTGAGGCAATAAGGGTAGAGCCATACCCTTCCAACATATCGTACATGACCTCATAGCCCATTGGCTCCACTTCTTCCTATCTGGGCTCAACAACCTCCATTATGCATTGATCCACCTTGATGGTGAAACAAATATCGTCCTCATATTTCTTGATGATGTCACTTGATATTCTCATTCTTTGGCTCATTTTCCATCTGAACTCATCAAAATACTTGTTTAGAACATCTGGGTAACCGGTTCCAATTGCTTCAATGCTTTCCTTGATTTGCTTGGTCACCGATTGGTCAGCAGACCACTAGACATCTCCTACTCCTAGAAAGTAGCCTTGGAAATAGAAGAACAACCCAACCAGTAGTTGTCCAAACTTGAACCTTAGTGCATTATCCTATTTGATCGACTTCATATTCAATAGGAGTTGTCTCTACATACAGGTGCACAAGTCAAATGATGCATCCTCCTTTATCATCTGGTAAGTGGCATTTATCGCTACAACATATACAGAGTTAATTCTGCTGGCAGAGAATCTCCAGTAGCCTATCACCATGCAGGCATACTTAACTAGATTATCCTTGATAGAATTGACTGTCATGCCTCATGAGTCACTCACTGAACTGGTGAGCTTGGACATTTTAGTTTTGCTTACCATCCTTAGGGTTGGCACTTCCCCTATGTTGTAGAATCCAATGATTGTATGAATTACCTATGGCATGATATCATGTGTTCTTTCCAGGTACATCTTGTCACCATGGACTCTGTTCAGAATGATCCTTATATGATCCTTTGTGAAATCCTCCAAGAAGTAAACAACATTGTGGAGCTTCTTCTTCTCCAAAATATCATACTCCGGTTTGATCTTCTTATCCTTTCCACAAAATAAACCTAACTAGCAGTGGATGGCTAGAGACCCTAGGTCTTCAATCTTGCAATCTATGTAGTCAGAAATTCCCTCTTCTACTATCACACCAGCCGGGACTTGTGATAGGGCATTATACTTAGACTTTCATTGAATAAAACTTGCAGACTCGATAGATGCACTAGAACTGGTATGAGATGTGGAAGCCATGATAGAAATTTTAAGAAATCAAGAAATACCTTTTGAAACAAATGAATTTAGGGATTGCAAATTCTCCTTCATTTCACACTCTGTCGGTTGATGAATCACCACTTTGTGTTCTCCACTTGACCGTTTGTAGTTTGAATTTGAATCTCCTTCGTGGTTTCTCAATTTCTTAAAATCTCAGGTCAAATCGCCTTTTCATCGCTCTGCTCTTTGAAAAACTTTTCTTCGCTCGAAAACTGATAGTGAGAAATGATTTGAAAAATCCTTTTAAGCATATTTCTCACCTACCACAATTAATGCTCCTCTATTAGGGCGTAAACCCTAATTTTTCTTTTCACCATTTCTGGTCTTCTACCAAAGGATAGGTATCACATACCGGTTAAGGTCTTTTACCGGTGTAAACTGGGGGTTTGAAACATTTCGCCGTTTGCTCCCCCTAAGCTTTTCTAAAGCTTAGTTTGCTGGTTCCGTGATTTCCACACTAGGTGCAGAAATCGGTTCCTCTTGTAACACCGCTGGTTTCTTCTTCCAGGTTTTGTTCATGTCTGCTTAAATAGTGTCAACATCAATGTTTCCTTCTGGAGTGACTGGTATATCATCAGATATGTTCTTTACTGATCTACAAAATTTGGCAATGTGACCCAGTTTGTTGCAGTGATAGCAGACCAATCCAGGTGCTCTCCAAGGTCCATTGTTCATGTTTCCATTCTTCCTTCTACATGTTGCAGCAGTGTGACCATGACCATGATAGACCATACAGTTTGCTCTCCATCCGGTTGCCTCTTGATAGCCACCACTTCTTTGCCGATGATTGAAGGCGTTAAACTGGTTGTGATTCTGGTTCACAAAAGGTTCAGGACCAGCTCTTTGGGTCCTCTGAGGATATCTATCAATGTTGTTCATCACTGACTTGCATTCAGATGCTCTATGCCCATACTTGTTGCATGCATAACAGTTACCATTGAATCTAAAGGATCTAGGCTTATCATTTAGGAAATAAGGAAAATTGTTGTAAGCCTTACTCCTACACACATTTGCAGTATGTCCTTCTTTAAGACAGTTGAAGCAAACAGGTTTAAACTTTTGCTTACCTTTATCCTTTGATGCTAGTTGTTTCTTTGATGTTCCAACATTTGTACCAAAGGTCTCACCTTCCTCATGACCGGAATAACCAAGTCCATTGGTATTCTTGACCGGTTTAGCAAATTCAAGCTTTTGCTCTAGCTTGATAGTACTGTTATTGAACTTAGCAAGTATTTCCTTTAACTCAAAGAGTTCTTTGGAAATAGAAGCATTAGTTTCCAACAGGTTTTCATTCCCAGAGATGGCAATGTTCAGTTCTCCTTGCATGTCTTCCTTTTCCACTTTGCTTGCATGGAGTTGAGTAGTTAGGGCACTAATCTCTTGTTTCAGCTTGGAGATCTCATGATCTCTTTCTTTCACCAGACCTTCAGCTTTCCTCTGGTTCTCAAGCTCTTGACACATCTGGATAGTCAGTCCTTCCAATTCCTTTCTCAGGTTGGAGTTTGATTCATTCAACTTATTTACTTCTGAAATTAGGGCTTCCATGTCTACTTCATCTGAAGAACTATTTTCAAATAGCTCCATCAGTTTTTCTGCATATTCTCTCCTTTTTTCTTGAGATGCCTTGTATTTGACCATAAGATCATCATAGGCTTGCTCAGACTGAGTGAGCTAATCAGTAAGTTCCCTTATAGAGTATTCCCCCATATCTCTTTCCAAGTGGTTAAACTTATAGAAAGGTAGGCTTGATACCAATTGATGAATACTAAGAGGGGGGGGTGAATTAGTATGCCAAAAATCTTTGCACTTAAACACTTTGCAAGACTAATAGTAAACCGGTAAAACAATTTAGCAGACAAACCGGTTAACACACATGCAAACCAAATAGCTAATAATGCATTCACCCACAGAAGAAAAAACACCATAACACAAGAGATTTTGATGTGGAAACCCAAATGGGAAAAACCACGGTGAGATGGAACTCACAAGTAACTATTTGCAGAATAGGAACCAGACCGGTTAAGGTCAGACCGGTTAAGGTCTTACAATGTTCTTTACCAGAACAGATCCTATTAGGAATCTCAATCTCTATTAGGAGATAAGTTTGATTAAAGACTACCTTGCTAGAGGATTCTAGATCCACAGATGTGAATCACCTTGTTAGAGGATTTACAAAAGGCTTTTGGGCCTACCCGGTTAAGGGCTAAAGACTTGTCAAAGATGTGAGTAATCAACAAGTGTTTGATCTAGCTAATAGCACAGACTGTTTGATTAGATCCTTGATAGCTCATTCCTAATGCACTCCAACATTACTTCAGTCTTCTACACATTCATATTATTTCCAACTCCTCAACCACCTTAAACCCTAGCAACAACATAAACTTTCGCTACAACCACATCAACAACTAAAACCCTAGACATGATGTCCTTGTAAAGGAATCTGATTTCATGTCGGTCCAATAGGATTACATTACAATTTCCTAGGTTCAATGAACCTGGACATACTTGGTAACATGACACAAAAAACACCGTTAATGTGTTGGCACCGTCAAACAATCGGTGGATGGTAACTCATCTCAAAATGCCGGTTGGTAACTCATCACAGAGTATTACCGGTTTGACAAAAATGAAGACTGGTAAAAATGTGTTATGCCGCTTTAATCCCTCATACCACTTGGGATCCACAAACTGCTTGGGGTCAACATGCCGCTTCAGACTGAGAAACACATTCTGCAAAACATCAATAGTCTAAAGACTATAATACAACATACCGGTTGGAACAAATACCGGTTGTGCTTTAACTCATACATATAAATAGGATCTCAATGCAAGTGTCTGTCCATCAATGACAATCACAACATAAACATAAAAAATGCCAACATATACTACAAGTGGGCTTGTAAGGAGCTTTTGATTGCTCTTCTTACTATGAGATCTGGTAACACGAGAAAGGGAGGAGCTCAGAGAGGATTCTCCTAAGCTTGCAATCTTGATTTTCTCCATCCTCTATTTCTCATTACCTACAATATCAATAGCAATGTCAGAAGAGGGAAGAGATACTTGAGAATTTGCACGAGTTCGACCAACTTTTCTACTTTTAGGTGCAGGCATGGGGTGTTGTCCAAAATGATAGTCTTTTAAATATCTTTTTATCTGTCTAATTACATTGAAGGTTCGAGCTTGAATATTGTCATCCCCTTTTCTATCCCAATCAACTTCTCTAATAGGCTGCTCATGTATCTTCTTGTTGAACTCAGGATCAACAAATTCCTCGCCTTCGTCCTCTTGTATGTTAGAGATATTCATAGACAAACCCATTGACACAATCTGTTGAACTGTGAACCTTGACCACAATCTTCTTCTGACTTCAAATTCATCATCGTAGTTCTCCTAGTAATCTTCTCGCTGAGGTTCATGACAAAAATCATCATCAACATTTAAGTTCTCTATGGAAAACCTTCGGCTATCAAATTTATGTCTACCAACATATAACTGCAGATTGAACTTCTTGAATTCAACTTCAAGGTTCAAGGCATCTAAATGGATCTACAACTATAGTATCCTAGGTCCACTGGAAATACAGCTCCAGACTTTCCTCCACTTCTCTTATCAATATAAGCTATCTATCGACTGAATTCAATCAAAATATAGCTATCTAGAGCATACCCAGGTAACCTAAAAGGTTCACCCTGAAAGCTGCCAACTCTAATGTAGGTGAAATGAGAAAACTGGATGAAGAAACTATCATAAATACCTACAAATTCCATTTCTTCTATTGACAATATCCTATTTATGTTACCCTACAACTCATGAACCAATCTTCCCACAAAAATATCATTCCACCTCATGAATTTTTCTGCATATCTCTACAGCTGCAGGTAAGGATAGTATTCATAGACTCTTATCCCATCAATCCAGGGTTCATGGTGTAATCCATTCCAATCTCGAGTGTAGGAAAGCATATAAAACAGGTATGAGGACATATAAAAACCACTCATCCCTGCAAATTTTTTTAAACTCTCATGTAGTCTCTTTGCAGCAACTTGTCCCCAATCTAGGTACGCACTTCCATTCAACATGACTTGAATGTAGAAATAAATTCAGTCTTCCCAATAAAAGGCATGAGCATTTCCCTTCAATCTGTTTAACATATCAACAATATCACGTACTTCTATTATGAAATTCTCTTTGGTGAGTGGCCTTGGTAACCTGGAACCTCCTTTTTGAATTTTCAATAACCAATTTCTAGAAATTACGATTCTATAAGTGCTCTTCTTCTCAGAAAAGGAGTATGAAGTACAAATGGTCCAATATTCATATGACTCCTTATGAGGAATGCCCATGGCTGCCATTACAATCTCCCTGTCAATTTTCAATAGCACTTTACCATTGATGGCCCTAATACACCTATGTCCTGCATCATACCAGTTCATTTATTCTAAAACCAGCTCTGGGCATGGTGCAGTAACAGGAAATGCAACGGCCTCAACCAGACCACTTCTTACAATTTTCTCCATCATGGAATTTTGGGTTGAATTCTTAACTCTTTCAAGGAAATTAGAGAGGTTTGCTTGTGCTAGTGAAGTATCACCCATCTCTGGAAGTGAGCTAACCAAATAGAAAGTTTGCCCCAATTTCGACAGAGTCAGCCTCATGATGGCCCCTCTCATATTTATCAAATAATTTCAAGAATAAAATGAATTCCTCTACACAACAAAGGGAACATACAACAACTAGCTTCTGAACAAGTAAATAAAACAAAAGAAGAAATAATTGTAACTTACCTGATACCGATAGAAAATTCTCGAAAACCTTCTGAATGCAGATACAATACCTCTGACTTCCTTCACTTCGGGTACTGAGAAGGTACTAGAAAGATTGCTATCTTTTGCAAAAAAAATGGACAAAATCTCACTCAAATCCTAGCTAACTATACTAATTAAGTAAGCTTGTGTGAATTGACACCTAATTTGATGGATAACCGACATGCATTTAATATCGGGTCATTCCATCACACGACACACGAATTACCATGATTATTTGCCATAATTAGAAACTAACATTTTGAACTCCCCAGAATATTCCCCTTTCTCGCCGCCATTTCCCTCCATGATACACGCACCACTTTTATATGAAGCCTTAGACTATGAATTTCGAACTTCGAACCTTGAACCCAGACCTGAAAGGTTGAAAGGTTCAAGTTCAACTTTGAGAAAACATATAACATAATATAAAACAATCTTCGTGACATAACAACCAAAGGACAATGAACGAGCAAAGATATAACTGACACATGATCAACTTTGAACCTTGAACCTTGAACCGAATGGTTCAAAGGTTCAAGTTCAATATAAATTTTCAACAAAGTGTTTGCCTTTACCATGAAACAAAGTCGCGAAGACAACTATCTTTGAAGTGCGCTTTGAACTAAGGGAAGGTTTGATGACTTGAGTTCAAAGGGATGAAATATACAACCGAAAAGGGAAAATAAAATTAAAGGGCGACCTTCAAATTGAACTCTAAGAAAAGAAGGGAGGACTAACATCTACAACACCATTTTGTTGTGGTGTTTTTGGGGCTGAATACTGTCTTCTAATTCCATGTCTCTCACAGTAGTCTACAAGCTCATTTGATGTGAACTCACCACCGTAGTATGATCTCAGACACCTTAGCTTGCATCCACTTTCCCTCTCAACCATCTTTTGAAAGATCTTGAACCTCTCATATGCTTGTGATTTTTCATGTAGAAAGGTGACCCATGTCATTCTTGAAAAATCATCAATGAACATCATGAAGTATCTTTCACAAACTAAAGCTCTTGTTCTAGTTGGACCACACAGATCTATATGCATAAGTTTTAAGGGCCTTGAGGTATTATGTCCTTTGATCTTGAAGGTTACCTTAGTCTTCTTGCCTCTTAGACATTCATCACAAAAAATACTTGTCCGTTTGATAATTGGTGGTATATGTCTCACATAACCTTTCTTGCTCACCTTAACCAGATTATCAAAATTTATATGGCCTAATCTTATGTGCCACAACTAGCTTTCATCTACTTATCCCATCATGCATTGGGACTCAAAGCATTCCTTTAGATTGTACATATTTCCATATGTCTATTTACCTTCTGCAACAATATGTCCGGTACTATGCTTCCTTATCTGACAATCGGTAGAGTCAAATGTGAATTTGTATCCTTTATCACACTTCTGAATCACACTTAGAAAATTATGTTTTAGTCCTTCCACATAGTATACATCATGTGCTTTTAATTAAATGCCATCTATGTTCATAGTACCTTTTCCTTTTATCTTGATGGAAGAGTTGTCTCCGAACCTCACCGAACCTCCATTCTAATCATCAATCTTGATGAACTTCTTTTTGTCTCTGGTCATGTGATTGGAACATCCATCGTCTAAAACCCATAAATTTATTCTTTCTGCATGCAAGGAAGTCTGGACAATTAGACTTGATTCTTCTTTTTTCTCATCCTTCTCAACCCAAACTGAGTTGGCTTCCTTCTTCTTGTCAATTGCACTTATCTTCTTTGGTTTTGCTTCTGGTCTCTCATCTAGTATTGACTTATTTTGCTTAGAAGTCCTGAGTTTAAAGTTATTTTCAATGTGGCCAACACTTTGACAATGATAGCATGTCACATTGATATTGAAAGACAAACTTAAAAAATTATTGTAGGATACTAGATGACTTCTCCTACAATCATAACTCTTATGACCAAACTCATTGTTGGCATTTTTGATGATGATGTTGTGATTGTCATTGATGGACACACACTTTCTTTGAGATCACTTTTTGTATGTATGAGTTATGCTCAACCGATATTTGTTCCAACCGGTATTATGTATTATAGTCTTTAGACTATTAGTGTTTTGTAGAAAGTGTTTACCGATCTCAAGCAGTATGAAGACTCAAGCGGTTTGAGGATCCCAAAGTGGTACGAAGGAACAAAGCGGTTGTTATCATTTTTTCCAGTCTTAATTTTGACAAACCGGTAATTGGTAAAATGTGTGAACTGGTAATTGGTAAATGTATGAACCGGTATTACTCTGTGATGAGTTACCAACTGGTATTTTTGTGATGAGTTATCAATCACCGACACTTTGGTGGTGATTCTGTGTCGTGTTACCAAATGTGTCCAGATGCACTAAACCTAGAAACTTGCAATGTAATCCTATTGGACCGACATGAAATTAGATTCCTTTATAAAGACATCATGTCTAGGGTTTTAGTTGTTGTTAGGGTTTTTAGGTGGTTGATGATGTTTTTGTATGTGCGATCACAAAAGAAGTTTAGGTATGTTTGAAGAAACAGAGTGTGGAGATTTTGAAGACTGAAGTAATGCTGAAATGCATTAACAATGAGCTATCAAGGATCTAACCAAGCATACTGTGCTAGTATTTAGATCACTCACTTGTTGATTACTCACATCTTTGACAAGTCTGAAACCCTTAACTGGGTAGGCTTGGCAAAGCCTTTGTAAGTCCTTTGACAAGGTGGTTCACAACTGTGGATCTGAAATCCTCTCACAAGGTAGTCTTTAATCGGACTTATCTCGTGATAGAGATTGAGATTCCTAACAGGATTTGTTCTGGTGAAGAACGTTGTATGACCTTAACTGGTCTGGTTACTATTCTGCAGATAGTTACTTGTGAGTTTCATCTCACCGTGGTTTTTCCCATTTGGGTTTCCATGTCAAAATATCTTATGTTATGGTGATTGTGCTCTTGCGAGTGAATGCCTTATTTGTTGTTTGGTTTGCATTTGTCTTAACCGGTTTGTTAGTAAAATTGTTATACCGGTTTACTGCTAAACTGTTTAAGTGTTTGAGTTCAGTATTTTTTTGTATACTAATTCACCCCCCTCTTAGTATTCATCAATTGGTATCAGAGCCAACCTTTCTATAAGTTTAACCACTTGGAAGGAGATATGGGGAAATACACTGTGAGGGAACTTACTCATCATCTCACTCAGACCAAGAAAGCCTTTGATGAACTCAAAGTCAAATGTAAAGCCTCTCTAGTAAAGAGAAGAGAGCATGCTGAGAAATTGATGGAGCTTACTAAAAATAGTTCTTTTGATGAAGCAGACATGGAAGCCCTAGTTGAAGAAGTTGAAAAATTGAATGAATCTAATGCTAACCTAAGAAGGGAACTGGAAGGAATGACTATCATAATGTGTCAAGAGCTTGAGAACCAGAGGAAAGATGAAGATCTATTAAAAGACAAAGATCATGAGATCTCCAAGCTGAAGCAAGAAATCAGTGCACTTACCACTCATCTCCAAGAGAGTAAAGTGGAAAAAGAAGAAATGCAAGGTGAACTAAACATGGCTATTTCTGAGAATGCAACCTTGAAGGAATCTAATGCTTCTATTTCCAAAGAACTCATTGAGTCAAAGGAAATACTTGCCAAATTCAATAAGAGTACTGTTAAGCTAGAACAAAAGCTTGAATCAGCAAAACCGATAAAGAATACCACTGGACTTGGTTTTTCTGGTTATGAGGAAGGTGAGACCTTTGGAACAAAAGATGGAGCATCAAAGAAGCAACTGGAACCAAAGGATAAAGGTAAGCAAAAGTTCAAACCTGTTTGCTTTAATTGTCTCAAGGAAGGACACACTACCAATGTATGTATAAGTAAGGCTTACAATAATTTTCCCTACTTTCTAAACAATAAGCCTAGATCCAATAGATTCAATGGTAACTGTTATGCATGCAACAAGTTTGGGAATAGAGCATTTGAGTGTAGGTATATTATACACAACACTAGAAGATATCCTTAAAGGAGTCAAGGAGTTTTTCTTGAATCCTCTATGAACTGGAATCCAAACCAGTATAGTGCCTCTGACCATCAGTCAGGTGGTGGTGGCTATCAAGTGGCAACCGGTTGGAGAGCAACGTATTTGATTTGCCATGGTAGCGGTCACACTATTGCAACATGCAGGAGGAAGAATGGTAGAATGAACAATGGACCATGGAGAACACCTAGAGTGGTATGCTATCATTGCAACAAACCGAGACACCCTGCCAAAACCTGCAGAATGAGAAAGAACATATCAGATGATATACCGGTCACTCCTGAAGGAAAGATTGATTTTGAAATTGTTCAAGCAGATATGAAGACAACATAGAAGAAGAAACCTGAAGAAGTATCACAAGAAGAACCGGTTTCTGCACCTAGTGTGGAAGTCGCTAAACCGACAAACTAAGCTTCAGAAAAGCTTAGGGGGAGAAAATTGGTGAAATGTTTTGAACCCTCGGTTTATATCAGTAAAAGAACTTAACTAGTATGTGATACCTATCAATTGAAAGAAGACTGGAAAATGATAAAAGGAAAATTAGGGTTTATGCCCTAATGGTGGAGCATTTATTATGGTAGGTGAAGAATTCATTTAAATAGGATTTTCAAGTCATTTTCACTTATCAATTTGTGAGAGAAGAAACTTTCAAGTGCAAAGCGACAAAAGGCGATTTGTCTTGCGATTTAGAGATATTTCAAAACTTTGAAGAAGAATCCATAGATAATATCAATCAGTCAGGTGAAGAACACAAAGTGGTATTCCAACAACCAAAGTAGTGTGTGGCAAAGCTGAAGTTGCAAACCCTAAATTAAGGATTTTTGAAGGTATTTATCAAAATTCTTGTTTATCTATTTATCATGGCTTCTGCATCGCACTCCAGTTCTAGTGCACCTGTTGATTTAGTAGATTTCATCCAACAAAAGGCAAAATACAATGCCCTATCCTAGATACTAGTTGGTGTTATAATTGAGGAAGGTATTTCAGATTATATTGATTGCAAAATAGAAAACCTAGGATCTCTAGTGATCCATTCTCAGTTAAGCTTATTCTGCGGGAATGACAAGAAGATCAAACTGGTATACAACATCTTGGAAAGAAGGAAACTTCACAATGTAGTCTATTTTCTTGAAGAAGTTATAGAAGATCACATCCACATCATTCTAAGTAGAGTGCATAGTGACAAAATGTATCTTGAGCAGACACATGATATCACACCAGAAGCGATTCATGCCATCACCAGTTTCTATAACGTTAGAGAAGTGCCAGCCCTAAGGAAAGTGATTAAGACAGAGATGACCAAACTCACCGATTCTATGAGCGACCAACAGGGAATGACCGTTAACACCATCAAGGATGATCTGGTCAAGTATGCTTGTATGGTGATAGGTTACCAGATGTTCTATGCTAGCAGAATTAACTTTGTCTTTGCTGCAGTAGTAAATGCCACCTACGTGATGATCATGGAAGATGTCTCGTTTGATTTATGCACCTGTATGCAAAGGCAACTTCTGGTGAACCTGAAGTCTATTAAATAGGGCAATGCCTTAAGATTTAAATTTGGACAACTATTGGTAGGATTTTTTTTCTACTTTCAAGTCTATTTCCTAGGAGTCGGTGATATACAATGGTCTGCTAACCAATCAGTTACCAAGCAAATCAAAGAAAGCCTCCAAGTGGTAGGAACCGGTTATCCTGAAGTATTGAACAAATACTTTGATGAGTTTAAGTGGAAGATGAGCCAGCGGATGAGGATATCTGGCGATATTGTCCAGAAGTATGAAGAGGGCATCTGCTTTACCATCAGATTAGATGAGTGCATAATGGAGGTGGTTGAGCCTAGAAAAGAAAAGGTGGAACCCATGGGATATGAGGCAATGTATGACATGCTAGATGGGTATGCCTCTACCCTACTTGCCTCACCTCTTGATCCTAAGAAGAAGAGAACTGACACCTATCTGGAAAGGGTAACACCGGTTGAAAAACCTTTAGTAAAGAAGGGAAAGGTAGTGCCATCTGTATCGGCACTCGGTACCTCAGCAAGTCTTGAAGTGACCAAGCAGTCACCGACAAAGAAGAAACTGGAAGTTGCACCCGCCAATGTATTTGAGAGGAAGCGGAAGATCAAAGGCAACACACCAGACTCTGAGGACATAGAACCTAAAGAACTACCTAAGAAGACTAGGCAAACAAGGAAAAAGACAAAGACAACTAGCAATGAACCAACACCATCAGTAGTGGTAGATATAGACATTTCCTCCTACAAACCATGGACACATTGTTAAAGAACTATCAAGAATATTAGGAGAAAAGTGCTAAGTGATTTAATAGATCATTTTGATGATTTTAATGACAATGAAAAGGAGGAAGTTGAACAGGAAGTTATTCAATATTTATGTATTAATGACCAGTTGCCATCAGAAATTAGATCTGTGACACCAGATTATTTATACAATTCTTTAGATAACAAGTGGCACATTGCCATAGAAAAGGAACACGAAATAAGAGAGGTAATATTTGCTCAATATTTTCCTAATGTGTCAAATTCAGAACTTTATGAAGTTATGGAAAAGTACAAAGGCATCTTCTTCATGAGAAGAAGAAGACTCTTGTTATTGGAAGGAAAAGTCCCTGAAGTGGTAAAAGATACCCACTCACATGCCAAAGCCATTCTAAGATTGCACCAAGTATCAAAAGACAACAAGAAGGTTGAACAAGAACTGAAAACTAAAAAACTGGATGAGGTGTGTGACAGTGAAGGAGAACCGGTCACTGAACAAATGGACCCTATTGACATTGATGCTTTGGATGGTGAAAATGTCACTTGAGATACATCAAAGGAAAATACTGACAAAGATCAGGAAGAAGAGAGGAGGAAACAAGAAGAATAGGAGAAAAAGAAATAGGAGGAGGAGAAGAGAAAAGGAAATAGGAAGAGGAGAAAAAGAAACAGGAAGAGGAGAAGAGAAAAGAGGAAGAGAAAAGGAAATAGGAAGAGGAGAAGAAGAAAAAGGAAGAGGAGAAGAAGAAACATGAAGAGGAGAAGAAGAAAAAGGAAGAGGAGAAGAAGAAATAGGAAGAGGAGAAGAAGAAAGAAGAAGAGAAGCAGAAAGAAGAAGATAGAAAGAAGGAAGAAGAAAAGAGAAAGAAAGAAGCAGAGGAGAAAAAGAAGGCTGAAGAGGAAAAACAAAGAGCCAAAGAGAAAGAGGAAGAGGCAAAGAGCACACAAGTGGAGACCCCAAAGGCAACTGGTGGTCAAGATAAATCGGCTAACATCACTAGTCCCATTGACCTCCAATCTGTGAATGAATCAGAGCTACTACAAAGCATTAAGCTTTCCCAAGAGTGACTAGAAGCACTAAGGAGGAAGAAGGAGCAAGATGTTATTCAAAATGTAGTGGAAACTCTTACCAATTTGATTCCCGGTACCAACCTCCCCAGTACCGATTCCTCTCTGGCCTAACTGAAACTTTTATGCATAGTTGTAGAGGACGAGGTGCAATGCCTGGAAGATGTTGTTGAAGCCAATGCACAAAAGAAGCATCAAAAGGCACTGAACACTGCCTTAGTGAAGAAATTAAACAAGCTCCAGTCTAAACTTCAGAAAGCATAGAAGGACATAAGAGATGCTCTGGATGAGGGGAAAATACTACTCAGTAAGATATGCCAACCCCATCTATTTTGTGATGATGTGCTTGCACAAAAGGAAAAGCTACAATCTGACTTGCAGGAATATATAAGAACCTTCAAGATGCCCTATGATTCCTTCACCACATATGGGCAAACTATTCACTGGTTTCAACTCCAGACTGCCAGAATAGAGTTGGAGATCAGCAACCAGACCCGAGATTTGTATGAACTTTAATTGGTTCTACTACCTCGACTGCAAATACTTCAGAAATGCTATCTCAATCTGGATGCCTTAACGACCACTCAAGAGATGAGCACCATTGATGCCATGGAAGAACAAGTATCCCAGATGCAAATAGAAAGTGAGGTGGCTACCTAATTACTTGAATCATGGTCCTTATCCATGAAGACCTTCATGCAAGATTTTAAATTGGTTTTTGATAAGTTTCACTCATTATTGTCATAAAAATTTATTATTTTAATGATAATGAGAAACAAGGGTTATTCTACAACACTTTGTCATTGTTGGCAAAGGGGGAGTAGTATTTTGTATTTAAAGTTTTGGTGAATGCCATGTATGCTTTCATGTTATCTCTTTAAGGGACTAGTATACATTGTATTTTCTGCAAAAGGGATAGTGTATATGCTCAGGGGGAGTAATTTTTATTATGGCATGTTTTTGTTGTAAAACACTTAGACGTCAAAATTTTTCCTAAGTGTTGCCATCAATGCCAAAGGGGAGATTGTTGGCATTTTTTATGATGATGTTGTGATTGTCATTGATGGACACACACTTGCTTTGAGATCACCTTTTGTATGTATGAGTTATGCTCAACTGGTATTTGTTCCAACTGGTATTATGTATTATAGTCTTTAGACTATCGGTATTTTGTAGAAAGTGTTTACCGATCTCAAGTGGTATGAAGACTCAAGTAGTATGAAGACTCAAGCAGCTTGAGGATCCCAAAGTGGTACGAAGGAACAAAGTGGTTGTTATCATTTTTCCTAGTCTTCATTTTGACAAACCGGTAATTGGTAAAATGTGTGAACTGGTAATCGGTAAATGTATGAACCGGTATTACTCTGTGATGAGTTACCAACCGGTATTTTTGTGATGAGTTATCAATCACCGACACTTTGGTGGTGATTCTGTGTCGTGTTACCAAATATGTCCAGATGCACTAAACCTAGGAACTTGCAATGTAATCCTATTGGACCGACATGAAATCAAATTCCTTTATAAGGACATCATGTCTAGGGTTTTAGTTGTTGTTAGGGTTTTTAGGTGGTTGATGAGGTTTTTGTATGTGCGATCATAGAAGAAGTTTAGGTCTGTGTGAAGGAACAGAGTGTGGAGATTTTGAAGACTGAAGTAATGCTGGAATGCATTAACAATGAGCTATCAAGGATCTAACCAAGCATACTCTGCTAGTATTTAGATCACTCACTTGTTGATTACTCACATCTTTGACAAGTCTGAAACCCTTAATCGGGTAGGCCTGGCAAAGCCTTTGTAAATACTCTAACAAGGTGGTTCACAACTGTGGATCTGAAATCCTCTCACAAGGTAGTCTTTAATTAGACTTATCTCGTGATAGAGATTGAGATTCCTAACAGGATTTGTTCTAGTGAAGGAAAATTGTATGACCTTAACTGGTCTAGTTACTATTTTGCAGATAGTTACTTTTGAGTTTCATCTCACTGTGGTTTTTCCCATTTGGGTTTCCACATCAAAATCTCTTGTGTTATGGTGATTGTGTTCCTGTGGGTGAATGCCTTATTTGCTGTTTGGTTTGCATTTGTCTTAATTGGTTTGTTAGTAAAATTGTTATACCGGTTTACTGCTAAACTGTTTAAGTGTTTGAGTTCAGTATTTTTTTGTATACTAATTCACCCCCCCGCTCTTAGTATTCATCACTCATTACATTGATAAAAAATAACATTCCTCTCCTAGAGTGCAGCATATGAATTTCTACTTTCAATACTAGTAGGGGGCTTATGCATCAAGCTATAGTCAACAATTCTATGACCAAACTTATTACACTGGTAACAATAACCATGGAATTTGGGTACATACCAATCTTGTTACTTTGGAATGGAAAACCTTTGTCTCATCGAGTGTCTTCTACTCACATCATAGGGTCTAGTGAACCCTTCATTATCAGCCTTGGGCTTTCCTTTAGGATTTTCATTCTGGTACAAAGAGTGAGCCTTCCGGTTCAAGTTTTGAGCATTCTGGTTCACAGGCTGATTTCTTGTGCCTTCAGCATAGGTCTTTTTATTGGTAGCTTTGTTGATAGTAAAGTTTTGTTTTTCCTTACTTTCACTTGAAGAGATAAAATGTATTTACTTGTTGGATGTGTCTTTGCTATTTGAATTTTGTCCCTCTTCAAATCCTAAACCTTCAGTATCTTTTGAGTGCTTCTGATTACTCAACATCTTGTCCAAGGCTTGAGTGTTGCCCTCATACTTGCTCCTCATCTTCAACTCACCCTTTCTCTTTTCAATCTCCTTTCCGAGCCTTACAATTTCTTCTTCCAAATTATGATGATCCTTCTCCTTCTTCATCAAATCGAAGGATGTAACTTTACATATTCTCTTAGCCTCTTCCAATTGGAGTTTCAAATCAGAAATTGTTTTCTTGGACTCATCTAGGGATTGCTTCAAATGGTCTTGTTCTTCAGCAACATCACACTTAACTGTAGCGTCGTAAATTGTATGCACTTGCTAGGGTGGTACAATTTCACACCTAGTTTAGCACCCGCCTTGGTGCATTTTGCATCTTGCATTGCATTTCCCCTTTAGCACTTAATTAATTAAATTAATTAGGTCTAAGGTTCTATTTTATCATCTCCTATATCATAAAATTGGGCTCTTTTCATTAAAGTGTGCCCCTTTCATTTTATTCCTCCTATACATCATTTAATCAAAAACCCTAATTAAGTCCTATTTTGAACTTGGGGGCTTGATTTCGGGGGTCAAAACATCTTGAAATCACCTGTAACTTCGGGATTCTCTCTAAAATCATCATATCCGACGGCCCTGAAAATTTGGTGAAAAGTTGTCGGGACCATGGCGCCCGGAGTGCACATGGTCCCGGACATTTTTCCTGAAATTTTAGGAGCGCGATCCAATCATAAAATAAAGCTTAACCCCAAGAAATTGGCGGGATATTCAATCTCTAGGTCGGCCAAAAGTCGAAATTAAGACCTAGGGTTTCATACATAAGAGCTCTCTTTCTTCATTTGAAAGGATCCAATTTTTGATTTTCAGGACCTCATATGCAGTGAAAGAGCAGATCTTTGAAGACTTCAACAACATTCAACATCCATTCATCAAGAATTCATCAATTTCATTCATCCATTTAGGGCTTTGAAGACATTGAAGAGCAATAGGAGATTACCGACTGAAGATTGGCTTGTACTCCTCCCTTGAGGGTTGGGTATGATTTCATGTTGTTTTCATGTCTTTGCATAAGCTTCAATATATCCTTTATTCATGCTTTAGATCACTTTGCATCTTGATTTAGAGCCTTTACATTATCATTTACAAGCAATTAGGGTTTACTTTCTAGGTTGCTCTAGTTTGCTTTCTTGCATTTTAGGACCTTGCACACACACTAGGTCTGCACACACAATACATTTTACAAAACAACTTGGCTATTCGTGGAGGTGGAAATCACCGAAGCGGGGGTTTGACTAAGGCAAAACCCTATATAGCCACCCACAACACCTTTTCAGATATAAGTGCAGGTTTCGGAATTCGGACGACGCCGCAAGTTACAGATCCGGAAGAAGCAGACGGAGACCGAACTTCACACCAAATCTCAGAGCAAAAGACCAGGACAGGGGCGTGGGGTGCCCTGGTCCCTGGGACAGGGGCGCTGGGCGCCCTGGTCCTCCTGACAGACAGCATTTTCAGCATTTTTGACAGCTTTTCCAGGTTGCAAAACAGCAGTTTCCGGAGCAGTTTCAGGGGCAGAATCAGGACAGTGGCGCCCGCGCCCCCGTCCCGAACATTTTCACTCAGATTTTAACACTGGGTATGCATTTGCATTCTTTCCTTGTCCTTGTGTTTACAGCTTTCCATTGTTTAAGTTCAATTCTGCAATCTTGTTATTAGTTCATACTTGCACTTTGGGGTTAGGGATTGAACTTGCATCATTTCATCTTTCAATTGCAATAAAGGAATAGAAATCCTAATAGGTAGCCCGTGGCTCTCTCTTCCACAAGAAGAAGTAGCCAATTGTGTGATACCTCTAGGCTCTTTCGTATTCCACAAGTGTGTGGTTGAAAGTGAGATTAGGGTATGTTTGCTTAGTGTCACTTTTTCTCCCACACATTAACCTTCTTGAGATCTCTTCTTGTTTTACTCAACTCCTCAAGAGCACTTATGAGCTCACCTTCCATGTCCACTTCAGCTTCAATATCTTCATCTTCACTAGCTTCATCAACTGGTTCATCTAGTGCCATAAAGAGATTTGTTTCTCTTTAATCCTCACAACGGTCATTTTCTGAGACACTTTCTTCATATGTGGCATCATCTTCAAAAGTATACAAGCTATTATGTTTCTGGTATCTTGTTCTATCTTGTCGGTAGGCTTTGTTCTTTTTATCCTTACTTGAAGGTTTGCTGGTGCTTTGTTGATCCTCTCCAATATTCTCACCATAGGGACATTTTGAAGCAAAGTGTCCTATTTTACCATAGTTAAAACATTTGAGAGGTAATTTTCCTTTGTACTTACTAGATCCTCTTTGAAGATTCCTTACAAAGTTTTCTACCACTGTGTCCGAGTCTTCACTAGATTCTCCATGAGTAATTTCTTCCTTAACCTTTTTGATGGAGTTGAAAGTAGCATCTTTCTTTGAAGTTCCTTCACCGGTTGTTCTCATCTCATAAGCAAGTAGGGATCCAAATAACTCATCCATTGAAAATGTTTTCATATCCTTAGCTTCTTCTATTGCAAAGACCTTTCTATCATACTTAGATGTGAGAGATCTAAGCACCTTTTTAACAATGACTTCATCAGCTATATCTGTTATTTGTGAGGATTTGGTTATTACTGAGAGGGGGGGTGAATCAGTAATAACAATAAACTTTAAAAATTTAACAATCAGCAAAAACTTCTTTCAAAAAAATTCATAAACAATACCGGTAATAACTGAAATCATATTGTTGATCAGATTTATCAAACTACTCATTTAAGTGTTCATCAACATGCATGTAATAGAAAGATATCAATTTAACACATAAGAAATCAAGAAATACATGAACACCAGGATTTTCACATGGAAACCCAAATGGGAATTGGTACCCACAATATTTTGTACTCTTTCAGAATGCGCCCTGTTAGGAGCCTAGCCTGGTTAGAAGCTTACAATTATGCCTGATTAAGAGAAGCCCTCGTTAGGAGTCCCCTGATTAAGGGATTTACCTCAGCCCTGTTAGGAGCTTTAATTTGTTAGGAGTAACCTTGTGAAAGGATTTTAAACTCAAGATAATGAGTCACCCGGTGAAGGGATTTATACAATCAGGCCTGTCAGGACCTACCTGGTTAAGGGATTTTGAGTCTGTTGCAACTGTTAGGGAACAATAGATGTATGATCTAAAAATAGCACTCTCTTCTTGCTTGTACAGATCCTTTCCTGCTCCAATATACTTTTCCCTTGCAGACACACACACTTGTTCGGCCGCACACTCTTCTTTTGATCACCGACATAGTAAATCATCATAGACTTACCCTAAGTAGACTTTACAATTTAGTTGGTTACAAAACCCTAACCTCATACTAAGATTTACATCATAGATCATCACAAATATTTACAAATCATTACAAATCATCATATGGATCATTACAACAAATTACAAATCAATTATAGTCGTTGAATGATCACCGCACATCGATCTGATACAATTTCAAACCCTTAGCTCATTCTACTAAGTACTTCACTCATTCCCAAGAAATTTTCTCTTTGTACATGCCAAAACAACATCTTATCACTTCACACAGATTTAGCCACGTCATCACCATCTTACAAACATAATGTAATACATTGCCGAACTCAAAATCATTACCGGTTACAAGATTTGAATACTAGTTCTTAAACCCTACTAAAACCTTACAGAATATACATTAGTCAATCACAAACATGACTTCCAGTAGCCAAAACATGATGTGGTTCTAGGAATAGCCTCATTACAATGTTACAAACACATATTCCGAACCCCAACACCAAATTCCTCATCAATATCTATATCCAATTACTAAAGCATAACACAGTTTCACATTTACCGGTTAAAGTCCTATTTGTCAATTAACTGTCAAATCCATTCCATAGCTTTTCGATCAATCATAGATGACTTAGATAACATACTGATCCATAGGAAGTTTAACTGGTGGGATATCAGTGGTGATGGGATCTTTATAGATCCATTTCGTTAGGTCCTCATCTTGGGTTTCTTCCTCTTGACTCTTTCCAAGGATGAAAGGCATCAAAGCACATGCTGGCCTGATCAGTGGTGGCTAGAGTAACTGCTGTGGCTTACCATGTGTTCTAGGAGAAATGGGCATTTGTCCCACATAAAAGAGTTGACTCAAGTTGTATTCCCCAGGACCTTCCTCTACTACTTTCATCTTAAGCTTTTCTTGCTTTGGTATAGTGGTGTTTGAACTGGCAAGAGAGGCTAGACTTATATATGATGTGGAGGAAATGGCTTCTCTATTATTAGGAATGGTAATCTCTGGTTGATGGCTGATATTATGGCAATATGCAAAGGGATTTGTATCGCCCAGGATTGTGATCTCTACACCTTTATGTGGGAACTTGATACATTGATGGTAGGTAGATGGTACGGCTTGCATGGCATGTATCCAGGGTCTTCCTAATAATAGATTGTATGGCAGAGGAAGGTCCAGAACCTGACAGATGATGTGTTTTACCATAGGGCCCACTCAGATTGGGAGTACCATAGCTCCTTTGGATGAACGCTTTGCATCGTCATAGGCTTTGATTGTGATCTTCTTATGGGGATCCACTGATTCTATGGCATATCCCAATGTTGTGACCAATTGTAGTGTACAAATGTTCAGGCCTACTCCATTATCGATCAAGACTCGCTTGATCCTGTGTTGGTTGATAAAGCCTTCAATGTGTAGCGAAGCGTTATGAGGTTGCTGGAAGGAAGAGTTGTCACTTTCAGAAAAAGTGAGACAAGGTGATGACTTTAGACTTCCAACCATGGCTTGAAATTGGTCTGTATTCAGATTTGTAGGGATTGACGCCTCTTGGAGTGCTTGATCCAAGATAGTTTTATGAGGTGGTGATAGGCGCAATAGTTCTAGAATGGATATAAGCGCAGGCATTTTGTCTAATTGTTCCACAAGATTGTATTGCTTTGGGATGGAAGTGGTGCCTTGTGGAGCTGCCTTTATGGTGACCTTGCCACGACGTGTAACAACATTGCAATTTGAGTTGGGATTTTTGAAGGTTATAGTTGCAACTTGTTCACTAGCATCATACAAATGATTTACAGTGTAATTATATGCAGCCTATGTATAATCAGTGGTATCAGTGCCTTGCCTGGAAGTGGAAGGACCCCTTTGATCTTGTGATGGAAGTGGATTTTTGAACATCAGATGATCATTATTTGTTGTTTTTGGGTCATGGCCTTCAATTTCAATTTCTCCTCGGTCAATAAGATCCTAAATAAGATCTTTCAATCGATGACAATTACTTGTCTTGTGTCCTCTTCCTTGGTGGAAATCACAGATGCGGGTTTGACCTGAGGTTCATAGTTTGATGTTTTAGGGAAAGTGACCAAATTTTGAGAAATGAGTTGTCGCAATACTGTTTCAATGGGTTCCCCTAAATGAGTGTATGTGCGTTTTTGTTTTTGCTGACGAGGTCTAGGTTCAGCGTGAGATGTGATGCGACCTTGATTAGAAGGAACATTTGTGTTATTCTGAGGTGGAGGATTTTGTCTTGCAAACCGAACCACAGGTTGTGCATTTTGTATAGTCCTGGCATCCACAACCCCATCGTTGACGATATTCTTGTTTTTTTTCCAAAAGCTTGGTTTATCACTATTGAAGCGTGGGCGAGACCATCTTTTGGTTCATTAAAGATTTTGATGAGTGCCCGTTCACATTTTAAACCCTTGGTGATCATATCATTAAAAGAGTCTGTGTCTTTGACATCCAGGTGAAATTCCATTTCTTTGTTTAAGTTGGAAATAAATATTTCCACTAGTTCTCATTCAGGTAACTGAAGAGAACGTCTGCTAGACATTTGGCGCCATCATTGCAGGAATACTAAGAATAGTTCACCTGGTTTTTGTTTGGTGTTGCACAGATCAGCCATGGTAATGTCGCGTTCAATGTTATGAGAGTAATGAGCGAGGAATTTCTGGATAAGTTCCTCAAATGTTCTAATGCCCCCTGGTAGTCGGGAAAACCATGATGTGGTTGTTCCTCCCAAGCTTTGGGGAAAAAGACACATTAGGTATGTGTCTTCATATGCCACTTCAAGACAAGTAGAATGAAATTCTCTGACATGATCACGGGGATCTCCCTTTCCTCTATATTTTTCAAATTTGGGTGTTTCGAACCCGCGTGGAAAGGGTGGCATATAAATATTCCTATCAAAAGGATAGGGATAGATGTCATTGAGTGAGAATTGGTTAGTCTTGACACCACTATGAAGTTGTTGGGTGAGATTCTCGACTTGTTGCCGCAACATCTCCATTTCATTTGGAGGAGGAGGTGATGGGTTACCTCGAGGAATGTTATATCTAATGGGATCTCTACCTCTTTCCTCTTCATGGCGACTTTGTCTTTCTAATGCTTGTCTTAATTTGGCAAGATCAAAGTCAGAGGGGAGTTTTTCTCCTTCTTGAGTGAGCTTTAAGAAGTGAGCATCCACATTGCTCCTGAGTATTTCATCAAAAAGTCTGTTAAAGAGAGGGTTATGCTGGGCCCTTTCTATTGTTGCAGGAGTAGGAGTACTTGGGTTTTCGTCATTCGCATTTCCTCCAAGTGCTTCTTGAAATTCATTGAGATTTTCCTCTTCTTCTTCTTCTATTTCTATTTCTCGTTGCCTCGACTGTGATCGGGTTTGAGCCATTTTGCTTTATAATCTTTGTTGAAGTTGCGTGAAAATGATGATGAGTTATTGATGAAATGAAAGATTGATGGTTGGTGAATTGTGTTGCATGTGGATCTCTAGCACTTTTAAGGTAGATGTAACTGAAATTCCTTCTTTGAATTGCTTGTTTTTTTTGATAAGGTTGGATGTGATAAGGTGTAGAGAAATCTGAGATGTGTTACAGATTTAACTACCTAGTAATGAGATGATTCACTCATGAACTAGTTTTAACCTGTGTAGATGTGTCTCTTAGGATGAGCTTATCCTAGATGTAGAAACAATCTAAAAAGTGATGTGATGCATTTGATTCAAGCAATATCTAAAAAGAGAACTTGGAGCAAGAACCTCTTAATGTTTTGAGAGTTGGAACAGATTAATGATGAAGTGATGATGTATGAGTAAGATAATGGATGAAAATATTTTTAACTTCAATAAAAACTTTGTGTCACAAATGGGACAAACTCTACCTCTTCCCTTTCGGGTGTTGGTGGTATTTCTCGAGCTGTGTTGTATGTGATACAGACGTTTGGGAAAAAGTTGGGATTAATCTTACCTCCTTGGTTTTTGTGATAACTCAGAGCTCTATATTGCATAAAAGCTCTGCGGTTCAAAGTCTCTGAATCAAATTCGTTTGTTTTGCCTTGAAGGTAGAGACGCATGTGACGCAGAAAGACTCTATGTGAGACAAAGATTTGTCTATTTATATAGAAGAATTTCCTCCTTTTGATCAAAGCCTTTGAGCTTAATGGTCTTCTTTTCAAGTTGATATTTTGATGACGCTTCTTCTTTCACAAGATGTGAAGAATGGTCATAAAATTTGACTCTTTGTTTGTTTGTACTTTGTTTTTGATGTGTTTGGTTGGATGAATACTTTGTTTTGGAAAGTGATTTTCTTTTGGATGTTTCTTTGACAAGAAAACAAAGCAAGCACACAAACACAAGAATGTTGTCTCAAAGGCACAAATGAGTATGGGTCTAGATCAACCCAATCCTTGGACTTTTATATGACCCTTCTTTTAGATGTATTTTAAGGTGTATTTCCAAAGCCTGAAGTCGGCTCAATTTGTACTTGGTCTTTAAAATGAACACACTTCAAACACTTTTTTTCCCTAAGGTCAAATGGCTAGTTGTGATAGATTTAGCCCACATCTTAGTTGATCTTATGCAGGGGTACAACCCCTAATCTACCTCTGAGATATTCAAAGGCTGTCTTATGCAAAGGTTTAGTGAATATATCTGCTAGTTGCTCTTTGCTAGACACATATTTGTTACTACTGATCAAGTTGCCATTAGTTTTATGTCAAAGTTATTCTATATACTCTAGTCGGTTACTACTACCGAAATATTCAGTGGGTATGCACAGTCTAGTCAGTTATTGAAGAAAGTAGTCTCAGAGCATTGTTTACACCGAGCTGTCTACCGAGTATCATTTCATGTCTATTGAGCAGCAAAGATGACACACCAAGTTGATATACACCAAGTGAAACATGTTACCAGATTCATTGAACCTAGACATACATATGAAAACGTGTTACAAGATCAAGGAGCATCGAACCGTTATCACATTGGAAATTGCACTTAAAGATTGTGTATGACTTTAAGGTCATCTAACCAATGAAATATTTTGCATGGTTATTCATTCGATAAAACATGTTTGTAAGATTGAAGCAATGAAAGGATCACCGTCATAAGAGATCTATTTATACAACATGAATTAAGAATTAAAAAGTTGTATGCATGAGTGTAAGAAGACTGTTACAGAGACACAAAGGTCACCGAGAAGGTTTTAAGAGAATAGTCAAAAAATAGAGTAAACAAAAGGGTTTACCGAGTTACTATATGGGTTACCGAGGTATGCTATAAGCAAGGTAATCTTATTTTGAGCATATAGAATCTGCTATAACATTCCAGATGTGAAGTTACAGATATTTGTAATGATTTATTGTAATATTTTGAAGTTGTAAGAGAAACCTTTAACAGGGTAAAAGACTCTAATCAAGTCTATAAATTGTAAAGCCTCTAACCAGGTGTAGCATTTAGTTTAAGTGTTGTAAAATCCTTTAGCAAGGTAGATCTAACAAATCTTGTTACTCCTAATAGGGTAAGCTATCAGAAATAGCTAAAAAAGTAGCTCTAACCGAGCACTCTTTATTATTGTAGTAGTGAAGTTGTGGGTACCATCCCCACCGTAGTTTTTCTCTCTAACCAAGAGTTTCTGTGTAACCAAAATATACGTGTTATGGAGTGAATCATGTATGATTATTATCTAATTGTTTTAACTTTATATTATGTTACTGTACTATTCGGTTTATGCATAACAGTAAAGTTATTATTGAAGAAAAGTTTTGAAGTACTGATTCACCCCTCCCCTCTCAGTACATTAGCTTTCCATATTGGGCCTAACAATTGGTGATGCTCTGCAAAAAGGATTAGAAAATCTATTTGATGGCAACACACACAAGAGCACAAACGTTAGTGTAGCAACAAAAGATTATCCTAAACAGGCATATCAAGAGAGATATTAAGCATGAAATAGAAAGCATATAAACATAGAAGAAAATAGCTAATCAAGATGCTCATAGTTGCTCCTCCCTTGTTCCTCTCCTCTCCAAGTCCCAAATGAGTGTAGCTCTCAACTTTTAGCACTGGCCATGGATGCCATATGGAGATTCAAGATGGTTGAATATGATAAGAAAATGCTATGCAAGTGTAGATAGTCATGCTATGAGAAAGCTCTATGCTAATTCCAGTATAACAACAATACTCTAATGCTTCCTCTTTGCTTGAGGAGAAGGGTTCTATTTATAGAAGAAATGGGGAAATGAAGGGTTAAGATTGAGTAATCTTAACAAGGGTTAGGATTGAAAGATATTCAATCCATGTGAGACTTTCAACCCAATCCCATGTTGACAAGTGTCACCATGAGGAGGCTTGAGAGGAGAGATAAGGAGCATTAAATGCTTGAGGGGACATGATGGCTACCCTAGTCAAAGAAATAAATGCTTTGAAGAGACACATGGGTTACATGAGGGTTAAGTTAGGGGTCAAAGTCCTTAACCATGGGTGCAAGTGGAATTAACCATTAATGGTCATGTAAGAGCCATAAGTGGTTTGGAAGACTTTAGAGGTTAATTTGTTGAACACACAAATCATTAATTGCTTTTCAAAGACTTTGGAGTCTTTGAGAAGTGACTCCAATTTGCTTAGGAATGTGACAATATTTAGGGGATGGATTAGGTTAATTAGGAAGGGGTTTAGGCATGCAAGTGGATTTTGTAGGAAAATGCAAGTGGGAGAAATTTTGGTATTTTCAATTAAAATAAAATCATTTATTTCAATTAAATGGTGTAATTTGCATTTGGATAAATATTCAAATAAATATTAATTTATTTAAATGAGAAAAAGGAAGATAAAGCATTAAAATGCTTGAAGACATTGAGGGAAACCATTAAAGGCTTGAAGACTTTAAGAAAAACCATTAAAATCTTAAGAAGACTTTAAGGGAAGCCATTAAGTTTGAGGACTTTAAGGGAAACCATTAAAGGCTTAAGAAGACTATAGAAGGAAGCCATCAAGTTTGAAGACTTTAAAGCCATTAAGTTTGAAGACTTTAAAACCATCAAGTTTGAAGACTTTAAGGGAAACCATTAAAGGTTTCAAGTGGGTGAGGATAAATAGGATTTTAAATAAATAATTTATTTAAAATAGTTGTTCAACTTGCTTTTGTAGGAAAATACAAGTGGGTGGAAGATAAAGGTGATTTAAATAAATAATTTATTTAAAATAATTGTGCAACTTGCATTTGTAGGAAAATAGAAGTGGGTGGAGGATAAAGGTGATTTAAATAAATGTTAATTTATTTAAATGTGAGAGGTGGGATTTTGGGGGATTTAAATAAATATTAATTTATTTAAATGTGAGAGAATATTTAATTAAATAAATATGATTTATTTATTTAATTAATGGTTTGAATCTGGTTAAGTGAATTAAATCAAATAAATTGAATAGTTTATTTAATTAATAGGAGAAGAGGGTTAAGATGAATTAATTAAATATATTAATTTAATTAATTATTGATTGATGGTTAAATAATCAAATAAATACTAAATATTCATTTAATTAAGTGGACAGATTTATGTGACTACAATTGGTATCAGAGCTTGAATCTTGGAAAAATGTTTAACTGCCTAAAGAGAAAGATCTTATCAATGGAAGGCTATAAACAATCTTAGAGGATTGTGTATCTACAAGAAGAGCTGGATCATGCTAATCAAGTGATTGTAGACATGCCAAGGCAAATGCAAAAATCTCTGAAAGTGAGAAGAAGATTATCTGATGATTTGAGGGACTCTCAAGAGTTAGTGGAACAAATTGAGACATCATCTGAGAAGAGTATATCTAAAGAAACTGAAGAATGATTGGAGTATTGAGAGAAAAGAACAAAGCACTGTTTGATCAACTAAAAGCAATGAAAAGAGAACATGAACATTTCAGCACATAGATGACTGAAAATCTTGATGCATTAAGGACAACCGAGGATAAAGTAAGAGATCTACAAAGAGAGAAACAACAACTTGAAGTCTTAGTATCTAATAAGAATGATGAAATCACAAGGTTGATTGGAATTCAACAAAATCTGTCAAATCAACTAGCTAATGCACATCATGAAGCAATTCTAAAGAATGATGAGAATCAAGCATTGAAACTTGAAGTATCAAGGTTGATCGATGAATTTGGAATAGAGAAGAAATCCAAAGAAACACTGAAGAAGAGTTATGAAGCATCAAAGATGTTGGATGAGAAACTGAATACAAGATGACCCAACAAAGATGCAGGACTCGGTGACAAAGGAAAAGACTCTACTGAGAAGGGAATTCATACTATCGAGAGAGGAGAATCATCAAAGCAAGCTGGAAACAAGAAGAACATCAAAAGAAAGAAGCCTATTTGCAACTACTGTAGAAATCAAGGTCACACTGCCAACATGTGCCAAATGAGAAAAGGTAAGCAACCAAATGTCATTAAGTCCAAAGGTTATTGTTACAATTCCAATAAATATGGTCACACATCTAATCAATGTAGGACAAAGTCTGTTAACAATTATCAGAAGGAAAAATTCAAAGTGTTTTGTAAAAACTGCAATAGATATGGACATAGTACCAAGAAGTGTTGGGTTAAGCAAAAGAACTATATGTGGTATGCACACCGAGCAAATGCTAGAGGTTACCGAACTCACATAGATCCTTACCGACAATGTTCTGCAGTACCATGGGATTAAAATACAAGGATATGGTGTGAATCTTGTGGAAGATATGGACATATCAGTGCTAACTCTTTTATAAGGTTTGGGATGTACAACCGAAGATCATGGAGAAATCCTGGTATGGCATGTTTTCATTGTCACAAAGTTGGACACTTGGTTGGAGATTGCAGAGATCAACCTAGAAAAGACATTGAGGAAATAAAAGAAAAATTAAAGATGATTTGGAAAAAGAAGGAAATTGTGTCAAATGAAGAAAGCACCTTACCTACCGAGTTAGGTGCACCTATTCCAAAATAATTGGTAAAGGTATGAAGGGACTGCATTATCTCAAAGTTAAATCTTAACAGTTCCTATTTTATTATGTACTTAATTCAAAATCTACATAATTAAGATGTAATAGTAAGTTTGAAATTCTATCAAAGTCTTTTGAAGCACTATACAGGAAAACTGTCAAGTCGGTGAATGAAGGAAGTTTGGTTACTCGGTTAAAGCGGAAAAAGGAAAGAAAGTTAAGTGGAACCAAGTGCATTTAATGTTTTTGACCTAACCTGCATGAAGCCTGATAAGGTATAATGTGTACTTAAAAGCATTTTCACGGTCATTTTCAACTCACCAAGTTTTTGAGAGAGCAGAGAAAAGCGAATATAAGGTGATCAAACCTCCTACAAAGCAAATTCAAGGTATTTACATCAATCTCAACGCATTGTTAATCTGGTTTACCGATCTTATCAAGTTGCTATTATTTGCTATGTGTGAAGTGTCTGCCATTTGAAAATCCTGAAACCCTAAGGATCCTTTGTTAGCTTTTATCTAAAATCTAAAATGGCGCCTAAGATCCAAGATCCCATTGTTGTTAAGAATGTAGAGAAGTGCTCACTAAAATACTCTTTGACTCCCAAAGTTGCATCTGAACCAGATGACAAAACCACTTTTTCACTCATCCTAGATAGAGTGTTATCAGTCGAGGATGTGAGATTCTTCACCAAATGTCGTGTTGAAGAACTCGGTCATGTTGAAATTAAAGATACCTATGATGAATTATGCACAGATGGTAAATTGAATAGCATGTATGAGCACATTAAGATCAAGGGATTAACTGAAGCCCTAACCTATCCCCATGTGTTCAAACCCCAGTGGGTCAAGTTTGTTCTAAGCAGAGTTCATGATGATTTCATGTGGCTAGAAGAGCAACCATTTAAGATTACCAAGGAAATCATTCATCTGATTACTGGTTACCCTATTTATGATCATGCCCGAGCCCAAAAGATGATATCACAGAAGGAAATGATCAGTTTAACCGAAGTGGAATCAGATTGCAAAGGATTGAAATTGAATAATGTCATAGATGAAGAACTAAAATTTTCCATTAGAGTTATAGGTTACTATTTCTTCCAATTAGCAAGGGAAAATAGTGTACCCTGTGCAGCAGTAGACTTGGAATACAAAATTGTGAAAAAGGGAATGAAAATTGATCTATGTGAGGTGTTGTTGAAGAACCTTGTTTGAGAATCTGAACACCATCAGGAAGCTAAAGAAGAACAACTCGGCTAATACACTAAATTTTGGATCATTACTTGTATGCTTTTTTTTCTACTTTGAAAAATTCTTTCCATCAGTCTGTAAAGTTGTTTGGGAACTACACCGACCAATCACCCATCAGATCAATGAATTCATCAAGAAGTTAGCTAATTATTTCAATGATATTATGGATGATTACTTTAGTAAATTTCAAGAGAAAATGCATAACATATACCGGATTCCACCCCAGCTAGTGGAGAAATATAAAAATGACATATGTTTTGAAGTTGACACCAATTACTATTATGTGAATGCTGTGGAACCAAGAACCCAATCTTTGTCACCTATGGGTTACGAAATTGATTTTGACATCACACAACATCAAATTGGTGCATTTATTACATTTCCAAGGCATGCTACTGAGCTGAGGTATGGAACCTATGAAGAGGTGAAGGAAAAAGTAAAAATGAGCATTGTAGTACCCAAAGCTACAAGAAAGGAAACAAAGATGATAAAGGCATTTTTGGAGAAATTTGGAGAAGACTCCTCCTCTACACCTGTCAAAGGCACCATTGCCATTACCGAAGAGGAATGTGAAGCCCAAGAGGCAGCTATAACATTGAGCATCGAATTGCCTAAGGGAAAAGTGTTGAAGAGAAAGAAACAGGACACATTAACGGCCTCACTGACTCCACCTCCAAAGCGACCTAACACAAGAGCATCAACAGCTTCACCAAGTAAGAAAACAAAGAGTGTTACTGTTCCCAAGGTAACAAAGACCTACAAGAAATCTACTCGAAGACTCATTTTGGAAAAAGAGTCTAGTGATTCCGAATCAGAGGATGCAAGCAAATTTCAAATTGTCAAAAGCAAGAAGGTAAATGTACATAGTGTTGAAAACTTTTGTGCTAATCTAAAAGAATATGGAGGATTTGGATCATTTAGATATGTAAAGTATGAAACCAAAAATAATGATGAGAAGAGACAAATTGAAGAAGCTGTCATCTGCACACTTGTAAAATTCCGGTTAGCTCCATTGGAACTAGCTAAGTCACTTCCGAATGAACTTTATTTGCATATTGATAATAGGTGGAAGTATGCAATGGACTCAGAGAAATAAATCAGAGAAAGAAGTCTGGTTCATCTCTTTCCCGACATGTCAGTAGCTGAAATAAAAGAACATCTGACAACCTACAACTCAAAGTTTCTTGTCAAACAAAGAGCCTTAAAACTGATGAATGGGCTGTATATTGAAGTTGAAAATGAGACAAAAGCAAAGTGGCTGGAAATCTTTAAAATCAAGGATGCTGGTGAGCAAGCTATAGTTGAAATTGTTGATGTCACTGAGCAAGATCCTGATGTTACCGAGCAAGACCCTGCTGACACCATTCAAATAGATGAAGATGTCATGGATACAAAGGCACCAGAACAAGAAATGATAGAAGGCAATGCATAAGCAAAACTTGTATCCAGTGAATCAGTCTTGGAACAAGTTCAGCCTTATCCATTGGTCAAGCAACCTGTCTCAACCGACACCCCTCAGGATATAGATCAAGGAACTGAAGGTCACAAGTCTACAATAGGAGAAGGTGCTACTCAAGGACAGACATCTCAAGCACCTTTTAGCACTGAGAATGTTGCAACTGAGACACCAAGTACCGAGACAACAAAGGACTCTACAGAGGCTAAAGAAACTGATCAAAGTGTTGCCTCTACTGAGCAACCTACCGAGGGTCATCAATCCTCACAAGCCATTGTCTTAGTTCCATCAGTAAAAGGTAAAGAAAAGAAGATGAAAAAGCATAGTTTTAAAGTTGATTTGTCAAAACCAATAGTGTTGCCCAATATAGATATATCAAAATTAAAGGGGCAAGCACTCATTGATTTCAGATGCAAAGCAAAGGTTGAACAAGAGAAGCAAATGTCAATTCAAAAGAAAAATAAGGTACTTCAGAAGGTGAAAGCACTCTTAATAGATATGCTACCTGAAGCTACAGTGTCAACTAATGCAGCCATCCACATTCAACTAGAAGAACTCCTAAAAAAGATAGAGACATTTGGAGTAGATGCATCAGAGTATTTGAGCAAGCTAAAAGACAAAGAGCTCACTGCAAAAATGATAGAAGAGGTACAGAAAGCTATAGCTATTGGCAAAGTTAAACTTGTCAAATTTATTGCTAAGTTGACTCCTCAACTCAAGCACATTCTTTATTTATTTTAGAAACTCTGCACATTTTCTTTATTCATTAAAGACATTAAGAATAAAATAGAGGCAATTGAGAAAGAGATCACCGATCTCTCAAATAAGTTGACCACAGAGCCAAATTCAATTTAGAATTTTTATACAAAGCTACAACAGCTCATGGCTCAACAATTGGACCTAAGAAATGAAGAACACAAGATCAGGATGGACATCATGACACTTCAGACATTATTCCTTCCTCATCTTTCATCCGTCCAAGAATAGATCAACCGAGCCACCTCCTTATCTACTACACAAGAGGGAAGCACTCTAGATGGCTTAATATCATTATTGGCTGATATTCAAGTGCAAAATTCTTTAATGGACAGTGTAAAGAATGCACTTTGTGTCGCTCTCACCGAAGCATGGACCAAGTACAAATCCATTTTTGATCAGTTACCACCCCCGAATGGTAATTAAGTTTTGATGTTTGTCAAAAAGGGGGAGTGATACAGTATTGGGGGAGTGATATAGTATTCAGAGTATCAAACAAAAGGATTATAGTATACAGGGGGAGTATACCGAGTAGAGCAAGCAGAGTATCGAAGAGCAGTGAACTGAGTAGTGAATAGGATAGTAAGCAAAGATCAAGAGTAGCACACATAACATTGATCACCGAGCATGCAAAATCAGAGTTTTGTATAGTATATCGATAAGGGGAGTATATCTAGATATATTATTTCATTGACTATTGTATATACTGTCAGTATAGTCAAATTTTGCAAGTATATAGATTATTGAGTTATAACTTTGAATGTAGTTTTTGTCAAACATCTCAACTAATGTCAAAAGGGGAGATTGTTACTACTAATCAAGTTTCCATTAGTTTTATGTCAAAGTTATTCTATATACTCTAGTCGGTTACTACTACGGAAATATTCAGTCGGTATGCACAGTCTAGTCGGTTATTGAAGAAAGTAGTCTCAGAGTGTAGTTTACACCGAGCTGTCTACCGAGTATCATTTCATGTCTACCAAGAAGCAAAGATGACACACCAAGTTGATATACACTGAGTGAAATGTGTTACCAGATTCATTGAACCTAGACATACATATGAAAATGTGTTACAAGATCAAGGAACATCTAACCGTTATCACATTGGAAATTGCACTTAAAGATTGTGTATGACTTTGAGGTCATCTAACCAATGAAATATTTTGCATGGTTATTCATTCGATAAAACATGTTTGTAAGATCAAAGCAATGAAAGGATCACTGTCATAAGAGATCTATTTATACAACATTAGTTAAGAATTAAAAAGGTGTGTGCATGAGTGTAAGAAGACTGTTACAGAGACACAGAGGTCATCGAGAAGGTTTTTAGAGAGCAGTCAAAGAACAGAGTAAACAGAAGGGTTTACCGAGTTACTATATGGGTTACCGAGATATGCTATAAGCAAGGTAATCTTATTCTGAGCATATAGAATTTGCTATAACATTCTAGATGTAAAGTTGTAGATATTTGTAATGATTTATTGTAATATTTTGAAGTTGTAAGAGAAACCTTTAACAGGGTAAAAGACTCTAATCAAGTCTATAAATTGTAAAGCCTCTAACTGTAAGGAAGTTAAGTAGCGGAAACAACTTCCTACACTAACCTTGAGAGGAGGGTAATGCAAAACTTTTTCAGATCATTACAACAGTTACAGAAAATAGAAATAGATATAATAGCAATCATACCACAACACAGTGATTTACGTGGGGAAAACCCTTTCGGGAGAAAAACCCCACCCTCCAAAAGCAGCTCAATATTTTATTCAGCAATCAAAAATAGATTACAACATACTTGCAGAGCAAGCTCTTCGCAAGAGTACCACTAATCAGAGATTCAGAGGCAACTTAATAGCCATAAGACTCTTACACACAACCTCTATCTCACACACCTCATAAATAGGAGATACAATACAAGAAACCATCAAACGGTATTACAAAACCATGGGCTAAAACTACCCAATAAGGTGTAGCCGACCTTATCTCCCTTCTAGATGCCCTATGACATGTTAAATCACACATCAACACATGTCGCTCCCTTTTTACAGCTCATTTATGTATCCGATACAAATTATTTTTCCTATTTCAGGAGTACAAACTTTCGGAGGCCATAACTTGAGAACCGGGTGTCCGATTGACGAACCGTTTGAAGCGTCGGAAAGCTCGCGAAGTTCTCTATCACCTCGTAACCCGCTTCACCGGTTACGGAAACTTTTTAGGGCGTTTCAGAGCCTCTAAAGTCCCCAAAATTAAGTTTAAACATTTTATTGCACCCCTTCAAGACGAAAACTTTAATATCTTCAAAACTAGCTGTGACCTTGCGACGCAACTTTACCGGAATGCTTATCTAGCCAACTAGAAGCTTCAGGGAGAGTTTCGCACCATTTCGTGCTCAAATGAAAACTTACTATAAATAGTAACCTCGCATAAATGCAAGGTTGAGACACCATTTTTCTCAACAAATCTCCCACTTGTCGAACACCTTGCAGGAGCGGAAGGGAATGTCAACACAATGAATCAATTGCTAGGGGCCATAAGGCCCATAGACTCTGAACACCATCTGTACTTCTCTATGCTCACAGCCTTAGTTAAAGCATCTGCAACATTCATCAAGGTTTCCACCTAAACCAGCTTCACCCTACCATCTTCGACCATATCTCTAACAAAATGATACTGCACATCAATATGTTTGGTCCGGGCATGAAATGTTGGGTTCTTAGCTAGGCTAATTGCACTTTGACTGTCACAGTAAACTGTCACTGTACCTTGTTTTATTCCAATATCCGAACACAGTCTCTTAAGCCAAATGGCCTCTTTACAAGAATGAGTAGCTACCATATACTCTGCTTTAGTAGTGGATAGAGCAACCACAGCCTGTCGCTTACTCATCCAACTAATTGCACCACCAAACAAAGTAAACACATAAGCACTAGTGGATCTTCTGCTATCAATATCACCTGCCCAATCTGAATCCACATAACCATGGATATCAAGGGAAGTCATGTCTCCAACTGAATTACCATGATAACACAAATAATACTCTGAAGTACCCTTCAAATATCTGAAGACTCTTTTGACTGCATCCCAATGAACTCTACTAGGATTAGACATATATCTAGAAAGTACTCCCACTGCTTGGGCAATGTCTGGTCTAGTACAGACCATAGCATACATCAAGCTTCCAACCGCACTCTGGTAAGGTACTCTGCTCATGTCTTCCATCTCCAATGGGGATGTAGGACAATCTGAAATAGATAGTTTCATTCCGACTGTAAAAGGAACACTGAATGGTATACAATTCTGCATGTTGAACCTCTGTAACAGTGAATTCACATACTTACTCTGGCCTAGCCATAGCTTTCTGTTCACCCTATCTCTTCTAATTTCCATCCCAAGAATGTGCTTTGCTGCACCAAGATCTTTCATTTCAAATTTAGCAGCGAGCTGAGACTTCAGTTCTGAAATCATACCTTTCCCTTTACCAATGAATAACATATCATCAACATACAATGCAATGAATAAGAAATGATCACCATAAGATTTATAATAAACACAGTGATCTGATTTAGAACGTTCAAATCCCAAACTCAACACATATGTATCAAATTTCTGGTACCACATCCTAGGACTTTGTTTGAGGCCATACAAAGATTTCTTCAATTTACAGACCAAATTGCTTTTGCCTTTCACCACATAGTGCTCCGGCTGTGTCATATAAATATCTTCCTCTAAATCACCATGAAGGAAAGCAGTTTTCACATCCATTTGCTCAACCTCTAAATCATAAGCAGTAGCAATAGAAAGCAAAAATCTAATGGACGTCATTTTTGCAATAGGAGAAAGTATCTCACCGTAATCAACACCCTCAACCTGAGAGTAGCCTTTTGCAACTAACCTTGCTTTATACTTTTCAATGCTTCCATCTGAACCAATCTTTTTCTTGAACACCCATTTACAACCAACAGGTTTTTGTCCTTCAGGCAATGGTACAAGATCCCATGTATCATTCTTTTTCAAAGCTGCCATTTCTTCCTCCATAGCAATCTTCCAGGATTCTGCATCATTCATACCTAATGCCTCTTCTACAGATTTCGGTTCATCCACACTAGTATTCAGAGCAAAAATACATCTCCAATCATCAGGTGAATACCTTTCAGGTGGTTGTCTATGTCTTGTAGACCTTCGAACAAGCTGAGTTGGAGGTTCTTCCTCCTTTTCTGAAGATTCAGAGCTAGACGAGCTCTCCTCAAATTCTTGCCTATCTAGGGGTCTCGATTCAACTCTTTCAGGTGTAGAAGGAAGTTGAATCACATCTTCTTTTTTAGTCTGTTCTGGCTGCAATGTAATAGAAGGAGACTTAATTTCTCTAAAAATAACACTTCTACTGTGAATTACCTTTTGTGCAACAGGGTCCCAAAGCTTGTATCCTTTCACACCATAACTATACCCGATGAAGATACATTTCACAGCCTTGTTCTCCAACTTTGTTCGCATCTCCTTTGGCACATGTGCATATGCCTCACAACCAAAAACTCTAAGATGTCTCAATGAAGGCTTGTGACCTGACCATGCTTCCATAGGCGTTTTATCAACAAGAGCTGATGTAGGAGACCTGTTAATCAGGTAGCAAGCAGTGGCAACAGCTTCAGCCCAAAACTTTTGTTCGAGACCAGCACCACTCAACATACTCCTAGCCTTCTCCATCAGTGTCCTGTTCATTCTTTCTACAACTCCATTCTACTGTGGAGAATACGGAGTTGTCTTCTGCCTGTTAATTCCACAGTCTTTACAAAATCTATCAAAATCATTAGAGCAAAACTCACCGCCATTATCAGTTCTCAAACATTTTATTTTCTTTCCAGTCTGCAACTCAACCATTGCTTTAAATTCTTTAAAACGACTAAAAACATCAGATTTACTCTTTAGAAAATATACCCATGTCCTTCTACTAAAATCATCAATAAATGAAACATAATATGTGGATTTTCCAATCGAAGAGACATCTACTGGACCAAACACATCAGAATGGATAAGATCCAAAACACCACAAGTTTTATGAGAACTCGAGTAAAACTGAACGCGGTTTTGTTTTCCATAAATGCAATGCTCACAGAAATCAAAGTCAAGATTACAATCATTCAAACCTTCAACAAGGTTTTTATTTTTCAAGGTCCTTAGACCCTTTTCTCCAATGTGGCCAAGTCTCTGGTGCCATAACATAGTCTTCTCTGCAGGTAACTTTGCTTCAGACGAAAGAGCACCCTTAGGTACCCAAAAACCATTTCCATTTGCTGAAGGTGAAGCCTTCAAATCTTCCAGTGAAGTATCCACAGATTTACTTTTTACAGAAGTGCTATTACACTCAACAGTGTATGCTTCAAGCTTATACAAAGTGTCAAACCTGACACCTCTAGCAACTACCATAGCACCCTTAATCATCTTACATCCTGTTTCAGAAAAGACTACCTGCACACCTACATCTATTAGTTTTCTCATAGATAACAAGTTTCGTTTCAATCCAGGGATATGCAACACACCATTAATCCTTTTTATTCTACCATCAGAAAACCTGATTCTAACTTTACCTCGACCAACAATGTCTAGAGGTGAATCATCACCCAAGTACACCTTACCTCCATTAAATCCTTCATATTCAGAAAACCAATTTCTATTGGAAGTCATATGAAAAGATGCACCTGAGTCAATTAGCCAGGCATCATTACCTGCATGAGTCGCCAAAGCCGCAATAAATGCATCGCCATCTTCCTTGTCGGACTCAGAATCAGAATCGAACTTTTTCTTTTTCTTTTTCTTCTTTTCTTCTTTGCAGTCCTTATGGATGTGACCCAGTTTACCGCAATTCCAGCAAATGACTTTGGACTTTCCAGGAGATTTCGATCTCCCTTTGGATTTGGACTTGCCGCGCTTCTCATTCTTCTTGCCTTTCTCCTTAGGTCTTCCACGAACGGTTAGGGCTTCCTTTGAACTGATGGATACCTTCCTTCGCATCTCTTCACCAATTAGGGCACCCACCACGTCTTTAGATTTCAAAACAACAGAAGTACTACCGATAGCCATAACAAGAGAATCCCACGAATCAGGCAAAGAACAAAGCAAGATCTGACATTTCTCCTCCTCTTCCATCTTAACACCAACGGATACTAATTGAGCCACCAACATATTGAATGCTTCCAGGTGGTCTGCAATTCGTTCACCCTCTTCCATCTTCAAGGAATACAATTTCTTTCTTAAGAAAATTTGATTTAATAAAGATTTCACTTGATACATCTCACCAAGCTTAGTCCATGGCTTCTTTGCAGAGTTTTCTTCATGGACATTGATTAGAACAGAGTCTGTCAGGCACAGTCTAATTAGACCCTTGGCTTTCCGGTCCATAACATCATACTGAGCTGTCGCAGTAGGATCTGAGGGCCTTTGGACATTCCCATCAACAACATCCCAAAGATCTCGATCTATTAGCAGATCTTCCATCTTCAGCTTGCACATCTCAAAATTACTTCCATTAAATTTCTCCACCTCTATTCTCCTTGACGAACTCGCCATCTGAATATTCCTGCAACAAGATCAAAAAGTGTCTTCTGCACAAGCTCCCACTCAAATCTGGATTAGTTCAAAAAACCCAACTACCCACAATTGAAACCAAAGGTGATCAGGCTCTGATACCACTTGTAAGGAAGTTAAGTAGCGGAAACAACTTCCTACACTAACCTTGAGAGGAGGGTAATGCAAAATTTTTTCAGATCATTACAACAGTTACAGAAAATAGAAATAGATATAATAGCAATCATACCACAACACAGTGATTTACGTGGGGAAAACCCTTTCGGGAGAAAAACCCCACCCTCCAAAAGCAGCTGAATATTTTATTCAGCAATCAAAAATAGATTACAACATACTTGCAGAGCAAGCTCTTCATAGGAGTACCACTAATCAGAGATTCAGAGGCAACTTAATAGCCATAAGACTCTTACACACAACCTCTATCTCACACACCTCATAAATAGGAGATACGATACAAGAAACCATCAAACGGTATTACAAAACCATGGGCTAAAACTACCCAATAAGATGTAGCCGACTTTATCTCCCTTCTAGATGCCCTATGACATGTTAAATCACACATCAACACATGTCGCTCCCTTTTTACAGCTCATTTATGTATCCGATACAAATTATTTTTCCTATTTCAGGAGTACAAACTTTCGGAGGCCATAACTTGAGAACCGGGTGTCCGATTGACAAACCGTTTGAAGCGCCGGAAAGCTCGTGAAGTTCTCTATCACCTCGTAACTCACTTCACCAGTTACAGACACTTTTCAGGGCATTTCAGAGCCTCTAAAGTCCCCAAAATTAATTTTAAACATTTTATTGCACCCCTTCAAGACGAAAACTTTAATATCTTCAAAACTAGCTGTGACCTTGCGACGCAACTTTACTGGAATGCTTATCTAGCCAACTAGAAGCTTCAGGGAGAGTTTCGCACCATTTCATGCTCAAATGAAAACTTACTATAAATAGTAACCTTGCATAAATGCAAGGTTGAGACACCATTTTTCTCAACACTAACCAGGTGCAGCATTTAGTTTAAGTGTTGTAAAATCCTTTAGCAAGGTAGATCTAATAGATCTTGTTACTCCTAACAGGGTAAGCTATCAGAAATAGCTAAACATGTAGCTCTAATCGAGCACTCTTTATTATTGCAGTAGTGAAGTTGTGGGTACCATCCCCACCGCAGTTTTTCTCTCTAACCAAGAGTTTCTGCATGACCAAAATATATGTGTTATGGAGTGAATCATGTATGATTGTTATCTATTTGTTTTCGCTTTATATTATGTTACTGCACTATTCGATTTATGCATAACAGTAAAGTTATTATTGAAGAAAAGTTTTGAAGTACCGATTCACCCCTCCCCTCTCAGTACATTAGCTTTCCATATTGGGCCTAACAATATTCCATTTTTACTTTCTTCTCCTATACTCTTTCCCTTAGAAAGTGATACTTCAACTCAGTGTGCTTTGTTCTTTCATGGAATACATGATTTTTTTAAATATTAATAGCACTAGTGTTATCACAATGAATAGTCACCAGTTTAGACATGTCATCCTTAAAACCTTCCAAAATATATCTCATCCATATAGCTTGAGGACAATTAATTGATGTTGCCACATATTTTGCTTCAGATGTAGATTGTGAAATGCAAGATTGTTTCTTGCTTATCCAGGACACCAATATTTCTCCTAAAAAGAAAGCTCCACCGGTTGTTCTTTTTCGATCATCAACATTTCCAACCCAATCTGCATTTGTGAAAACTTTTAAAGAAAAATTATCATTGTAAGGATACCACAAACCATAATCAATTGTTCCTTTAAAATACCTAAATATCCTTTGTACCGCTACCATGTGTGTCTCCTTAGGATCTTTCTGAAATCTTGCAACCAATCCAACAACATGTACAATGTCCGGTCTACTGTGAACAACATAATGCAACTTTCCAATCATATACCTGTATTCTTTCTCATCCATAGATGATGAATAATCTTGTTTTCAATATTCCGTGCCAAAAATTTTTAAGACCTCTTTTACATACTTAGTCTGACAGACAAATATTCCATTATCTAGTTGTTGAATCTCTAAACCAATAAAGAATTTTATCTCACCGACAAGAGATATCTCAAATTCTTTCATTTCATCTGCAAAAGACATACACATGTCATCATTTCCACCAAATATTATATCATCAACAAAAACTTTAGCAATTAACATTTTGTCTCCATCAGTCTTCAAATATATGTTATTGTCTTCATTGGTTCTCTAGAATCCTATCTTGATCATATGTGCATGCAATCTTTCAAACCATGCTTTGGGAGCTTGCTTCAATCCATATAGTGCCTTGTGTAGTTTGCAAACCATTGTTTTATCTTCACTCAATGCAAAACCACCTGGTTGTTCTATATATACTTCTTCTTCCAAGATACCATTCAGAAAAGATGATTAAATGCCCATCTGATATACCTTAAACCCTTTAAAACCAGTAAAGGCAAGAAACATTCTAACACCTTCAAGTCTTGCCACTAGTGCAAAGGTTTCACCATAGTCTTTACCTTCTTCTTGGGCATACCTTTTGCAAACCAACCTTGCCTTGTTTCTAACAACTTCACCATCCTTATTAAGTTTGTTTTTGAATACCCAGTTTGTCTCAATAACATTTTTGTCTTCTAGTCTAGGAACAAGAGACCATGTATTGTTCTTCTCAATCTAGTTAAGTTCTTTATTCATTGCATTCAACCAGTCTTCATCTTTCAAAGCTTCTCTTATAGTATTTGGCTCAATAGTTGAAATCGGACAAGAATTCTCTTTGTTTTTTCTTCTTGTCTACACACCAGCATTCTTGTCACCTATAATCTAGTCTTCTGAATGATTTAGCCTTACATATCTTGGGATTAACATTTTCAATGCAATGGTTTCTACTTCATTTTCATCATCTTCTTCATCGCTTGCCGGTTGAGCTCCTATTTTTTCATTATTCTGCTCATCTTCCTTCTGCACTTCTGGTTCAATATACACAAGTTTTTCTTTATCATCAGCAAGCTCAGATTTGCTAGACCCATTAGGTTTGTCAAAAAATTCATCAATTTTAACATTCCTACTCTCAACTATTTTCTTTGTCCTTTTATTATAACATTTGAATGCTTTACTCTTGGTACAATATCCAATAAATATCCCTTCATCACTCTTTGCATCAAACTTTCTAGTAAAACCATCTCTCTTAATAAAACATCTACTACCAAAAACTTTAAAGTAGCTGACATTAGGAGTCTTACCATGTCAAAGTTCATAAGGTGTTTTATCATTAGCTTTCTTCACAAGAACTCGGTTCAAAGTATAAACAACAATGCTAACTGCTTCTCTCCAAAAAATTTTTGGAACATCTCCTTGTATCAACATTGTTCTAGAAGCTTCCACTATTGTTATGTTTCTCCTCTCTAGAATGCCATTCTACTATGGATTCCTAGGTGCTGACATCTGTCTCTTTATTCCATGTTCTTCACAATACCTAGTAAACTCATCAGAAGTAAATTTTCCACCCCAGTCATATCTTAAGCACTTCAGATTCTTGTCGGTTTCCTTTTCAACTAGGGCTTTAAAGATCTTGAATTTGTTGAATGCCTATGATCCTCCTTCAAGAAAGTTACCCACATTATCCTTGTAAAATCATCAGTGAAAATCATAAAATACTTATCACCATAAAAAATTCTAGTCCTCATAGGACCACATAGATCAATATGCACTAAATCAAGAATATTCTTTGAAGAAAAAGATTTACTCTTAAAAGATGTCGAAGTCATCTTACCCATATGACAATATTTGCATAACACATTATCCGGTTTAACAAGTTGGGGCATACCTCTCACCATACTTGATTTGTTGACCTTTATCAAATTATCAAAGTTGACATGACAAAACCTTTTGTGCCACAACTAGCTATCTTCAATTTTAGCCACCAAACAACTATTCACATTAGCATTCAGATGAAAAATATTACCTCTAGTATGTTTACCAGTAGCTATCAAATATCCATTTCATCCCATGATGCTTCACACTCCTTTTTTAAACTAAAGGTGATATCCTTTATCATTTAGTTGTCCAACACTCAACAAATTATGTTTTAAACCTTCAACCAAAGAAACACCATCTTCATTACTCTTACCATTTAGTGAAATAGATCCTTTACCTTTTACCATGCAAGGTGAGTTATTACCAACTTCAAGGGACATGAATTTGTTCTTATCACTGGTCATATGATGTGAACAACCACTGTCTATTATCCACTCATCACTAGAGTCAAACTGAGATACCAAGGCCAATTCATTGGTCAGATCTTCCTTCACAACAACACAGACAATCTCCTCATTGTCATTATCTTCAGATTCCTCATCCGTCACACCTTCATCAACTGAAACATAGCATTGTTTCTTCCCTTGTCCTTTTTATTTCCTAAACTTCTCCTTTCTATCACTGTTGGGGCAATTTGCAGCAATATGTCCAATCTTATTGCTGTTGGCAATATTACAAGGATATTGAGAAGGTTGTTGATGATTATGGACATAACTGATTAAAGATGTTTTACTGTCTGATATTATTATTTTATCATTGATGTCAAGAAATTGATTTTCTAATTTAGTATGATGTTGCCATATCTTAAGAAATATGATATGAAGATTATAAAGAAGTCGGTAAAGACACAAGAAAGAATATGATGAATAAAGGGATAAGTTATTCAATGGGCAACTCTACCGAGTTAGACAATGATGAGATCTTGATGTTTTAGATTGTTCTAACATCATACATATGTTGTAAAATGTAAAGGTTAATACTATACTATGTTATCAAGCAAAGAAAATAGTCGGTAAACCCTAAGGAACCTAGTCGGTAAACCCTAAGGTTATCGCAATCAGTTAATGAAGACAGAATGTCTACCGAGTAAAGTTTAGTATTCACCGAGTTGTAACCGAGCTATAACAGAATGCATTAAATGTTTACATGTGATATTTAATGAAAGATGCTAATGAGCTGGAGCGGTTCAATGATTGGCAAGCTGTAGAAAAAGTTTGTTAGTGAATCTAAGGCAATGGAAAGTCAGCAAGAAGATCTACAGCTCAGATTGAACCGCATTACCCTAACACAAGTTCCAAGATGAATGTGCAAGTTCTGAGGCAAGGTAAAACATTTTCAGATCGAAAGATACAATGAACCTGGACAAGATTGAAGATCTGATGGCTATGATTGATCATGGGAAATGTGATCAAGGAGATTAAGTGGTTAGAAGATTGTTTATAAATAAGGGACTGTTGATAAACAATGTATGCGAGCAAGTGCATGCACAGGGATGCTACATAGTTATTACCGAGCACAGAAGCTTGAAGACCTGTTAGAATAACACAGTATTGATGCTGAGTAGATAGACAAGATTAGTTCTATGTCTAGATTGTATTGAACAAATAGGAATTTGCTTTAGCATTTTAGATGTGAAGTTGCAGATAGATTGTATTACTGTTATTTTGTGAAAGTGACAGGAAATCTCTTAACCGAGTGGACTTAACAGTCTTATATGTAAATCCTCTAACAAGGTGACATTTTGATTAAGTGTTTGAAATCCTTTGACAAGGTCACTTCTAACAAAGTGAAGATCCTAACAGATCTGAGGGAAATCCCTTAACTGGGTCACATCTAGCTATGTGTTTTGTAATCTTTAACAGGATTGGCTTTTAACCGAGCATACTCTAGAAGAGTATATTTCTTAGTGGGTCCAAAATCCCACAGTGGTTTTTCCCTATTTGGGTTTCCACGTTAAATCTGGTGTTATGAGGTTTATATTGTTCATATGCTTTTGAGTTTGCATGTTTGACAGTTTTTTGTTATATGACTGATATATGTTACTGAGGTTGAATCTGATGTTTTTATGGATGAATAAGTTTGTATGATTGATCCCCCCTCCCTCTAATCTTGTTGGCTATTGGATCTGTACTTATATTAAGTATTAGATCTATCAATTGGTATCAGAGCTTTGGACTCCGAAAGGAAAGTTTAAAGGCACTTGAGTTAAAGATCCAAAGATGTATAAGAGGGATGCACCTAAGCTGAATAAGTCAAGTTCCTCTACATGGTAGAAAAGGATGAAGCTACATCCATTAGGAGTTGGAGAATATGCTTTATACTATCTGGAGAATGATTTTGTTGCACCAAGCACCTATCCATTGACTATGGAAGAGATAAAGGCAAAGCAAGAACAAATTCAAGCAATGATTGAAATAACATCTGCATTGACCGATTCTGAGTTTAATGATCTAGAAGGCTGCAATGATGCAAAGGCAATGTGGACTAAGCTCATATCTGTATATGGAGGAGATGAACACGTTCAAAGAGAAAAAGTTGATAGTCTAAGAGGACAACTTGAATCTATAAGGATGAATGAAGGTGAGAACATAACCTAGTACAGTACAAGACTAAAGGAGATTGTAAATCAAATCAAAGGAGCAAGAGGAACTATTGAAGAAAAGGATGTGACAAGTAAGTTGTTAAGAACCCTTCTACCTACCTATGCAATCCGACTCTCTGCAATCAACGAATTGAGGTCTGTACCTAATATGCCACTATTGGTAAGCTACATGCATTTGAGTTAAGTAATTTTTATAACAGTGAGTCATCGGTAAATAAAGTTGAATCTGCATTTAGTTCTTTTCATTTGAATGAATCTAATGATTACAATGAGAGAATGTATAAGTACTCTAAAGGAGATCACAATGGAGCAAGTGAAAGATTTCAGAAGAACATGGAGGAGGTACATAAACTGTATGAAGAAATCAAAAAGAAAGAAGAATTTGAAGCACTATTGGCCAAAAGGTTACCGAGAGGAAAAGGTAAGTATAAAGGAAAACTACCTTTGAAATGTTTCAATTGTGATAAGATTGGACATATGGTTTCTAACTATCCTGACAAAGATTTCACTGAAAAGAGAGATTATCGAGATGACAGACAAAAAGATAATCATTACAGAGGACACCGAGACTTCAGAAGAAGAGATAGAAAGACATGCTTAATTGTTGATGAGGAATTTGAAGATGATAAATCAGATGAGATTGATACAGAGGAAGTTGTTTATGTGGCTATCAAGGATGGATTAGATCAAGACAGGTATGAAGAAAAAGCCCTAATATCTCACATAAACACTAATGATTCTTGGATTATAGATAGTGGATGCTCACATCATATGATAGGAGATAAACACAAGTTTGTTATGTTAGAAGATTATGATGGAGGCTATGTTAGATTTGGTAATGATGCACCATGTCCGGTAAGAGGTAAAGGATCCATAACACTTCTTGATAAAGTAAGATGCAATGATGTTTATTGGGTTGAAGGTTTGAAATATAATTTGTTGAGTGTAGCACAACTAAACAACATAGGTTACCTAATAGAATTTCAGAAAGGAATTGTCAAAGTTCATGACAAGAATGTAAAGTTAGCTACTACCGGGACACAAACAAAAGGTAATACATTTCACCTTCACTCTACTCACAACAAGTGTTTGTATGCAAAGATTGATAATACCTGGTTATGGCATAAAAGGTTTTGTCATGTTAATTTTGATAATCTGATCAAGATAAGTAAGAAGCACAGAGTAAGAGGTCTACTGAGTCTTGAAAAACCTGAGAATGCTATGTGCCGAGGATGCCAGATGGGTAAGTTGACAAGATCTAGCTTTACAAGTAAGTCCTACACTTCTAAGGGAATTTTAGATCTTGTGCACACTGATCTTTGTGGTCTTATGAAAGTTCAAAGTTATTATGGTGATAAGTATTTCATATTATTTGTGGATGATTATTCAAGGATGATGTCAGTAATGTTTTTAAAAGAAAAGTTAGAAGCTTTTCAAATGTTTAAGTGGTACAAGGCTAGAGTTGAAAATGAAACAGGAAAACAACTGAAATGTCTTAGATCAGATAGAGGAGGAGAGTTCACATCTGATGATTTCAACCTATTTTGTAATGATCATGGTATTAAAAGACAAGTCTCTACACCAAGAACTCCACAGCAGAATGGAATAGCTGAAAGAAGAAATAGATCTATTGTGGATTTTGCTAGAACACTGATGATTGAGAAGAAGGTTCCACAAACATTTTGGAGAGAAGAAATAAGCACAATTGTTTACACCTTGAACCGAGTTCAATTGAAGAAAGGTACTTTGAAGACACCTTATGAAATCTGGTATGGCAAGAAACCTAATGTAAGTTATTTTGAGATCTTTGGAAGCAAATGCTATGTTCATAAAGATGATAGAAATGGTAAGTTTGATCAGAAAAGTGAAGAAGGAACATTTCTAGGATATTCTTCTAGAAGCAAAGCATTTAAATGTTTGATAAAATCATCTAACAAAATAGTAGAAAGTGCAAATGTGAAAATTGATGAATTTGTAGAAAGAACTGATGACAGGAATTCCAAAGAACTAGAAGACTATGATGAATTTGTCTATGTGCAACCGAGAAGTCCTACCGAGATAACTGTTGAAGGAAATGAGGAAGATATCCAATTACTGAGTGATGAAGAGTATCATACAGAGCCTACCAAGCTTGTATTAGCCAAATATGTTAGAAGACACCATGCACCGAGTCAGATTATAGGAGATAAGGATGATCTAGTGATGACAAGGAACAAACTGAGACAGAACACATGTTTGATATCTGAATTTGAACCGAGAATAGTGAAAGAAGCATTCAATAGTGAAGATTGGATAAATGCTATGACTAAAGAGATTGATCAAATAAAGAAGAATGACACATGGACACTGGTCCCAAGACCGAAGGACAAAAATGTAATCAGTACAAAGTGGATCTTCAGAAACAAGCTAAATGAGAAAGGTGAGGTCATTCGGAACAAAGCAAGATTGGTTTGCAAATGTTATGCCCAAGAAGAAGGAATTGATTATGGTGAGACTTTTGCACCTGTTGCTAGACTTGAAGGAGTTAGAACATTGTTGGCATATGCTGCTTTCAAGAACTTCAAGGTATATCAAATGCATGTAAAATCTACATTTCTGAATGGAATATTAGAAGAAGAAGTTTTCATTGAACAACCTAAAGGATTTGTTGAAGACAATAATAAAGATCAGGTATGTAAATTGAACAAAGCTTTATATGGTCTGAAACAAGCACCTAGAGCATGGTATGAAAGATTGCACTCTTATTTGATTAAGATTGGTTTTATAAGGACAAGTGAGAACAACAACATGCACATGAAGAATGATGAAAATGGAATACTAATCTCAACCATATTTGTTGATGATATTATATTTTGTGGAAATGACTCTTTATGCAAGAACTTTGGAAATGAAATGAGCAAAGAATTTGAGATGTCATTAATCGGTGAGATAAAGTATTTTATAGGCTTACAGATACTGCAAATGAAAAATGAAAATTTCATTACTCAATCCAAATACATAAAGGAAATCTTGAAGAAATTTGGAATGGAGGATTCAAAGCCAGTAAGTACTCCTATGACTACAAACTACAAACTATCAAAGAATGATGAATCTGCATCTATTGATGAGACACTCTACCAATCCATGATTGGAAAACTACAATATGTTGTTCACAGCAGGCCAGATATAGCACATGCAGTAGGTATTGTTACAAGATTCTCTACAGATCCTAAAGAAATACACATGACAGTAATCAAAAGAATTTTCAGATACTTGAAAGACATTGAAGATTATGGCTTAGTATATCAGAAAGGAAATGATTTTAATTTAAAAGTTTATACTGATGCTGATTGGGTAGGCAACATTGATGACAGAAAAAGCACAAGTGGAGGAGCTTTCTTCCTAGGAGAAAGACTAGTGAGTTGGCTTAGCAAGAAACAAGGATGTGTTTCTCAGTCAACAGCCAAAGCTGAATATGTTGCTGCAGCACTGAATTGTACCAACATTGCATGGATCAAACAATTGTTGGAAGGTATAAATGAGAAAGTTACCGAGCCAGTAACTATATTATGTGACAATATTAGTGCCATTAATATTTCAAAGAACCCTGTTATGCACTCTAAGAAAAAGCACATATCTATCAAATATCATTATCTTAGAGAAGAAGCTCAAGAGAAGAAAGTGGTGTTGGAATATGTTAACACAAAGGAACAAATAGCTAATATCTTCACCAAGCCACTACCAAAGGACACTTTTGAATATCTCAAAAGTAAGTTAGGGGTCCTACCCCTATCTTTTACTCACTGACCGAGATCGATGAAAGCATCACTTCAATGAATCTATTGAATATCTTTTAAGGAGTCGATGCTCGAGTGATACACTTTAGAATGTTTTTCTGAAAGTGTACTGGAAATGATACTGGGATAATACAAAAAAAGATATAGAATTGTAAACAAATGCTATGACTGAGAATCAGTTGATACACAACAGCATGAAATAACTTCTTACATCAAGAAATTATGTTTTAGTTCTATTCTTTTTGGCATTGTTGTCAAAGGAGGAGAAGACTAGGGAGAAGACCAAGGAGAAGACCAAGGAGAAGACCAAGAAGGAGAAGACCTACCCAGGGGGAGAAAACTGAGAAAAGACTACAGATTGAAATAAAGACTGAAAATAGAAGAGAAGTCTGATGTATGGGGGAGAGCATTTCAGCATTTCAGAATCACAACAATCCAAATTTTTAAAGGTCAAATCAATTGGTTTTGCAATCAATGCCAAAGGGGGAGATTGTTGGCAATATTACAAGGATATTGAGAAGGTTGTTGATGATTATGGACATAACTGATTAAAGATGTTTTACTGTCTTGATATTATTATTTTGTCATTGATGTCAAGAAATTGATTTTCTAATTTAGTATGATGTTGCCATATCTTAAGAAATATGATATGAAGATTATAAAGAAGTCGGTAAAGACATAGGAAAGAACATGATGAATAAAGGGATAAGTTATTCAATGGGCAACTCTACCGAGTTAGACAATGATGAGATCTTGATGTTTTAGATTGTTCTAACATCATACATATGTTGTAAAATGTAAAGGTTAATACTATACTATGTTATCAAGCAAAGAACCTAGTCGGTAAACCCTAAGGAACCTAGTTGGTAAACCCTAAGGTTATCGCAGTCAGTTAATGAAGACAAAATGTCTACTGAGTAAAGTTTAGTATTCACCGAGTTGTAACCGAGCTATAACAGAATGCATTAAATGTTTACATGTGATATTTAATGAAAGATGCTGATGAGCTGGAGTGGATCAATGATTGGCAAGCTGTAGAAAAAGTTTGTTAACGAATCTAAGGCAATGGAAAGCAATGGAAAGTTGGCAAGAAGATCTATAGCTCAGATTGAACTGCATTACCCTAACACAAGTTCCAAGATGAATGTGCAAGTTCTGAGGCAGGGTAAAACATTTTCAGATCGAAAGATACAATGAACCTGGACAAGATTGAAGATCTGATGGCTATGATTGATCATGGGAAATGTGATCAAGGAGATTAAGCGGTTAGAAGATTGTTTATAAATAAGGAACTGTTGATAAACAATGTATGCGGGCAAGTGTATGCACAGGGATGCTACATAGTTATTACCGAGCACATAAGCTTGAAGACCTGTTAGAATAACAGAGTATTGATGCCTAGCAGATAGACAAGATTAGTTCTATGTCTAGATTGTATTGAACAAATAGGAATCTGCTTTAGCATTTTAGATGTGAAGTTGTAGATAGATTGTATTACTATTATTTTGTGAAAGTGACAGGAAATCTCTTAACCGAGTGGACTTAACAGTCTTATATGTAAATCCTCTAACAAGGTGACATTCTGATTGAGTGTTTGAAATCCTTTGACAAGGTCACTTCTAACAAAGTGAAGATCCTAACAGATCTGATGGAAATCCCTTAACCAGGTCACATCTAGCAATGTGTTTTGTAATCTTTAACAGGATTGGCTTTTAACCGAGCATACTCTAGAAGAGTATATTTCTTAGTGGGTCCAAAATCCCACCATGGTTTTTCCCTATTTGGGTTTCCACATTAAATCTGGTGTTATGAGGTTTATATTGTTCATATGCTTTTGAGTTTGCATGTTTGACAGTTTTTGATTATATGACTGATATATGTTACCGAGGTTGAATCTGATGTTTTTATGGATGAATAAGTTTGTATGATTCACCCCCCCCTCTCATCTTGTTGGCTATTGGATCTATACTTATATTAAGTATCAGAACTATCAATTGCAAGAGAAACATTTAAGAGGTAGTTTACTTTTATATTTACCAGTGCCTCTTGGAAGTCTCTTAGCCAGAAGAGCTTCAAACTCCATCAGATGGTCTTCATCATCATTATCTCCTCTACTACTACCATGACTAGATCTGCAGTTATAACTGTGGCATACATATTTCCCTTTTCTCATAGGTGTACCTGTTATAGATGCTTTAAAAGCTATTTCAGATGCCTTAGAAATATTGTTATCAAAACCATTTAATTCAAATGCAGTTAGTTTACCAATAAGAGAATCAACAGTGACTTTATCACTACTTACTGACCTTAACTCTCGAATAGCAGAAACTCTTATAGCATAGGCAGGTAAAAGAGTTCTTAACATCTTACTTACAACAGTGTCATCTTCAATCTTACCTCCAACACTTTTAATACCACCAATGAACTCTTTAATCCTTTATCCATACTGAGCTATATTTTCACCTTCTACCATTCTCATATCATCAAATTTACCTCTAAGATTCTCTTCAATAGCTTCCAATGCTTGATTGTTTTCCTCCTGCTCCTTCAGTTGATCTGAAGTTAGAGGAAAACTAGGAGGTACATATCTAGTAGTAACATGTTGCCAAAATCGAGAACCCATACCTTTGATATAAATCTTCATTCCGTCTTTCCATATTGTGTACTCATCCTTAATAAAATTTGGACCCTCCTTCTTTATCATCTTTCTCCAGATCTTTTCCTCAAGAGGTTAAGCTTCTGCACACAGAGGACCAAGGCTCTGATACCAATTGTTATTTGTGAGGATCTGGTTATTACTGAGAGCGGGGGGGGGGGTGAACCAGTAATAACAATAAACTTTAAAACTTTAACAATCAGCAAAAACTTCTTTCAAAACAATTCATAAATAGTACTGGTAATAACTAAAATCATACTGCTGACCAGATTTATCAAACTACTCATTTAAGTGTTCATCAACATGCATGTAATAGAAAGATATGAACTTAACACATAAGAAAAAAAGCAACACATGAACACCAGGATTTGCATGTGGAAACCCATATGAGAAAAACCACGGTGGGAATTGGTACCCACAAGATTTTTGCACTCTTTCGGAATGCACCCTATTAGGAGCCTAGCCTAGTTAGGAACTTACAATTATGCCCAGTTAGGAGCAAACCCTATTAGGAGTCCTCCGGTTAAGGGATTTATCTCAACCCTATGGAAGAGGGGAAAATGGAATGAGAGGTTAAATGATCCAAAAACACAATGAAATGAGCAAGAAAACACTAAAACATCAAAACATCATTTTATACCTTGCTATTTTACCTGTCCCTCAGATTGAGCCTTCGGTGAAGTTTAATAGCACCTCTCTTCAACTTGATTGGATGGGCTCCTTCTTCATGCATGTGGAATGCTCTCCAAATGCTCAACAAGGTAAGTGGATTATTGGATTGGATTTGGATGGTGGATAGAAGGATTTGATAATGGAGGATTATGAGGACATGATAGAGGGATGATTAGAAGAGGATGAGAGGAGAAAAGAGTAGCATAAGAATGCCATATAAGATGATTATTGATTTGTGAGGAGAAGACACTCCAATTTATAGATTGGAGGAGGCCAATGGAGGGCCAAGATTGATTTGATCATGAAGGGTTGAGATTGATTTGAGATAGAAGGCATGGATCAAGGGTGCCTTGGGAAAATAAACAAGAATATAAAATTCCTTGGGAAAACGGGAGGAGAAATTTGAATTTAAAACATGAGGAATTAAAAATTCCAAAATAAGGATGCATTGAGGGATTCAAAGAAATTTGAATTTCTTTGAGAGACTCAATATTGATGTGACATAAGAGGGAATTAAAAATTGAGGGATAATGATAAGCATGATTATGAGAGATTATAGAAGGATTAATTAGGTTGAGTGGGATTAGGAAAAGTGATTTGTAGGAATCACATGACTAGGTTAATTAATTAAAATTAATTAATTGAGTGGGTTTAGAGGAAATAATTATTGGAGGGCACTTTAGAAGAATAGGGGAATAATTAATTTATTTGATAAATTAATTATTGGACAATAGTGATATTATTAATTAAATTAGATTTAATTAACACTGAGAAGAATAAGGATAACACAATTAAGTGAATTAATTATGTTGATGGGCTTCAATTAATTAAATATTAATTTTAGGTGTCTACATTTTGCCCCTCTTTGATATAGTGTTGTGAAATGATGTTATATCAAAAAAGAATAAAACATAGTGGAAGAAAAGGATAATGACTAGTAGCATGATGCCCCAGTCATGAGATGAGGAAGAATGATGAGGAGGAAGGATGATGAGGAAGTAGTTGCATGCCCCCTTGAGAGGACATGTGGGTTGGAAGAACACGGGTGTTCTCTCAAAAGGAATTAGAAGAATAAGTGATGAAAGGATGAAGATAATGAAAGAGGAAACTAGGATGGGTTGGAGTGTTGTGAATGAAATGAGACAAAGAAATGATAAATGGATTGGATTTCTTGTTGAGAAAGTATAGAGAGAAAACCTAGATTTGATATTGCCATGGATAGTCTACACCACTAATTATAAGAACTAGAATGGTATGAAGATCTGATGCATGGACTGATGCTCAGTCAAAAAGGAATGCCTTGTACACAATCATGCAAGTGTTCATAAACACTAATGCAGGGTTTCCAGTTCGAACAAGGATGACCTTGAAACACACCATGCCATGAAAACTATGCCCCATTATACACCAGCCAAGACATACCAAGATATAGGATGATCAAGGAAGTCCTAAACAAGTATGCTCCTGGGAAACACGATTAAAATTAAAGAGAAAATCTCCAGCATGCAAACAACATGCACATGGCCAACTAACATCTCTTACCAAGAGTAAGATACTAGTGCAGGAGCACCTAGTTGAGTAAAACTCTCATTTTTGAGTATTTAATGCTTTCATGTTTGTAAGGTCTTGTTTTAGGTTTTTAATGTTTTTTTAGGTTGTTATGTGTCTTGTTTAGTGGTTTTGATCTCATTTTGGGCTCAAGAGATCAAGTTTTGCCTTTCAGGCTTTGAGTTGACAATTTTTGGAAAAAATGTGCAAAATTTCCAAAAAGGTCTTCTAATGCTTTCCAAAGCATTGAAACATGTTTGATAAGTGTTTTTAGTAATATCAAAGTTGTTTAGACAAGTTGATAAGGTTAGAGTGTCAAAAATGTATTTTGGAGCAAGAAAAGTTGTCATTTGGGCTTGTAAAATTGTCAAAATTATCATTTTCTTGCAAAATGAAGTTATGGAAGCCTCATGTCCATACTAAGGATTGATAACCAATTGGAAAAAATATAAAAGGCCTCCCTTTTCCTTGGAAAGGGTTGGCGATTATATGAGCAAGAGCTTCTTAATAAAATCATGAAATTTTGGCTTTTATGACTGGTTTTTTCTTACTTTGTGCAATAGTCCATACTGTAGCTTCTTAGTCAGTACTGCACCTTTGGGAAAGTGTGAAAAATAGTTTTATAATTCTCTCCAAGTGATTTTAGTACTGGTTTCCTTTGGCAATTAGTTTGTACAAAATTATTCTACCTCTGTGTGCTCACTGCCCTGTCAAGGGTTTGAAGTTCCAAAATGCCACCACTTGACTGATCCAGATCTTGGATTCCACAAAATGGATTTAGTCAAGTTGGAATTCATGTATATATTGTACATATGCTTTTATTTATGTCAAAAGTGTGGTTGGAAGAAGGACTTGAGTGAATACTAGGCAAGTATTGGTTATTTGGCTAGTAGCATGAACAAAATCTCAAGATTTGCACCCAAAAGTAATTTGGAGTGAACAAATGAATGAGGCAGAGGTATGGGCATGTGGCCAAGGATGTTTAGCATCATCTTGAAGTGTTAGAGTATCTTTTTCCATTTAATCATTCTCATTTTGTAAACAAAACAGTGAGTTCACTATTTTTGTGAATTGTGTTACCAAAATGCTCAAGGAATGCTTCAAAGCATAATCCAAGCCTTGTAACTAAGAAGGAAATGTAATAGGAATAATCTCTAGTGTTTTTCAGACCTCATTGAGGTGTATTTCCAATTCAAACTCTTCATTATGTAGGTCAAAAATTGTAACAACTGTTGACTGGTAAAAAGGCAGCAAATTGACAGTGACAGTGGCAATTTTACTATTTTCTCACTTGTTTGCCAAGTGTTTGGCATTATGTGTGCAAGGAAGTAATAGGGAAAGGTTCTATTTGGTGTGGCAGAAGTCCTAAGCCATTTTGGAGGCTTGAAGAGTGGAGTTGGAGAGACTTTCCAATGTTTTTTGGTCTAAACCCTACCGAACCCCCCAAATATGCCTAAAATGGTGGACAGTCCTCTTGTTGCTCTAACAGTGGCCCAAACCATGAAAATCCATCAGAACATACCTCTAAAACACCTTCCAAAACAAGTTTATTGAAGGAGAAGCCCATCGTTGGGCAGGGTGAGTAAAAAGGTGGCAATTACCCCTCCACAGGCTAGTAGACCTTTGACTGCATAACACACAGTTTTTAGAAACCGATTGCAAGGAGGAGTTTGGGGCTCATGAGACTTTGTGTGGACATTCCAAAATAGTAAAGCAAGTGACATTTGGAACCTTGAACACTGTGTAGCCTCATTTGTGGGTTTTTGACTTTTGGTTGGTGAGTGAGTAAGCCAAAGACTATGGGTCTTAAACCAAGTATGGACATCAAACCTTGAGCAAATCTTGCTACTCTATATGTCCATATTGGAGTCTCCTAATGCACTCTAAAATAGTGGGTTGAATGCCAAAAGAATAGGGTTTAAGAATGTTTGGTTGGGTGGAGTGATCAATTAAAGTGAGTTTGAGCATGGGTGTGAGCTATCACCAAAAAGGGGAGTTTGTTAGGAAAGTGATACATGAAGTGCTTGGCACTATAACCACAAGAATGATTTTGTAAACACATACAACAAACTCAAATAAGTCTGTGGGAAGCAAATTGAACCTTTAGACTTAAACATCCTTATTGAGAACTTACCTAGCAAGCTCCCTATCATAGTGGTATCAGAGCCAACAAAAGATTCAGGAGGAAAGGAACATAAGGGAAAACATGGTGACTAATGCAGAGTTAGCCAAGAAGGTTGAGGACCAAGAAGAGGAAAATAGGGCACTCAGAGAAAGATTAGATCAACTAGCAATGAAACTAGCCGAAGTAGAAGTCAAAACTGAAGAAGTCCATGATAAGGTTGGAGATTAGGGTAAAATGATAACAATAGAGGATGAGGTCCCCATGCCTGACCTTGTCATTGAGCAAGAACCATTATTGAAAGCCTTGAGAGCTATGAGTAGTAAAACCTTAGAGGGAGTGGCTCTTTTTAGTTAGAAGATGGATCCAGATGCTCTTATAGAGTGGATTGAAGGTCTAGAAAACCATTTTGAATGTGATGGAGTAACTAAAGCACAAAAGGTTAAGTTAGAAAAATCAAGGCTGAGAGGGGAAACCTTAACTTGGTGGAAGTTCATCCAAGAGGAAAGGGTGAAAGGAGGTAAGCAACCAATAGCCACCTAGAAAGCAATGGTAGCCAAAATAAAAGAAACCTACCTTCCTGAAGACTATGCTTCACAGGAAAAGACAAAATTTTAGACAAAAAGACCTAGATGTCAGTAGCTACACTAAGGAGTTTCAAAAACTGTGCATGAGATCCAGAGTAGTAGAGGATGAGAGTATACAAGTGGCAAGGTACTTGAATGGGTTAAGATGGAACATCTAGGAAGAGATGAGCTTTTTATGCCCACAAACAGTACACGTGTGTTATCAACTAGCACTTAAGGTGGAAGAGAAAGGTATGAGAAATCAAGAACAAAATAACAGAGGAAGAGGTAGGGGAAGAGATGGTAGAGGCCATAGAGGCAGTTTTGGGGGAAAGATCATAGATCAACGATCCTAGGGAGAGTCTTAACTTCTAGAGAAAAGTGGGGATTCTCATAGCAGACCCAACTATAGGGGTAGGGGATCAAGCAACCTGAGTAAGGGTAGATCTAATGGACCAGGGAGAGGGTCCTACTTCTCAACCATGAAGTTCTGTAACTATCAAAAGTTGGGCCACCCTGCCTATAGATGCCCATAGAAGCCTAGTTCATCCTATGGTGGTGAGAAGAGGGTAAACTATCTTCAGGAAGATGGAGGTAATACCAGAACTCCAACATTGAATCACCTAGCTTCAGAAGATGGTGAGAGTTTAATGATCAAGAGAGTGTTAATGAAGAAGCCACATAGTACAGAGGTCTCACAGAGAAGAGAATTGTTCAGGATTAAGTGTAAAATCATGGGAAAGGTGTGTAAGGTTATCATAACTCAAGGTGCACAAATAACATCATATCAGAGGAAGCAGTGAGTAAATTGAAACTACCTAGGATACAACACAAGGAGCCATACAAATTCAAATGGTTAAATAAGGGACAACATGTGTTAGTAAATGAGCAAGCCTGAGTAGATTTCCACATAGGTGGATATATAGATAGGATCCTATGTGACATCCTTCCTATGGATGCTTGCCACCTACTGTTGGGTAGACTATGGTAGTTTGACCGAAAAGAACACCATGATGGGGAAAGAAAATCCTACTCATTTCAGAAAGATGGAGTAACCTATTAGATTCAATCCCTCATTCAAGAAGGAGAGAGAAGAAATAAAGTGTCTAACATCTTGTTAGTGAATGAGAAAGAGTATAAAAACACTAGAAGAAGGTGAAGGAGTAGGTTTTGCACTCATAGTGAAGCCCAAAGAAGAAAAGGTAGAAAAGAAAGTTGAGATACCATATGAGGTGCAGAAAATCCTTGATAACTTCAAAGCAATAATCAGTGATGGTACCCCTGCAGCTTTACCACCTCCTAGAGCCATTAACCATCAAATTGATTTCATACCTAGAGCCTCTTTACCAAATAAGGCAGCCTATAAGATGATCCCTGAACAAAATGAGGAGGTAGCAAGACAAATACAAGAACTCATAGACCAAGGGCTGATTAGGAAAAGCATTAGTCCTTGTGTAGTACCTACAGTGTTGGCACCTAAGAAGGGTGGAACATGGAGACTTTGTACAGATTCTATAGCCATAAACAAGATCACCATCAGATATAGATTTCCCATACCCAGGATAGAGGATTTGATGGATTGTTTGGGGGGTGCATAGTATTCCAACAAGATTGACTTGAAGAGTGGTTACCATTAGATAAGAATCAAAGAAGGGGATGAATGGAAAACAAATTTCAAAACAAATGAGGGTCTCTATGAGTGGCTTGTCATGCCTTTTGGACTCTCTAATGCTCCCAACACATTCATGAGACTCATGAATGAAGTTTTACATGATTTCATTGGCAAGTTTGTTGTTGTGTATTTAGATGATATTCTTATTTTCAGTAAGACTAAGGAAGAGCATTTGAAGCATTTAACTATTGTTTTGAGACAGTTATCTGATGAACAACTAACCATTAATCTAGAAAAATGTGATTTCTTGAAGCAAGAATCGGTCTATCTTGGTTTTGTTGTATCAGGAGGCAATCTGAAAATGGATCAATCTAAAGTTGTAGCAATAACCAATTGGCCAACTCCTAAGACAACCAGTGATGTCAGAAGCTTCCATGGTTGTGCTCCAATATTAGACACCATCAAAGGGGGTGTAAAGGTAAAGTTTCAGTGGACAAATGCAGCCAATAAGGGGTTTGAATTATTGAAAACTAAAGTAGCTACTCAACCAATGCTCATTTTACCTAGTTTTGATAAGCTTTTTACTATTGAATGTGATGCTAGTAATATTGCTGTAGGAGCTGTTTTAAGTCAAGAAAATAGACCAGTTGCAATCTTTAGTGAGAAGTTGAATGATGCCAAGAAAAATTACTCTTCCTATGATTTAGAACTCTATGCATTAGTACAGGCACTTAGGAAATGGAGACACTATCTTCTTCCTAAAGAATTTGTTGTATACACAGATAATCAAGCACTAAGTTTCTTGAACTCACAGGATAAACTGAATCATAGGCATGTTAAATGGGTAGAATACTTGCAAGCTTATACTTTTAATCTTAAGCATAAGAAGGGTCAGTTGAATAAAGTAGCAGATGCTTTGAGTAGAAGGTTGTTAACTATTCATGAGATTCAAGTTTAGAGCATTGGTATTGATAGTTTTAAAGAGATGTATCCTATTGATGATGATTTTGCTGAAGCTTATAAAGTTTGTCAAGATTTTTAGAATAATTTCCATGGTACACATGCTAATTTCACTTTGTAGGATGGTTTGTTATTTAGGGGTGGACAGTTGTGTGTTCCAAAGGGTTCTATGAGAGAGAACCTCATTCAAGAGAAGCACAATGGGTGCTTAAGTGGACATTTCGGTCTCAACAGGACCTTAGATTTGGTTCAAAGGTTCTATTATTGGCCTAAGATGTAGAGAGACATCAGGAGGTATGTTGAGAAGTTCTTGGTATGTCAGAAAGCAAAAGGTAATTCATCTAATGCTGGTTTATATCAGCCTCTTCCCATTCCACATAGGCCTTGGGATTGCATTAGTATGGATTTTGTGGTAGGATTACCTAGAACTCAAGAAGGGTTTGATAGCATCTTTGTAGTAGTTGACAAATTTAGAAAAATGGCTCATTTTATTCCTTGTAAGACAACACATGATGCAAGTCATATCGCTTACTTATTTTTCAAAGAAGTTGTTCGAATACATGGTTTGCCTACTAGCATTGTTTCAGATAGGGATGTTAAGTTTCTTGGTCATTTCTGGAAAACATTGTGGAAGAGATTGGGTACTAATCTCTCTTTTGGTTCAGCTTATCATCCACAAACGGATGGCCAAACCAAATTTGTGAATAGGTCTCTTGGCAACATGCTTAGGTGCTTGACAAAGGAATATGGGCAGAGTTGGGATCAGCTCATTCATCAAGCAAAATATGCCTACAATGATAGTGTTAACCAGTCTATAGGTAAAAGCCCTTTTGAAGTTGTTTATGGTATGCATCCAAGGGGTATAATGGAGTTGAGGAATATCACTAACTTGCAGCCTAAGAGTGGAACAGCAGATGACATGGCTCAATCCATGAAGGAGGTTCATGAGCAAGTGAGAAAAGCTCTTCAAGATACCTCCTAAAAAGTCAAGGCAAGAGTGGATGCTACAAAGAGAGATGTTCAATTTTCCATAGGTGATTATGTGATGGTTCATTTGAAAAAAGAAAGGATACAAAAGGGAGTTCCAAGAAAACTTCAGATGAGGAGAATAGGCCCTTCCAAGATCTTGGCTAAGTATGGGTCTAATGCTTACAAAGTTGATTTGCCTACTAATGTTTCTTTGTCTCCCATCTTTAATGTTGCAGATCTGTTTTCTTTCAAAGGGAAGACACCTGAGGAGATTCAAAGAGTTTTAAATGTTGCACAATCCCTTTCTGATCTATCTCTCCCTTCTCTTTCTATTCCCTAAGCAGAACAGGTTCTAGACTCCAAGATTCTCAAAAAAACAAGGAATCACACCTACATGGAGCATCTAATAAAATGGAAGGATGAGCCTATCTCAGAGGCCACATGGATACCTGAAGTTGACTTTCATAAGTTTGACATCTCTTCCTCTTTGCTGCCTCAAGGAGTCACATGACTTCTTTGTTTTTGGGGGAGTATGGTGCAGGAGCACCTAGCTGAGTAAAACTCCCATTTTTGAGTATTTAATGATTTCATGTTTGTAAGGTCTTGTTTTATGTTGTTAATGTTTTTTTAGGTTTTTATGTTTCTTTTTTAGTGTTTTTGATCTCATTTTGGGCTCAAGAGATCAAGTTTTGCCTTTCAAGCTTTAAGTTGACAAATTTTGGCAAAAATGGGCAAAATTGCCAAAAAGGTCTTCTAATGCTTTCCAAAGAATTGAAACATGTTTGATAAGTGTTTTTAGGCATATCAAAGTTGTTTAGACAAGTTGATAAGGTTATAGTGTCAAAAATCTCTTTTGGAGCAAGAAAAGTTGTCATTTGGGCTTGTAAAATTGTCAAAACTGTCATTTTCTTGCAAAATGAAGTTATGGAAGCCTCATGTTTGTACTAAGGCTTGATAGCCAACTAGAAAAACTATTAAATGCCTGCATTTTACTTGGAAAGGGTTGGTGATTGTATGATCAAGATCTTCTTAATAAAATCATGAATTTTGGCTTTTATGACTGGTTTTTTCTTCCTTTGTGCAATAGTCCGTACTGTAGCTTCTTAGTCCATACTGCACCTTTGAGAAAGTGTGAAAGATAATTTTATAATTCTCTCCAAGTGATTTTAGTACTGGTTTTCTTTGGCAATTAGTTTGTACAAATTTATATTAGTTTTGTGTGCTCACTGCCCTGTCAAGGGTTTGAAGTTCCAAAATGCCACCACTTGATTGATCCAGATTTGGGATTCCACAAAATGGATTTAGTAAAGTTGGCATTCATGTATATATTGTACATATGATTTTATTTATGCCAAAAGTGTGGTTGGAAGAAGGACTTGAGTGAATACTAGGCAAGTATTGGTTATTTGGCTAGTAACATGAACAAAAACTCAAGATATGCACCCAAAAGTAATTTGGAGTGAACAAATGAATGAGGCAGAGGTATGGGCATGTGGCCAAGGATGTTTAGAATCATCTTGAAGTGTTAGAGTAGCTTGTTCCATTTAATCATCCTCATTTTGTAAACAAAACAGTGAGTTCACTGTTTTTGTGAATTGTGTTACCAAAATGCTCAAGGAATGCTTCAAAGCATAATCCAAGCCTTGTAGCTGAGAAGGCAATGTAATAGGAAGAAACTCTAGTGTTTTTCAAACCTCATTGAGGTATATTTACAATTCAAACTCTTCATTATGCAGGTCAAAAAGTGTAACAACTATTGACTGGTAAAAGGGCAGCAAATTGACAATGACAGTGGCAATTTTACTATTTTCTCACTTGTTTGCCAAGTGTTTGGCATTATGTGTGCAGGGCAGTAATAGGGAAAGGTTCTATTTGGTGTGGCAGAAATCCTAAGATGTTTTGGAGGCTTGAAGAGTGCAGTTGGAGAGACTTTCCAATGTTTTTTGTTCTAAACCCTACCAAACCCCCCAAATATGCCTAAAATGGTGGGCAGTCCTCTTGTTGCTCTAACAGTGGCCCAAACCATGAAAATCCATCAGCACATACCTCTAAAACACCTTCCAAAACAAGTTTATTGAAGGAGAAGCCCATCATTGGGCAGGGTGAGTAAAAAGGTGACAATTACACCTCCAAGGGCTAGTAGCCCTTTGACTGCATAACACACAATTTTTAGAATCCGATTGCAAGGAGGAGTTCGGGGCTCATGAGACTTTGTGTGGACATTCCAAAATAGTAAAACAAGTGACATTTGGAAGCTTGGATAGTGTGTTGCCTCATTTGGGGGTTTTTGACTTTTGGTTGGTGAGTGAGTAAGCCAAAGACTATGGGTCTTAAACCAAGTATGGACATCAAACCTTGAGCAAATCTTGCTGCTCTATATGTCCATATTGGAGTCTCCTAATGCACTCTGAAATAGTGGGTTGAATGCCAAAAGAACAGGGTTTAAGAATTTTTGGTTGAGTGGAGTGAGCAATTAAAGTGAGTTTGAGCATGGGTGTGAGCTATCACCAAAAAGGGGAGTTTGCTAGGAAAGTGATACATGAAGTGCTTGGCACTATAACCACAAGAATGATTTTGTAAACACATACAACAGCCTCAAACAAGTCAGTGGGAAACAAATTGAACCTTCTAGACTTAAACATCCTTATTGAGCATTTACCTAGCAAGCTCCCTATCAGATACAGATTTGGATAAACTGCCGGACTAGGGAAGGACGCATCCCGATGGGCAGGGTGTGGATTTAGATGAACTTCTAGACATGGGAAGGATTCATCTCGATGGGCAGAGTATGGATAGATTTATGGATGACAAAAGACAAGTTGGATGTGAAAGGTCTAAAAATGAGAGGATTATTTCTTGGATTTGATTAACAAAGTATGGATGGGTGCTTGGATTAGGCACAAGTCAGTGCGAGATTAGTTTGATAGATTTGATAGGAATTGAAGAAGGATAAATGATTGATTAGATAGGATGGAAAAAGGGGATGGATGATTGAGTAGGATTGGATTGGGGATGGGATTATTGATTAAATTGGAATAGATGGAGAATGTGATTTGATGAGATAGGATTGGATTAGAAATTGGATAGGATGGGGTTGGATTGGTGGATATGATTTGATTGACTGGAACCAATGACAAGGGAGAACCAAGGATTGTTAAGAGGATGGATGAATGGAAGGAGGGATTTATTGTATGGATAGGAGACATATGGATGGAGTGGATGGATATGTATAGGATATGGAGGAATAAAATATGGAGGGTAAGATGGTGGAGACCCAAGGACTATGATGCAAAGGAGTGCAATGCCCCACACTAGAGGTATTGGAATTAAGGATGCAAGGATGGTGGATAAAGATGTATGAGGTGGAAGGATAATGTGTAATGGATATGGATGGTAGAGGATTAAGGCTTGAATGCTCCAATCATGCATGCATATACCTTATTTTGCCTTTATATGATCAAGACAAAAAATAGGAATGGAGGATTCATTTTGATAGGATGAGGGATATGAGATAGAGTATATGGATAGGATAGTCAAGATCAAAGATAGGAAAGGAGAATGGACTTAGATATGATGCAGATGGATGGGAGGATTGTGTGGGTGAAGCTTGCCCCCAAGTGTAGAGTGCAAGAGGATAGAATTACACATGACGCTTTTTTACCAAGTTTTTGTCATGGTACTTATCCAAGGCACCACTAGAAGTGGTTTTCACCATTGGATGAAATGATTTTCCTTTACTTTTTTCTGATTTTTTTTTTTTTTGAATTTTTGGAAATGTATAGGGATGAGGATGAGTGGATATGGAGGATAGTGAATGCATGGCAGAGGAGGGGAGGACTCAAGCATTGATTTTCATGGATAGTATCCCTTAAGGATGTGCTTCATTAAACCAAAATAGTTGGAGGTATGCTCATAGATGTTGGTGAATATAATTGGGGAGATGAAATGGATAGGGGATGAAAAATAAGGATTTGCAAAGGATTGGACTAACGGAGTGGGATTGTGAAAAAAGGATGGTGGATAATGGATGGGGTTTTGAAAAATTTGTGGAAGATAAACATTGGCACACACCTTGAAGGGTGGTGGAGTAGTCGGGGAGAGTTTTTTGAATTAGATGGGGGATAGAGTGTAGATTTTGGGAAATGACGACCCAAAGTAGAAGAAGGGGATGATGGAGTTGGGATGGTGGATTTTGGGACATAAGGACCCAAAATGGATTTTGAAGATGGAGGAATGTTAGATGGAGGATTAGAGGACTTTATGAATGGATGGAGCTTTTGGATTAGCAAGTTTGGATGCCAAATTTGATTTTTCTTTGGGATGTATTGCCTCTTTTGGGAATCCACATAGTTTTTTCTTTTTTCTTTTGGGGCCTTTGTGGCCTTTTTTATTTTTCTTTCTTTCAGATCAAATTTTTCTTTTGAGCATGTCATTTTGAGGGGACATGTTGATCCTTTGATTTTTGTGGATTTTGAGCTTTATGTTGTTTAGGTTGGGCATCCAAATTGCTTCCAATAGCAATGGGATGAGTGCATGAGGATGAATGACTTATCGATTTTATGGATGGTGGGATGATGGAAGGAGCGCGTTGGGAGGAATTCAATGATGTGTGCCTTTGTTGATATTGTTTTAGGATTATTTGAGGTGATAGGGTGGCATATGGAGGGATGTAAGGACCCAAAATGGATGGAAGGAATGGAGGATTTAGCTTTGGATTATAGGGTCCCAAAATGGATGTGGATGATGGGGGATAACATGATTTTGATTTGTACGAAGGAAATTTGGATTTAAGAGGAATAGAGGATGTACCAAAATCTTGAGCATTAGCTTGAGGACCCTTGTTATTTGGGAAATGAGATGCGAGTCCATTTTGAGGGGGATGAGATGTGAAAGCACTATTAGGATCTTTAGATGGATTGGGATTGTGACATGGAGATGAAGGGATACTTTTATCTTGACTAGGAGGGGTATCATGAGATAGAAGAGGATCATGCAATGGAGGGAGAGGGTTGGATAGAGGAATCATATGATCATGAGAAGAAGTGGAGGGGATGACATAATTAGATGGAGTAGAGGGAGATGCATCATGAGATGGAGAGTATTATATGCTATCATGCTTTGGAACAAGATTTTGGCATGTTTGGAGTTGTGGGGATTGTGTGATGGAGGAGGATATGGAAGCTTTGATGTGAGTAGATGGGGAAATGGGGGTATCATGAAGTGCGGGGGATTGGGATTTGTTTTGAGGTGGAGGTGATTGGGGTGGATGGAGGACTTGAGGAGACTTTGCCACTTTGATTTGAGGTGAGGATTGTGTCTCCTTTGCTAGCATGTCCTGGATAAGATTATGGATGATAGATTTGGAGGACGTGGATAATATGGATTATGGAGGATTAGGATTAGATGGAGAATTGGGATTAGATGGGGGATGAGGGTTGGGATTGGATGGAGGATTAGGATAATGGATTGGGGAATTAGGATTAATGCTTGGAGGAATATGGAGTAAATGATTTGGATGGGGAGTAGAGGTAATGAATGCATTATATAAGGATGGGGATTTGGATGTAGATGAGGGGGAGATGAAGGTATATATGCGAATGAGGGATAATATGGAGATACAGATGGGGAATAAGATGGATTTCCCTTGTTGAAGGTAGAGGAATGATAAGAGATATGGTATAGATTGGGATTAGGTGCAATGTGTTGAGGTGAGATGGATGAAGGTATGATAGGTGGATGACAGATTATGGGATTGACTTGGTAGGTAGGTTTGTGAACTTCCATGAGCATCTTCTCATACCAAGCTTTTAAATTTTGGGTAGTCATGTTAAGAGTGAAGGATTAGATTGGAATTGGACGAATATGTCTTTGGGGGAGAAAGATTATGAAGATGATGTTAAATGAAGATGTGGATTAGGACTTGGATTGGAATGATGATGGATTATATTTGATTAGATTTAGATTGGATTTGATGTGGATTGGAATTGGTTTGATTGGATTGGTCCTTAGATTAGGACTTGGCTTGATTGGATTGGTCCTTGGATTAAGACTTGATTTGATTGGAATGGGTCCTTGGATTAGGACTTGATTGGATTAGATTGGATTGGATTGAATTTGAATTGGATTGGATTGGATTGGATTAGATTGGATTGAATTGGATGATTGATTGATGAGGGATTGGATAACCGGATTAGAAAGATGGATTGATTTGATTGATTGAAATCTTGGAGATTTGATTGGATTAGAGGGAGAATGATTATGGAATAATAGATAAATAATAGGTAGAATAAAGGGGGAGGCTACCCGAAGTTAGATGAATGATTTGGACAAAAATATTGGTTGAGGACGGATTATTGTTTGAATGGATGAAAGTGGATTGGGGATTGGAGAATTTCTTGGATATATAGAAATGGATTAAAGATTTGATAATGACAAGAAGGAATTTCCTTGGCAAGAAATGTCAAGTAAAGAAAACACAATGGTCAAAAGAAGTTAGACTCAAAAGACACTCATGCTCCTTCACAACATATCCTATGGCGAGAAAAGACTATAGTCAATGGATCCCAATTGGTTTCTCGGCTACGCTTACCCAGAGTGGACACTTAGATGCTTGACCCCACTGGCTCCCCTCCATGCCACTCACTTCTCCAAGGAAGCCAAGCATCAATTCCCATGAAAACTCCTCACGGAGAACTATGTGTCTCTACTAAGGGCCGTAAAAATATGAGCGTCTTCGGAGGTCTGACCTCCTGCACCAATGACTAGAAGGTTTTTGGCCACTATGCACAAGGTGTTTAGTATGGCCTCCCATTAGGAGCTACACTTTGTAGTTGTGCAAGCGCAATTGAGGCCTATATCCCAATGAAGAACCAAGAACTTAGCAGTCACGCAAGCATGATTGAGATTTCTAGGATCCTACTAAGCACCCAATGTGAGAGTGAACTCTCATATAGCCCCAACCATTGAGTCTTTTGATCTCAATAGCCTATTTATTATAGTGAGTTGGGAACCCCAGGTCGGGGTGTACTCACTTGGGTCGTTCCCCTCTCAGTGGCTCTAAGAGAAACTCGAGAGGGCAGGCCCGTTAAGGGTAAACATGCAATAAACCTAGAAAAGACCAAAGGGGTCTAGATTTCTGATTGCCTAGATAGGAAAGAGCATACTCTCCTACCCTTTAACTCTCCAAGACAAGTAAAAAACAAGATTATTTTACCCCCTAATTAGATCTAGGTGCCTAATAAAAGAAACACAATGTTTGCTTGAACTTCCTAGGCAACCTGCAAAACCACCTAATTAGTAGTTTGAAAATGAAGTCTTCGACAAGCGTCCTGCAAAAGACAAAAAAATGAAAAAAAAAAATTTAAATTTTTTTTGGGAACGAGTAGAAAAACAAGAACAAAAACTTTTCTACTAAAGAAAAATGTGGATTTGGGTGAAAATTTGATGGGCAATTGGGGTTTGATTAGGTTTTTGACACTTTCCAAGGGATATGAAAGCATAAAATGGGGATTTTAGAAGCAAGGTGAAGGAATGGAAAAATTTATCCAAGAGGGACAAAGGAGCAAAAATTGGAGGTGATTGGATAAAACTAGAAGAAGTTATGGCAAACCCTAAAAATAGAGAAATGTGGGATTTTGGGCTTCAATAAGTAGAATTTGGGATAAGGGCCTCAAGGAAGGAAATGTGCAAAATGAAATTGCGGGGGATCTAGTGAAGTTTGGAGGGAAACGAAGTGAAGACAAGGAAGATATATGGTGAAAAAACAATAAATTTTACTTTTTTTTGTTTTTTGATTATTCCTGCGGCCGCGTTGATTAGTAGACAGTCGCGTTAATGCGCGAGCAGTCGTGCTAACAGACAAAGTATTAGCATAAAATAGATAGCCAAAAAAATTGTAGTTGCGCTGATCTAAGCGCTCACGCTATTGCGTGGGCGCTTGCGTCAAAACAACAGGAGTTAGCACCTGGAAATTCAAATTCAAATTTTCTCACAAAAACCTTGCACTAGTTGCAGAGCAGTCGCACTAAAGCGACAACTAAAAATAAAAACACAACTAATCTAGTGTATTTTTGGGATTTTTTTGATTAAATTCTATAAAACAGAGATAGAAGTGCGAAGAATGGAAAGAATGAAGAAGAGGAGTTAGATGTATTTTCAGGATGTGGGTCCCACTGGGCATGCTAGAATGAAGAGGGGAAAATGGAATGAGAGGTTAAATGATCCAAAAACACAATGAAATGAGCAAGAAAACACTAAAACATCAAAAGATCATTTTATACCTTGCTATTTTACCTCTCCCTTGGATTGAGCCTTCGGTGAAGTTGAATAACGCCTCTCTTCAACTTGATTGGATGGGTTCCTTCTTGATGGATGTGGAATGCTCTCCAAATGCTCAACAAGGTAAGGTAAGTGGATTATTGGATTGGATTTGGATGATGGATAGAATGATTTGATAACTGAGGATTATGAGGACATGATAGAGGGATGATTTTAAGAGGATGAGAGGAGAAAAGAGCAACATAAGAATGCCATAGAAGATGATGATTGATTTGTGAGGAGAAGAGGTTCCAATTTATAGCTTTGAGGCCAATGGAGGGATAAGATTGATTTGATCATGAAGGGTTGAGATTTATTAGAGATAGAAGGCATGGATCAAGGGTGCCTTGGGAAAATAAACAAGAATATTAAATTCCTTGGGAAAAAGGGGAGAGAAATTTGAATTTCAAACATGAGGAATTAAAAATTCCAAAATAAGGATGCATTGAGGGATTCAAAGAAATTTGAATTTCTTTGAGAGACTCAATGTTGATGTGATGTGAGTGGGAATTAAAATTTGAGGGATAATGATAAGCATTATTATGCGAGATTCTAGAAGGATTAATTAGGTTGAGTGGGATTAGGAAAAGTGATTTGTAGGAATTGATGAATAATGATGAACAGTAAATACCCAACAGATATTGAGAGGGTGGGGGTGAATCAGTATAGACAAAAACTTCTTTAACAACTTAAACTGCAAAGACCGCACTAATTGGTAAACAACATCACCGATCTAAATCAAGGCAATACCGTTAAAACACAGTGACTGTAAAAGTCATAAACCGGTAACAATTAGATCTTCACAAAACCTAATATCTCATTTCCACTTCACCCATATGCTTAAACAAGTAATACATCAGAAATATAATGACCACTGGATCAGCTTGCATTACCGCTTAACAGAAAACACTAAAACATCACATGAAAAAGAATCACACATGACACACTTATTTTTCACCTGGAAACCCAACTGGGAAAAACCACGGTGGGGATGAATACCCACAAGTTGTTCTTGAACTCTTCTGAAGTTCACTCTGTTAGGAGCCTAGTCCGGTTAAAGACTTTACAACAGGTTCTACTAGGAACTGATCCTGCTTGGGATCACCCGGTTAGAGGTTAAAACCCTGTTAAAGGTTACCTTGTAAGAGGATTTTAAGAACTCAATGAGTTTGAGTCACCCTGTTAAAGGATTTACAAAAATCTTGTTAAAGCTACCCGGTAAAGGGATTTTCCAACTGCTAAAATGGTTAGAAGTCAACAGGTAATACACTGATCTGATAACAACACTTAATGCCAAGGCAGATCCACTTTCGTTCCTTTACATCTGCAATTACCCTCTGCAGGTATCTACTCACTTATCTGGTCTGGCAAGAATCACCTCACAGACAATCATTTGCCAACAACTTCAAATAAAAATCATCATCGACCTTATAGACAACAATTCAGTTGGTAGCCAAAACCTAAAACCCTAAGCATCTAGGTTAACAATACAGTCGGTCCAATCTTGGTCATTTAAACACATTACATAGGGTAGAACAATCTTGAACAAATCTCAAGATGTTCTCCATTGTCCGTTCTTCACTGCTTCTGGAAGCTGATAACCCATCACGTGCTCTCCACTGTTTACTAAGATTTTGCTCATTCCCGAGGTGGATAAAATCAATCTTCTTCATGCAAGATCCTCAAGAAGATCCTTCACGCACACAAGGCTAACATGGCAACGCAATCTAATCTTCATTTCAATGCTAACTCATCATAGGATGTTGTCGATCGAATCACACAAACTTGGAATGCATCAACCAGAAACCCTGAAGCTGACAATACCAACCGATAGTCATATCAAATGAAACCCCGATACAAACTTTCCATTTACCAGTTCACACTCCAACATATCGGTTCACTTTTTGTATATACTGGTTCATACCATCATACTAATTCACTTGCCAGTTTGCTTACTTCAATATACCGGTTCATACTCCAACATATTGACATCAATGACAACATACAATCCGAGAATGTCATCAAACTCTACACATATGCCAACAGGAATCACATGACTAGGTTAATTAATTAAAATTAATTAACTGAGTGGGTTTAGAGGAAATAATTATTGGAGAGGACTTTAGAAGAATAGGGGAATAATTAATTTAGTTGATAAATTAATTATTGGACAATAGCGATATAATTCATTAAAGTAGATTTAATTAACAGTGAGAAGAATAAGGATAACACAATTAAGTCAATTAATTATGTTGACAGGCTTAAATTAGTTAAATATTAATTTTAGGTGTCTACACTTGTTAGGAGCTTTACTCTATTAGGAGTAACCTTGTGAAAGGATTTAGAACCCAAGCTAATGAGTCACCCAGTGAAGGGATTTATACAATCAGGCCTATCAGGACCTACTCAGTGAAGGGATTTTGAGTTTGCTGCAACTATTAGGGAACAAAAGATGTATGATATGAAAATAGCACTCTCTGCTTGCTTGTACAAATCCTTTCATGCTCCAATCTGCTTCTCTCTTGCAAACACACACACTTATTTAGCCACACTCTTCTTTTGATCACCGACACAGTAAATTATCACAGACTTACCCTAAATAGACTTTACAACTTAGTCGGTTACAAAAACCTAACCTCATACTAAGATTTACATCATAGATCATCACGGATCTTTACAAATCATTACAGATCATCATATGGATCATTACAACAAATTACAAATCTATTACACTCATTGAATGATCACCGCACATCGATCTGATACACTTTCAAACCCTTAGCTCATTCTACTAAGCACTTTTCTCATTCCCAAGAAATTCACTCTTTGTACACACCAAAACATCTTATCACTTCACGCGGATTCAGCCACGTCATCACCATCTTACAAACATAATGTAATACACCGCCGAACTCAAAATCATTACCAGTTATAAGATTTGGATATTGGTTCTTAAACCCTACTAAAACCTTACAAAAAATACATCAGTCAATCACAAACATGACTTCCGGTAGCCAAAACATGATGCGGTTCCAGTCATAACCTCATTACAGTGTTATAAACACATATTCCAAACCACAACACCAAATTCCTCATCAATATCTAGATCCAATTACTAAAGCATAACATAGTTTCACATTTATCAGTTAAAGTCCTATTTGCCAATTAAATGTCAAATCCATTCCATAGCTTTCCGATCAATCATAGATGACTTAGATAACATGATAAAGAAATGTAACCATAGTTTCCATCAAACAAAATCTCAACAATATCATCACCAACAACCCTTATACAGATTCATCAATATCATCAACAATTATGCCAATATGCCAACAATATGCTCTCCAAGTCCTCTAATAGTGTTCACCATTTCATCAGTTCTTTGAAGATAGTCAACAATCTTCTCTTCATCTTTCATCTTCAAGCCTTCAAACTGACCTCTTAGTGTTTGCAGTTCAGTCTCCTTGACCTTGACATCGCCTTCAAAAAACTTTTCTTATCCCAAGTTTCCTTGGCGGATGAGTAGTGCATAACCTTAACAAACTCATTATTAGACAATCCACTGAGAATAGCATGCTTGGACTTGGCATTGTTTTCATACTCCTTAGCATCTGGATCTGTAGGAGTAGAATTAGGGACATTATACCCATTGTTCACAGACATCCAAACATCAAAACCTAGGGAGGACATATAGATTTCCATTCCTCTTCTCCAGAAGGCATAGTTGGTACCATCAAACATGAGACCTTTGGAGGAGAAGGATTCATTCCTTGCCATTGTGTTCTTACACCATAATCTACCCAAGCTAGAGAAATCTTTGACCAACTAGGAACCTAGGGATCTGATACCAATTGTAGAACACAAGATATCACTGAGAGGGGGGGGGGTGTGAATAAGTGATTATAAACAATTTCAAGCAATGTGTGCAACTGGTAGGATAAGGAAAGAACTAACAAGCAACCACACATACTAGAACATCACATAACACTAGATATATGAGGACAACCCAATATGGGAAAAACCTGGATCAGAAATGCTGGTGGGGATCTACTGCTCCAATCCAGCCTCACAATGAAATAATAGTTTTAAAATGTTTAGGGCACCAACCCAAGGAGCACCAACCCCTAGCAATTTATGGGAACCTACCCAAAGGAGCACTGACCCCTGCACCGAGAACCTACTCAGTGAAATACAATGAGATAGAAAATCAATACAATGATAAACACCTGGTTACAAATGAGTTTTGTAACACCTGGAAACTATTTACTTTGTCGGTTAAACTCTTTTATGTTACACTGCTTCTCTTTTCTACCGGTCCTCTGTTCTTACTGTCTGAATCCTCTACAAGTTAGTTTCTACCTTGTCAGATCTTCTCTGAAACTCACTCTACTCTCCTTCACTCTCTACTGCTATCTTACCAGTTCAAACACTGTCGGTTTAACAGACTGTTATACTCTATAACAGTTTACCGGTTACCTTAAACCTTGTCGGTTAAACCTTCCTCACCGGTTCTTCAACTAACACTCAGTCACTTCAAGATTATGTTATCAACACTCAGACTGATCAACTTGGCAGAATCACACTTCATCCAACATTCTATCTCTTTTCTGCCAACAACTCAAGTCTTAGACTTGCATATTTATATACATGCTTTCCCACCAAAACAAAACTCAAACTTCACGCACTTAGGGTTTTCTTCACTGACCTTGATCCATATCAAATCGGATCTCATCTTCTTGAATCGATAACCTGCAAGAATTGAACAAAAATCTTTGTCCTCTTTTTATTCTTCCTATAAACGTTTACTATATTTAGCAAACTGGACTCTGTTCATTAGTCTTGATTTTGTCAATCGCAATAAATGATCTAGCAGATTCCTTCTCCATGATTAGCAAGACGATTAGATATCTTGCTTCGATAATAATGTCAAAGAATAAAATCTCTGCCCTTCGATCTGCTTTGAGCCACAATCCTCTGCAACATATAGTGTTTTTCGCAATCGTCATTTAATATCGGCCTAGTCGGAAAACTACCTCGCCGACGCACCATTCACCTACCACTACATGTTTTCCATCCGGAGTCCACGTGACATCTCTGTCAGCATCCAACTTATTGATTTTGTCGGTTCAAACTCAATCACCGACCGAACATGCTACTGGTATACTATAACCGATTAACCTTCATATCATGCACTTCCATGTTCTGTCAGTTAGAACATGCTATCTCGGACCACACTTACTGAGTTGCTTGCCAGTTGACAAACTCCCCAGTTGACATCAACATGCCAACAACCTCCAATGTCGGTAACAACATCTTGCATACCATTTGGCATCAACATGCCAACAACCTCCAATGTCGGTAACAACATCTTGCATACCGATTGACATGCTTACCGATTGACATTAATGACAACACAATGCCAACAAAATGATCCACTTGTCCCAAGATGTTCTTAGGCACTTGACGTGAATTGAGTGGCCCCTTGTGGGGGAGTTTAAAGGTGAATCTACAATTTAGAAAGAAGGATGTAAGATGGGGTCAAAAAATGACTTTTTGTGTGCACTAAAAACAACATACTAACGAACATTCCAGAAGAAGATATAACATAACAGATTGAGACTAACCTGCATAACGACTTTCAGGCAAAAGTAGAGGGACTGAGTCATCCATCTCGACCTTCTACCAATTTTAGCTCTAAAAAATTGCAGACTATAGATCTCTTCACTATTTTGTACCTGTTTTCATGGGTCCATCACATGTTTGTGCACACAGAAAAGATGGAAAATGTTGGGTAGAAAGGGATTTGCATGTCAAACCTCAATTTAAGAATTAACCTTTAAATTTAATTGAAAGATATGTTTGAACACTTGATGTTATAACACTTGATATAGAAATCTTTTTTTCTATGCATACAATAGTACCTTAGCACTCCATGTGCCCTATTATGTTGGTCCTTACCCTATGACATTGATAGTTTATCTTTATTGGGGGCTCTTTGTCATGTGTGGTTGTACAATTTAAGTTACAATCATACTTGGAGAGTAGCATAATATTCATTATTCCTTGTCTCCATGCTTTGGGGCAAGAATAATATCTCGATTCTCTATCTTTTTCAAAAATTGCCTTTTCCTTTGAGTTGCATTTTTCATAAGTTGAGGTCCTTTCTTACATAGAGTGGTCTTCCATGCGAGTATATATATGTCTCTTGGTTGGACATGATATTTTTTTGAGATGGCACATATTTTTATGAACAATATCTCCTTAGTAAATGTGTGCAATCTTTCACTAAGAGTCTACTTTTTTCTAGCGATAGCTCGAAGGTGTGCATTCTAATTCTCCTTCCCCTATCAAAGACATTATCTTTATCAAAGACCCCCTCTGTTTTTGGAGGTCAATATCTTTGCATAAATATATCTTCCTTCGTGAATCCCACAAAAAGATCCATTTACACTTGTTGTAAGATATCTCATTTACAACTATCTTTTTCTTGCTTATAAGAGTTATATTTCTTTAGCTTGGAGTTAAATGCATAGTATTTCCTAAAGGATATCTCCTTCATGATGAAGGTTTGTATCCTTATTTCTATTTTTTCTTTAAGACATAAACATAGGGCTATGTTGACATCTTAAGGGGTTTTATACATCATGACCTCTTTGTAACATATGTTCAATGCAAATTATAGATTTATTTACATGATGCCTTGCTTGGTTATCCTAGTGAAATTGAAAATTACGGTTTTCTTTACAAACAACATGCTTTGTTGGGTTAACCTTATGTCTTAGATGGGATATACATACTTGAAACCAGACCAAAGTCCTAGACGAGATGTTTCATTATTGAAACAACATTTTCAATTGCATGACTTATATACAGGTTGTTGTATGCTCAAAACCAGATCAAAGTCTTAGACAAGATACTTAAATCCAAGAATTGGACAACGATATATATAGTAGGATGAGTTGACTGGCATAACACAACTTTCTAGACCTTTCAACTCTTCATTTTTTCAACTTCAGGTTGTTGAATGCTCAAAACCATATCAAAGCCTTAGATAAGATGCCTAACTCTAGGAATTGGACAACAATATTTATAGTAGGATGAGTTGAATAGCATAACACAAATTTCTAGACCTTTCAACTCTTCTTTTTTTCAACTTCTTTAAGGTAGGTTTACTAGCTTAAAACATCTTGCTAAACCTTTCAACCCTCCTTGTGATACATTTTTAGGACGAGTAGAACTAGCATAACACAACTTGGTAGACTTTTCTAACTCTTCCTTCCTACATAGATCACACAACATAACACAACTTCTCCCATGAAAATTCATGTTTTTGTGAATAATCTAGCATAATACATCTTTCTAGTTTGTGGAATCCACATTCTCTTTTTCTCTCTCTCATGGATCACCTAGAATTACACAACTTGCTAGGCTATGGAGTCCATGTTTTGTTCTTTCTTCTCCCCATGAGATCATAGCTTTGCTAGTTGTTGGATCATGGTTTATCACTTGATGCATGCTCTAATTCTTTCCATGCGACCACTTATGTTCTTGTAATAGCATTCTGAGAATGAGATTAGTAGCTAAGACATTTTGACTATTGAGGTCTCTTCAACTAGTTGACTTGGAGCCTTTTCTTTTAGTACTAACCCCTCTATTATGTGTCTTTTGACTTTGTTTGTCTTTGTTTTGATTTTTTGTCTATGTATTGTTTTGTGTATCCTTGCATGTGAATGTGGGAGTTAAGATGCTAAGATTAGGGGATTGATTCCTCAAAATTAGTGTTGTCTTATTTCTTTGTGATCTCACTCCTAGTTGCTCATAGACCTATCCCTCTCTCTTCCTCATCTTTTTACTTTGCTGTGAGTATTTGCATAGGCTCATACTCCCATAAAGTGGGGGCTAAATTTAGTGTTGTAAATTGGTAGCCTTGTACAATTTACACCACCTTTTGTGCCTCTACTTTAGCATGGCCCATCTTAGTACTCCCCTAGGTTCGTTTTGGACCCTTTTTACCTCAAATCTGATGTCACCTAGTTGCATGACTGAGTGGACCCCATCTTGGGACTGTACCCTCCTAATTTCCTACTTGTTTACCCTATTTTGAGAGGACTAGGGCACTTCGAGTGCCCTTGTCTGGACCAAGGCACCTTGAGCACCATGGCTCTCGTTAAACATGCACTAATTCAAATGGGTCAGTGCACTTTTCCTCCCTAATGGATTTTGCCCCCCCTAATTACCCTAGAAACCCTATATAAGAACATTCTTCCTATTTATTTTTAAATAACAACACAACCGAAGCTAAGCATTTTATTCTTCTTAATATACATTAAGTGGTTTTTAGATCTAGATATTAACTAAGTTGAAATTGCATAACACTGATTCATCCCCCCCCCCTCTTAGTGTTCCTTGGATCCTTGATTCCAACACTAGGAACCATGGCAAGAAAATTTGACAAAGTAGATGACGACAATCAAATCTAGCTTGTGAAGGCTTGAAAAGTGGATGATCAGGTCAGCCCACACCTCCGACAAGATATTATGTGTGTCATTTTGATTCAAAAAAGATTCAGTTTGTCTGTAGCTGCCATTTGGAGGATCTGGTCGGTGCACACCTCCTAGTCCCGACAACTCAACCCAAATTTTTTTGTCATAGGTTCTGATATGTTTCTCATCCTCGGATTGAATTTTATAGCTCTACATGACATGTGGAACTTACTATTACTATTATTTTAAAAAATACACATGAAACAAAACATATTTTTCAGGTGTTGCAAGATTGCATGACTCTTGAGATCATGCTATTGCATCAATAGGGAATGAGAATTTGATTTCAAATACAACATCTTAACATAGAAGTTAGCAGTTATTGGACACTATCGTTGGTTCCTAACAACTAATTGGAAGGAATTAGTGAGGGCACAAATTTTATTTAAATTTTGAATGTTCAATAATCATTTTTTTGTACTTACATATCAAACTTGGATTACTTTTGTGTACTTAGATCCATCCTAAAATCAAGAATGAATAATGAATATCAAGACTGGTCAATAAAGATATGCAGAAATGAAATCAAACAAAATTCAAATTATTTGCCAACTTTTAGACAAAAATATACAACTAATAAATACATAAATATAATCATATCAAAATAACTTAAAATAAAGAAAGAAAGAAAGAACCTATCAATTATAGCCAAAACATAACATTTCTTACTTTTGAACTTTAAAAAAGAAAACCATAAATAAAAACACTTATCTCAATATAAAAACAAAAAATTCTTTATAATTAAATCTTTATTTAATTAAAATTAAACTTCTTCCTTTTTTTGAGAATAAAAAGTCCTGTTGTTGATAGAATAATACCCCTCAAACACGTCCCACACGTTGAAAAATGTCAAAACTGTGCCGTAATAGATGGACAAAATTGAAAGGCCGAATTGATGTCAGTCAAACATTTGCCATTTTCTTACACTCTCTTCACACGGCCAACACGTTTTCTTACTTTACTTATCTTCCTCATACGCGCCTTTGGACGTTGGCATTCCATGGGAAGCTTCGCATGCAATAAATTCTCTCCCTTTCCTCCCTTAGATTTTCTTGAAAAGGTTGGAATTGTCGGCATTCCAGATTAAAAAAGACGGCAAAAAAATTCCATCTACGCGTAGACCACACTGCAATTCCTCGAAGCCTGGAAACCTGTTTCATAATCGAATGTCTTCTATATAGATCCATTTCATGCTTATGAACTCTGCAACAAATTTATATATTATATTCTGGTGCTTCTATTTAAGTTATAGATTATAAAAATGAGACAATACGTGCACTCTGAAATCCCTCGTCTTCGCTGGACTTCAGACCTTCATCGATCTTTTATCAATGCAATTCACAGCGTTGGGGGAGAAAAAAGTGAGTGCTCGCCCAACTGGTATTTTACAGTAGATTTTTCTTGTATGGGATGAACTCTTTTGTGTTTAAGTTTTATTTATTCTTTCGCTGTGTACAGAGGCCACACCAAAGCTTATTGTGGAGCTAATGGGTGTAAATGGAGTCGGGATTTCCCATGTCAAAAGCCATCTTCAGGTGCCATTCTCAACATACCATTGTTTATAATTTTTTAGTCAAAATCCATAGTAAAAAAGTGTTTTTGTTTGCTTCTTCTATGTTTGTTTATCATTTCTTTAATTCAGACTTGGCAGCTTAATTTGAAATGTGTGATCTGTGATCTGTGATAACACCATTAGCAATCAGGTGTTTGGCCGAGTAAGAATTTAAAAGAGTCTTCAAATTGTCTGAAAAGGTAGCCTCTCTAAGATGTCTGATCTGTTGATCTGTTTTTATTTACAGATGTATCGAAATAGGAACAAAAGTGAAAATTGTCAAGGTAAGCGAATTGTCACACTGTAATTACAATAAATTATTCTCGTGTTCTTCCAGTTTTATTCAATTTATCTTTAAGATTTTATGATTTATTTATTATTTCGATGATGAATCATAAAATATGATCTGAAATATCATACAATCAAATTCCGAAATTCTACAATCTCCCATCTGCACTCAACCTACCTCTTCTCTCCTCCTTTTCTTCTTTTATCCTGTGTCTTACAATCCTCGAGCTTCTAGGAATTCTTTCTACCTCTTCTCTTACAATCCTCCAGCTTTCTGGAATTCTTTCTACCCTCCAGCTTCTAGGAATTCTTTCTACCTCTTCCTGCTCCTACAATCTCCTGTCTCCTCACATAGGGTATTCCATTCCTCTTCTTACAAAAAGAATCAATATTTTATAGGAAAAATACTGTACATAATTGAAGTTTCTATAGTTCATGAAGATCAATAGTAATTTTGTAGATTTTTCTGTTGATAATTATAATTTTAGAATATTTGGAAGATTTTTTAAAAAATATGTTAAAGTATTGACGTTATTGTTTTGATTTCACATGGAACCCAAATCAGGAAACCACCATGTTGAGAAACATGAGAATAGCAGAAAGCGTTCGAGACATGCAGATGGCAATGCCCGATTAGCAAATTTGGACCAAGAGTTAGAGAAGTATAGGTCCTCCATATACTCACACAAAAGGTAATAAATCAAAATATTTGAGGCTCCTACTGAATATCTTTGTGGGTATTTTTACTATTTTCATTTTCCTAACTGGGTATGTTTCCTGTTTCTGGAAAATGCAGATTGAGGGCATGCAAAGTTCAATCTTCCTTCCCAAAAGAAGAAGCTCTACAACTAAATGATAGAACTTGTGGGCCTTACACTCAAATGACTTCATATAATCAGCAATCTCGGAATCAAAACGATCAAGTGAAGAGAAAATTTTGTGCACAATGGCGTGACAGTAAAAAATATTGCAGACATCCCACATCAGATTCAGTGGTAAATTATCACATTTTCTGTCATTCTTATTTTGTGGGTTATTTATACGGTTTCTCTTTTGATTGTCCTGGTGATTTTGGTTGATGGATCCATTTATATTTCTTCAGAAAAGTGGCATGGAAGATCTAGGGGAACTCTGTCTCAGTCAATACCAATGTTCTCAGAAGATGGAGGAACAAGAAAGACTAATCCCTCTTGAACTGCAATTAAAAGACAGCTTATGTTACCAGCATGGAAAATTTACTTGTGGTACAACCTCCATTTATAACAACAAACAGGAAAGTAGAGCAAGTCCAGAAGAAAAAGACATTTCATGTAGCACCAGCAATGATGCACAATCCGTTTTGATTGATAATGTTTGGAGAGTTGAATCAAAGGACCAAGATGACGCCAGATCTGATAAAAAACCAATGCTTCGAGAGGATGACATCCGATTAGAGTTATCAATTTCAATATCTTGATTGTAATCAGAGTTTCTAGATTGTATCAAAGATAGACTTCGGTTGTAATCAGAGTTTCTAGATTGTATCAAAGATAGACTTCGATTGTAGTCAGAGTTTTTAGTTTTAGTAAACGCTTTAACATGTTAAAATGATGGAGGGTTTAAATCACACACTAAGCTTTGATTTCTAGGCTTAAAAGCATTAAACACTTAAAATTGACTGATATTTTTTATGCTAATATGTTGCTTAGTGTGAATGGTTATATGAATGATTGATTAATTGTGTCTTCAATTTCAATGTCTTAAATTTTTTTTTATGTTCAATAGGTCTGTCTTATTTATTTCTTTTTTCTGTTGATATTCTGAACTCTGATTCCAAACGTCCAAGAAAAAACTCAAACTATTGAACCCAAAACATCTCATGTTAAATAATATTAAATATTAACCTGCTCAACCTTAATGAATCATTTCAGTTAATTTATAGTGATTGAGTATACTATTTTAATTTGTTTATTGACGTCATTTTTCAAATATCATATACATATATGACAATGTTTTAAGAATTCTGGATCATGAGCTCCTAAACAATGTAATGTAATATTTAGCCCTCCATACACTGTTTGCAAAAAGAAATTATTTAGCACAAAACATGTTTCCATACATGCGTGACTAATTTGATGATCTTCATTGCCCTTACATGTAATTGTAAAGCTTTTGATTTGAAATCGTACGAGACTTCTCCCTATACCCACATTTATTTCTGTTTTATGGAAGGAAGTTTTGGGCCTATTTCCCCAAGCAAAAGGGTGAAGGTTTTTGGCAAATTTGAAGTGTTCAAGGAATTTGTGAAAAGTGAAAGTGGGAATAAGATAAAGAGGGTTAGAACATTTACAGTGGGAGAATATATACATATTCAATTCAAATATTTCTTTGAACAATATGGCATTAAGAGAAAAAAGAGTCAATCAATATATACCTTAGTAAAATGGTGTTGTCCAGAACAAGAATAAGATCTTAGTGGTGATAGCATGATGTATCTTATAATCCAAGAATATTCTTTTATTTATTTGGGATGAAGTAGTTAATACAATAGTTCATTTTTTAATAGATTTTCTACAACTTGTTTACAAAATATCATTTCTAATAGAAACTAGGAAAAGTAAGAGACTAAATTAAGCATGTCAGATTATTTGGATGTGAATAGTTTGTGAGGTTTGAGAGAATAAATTTGATAAGAGAAGTTCTAAGTGCATCTTCATTAACTATAATGATTAAAAGAAAGGATACAAATTGTATGATTTTAACTTCGACATGTGTTCACAAGTAGGGATGTTAATTTTAATGATGAGTTGATGGGATGGCAAATTTTCTATAAATATTATCCCACAAATGACAATAAACAATGATGTGTCATATAGTACCTTTGAAACTATTGAAATTTCAAATTTGATTTCAAATGTAGATGAAAAATATAGTCCTCCAATAACATGTTTATTTTCATCAAGACTCCTTTAGTTAATGTTTTTTTTGTTAATTTTGTGATATTGTTGCTCTCGGGCTAGAAAAAACACTTCTCACTTTGCTTTATTATTCATTCTAATTTGAAAGAATAGGGAAACTCTATAATGCAAACATCCTTTAAATGATCTTAGGACAAAACATTCTGCTAAATTTGGGTTCCTTGTAAAAACCCTATCAAAATTTAATTTGGCATAGTCTTTTTTGTATAGTTCTATATTCTAAATATAAATAGTGTTTTAGTTCAAATTCAAATTCTATTTTATATAAATGTCATCCATTAAATTTGAAAACTTTAAAAAGTAATATTTAAATATGTTATGTGATCGTGTATGTAAAAACTAAAATATAGTCACATATATTTTCTTTAAATTAATACAAAGTTAAATAGGATATATTCATCAAAACAAATGCTTCTAATACCAAACAAAAAAAAAGCTTCTAAAGTAATAAAAAATTACTCTTAAATAAATAAAATATATATACACTTGTCAAAGTAAAAGTAAAACAAAATAATCAATAATAAAATGAATAATAAATTTTGAAACAGAAATTTAAAAGTTACATACTTAATATAGTTATTTAAGTCCATAGATTTTTGGTTTGTTGATCAAGTTGAATGGTTCTTAACTAACTCATAGAAATCAAACCTTGCTAATATAATAAAATAAACTAAAATAATTCTTAAGTAAAATAGATACCAACTTTTTTCAATCCATGTACTTTATCCATTCATATATCTACAATAATTTTAATAAATAGTGAATAAAAATAAAATAATTCTTCAAACACTTTTATCTTGCTTGAATTATAAATTTAATATAAACATTTCTATTAAAAAATATATTTATGATATCTATACCAGATATTTAATGCTTAAAATATTTTCTAATTGTTAAAAAAAATTATTTATAAATAAAACATAAAATAGAACACATTGAAAATGTTTAATAGTCAACAAATATTTATTTAAAGACCATAACAATTTGAAATTCCACACCTGTTCACATCATCACAGTCACAAAAATTGTTTGAAATTTGTGCAGGAGCAAGTAGGGATATAATTTAATATATTGGTCTTCTGCTTCTTAACGCTTTCTGTCGGTTTAGATTGTTCATTCTTTCAACAGCGCTGAAATTCAGAACAGACAATATTAGCGATAAGCCTGCGCAGCCACAAAATGGCATTATTCTCACTATAATAAGTTTCAATACGTAAGTAGACCCAGATCTGAAAATTGATGGAATTCTATTCAGATTATATATGTGTAAAAATCAACCTCTGGAAAGCAATAGCATATTTTCCGATGGAGTTGGTAGGGTTTGGAAGATCGTAACCTAACTCTATGCCCACGCCCCACCTCTCTTTGCTTTTCTTTTCGTTGAACAATATCCTCGAAATTTCTGCTGTGAGAAAAGCAACGGAAGTCTCCATATATACTTCCAAAGATCGTACAAAGATTTTTGTTTTGTTTTTGGAATTACTTGAAAATTTATTAGGGAAACAAATTTTGTTATTGTAATGGTTTTTTAGCAACAAAACTTATTGTAGCGGTGTGTGTTAAGGGGTCTGGTTGGGTTAATTCAGCATCAAAAGAGTCAATTGAGGTTGCCTGAGAAAAACTGATGGAGGGATGGTGGAAAATTAATTTTGATGAAGCATCTAAAGGGAACCCTCGGTCGTTAGGTGCGGGTTTCATTGTTCGAGATTGGAATGGGGATGTGTTGGCTCTGGGGGCAAAGAAGTTGGACAAAGGTACTAACATTGTAGTCGAAGCTTTAGTAGCATTAACAACTATTAGAGTACATTTAGAGGGTGACTCCCTAATAATCATTCACGCAATTATGAAGGGGAGAATCGATGCATGGCATCTCCAAAACCCAATTGCCAAAATAATAGAAGAATTAGCATCTTTCGAAGATTTCCGAGTTAGCCATGTCAGGAGATTTGGGAATACGGAAGTTGACACCTTATCTAAATGGGCTCTATTGTTTGGAGGGGTTGGCGAATTAAGGATTGAAGATTTTTTACATATTTCTTTACAGGAGTTTCGTGATTGATTTGGTGGTAGTTTGCACCATTTATTGAGCAAACTTTAAAGACAAACCATAATGACAACATTGTTCAGAGAAGTGATGTGAAGGAGGGTGACGAAGTTAAGAGGACATTCTGCATTTATGGCCGAAATTGTAGTGGCAGTTATTTTTAAATTTTGCATGCCCTCTTTTTTATATGTTTTGATAGACCTTTTCGTATTGGAGAAGCTTGTGAGAAGGTGTGGAGCAGGGTGGTGGCACTATGGCAACAAACAAATCATGGAGGCAAATTTCACTCTGAAGACAAACAAGCAATTATGCCCGTTCTTTTGGGAGGTGATTGAAAGGAGATTGAAGGGAATGCCTATTTTTAAATATGGCAGACTGGTTAAATGTGTGCAGTTGATCTTGGGTAAGGTGTTTGGTGATTTGAGACATAGGTATTGAACAAACATGGATATTTATTCATTAATCATGGCATGGGGACTGGATTTGGGTGAGTCGGAGTGAACGGTGTAATGGGTTATGGAGTCAATTGTGCACAAAGATTTTCTAGAAGGAATGGACTCAATTTTGGAGTGGGCGATTCCGGGTGAAGGGTTTGATGTTCGTGAGGGAATAGAAAATGTTTACCATGAGTGTTTTGAGAAATGCATTCCCTTTGTACGCTAGATGAAGGGGTATTTCAAAGCACATTGTAGAGAGGAAGCCAAACATGGGTGGGAAGCACTGAAAGTCTTGTACAATTGATGGAAGTGGATGCATTGATTGAGCAAGCAAAGGCAGAAGCAGAGGGTTTGGGTCACAAAGAGCTTCGACAATGGAAGAGGAAGAGGGTGAGCGAGTAGACAAATGACGTAGAACCGGGGAGCTTGCATGGTGCAATTTAATGCTTCTCCCTACCCTGCAATGAAATTTTCAGAGTTTTGTTGTTGTTTCTTGCATCTTGGGGGCTAAGCCCTATTTTGTTTCTAGTTTTAGTTTTTAGTCTACTAGTGTAGGATGATGATTAATAGCTCTTTGCTTTTGTAAAAAACTGCAAATTGTTTCCTGAAGCAATTTTTTGAGCTCAACAAAGATGTAATGGGTTTTGGCATGGGATGTGCTTGTTTGATGGCCAAACATGGACAGATGGTGTTGTTTTTGGTGGTTTCTAGGTGGTTCTCGATGATTCGAAGGATATCTTAATATTCTAATGTATTTTATTTTTGAAAATGAATAAAATGAAATCTAATTACTGAGCAAACAAAAAAACTTATTGTAACGGTGAATTTTCTTTTCATTTCAATTTTTTAGGTTTTTTAAAATATTGAACACAGTAAATAATTAATACAATAGAGAAAGCTATCAAAGCTACTTGGAGATGACTGTCCAATCAAACATCAGTCGCAAGGTTGTAAGAAAGAACCTAAGCTGAATAAAACTCTTAAAATGACTTAGCTAGTTGAACAAATATATAATCAAAATTCAACCACAAGACTACTAGAAAGAATCAGAAGTTACATAAGTTGTGTAAAACTTTTACAATGGATTTTATTGTTATCAAGCTGAAACTTGATTATGTTAGACAATTCAAATAACTGGAAGACAACTGAGAGGGGAGGGGGGGTTGAATCAGTCGTCATCAAATTACTAGAACCTTAAGTAAGTAATTAAAACTTTAATACCGAAACCCAAAAGATCAATACCGGAATTTACATAAACCAAATACCGAAATAGCAGCTATATCAATTAAGCACAAGCAATAATCAGAGAATAAATACCATCCATATGACACCAAGATTTATACATGGAAAACCCAGTACAGGGAAAAACCACGATGGGAAGCCTACCCACAGTCAAATAATATTTCTGCAGTAAGTATGTGATTACAATTGAGGGGCTTGCACTTGCAGGAAGGCCAACAACCTAGAGCCTAGAGCACACTGCTCGTCACAAAAGGAGTCTCACTGGCTACATAGAAATATAGACTACAATCTAAAAGAATGAATGAACAACAAAGATAGTATCTCCCATTCCTAAGTACAGTTCCAGTTAAGCTCAATATCGGAGGACTAAATCCTCTTACATAAACCCAACTCGATCACCAATGATCGGCCAAATCCTCTGCCTGAATAATAATTACATTATTCGCTCCTATTACATATCCATAATCTTTTCCTATATTCCCATACCATATCATATGATCTACAATGAGATCTTACATCATATATATACAAACCCTCGACCACAAACAAATAAGGTTGGCCACCAGACAATAAAACAATTACATAATTACAAAACATGTCGTCCTAAGACCATACAAATAATATCCAACCCATAAGACATCTTGGAAACACATCGAGAAGTCCAATCCACACGTTACATTAAGCCGGTCCATAACCTCAATAAACCGGGACCCAATTTAGGTCCACACACGCTAAAGCAATAATCCCAATCAACTAAGTCTCGAGCTTGATCACCATCAGCATCCTGAATCTCCACTAGAAGCCACACCAACACCACTTATGCATAACATCGAAGATCTTCAATAAAGCTCTGCCAGTGAAACCCTCGCCAGAACAACAAACCAATCTTAATAGCATACAGGATAGCATCGGATCGCCAAATCAAAACCAACTAACTGAACATGAATTTGAGTAGCATGAATAAGCCAGTTCCAAAACCAAAACATATCGGATCATACCGGATCCAATCCAACCAGAAACCAAACAACCTACCTAGACCAGAAGGATGTCGGTAAACAACCAAAACAACTAGTGTTGACATCGATGACAAAACATCAATGCAACACATAATCATTTCCTCTAAATGGCCAATAGATTAATTGCTCTCTAATTTGTTATAGTTGGACCATAACCTTCATATTCCACTTACATAAGGCTTGACTCTGTGAAAAAAGAAAAATTGCCCAAAGAAATATGCCAAAGTAAAGCCTTAAACAACAAACTACAAGTTACCTTTTGTAAGCTGTTAGAAAATATATCAACACATCTATTCTTCATACATTGTCATGAGATATGGGTTTGTATGAATCATTACTTAGGATATTTGACTAAAAATTTATTGTCACCAAAGATGGTTTTGTATGAATCATTACTTGAAATATTTGACTAAAAAATTTTATTGTCATGAGAGATAGGTTTGTATGAACCATTACTTCATATTTTGACTAACAATTTTATTGTCATGAGAAATGAGTTGCTATGAGTCATTTCTTGAAATATTTAACTAAAAAACTTTATTGTCATGGAGATGGATTTGCATGACTCATGAAATATTTGACTAAATATTATATAGTTGACCTCCCATAGAAAATTATAGCAATTCTTTCATATTGTTCATCTACATATACAAATTTTTACACATTTACATCATGCATTATTCATATACATCCACATTGTAACATTTTCACTTCTATTAACTCGATGAAATTTCAAAGTTTAAACTCAAATTTTGGTCAATTTCTACTTATTCATTTTTTATCTAGTGTAGACATCTAGAAATGACCAACACATTTCTATCTTCTTATTTCATCATTTTCTCATGAGTTATTCCATGAATAATAATTAAATAATTAATTATTTAATGATGCTAACATGTTTCTTTTCATCAATAATAACTAAATATTTTTTACTATTTAATTAAATTTATTTTTATTATATCCATATTAGTTAAATATTTTTTTTATTTATTCAATTAATTCATTATTTTTCCTCCATTTTAATTATTTAATTTATTTGCACATTATTTCTTTTGGTCCATAACAAATAAATATTATTTTAAAATTATCTAATCAGCTAAAACTTCTCTAATGATTAGAGCAATTTATTTAATATATCATTTTATACAAAAATAAATAAACTAATAATTTATTTATTTATTAGATTAATTAGAATGCTTTATCTAATTATTTATTTATTAGGTCCTTTAATTTCTTTCTCACTTAAGCTAAACTTAGGTGCTTTTTCCTTTTATTAAATTAGGCTAATAATAGCCAAAGTTGTCTCATTCATTATGATTGTGGCACTTGGTGCATGCTAATTTTATCTATCATTAGGGTTTTACATCTAGGGTTTAATTCCTTATTTTATAAAGATTCATTCATTCATTGTAATTGTATCTCCAATATTGTGTGTGCAATCAATAGAAGATTCTCAGGTTGTTATTGAACATATTATCTTTGCTTGATCTCTTTTGTTCGACAGGTGTTTTTTTCTTGTGGATGATTATTGATTCCTATGGTTGTAATCATCAACTTCTACATGGTTTTAGAGCATCAAATATGTCAAGTTCCTATCAACATGCTTAAGGGATTCAACCTTGAGTGATATTTCTCTGCACATTGGGCTCAAACAGAGGTTGTCATTATGTTCACAATGTCCCAAAATCCTAAGATCGATTATCATTTACACCTGTGTTGGCCTGTACCTGCATTGAAAAAAATCCCAAAAAAATCATTTGAATTTTTTAGATTTATCTCACATTCATTTAAAAAACATTGCAAAATATTTTTTTATTGCAAAAAAAGGGGTTTTAAAAAATTGGTCAAAGGTTTTATTAAGCTTGCGTAGGTGTTGTACTTATGTACCTTAATAGGTTGTCCCTTGTATTTACACAGGGACCAAGGAAATATTCCCTTAGCATATTCAAGCAACCCCCTTTTTTTTAGTTTTTTATTAACCAAAATATTTTGACAATCAAAAAGCATATTTCCTGCTCTTTTTTAGGCAAGAGTGCAATTTTTTTTTCTAGTGAAAGGAATATTTCTAGTATACGCTACTAACATCATGTTGACATCATCATATAGATGCCACCTAAGCACCCTTCTTGTCTTCAGTTGTCAAATTGACCTACCTTCGGTTTTTTGGCCATAAGTTCATCATATGAGCTCAAAATCACACAAACAAGATATCGTTAGAAAGTTGGTTCTAGCACCAATCCAGATTTGTAGGTAGTTTTTTCAATTTTTTCTTTAATTTCTTAGCAGGACTCCAAATTCATCCTTCATTTTTACACCTCTGGGGTCATATCTTGCACATCTAAACTTCATTTTTCAAAAAATACACTACAAAATCCTATATTGTACTCCCTTACAATTTGGACCATATTTGGGTCCTCACATTAGCGTTTGTGCCCCTAGGCCTGATGAGGACTTGATTCTACTCATGTCATGCAAATTTGACTTCATATTGATCTCATGCATCATTCAAATCCTTTATCCTAGCCCTAAAATTGTGTAGGATCAGGGCATGGCACCTTGGTCCCCAATAGGACCAGAGCATGGAACCCTGGTCCTCCCAATTAGGACCCTACTTTGAGCCCCTTGGCTATTTCAAAAATTGAGTGGAAAATCCAGCCTCGTGTCGCTTGCGCGAGAAAATTAATATGTTTTTTGACTAGCAAGTATAAAAGGAGGCTTTTCGCTCTCATTTTGAGGAGAGACATTCAATCTGGCAATCATATTGGTCAATCAATTCAACTAATAAAGCATTCAAATTCAAGTGACCAAGCAATCAGTCTTCCTTCAAGCATTGGAGCAGTAATAAGGTCAAGATTCAAGCATTGGAGTTGACATTCATGTTCCATGTTGTTGAAGACTTTATGAAACCCTAATTCCATGTGGAGACAAACAAAACTTCACAAGGAGGTATATCATTTGTGTTTTCAGACATTATTCAACATCTCTCTCAAAAGGAATATTTCCATTATTGCAATTTAATTATCTTTCATTTCTATTTCACGATTAATTCAAAATTGGGGTTTGACTTAGGCAAATCCCCATTCCCAACCTATTTCCCCTTCTTTTTGTGTGCAGGAAAAAAGTATGGAGCTGCGATCTTTAGAATAAGCATTATTTATAGTGACGAATCCATCCTCCATTGGAGTGCGAAAATTTTGGAGGACCAGGGCGACCGACACCACGGTGCCAACATTTTAGGGACTCTTTCAAGAAGAAGATCCAAATCTTCTTACATTTCTCAGATCTAGGTTTGTGGCTCAATCCTGCAACTGTAGCTCATTGTTTATGCATTTTTACTTCAATTTCCAGCACTTTTACCCTAATTTTAGTAATTCAATTTACAAAAGAGGGTTTATTAATTCACATCATAAAAAACCCCAATCCAATCAAAATTCTTAGTCCTAATCCTTATTGGTTTGTGACAAGATCTATTGGATTGGAACCCTCTTTTAAATGTGATGGTCCCTAAGCAATAAAATTAGCTATTCCTTCCTTCTATGGTGGGAACCCTAATTTTTCACCATTACATAGACATCATTGAAAAGCTGAAGGAATTCTCTATCTAGATCTCAGTTCTATATTTTTTTAGGCAAAAGTGGCAAGCCACTAGAATATATATATATATATATATATATATATATATATTACAAAAACCTAGTTCAGAAGAGCATATCGACCAGAAAGAACCAAGAAGAAAACCTCCTGTTATAGGTCAAAAATATAATATGATCAGCTTTACTATATCATCGTATGGAATTTTACAACATTACAATAAACAACATATGAGGAGCATGTTCAAACAAAAGTTTGTAAGTTCCATGCTTGCCAGAAAGAGCCAACATGGAACCACATCCTCAGTATGCATTATTCCCATTAGGTCAACATGGGTCAGCTTCAGTCTATGCCCAATGGATACTTTTCAGGTTACTAATCTTTTCGGGCTCCAAGTTTTTTATTAGGTTGACCGGTCGTGGTGGTCAAATCACTTAAGTTATACTAGCATGAGGGTTCCCTGTCATTGGCGGGTCGGTCTCCATGTTTGTTTTTATTGGCTGGCAGTGTTCCTTATCGCATTGTCGCATCAAAAAGGAACACTTCTATTCTTTATTTCCCCATTCTAACTATTCCACTTTCGTGTGATTGTGTGATAAGCGATGCTTCTAGTTGAAGGCCCTTTCTTTTTTATCGCTTTGTCACACTAAACCAGAACACTTTCTCTTTTGTTCCCTATTTCTATCTTCCATTTTCGTGTGACTGTGATATGCGATGGTGAGAGGGGATGAGATCCCGTGGTTGGGAGATTTCGACTTTTGTTCCTTTTGGTGACTATTCCATTTTCGCGTGACTACGCGATATGCGATGGTGGGACCCGGCCTGCGGATAAGTGAAGAAGGTCCTTTACAGTAAGGTTTTCAATGGCGACATGAAGGAAAAGGGTATCTTGGAGAAATGCCATGTCTTTCCGAAAGGGGCATTGAGGGTATCGCATGACACATCTAAGACAAAAAAGGGAGTCACACCTAAAACTCCCAAACATAAAGATTTTTGCATTTTTCAATCTTCAACCAACATAGGTCAAACCCGATGGATGAAACACACTATGAGATCAATGTAAATAACTATCATGATTATCTTCCATCCGATGAATGATGTGCCTTTCAACTTATATTAATTTTTCCATGTTGGGATAATTTTCAAATTTAAAGTTGTCATCCAATGTGTCTATTTCCTTATTATCTCCCCCAAGGAGATCAACACGCTTGTTTCCATCTCTATATGTATGGGATAAAATGTACCCTTCAAACATATAAAAAATATCCCATGTCTATTGTAAAATATATTTGATGTGCAAGTTACAACTTCTCCTATTTCTACATGCATTGATTATGATAAATGAATCTCCTTCTACATGTAGTTTTCTATAGCCCATTTTTTTAGCTATTAGTATACCTTGCAATAATGCACATGATTCGGCTATGTTGTTAGTCCCATGTGGAAGAGAGAATGATTTCCCTGATAGTAATTCATGTGATTGATCCCTTACGGAACTACCTACACCAAAATCTTATGGGTTTCCTCTTGACACTCCATCAAAATTCATTTTGACAAATTGACCCGACAGAGGATGCCACATAATTTGGTTCCCATCAATTTTTTTCTTAAAAGGAAGATGTTGACTGTCATTGAATGGTAACAAAATTGATGTCCAATTTTTCATAATAAGATCATCCCATGAAGTAAAAAAGGAGTTGCAATACTTATTCTTTTGGACATATGAGTTCACAACTTCAGAGATAGACTTATCAATAATATCTTGTACTTTCTCAATAGGCAAGGCTTCTTTTCTAAAAATTTATTTGTTTCATTCCCATCAAAGTGACCATAACACCATCGCCGGAGTTATCCTCCATATACAGGTAAAGAGTGCAGCCTTATACAAGAAAGGTCGGGATTGTAACCATTCCCAAAGTGAGTTGGTAATCGGTGTAAACAAATTAAGCTTTGCCATGACATAGTTCCAACACTTTATAGAAAATGGACATTGGATGAAGAGATGGTCCACTGCCTCAAATTCATTTTCACAACGCATACATTTGAATTGTTCAGCAATATTAAGCTTTAACATCCTATCACTGGTGAGGATTCTATTTTGGAGGGATAGCCATGGAAAGATCCCTGCTTTAGGCATGATCATATTGTTCCAGCAAAATGAATAAGCCTTTTCTGAAGGCTGTCAATTCCATGTACTCTGAATGGACATATATCCCTGCTTTACTAAAAAGAACTTGTCCTTGGATGGAGTCCAAATGATCGCATCTGATTTGTTTTTGATGTAAACTAGTCTTTGTGAAAGTAACTGTTTGAACAACTTTTTTTGATCTTTGAATTTGGACAACTAATGGGTCTTTCTAGATTCCTTTCCCTGAGATACATTCAATATCAACTATATAATCTATTACTCTAGTTCCCAAAGCATCAAAGAGGAGTGTGATTGCTTATTTTAACTCATGTATTTCCCTTAGTGGAATGTGCCATCATTACAAAAATGAATACTTTCTCCATTGTGAACTTCCCATGAAATATAATTTGTGATTGTGTCCCTGGATGCCAGCATGAAGTTACACATCATCGATCCCTCGGGAGGATCCAAGATAGTGAAAACTCTAATTGGATTTGGATTTTCTAAGTATTTTGCCTACATAATTTGACACCAAATTGCAGACGGTTTGATGTACATTTTCCAAATCAGTTTTCCACCAAAAGCCTGATTACATTTACATAGTTGATGCATGCCCACTCCTCTCGAATATTTATCCAATGTCATGTTGTCTAGAGAGACGAGTGGAGTTTTTTTAACGTTAGATTTAAGTTTCCTTTCCAAAGGAAATTCCTGATGAGCTTCTCAATTTTCATTACAATTGAATTGGGGGGTTTTACGACAACAATAAAATATTTAGGTATTGTTGTTGAGACTAACTTTATGAGAAGTATATGCCCATAAAGAGACAACCACCTTGCTTTCCAAGAAGTTAATCTTGATCTGATTCTTTCAATGATTGTATTCTAGTATGTTTCTTTGTTTGTCCCCATGAAAAAAGGAGTGCCTAAATAAATTCCTGGGAGCTCATCTGATTGAAAGTGAAAAAATTGTAGAATCCTTCTTTTTACCATTTGTCTTGTATTAAAAAAAATAGATTTTGGATTTGTGTTAATTAATTCTTTGTCTCGATACAACAGTGTGTGCGGGAAAAGTGGGGGGATGAAACGGAAAATGTGATTTCAAAACTAGTCCACACACCAATGGGACTCTTGGTGCAAGTTATGGAGTTATATTGAATAACTCAACTTCCCAAGGGATGTTCCATTGTTCTCTATCTCACAAGACACCTCAAGCCAATGCCTTTTCTCTCAGATCACTGAGCAAAGTGACTTAGGGATGACAACCACGAGAACGTGGGATATTGATCAATCTAGCATGGATGCATTCCTAGTTATGCATGATACTAAATCTAACATGATTTAAACTAGCATGGATATGATGATAAGATAAAATGGTTAGTAAAAACTATCCTAACATGCTATGCGAGTCTAATATGATAATGCTATGGTAATTAGAAATGCTTCTAAAGATGTTTATGTAGATGATTTCTATTCAAAGAGAGGCTAAATGCTTGATAAGAATGATTTAGATTAGATGCTTAGTAAAATGTCTATAAGTTTGATACTAAAGACTTGGATCTCTTTTGAAGAAGGAATGGGCTCTATTTATAGAAAAAACAGGGCAATGAATGGTCAAGATTGGATAATCCTATCAAGGGCCAAGATTGAAAGTTATCAATCCATGTTTACAATTCCCACCAATGAAATGGTGACAATTGTCAACAAGAGACTGCTTGAGAGGAGATGTAAGATGCATTAAATGCTTGAGAAGTCCTCATGGTTACCTTATGAGGTAAGGGTTAAGGTTAGGTTAAGGATTACCCATTGGATAAAGCTTTTACCCAAAGGATAAACTCTTGTGCAAGGGTTAAAGGAATAACCATGGTCAAAGCAATGAATGCTTGATGAAACCCTTGGGTTAGATGAGAGTTGAGTTAGAGAGAAAGTCTCTAATCATACAAGAAGTTTAAGTTAATCATTAATGGTTAGGAAGACCTTCAAGGTTAACTTGTTGAGGACATAAATCCTTTAATGGTTTTCAAAGACTTTGAGGGTTTGAGAAGTGACTTCCCTTTGTTTAGGGATGTGACAATATTTAGGAGATGGGTTAGGCTTAATTGGAAGGGATTAGAAGAATCTAGAAGGGGGTTTAGGGAGGCAAGTGGGATATGTAGGAGAATGCAAGTGGATGGAGGGTAATTTTAATTAAAATAAATTACTTTATTTCAACTAAAATAGATGCAACTTGCATAAATACAAGTGGGAGATTTAAATAAATAAATTAGATTTATTTATTTGCAATGAACAATTTAATTAAATGTAAATTTAATTAAAAGGGGAGAAAGGAGAATTAATTAAATAAAGTGATTTATTTAATTAAAGGCTATGAGAGAGTTAGGTGAATTTAATTAAATAAATTGAATAACTTATTTAATCAAATAGATGAATGTGAATAATTTAATTAAACAAAATTTAATTAAATAGAGGAATGAGGTTAAAATGAATATTAAATATTCACTTAGGAAAGTGGTCATTTTTATACGCCTACATTTTGCCCCTCTTTGAAGTGACGTGTGTGCACATGTTGATTCAAGGAAAAATTGCCAGATATGATTTGTTTTTGTGTCGAGATGTCAATATGATGATGTCGTACCCCAGATTTGATAGATGATATTGATGATGAATCGATATGAAAATTTGATATGAGACTGATGTCGATATGAAATTGATGTCGAGATTTGATACGATAATGCCCCCTCGGGAGATCGTTCGTGCACTAAAGGCATGAATGATCTCTCGAAAGAAGAAGAATGCTATTTGAAATATAGAAGAGTGGATAGTGATGACATGCATGGGTTTCATAAGATTGATTAGATTGAGATCATGTCTGGTTTTAGGTATGACACCTCTTGTATAAGACATGGATGATCGAGCATCTTGTTTTAGGAATGATACCGCATGTATAAGACAAAGATGATCGAAGCATCTGGTTTCAGGAAGGATACCACCTGTATAAGATATGGATGATTGAAGTGTCTGGTTTCAAGAATGATATATCCTGTATAAGAGTTGATCAAAACGCCTGGTTTCAGGAATGATATATCATGTATAAGAGCTCATCAAAACGTCTAGTTTCAGGAATGATATATCCTGTATAAGAGCTTATCAAAACATCTGGTTTCAGGAAAGATACATCCCGTATAAGACATGGTAGATGATAGTTGGAAGAATGATGAAGATATGGAAGTGAAGAAAGATTCCATGATGATGCAATAGATATGCATGTGAGAGTTTTAATGATGAATGTGACTAGATGATGATGATGAGATGTATCTTGAAAATGAGAAGTACGATAACGGTAATGAAATGATACTAATGCAAGATTAAAAATGATATGCAACCTAATGCAAGATTAAGATGATAATGATGTGATGTGAGATGTATCTTGAAAATGAGATGTATGATAATGATGTGATGTGAGATGTAAGATTTAAAAATGATATGCAACTAAATGTAAGTTTAAAATGATATGCAACTAAATGCAAGTGTAAAATGATATGCAGCTAATTGATCACCCTCTTTTTCTTGTTGTCATTTCTGTTTAGTCACTTGTTTTTGCTCTATTTTTGTTTGTGATCATTGATCTTTTGATATGTTGGAATTTTATACAAGAATAATGGTATAATTGAGCCATAATGACCTGAGTAAAACGTACATGGATTTTGATATTGCAAGGTGGCACAAGTGTCGAGGTATAATTAAACCAAGACAACCTGAGGGTTGCTTGCGTATAAATAGACAAGATTGAACCATTTGTATGCACAAAGTGGAACAATGTCTTTAGTGATGTGTTTATAATCACATCCCAAGACAGATTTTGCATAGTACAAGTGATCGCCTCATAGACAAAAAACCAAATAAAAAAGTATTAGACTCCCCTGTGACTTTCTCTAGATCGATGCATCGTTGAGAAATGAAGGAGATCCAATGATTCAAAAAGTTGAAGTGAAAAATAGTCAAAAATTCATGCGAGATGTAAACAAATTATATTTCAGAAAATCATCCATCATGTGTGTGTTGAAGTTGTTAATTGGATCAGTGTTTTGTTTTCTCGGTTGCTGAGTTGTTGTTGACAGGATTTTCTTGGCATGTTGTGATTCGTGTTTTCTTTTTGTTGAAATATTTGAAGTCAAAGGAATGCCGCCCCTAGCTATAGATACTGATTGATGTGGATATTCATAGTGATTGCCAAGCCATGGTGGGATATAATGAACTGATCTTCAGATAAGCAAGGACAGTGACTATGCTAAGTATGTTCGGGATAATGTTGTGTATAAAGTGTTGGGCGATGGCCATTAGCTTTTACTTTTGATGCAAAATATATGAGTAATGATAGATAGAGGATTTGTTCCCTCACAAATAATGCCTATTGCCAAGTTTTTACCACTTGTTTTTATTGCACCTTTTTGTTGTTTTTGATTTTTTTTATTTTTCAATTTTTTTGTATTTTTCACTTTTTCCATGCATTAGGCCACTCAACTGTAGAATTTCTTCAGATGGATGTTATTGGTTGGTTCATCAAGCACATCGCCCTCTGAATTTGTAAGTTGATAGGTGCCTGATCCATAGGCTAATATGATAACATAGGGACCAAACCAGTCAGGTTCAAACTTTCCCTTCTTTTCTCGATCCTGTTGATTTATAGGATTTTCTTTGAGTACGAGATCGCTGACTTTAAAAATCCTAGGGATGACTTTGTGGTTGTAGCTTCTGCACATGCGCTGCTGGCATGCTTTGAGGTTATTATAGGCATGTTGTCGTTTTTCATCCAGGAGCTCTAGTTCTTGCAATTTGTCTACCCGATACTCCTCATCTGGAATGAGGCCTTTTAAAGATACTTTGAGTGGTGGAATTTCTACCTCAAGAGGTAAAATTGCTTCTGACCCCTACACCAATGAATATGGCGTAGCTCTTGTAGGTGTTTGGATGCTATTCCTGTATGCCCAGAGTGCCAAATTGAGTTGTACATGCCAATCCTTACCTGCATCATTTACTGTCTTCTTTAGGATTTTCAAGATTGTTTTATTTGATGTCTCTGCTTGACCATTCCCCTGTGGGCAGTAAGGTGTAGAGAAACGATGTTGGATCTTGAATCGTTCACATAATTCTCACACATCCTGATTTTTGAAGGGACGCCTGTTATCTGTGATAATAGAATTAGGAATGTCATATCTGCAAATTAGATAATTGAGAATAAATGAGGCAATTTTTTTTCTAGTTACAGTGGTCATTGGGACTGCTTCAATCCATTTTGTAAAATACTCTGTGGCAGTGATAATGAACTTATGTTCATTTGAAGATGAACGATGGATTTTCCCTACTAAATCAAGTCCCCACTTATAGAAAGTCCAAGATGTTGTAAATGGCTGCAACTCCTATGCTGGTGCATTGATAAGATTTCCATGGATTTGGCACTAAGGACATTTCTTTGCAAATTGATAAGAGTCTTTCTCCATTGTCGGCCAATAATATCCCATTCTCGGAAGTTTTTTAGCGAGAGTAGGACCACTTGAATGCATGCCACAAATACCCTCGTGAAGCTCGTGTAAAGTATATTCAAATTCATTACGATCAAGGCAATGAAGAAGAGTACCATCTAGACCTTGACGGTAAAGGGTATCAGCAGTTAAGGTATAATGGGCAGCTTGCCGGATAAAGTTACATTTTTTATTATGAGATAGGTCAATGGGTAGGGTATTGGTTTTAAGATATTCATAGATTGTCCTATATAAAGGAGAGTCTGAACCAGTTAAGGCATAGATAACATGGGATGCAGAATTTATTGGCAAATGCACACTCCAATGAGAAATTGTAGGTTATTGAAGGTATTGTCATTGATGGTAACCTTGCAATCCTATGATACCGGCAAGCACCAGTACATAGATCACCCACACCATGGATGACAGGAATTTTGTTTAAATGTATTTTGTATTTAATTGTAAAATCTTTTGTAAGCCGACTTGGCAGATTGTAATATGACTCATATAAGTATGAGATCATTGTAGATAATTTAAATATAGAAGATGAAGGAATTAATGTAGACCTAATGTGTGAATTGTAAGGTAGATATTGGATAAGGGTTTATGTATATTGTAAAGCTTAAACCAATACTAAATCTGGCATAGTAGATGCTAATCTGAAGCAGTACAAGACATTGGATTTGTATAATCCAATTTTGTAAGTCAGTGTGACTTCTTTTGTAACTGAGATGTGAGCTCTAGGCACTTGGCCTTCCTGCATGTGCAGACCCCTATTGTAAACAATATTATTCCCTTATTGGCTAGTAAGTGAATATTGTGGGTCACAAATCCCACCGAAGTTTTTTCCCACACCGCGTTTCCTCGTTAAAATATTGTGTTATGGTGTGTCTCTTATGTTATGGTTATTATTCTTCTTTACTACATTATTTTTAGTTTATCGATACACAGTTTTGATATGCTTTTCATGTTATAATTCAAATAAATTCTTTTACCGGTCAGATACTGATTCACCCCCCCCTCTCTGTATCTTTGGGAATCCTAACAATTGGTATCAGAGCTTGGTCCTCTATTTTCAAAAGCCTAACAACTTGAGGAATATCTTGACACCGACAGAGATGGAAAACTTAAGAAAGTAATTGGAAACAACTCTTTTAGACTATGATGCAGAAAAAGTAAAGAACATCAAACTTGAAGATGATCTGAAGGCTACACAGGATATTATTCGAGGACTTCAAGAAAATTTCACTATAGAAAGGAATAAGAGAAGAGAACTTTGTGAAAATATGTAGAATGATGAAGATGAAAAAGAAACTCTTAATGATCTGGTAAACAAATTGAGACAAGAAAACAATACAATGAAGAATGAAATGCAAGATATGACTATGAGATTTTGTAAAGAAATTGAAGATAGGAAGAAGAATGAAGAGGGCTTGGTTAGAAGACTAAATGATGTTGGAAATGAAAACACAAGACTTAGTCATGAAAATGATATGTTGAAGACAGGCTTGATGCATACACAAAATGACACAAATGAACTCATGAGACAAAAAGGAATCTCGGAGAGTGAATTGGCTGCTGCAAATCAACACAAGGAGAAATTCAAGAAAAGTTCAGAGGAACTTGTTGACATGTTGAAGAATCAGAAACCTAATGGTGATACAAATGGCCTTGGCTTTTAAGTTGGTGAAAGCTCTGGTACTGCAAACAATCATGATCATAGTAAACTGGTAAGACAACCTAATGCTTACAAATTTAATGGGAAATGCTTCAACTGTAACAAGTATGGTCATAGAGAAAATCAGTGTAGATCTAGAAATTATCAGAACACTAATGTACCCACCAGTCAATGTTCCAAATGCAACAAAGTTGGTCATAATTCAGAAAATTCCAGAATGAATGTAATATGTTATGTTTGTGGAAGATTTGGACATCTATCTAATCAATGCAGAACACAAACCAACATAGGATATGGGAAAGCTATTCAGAAAAATAATGTGACTTGTTATGCTTGTAACAAAATTGGACATATTGAAAATTTTTGTAGAAGGCATCACTGACAAATAACAAAGGTTCTAGCTTGAAAGGTAAAGAAAAGGTTGAAGAGGTAAAGCAAGAATTCTCAAAGCAATGGATCTAAAAGTCAGATTAGAATATTGATGGGAATACTCCTCCACCAACAAAACAGAGTATCACTCCACCGACAGGAGACTCGTCATCTAACTGAAGGAAGATCCTTTGAGGGTTTAGCAACAAATTGAAAAACATGCTATTATGCCCTCGATTGATAGTGAGAAGTTGGATTACTTCCTTACCGATAGATGAGTTAAGTTGTGACTTAACCGGCAAGCATTAAATGTGGTAGTTGGAGAAAATAACATTATAAAGCAAGTGTTTTGGCTCTTTTTTCATTCACCAAGCATTCAAATCTTCGAGAGCGCGAAAATTCCCGAGCGAAGGCATCCTTAGCGAAAAAGTGAAGCAGTTCATCCAAGCACTCATCCTTAAGGAAGATTGAGGTATTTATAACTATGGCTTCCTCATCCACACCTGAATTTATTTCAAACCCTACTATGATTGAAGTTATCAAGCACTCTAGACCCGTATTCAAACTTGTTCCCGAAATAGCGAAGAAAGATGATACCCTAGGTGCATTTTCTCAAATTCCTAAAGGAGTAGTTTATGCAGAAGATCCTAGGATATACATACATTGTCATATAGAGGAACTAGGAGATGATGAAATCAAGAACATGTATAGGACTATGATTTCTGATGAAAATGGCAATATCAAACCGGAACACAAGGTAGTAGAAACCCTAGGTTTTGTGGATATTCTTAGCATTCCCGATTTTCCTGAAGATGTGATAAGAATAGTCCTAAGAAGAGTCCATGGTGAATTCTTTTGGTTGGATTCAATTCATAAGATCACTAAAGAAGCCGTTAAGGCAGTAATAGGGTCACCTTCCACCGGTAGAAGACCTGACAGAACTAAAAGGGTCTCAAATGACACAGTGATTGACCTAACCGGTGCAACATTTGACAAAAGGTCTCTAAGGATAAATGATGTGAAGGACATCAATGTCAGATTTGTCAGTATGATTTTTGGCTACAAAGATACACGTGCAAATAGGTTAAACTCAGTATCTAGCCTATGTATTAAAAGTGCATATGACATGGTTAATGATAATGCTAGAATAGATGTGTGTGAATGGCTCAAAGATGAATTGATAGACAATCTGAAAAAGATCAAAGGAGATAAGAAAGGAACTTTTAGATTTGGAAATTTGCTTGTATGTTTAATGTTGTACATTACTAAGAAAGTACCCAGTATTGGTAGGAGAGATTTTGGCTTTGATATACCGGTAGGAAAGCAACTATTGGATTTATTAAACAACATGGGAGAAAACAAAGAGAAAAATATAAATGAATATTTTCAAGCACTAAAGGCTCAAATGAAGACAAGAATTAGGTTGTCTCAGGAAATTGTGGATAAATATCAAAAGGAAATATGCTTTGTAATCAAGAAAGATGAAATTTGGATGGAGGCAATTGTCCCTAGAACTATCTGGGTAACTAAAATGGGATATGAAATAGATGATAACATCATTGAAACTTATGCAAAAGCCCTCCTTGAAGCATCAAAGGAACCCTTTGAGAAAGTCTTTGGCAATGTAGAAACAATTGAGAGTGGCATTCAGTCTAGGAAAAGAGTTAAGAAAGTTGAACAAACAGTAAGGAAAGGCACTAGACAAGCAAAAGAAATTAAGGAAGATGTATTGAAGCAAACTGGTATCAAAGAAAGTGAGTTGGAAGGACTTCAATCGAAAACTCGTCTTTCACCAGTTGTAACTTCCTCCAAGAGTGATATATCGGCGGTATTCAAAAGGGTAGAAAGGAAAACAAAGCCCTCATTGGCACCCTCACCTACACCTAAGAGAACAAGACAAAAGCAATAGGCAGTGAGGCCCCCAATTAAGAAGTTAACTCCAAAGAAGAAGAAGGTAAAACAAGATATTGCTCCATTGGATAAACTCCTTAGTGAAATAATAGAGGATGGAAAGTTGAAAAACATTAGCAAACTTTATAACACACTTTCCGCTGATGACAAAGAAAGCATAGAAAATAGTGTAATTTTACACTTGGATATATACAAGAAATGTTTGATGGAAATTGTTGATGAAATACCCACTGATCTCTATAGAATACTTGAAGCTAGAAGGGTAGCTATTGTTGAGCTGGATAAGAAAATAAAAATTGAGAAATTACTTGCAGTTCTCCCAGTGAACTCAGCTAAAGAGATTGATCAATTAATTAGTGAGGCCAACCGGACAGTATTTTCAACCACTCACCTACATGTAGCACTGATGGCAGGAAGAATGAATGAAATTTTAGAAGAGACTGCAGACCAATGGGACATATTCTTTGTTGAAAAGGAGAAACAAGAAGAACTTAAAAGACCTAAGACTATCAGAGTCTATCAAAAGGATAAGGATAAGGGGAAAGGTAAGGTAGGTGGACCTCCTAACCTAAAATAACAAACAACTTACCCCCACCTCTTTCTGATACTCCACCGGTAGAAACAATTGACACTCAACCAGCTACAGAGAGTATGGAGACTCCTCAAGAGGATACAAATCCTGAGTCTGAAGTTTTGTACACTATGAATATTGACGGCCAAGAGGTGAATATTGTGGTAGATAAAAAACCACTGAGGATAAGAAGGAATATGTGGCTATTGAGCCATTGGCTATAGATGTTGAGGTTAAGACTGTAAATATAAGCACGTATACAGAGAAACTGACAGAGGACACCATTGAGAAACCATCTGAAGCACCAGTAAATGAAACTGAAAAACAATTAGAGGTAAATACAGTGAAACCGAAAGTGCATGCAGAGACTACATCTGAGAAATTGGCAGTTGAGAGCTCAAAGAAACCTTCTGAGACACAGATGGACAAACCGGAACAAAAACAACTTGAGACACAAGTTCAGACCGAGACAATGCCACCGGCAAAAGCTGAAAAGCCTAAACCTTTGCTAATAGAAATGCAAACACAAACTGACCTACTAGAGGTCAAAACAAGGAAGGTTATTACTACAACCAACAGCATGGAAATTGTAAAAACAGTTGGGCAAACATCTGGTACTTCAATGATAGAGTTCAGACCAACAAATGTAACAGAAGTATTATTGGATTCTATTAAGAAAATAACTGAGTGTAATGCACAAGCCTATAAGGCTATTGATGACACAATTCCCATTCTTACATTGATAGCACCCAATTGCATTGTGGATAATAAAGATTCTCTAGGTCAACTAGACACATTGTCTAAATTCATCACCGGTAACATTTTGACAGTTGATCAAATCAATAAGGACACATTCAATGAGAAAATGAATAAGGAGAAAGGAAAATTCTTTGAGGAAATAGTAAAGAAGAATAAGGAACAAACAGAAACCTTATTACCGACACTAGGAGAAAAAATTTTGGATTTCAAGAAACTGTACAGGGATACATGCAAAACCGACATCTTGACAGAGGACATAGATTCAAAGATCAACAAAACACAAATTGAGATTAACAATATAGCTGACAATCTAATAGGCACATCAGATTCATTTTTGGAAATAGAAAAGAAAATTGCAGATCTTGAAGAGAAAATTGAGAAGTTAGAAAAGGATAAAGAGAAAATAAAGCATAAGGCAAAGAGCTTAAAATGCAAACTAGGTCCTAAACTAGATTACCTCATTTCTTTGAGAAAAAACTTTCTGAGGGTCTAGTCCCCTAACTCCAGACACCAGAAGAGAAAATGCACATACTCACCGGTATAGTTCAGAGAACACAAGTGGCATTAACAGATAGCAAAAGATTCAGCGACAATTTAAATTTGGTTTTGGCAGATCTTTTCCAGATTGTAACCCACCGGTTACAAGAATCTAGGAAGGAACCACACTCGATTGACAATGAATGACAACCTTTGTCATTGATATCAAAGGGTGAGTGGTGAGATGAGAAAAATGATCAAAACGTGACATCATCAGCTTAGGGGGAGCATACATTTTGTTGACAATCAATTTTGGTAAGATACTTTGGCAGATTCTTTTTGGACATCATTTTGGACACTTTTTTATTTTTCTCATGAGTGTTGCCATCAATGCCAAAGGGGGAGATTGTTGGCAAATGCACACTCCAATGAGAAATTGTAGGTGATTGAAGGTATTGTCATTGATGGCAACCTTGCAATCCTATGATACCAGCAGGAACCAACACTGACAAACTCAACACTGGCACACAGATCACTGACACCAAAAGATTGATCACCGGCACCATGGCCGACAAGAATTCTGTTTAAATGTATTTTGTATTTAATTGTAAAATCTTTTGTAAGCCGACTTGGTGGATTGTATTATGACTCATATAAGTATGAGATCATTGTAGATAATTTAAATATAGAAGATGAAGGAATTAATGTAGACCTAATGTGCGAATTGTAAGCAGATATTGGATAAGGGTTTATGTATATTGCAGAGCTTAAACTGGTACTGAATCTAGCATAGTAGATGTTGTTCTGAAGTAGTACAAGACATTGGATTTGTATAATCCAATTTTGTAAGTCAGTGTGACTTCTTTTGTAACTGAGTAGTGAGCTCTAAGCACTTGGCCTTCCTGCACGTGTAGGCCCCTATTGTAAACAATAATATTCCCTTATTGGCCAGTAAGCGAATATTGTGGGTCACAAATCCCATCGAGGTTTTTTCCCACATTGGGTTTCCTCGTTAAAATATTGTGTTATGGTGTGTCTCTTATGTTGTGGTTATTATTCTTCTTTACTGCATTATTTTTAGTTTACCGGTACACAGTTTTGATATGCTTTTCATGTTATAATTCAAATAAATTTTTATACCAGTCAGATACTGATTCATCCCCCCTCTCAGTATCTTTGGGAATCCTAATAGAATTTTCATAGGCTGGGGAAAATAGTTGTTGTACCAGAAACTCATAATAACTCTGTTGCTCCAAAATTTGTAGTAGTGAAGCGATAGTAGCCATTGCATCGGCCACTCTGTTATCTAACCTTGGTATTTTCTCGAAGGTGATGTGTACAAAATACTATTTGAAGTCATCCACCATTCTTTTGTATGGCAGTAGCTTGTCATCCTTTGTTTGATATTCATTGTTGATCTCATTTATAACCAGTTGGGAATCTCCATAGACTTTCAATTTCGTGATTCTCCATTCTATGACCATTTTGATTCCTATGACCAGTTCTTCATATTTAGTGATGTTATTGGTGCTTGGAAACATGAGTCTATATGATCTTGGAATGGTGTGCTCTTCAGGAGTGATGAACAAGATGCTGGCACCTGAGCCATGTTGAGTGTAGGAATCATCAAAGTACAGGGTCCATTGCTTGAGTGTAACAGTAAGGACATCCCTGTCTGGAAATTCTACCTTCAATGGTTGCTTATCTGGTAGTGGTGCTTCAGCTAATTGATCTGCAATTATTGGTCCCTTGATAGCCCAACGCTCTATGTATTGGATATCAAACTCATTGAGAATCATGACCCATTTAGCCAGTCGGTTGGTGAGAGCTTCTTTGCTGAGTAAATACTTGAGAGGATCAATTTTTTCTACTAGCTTGATTGTGTGAGCTAGCATGTAATGTCAGAACTTTTGAGAGGCGAATACCATAGCTAAACAAGCCTTCTCAATAAATGTGTAATTCAACTCATATCCATTTAATGTTTTGTTGATGTAATAGATAGCTCATTCCTTACCTTCTTGATCTTCTTATGCTAACAGTGCCCCCAATGATATGTTCATTGTTGATATGTAGATAATAAGTGGCTTCCCTGCTATTGGTGGTACCAGAACTGGTGGATTCATTAGATATTGCTTGATTTGATAGAATGATTCTGCACACTTGGCTTCCCATCTGAATGGTATGTTCTTATGTAGAAAATGAATGAATGGTAAACTTTTCTCTGCTAATTGGGCTATGAATCACCCGATAGACTATAGCCATCCTTGTAGAGATCTGATTTGGCTAATGTTCTTGGGAGGTGGAATCTCCATGATGTCCTGTATTTTCACTGGATCTACTTTAATGCCCTTTGCTGACACAATGTAGCCTAATAATTTGCTTGATGTTACCCCAAAGACACATTTCTTAGGGTTTATCATGACTTGGAATTTCTCCAATCTTTGAAATATTTTATCTAATATGCCTAGATATTTTGCCCGGGTGAATAACTTAGCCAGTAAATCATCCACATAGTCATCCATGAAGGTATGCATCATATCATGAAATATTGTCGTCATTGCTTTTGATAAGTTGCCCCAGCATTCTTTATGCCAAAATTAATGACATTCCAACAATACGTTCCCCAAGGACAGATGAACATTGTTTTATCTTGATTTGATTATAGCCAAAGAAACCATCCATTAATGATAGCATTTCATGGCCCACTATGAGGTCTACAATTATGTCTATGCTGGGCAAACGAAAGTCATCCTTTGGACAACCTTTGTTAACATCTCTAAAATATGTGCATATTCTGATGCTTCCATCTGGTTTTGAAACTGGCACGATGTTTGAAATCTATTCAACATAGTCTATAGGTTGAATGAATCCGACGTCTAATAACTTCTTTAGTGCAGCTTTGACCATTAATGCTACATGCGGATTCATCTTTCTTAACTTTTGCTTGACTGGCTTAGCTCTTGGAGCAATAGATAAATGATGCATGATTAAGTTTGGATCTATTCTGGGAATATCAATATAGAACCAAGAAAAATTGATTTTCTTTTCTTTGAAGAATCTGATAAACTCTGGTTTTTCCTCTTCTATCAGTGATTTGGCTAGGTGTATGTTTTTAGTTGCTTCTTTTGTACCGATGTTGATTGATTGAGTGGTCTCAATAAATATGGGTGATCACTCCTGATAGTGTTCAGGAAGAGTGTCAAGTCTCCCATCCTTAGGTGCCTTAAAAAGGTTTTCACCCTCACATACATCCTTTGTCTTGACTTTTTTGTCATCTAGTGCTGCCATTGACTCATTTTCAGCATTAGATCCTTTATTTATTTCATTTTTGTGACTGAGAGACTTGGCATCCTCCCGAATGCAGATATCATTATTTTGTTCGCTTGTAGAGCCTATTTTTGGGTTGACTGTACATAGGTAGTGGACAATGAATTCATCATCTGGGAAAATAGGTATGTCATGGTGTTCAAGTTCATCCCAATCTATGAGATCAGGAAATACAAGTGGTAAAGAGCGATTTGGTGGGTCGAGGTCGGCTGCGGTAAGTGTCATTATAGAGGTATCATTAAGGTTGTCTAGGATATTGGTTAAGTTAATGATATTTTCAAGGTCTTCGATGGTATCATCTTCTGTGTAGACTTTCTCGTAGTGTCGTTGCTCATTTTCCTTAGCTTCGTAGATATGTTGTGGACTGAATTCAAGTAATCTAGACTTTGTTCCTTGTTCTTCCTGAGAAAGGGGTGTATGAATAGCACCTTTAGGGACATCTTCAGTAACATTTGAATAGTTGCCCCATTCATAGTCATTAGAATCAATTTCATAAGTATTGTCCCAAAGTCTTTCAGTGCTATTGACAGGTATGTTGTAGAGTGAAAAGAGATCCTTGATAATTGATACCAGTCTTGTAGTTTTTGTGGATTCGCAATCAAAGCCTGCTTGTATTCTTTGCATTTGTTCATATACTGTTTCACCTTGGGGAGTAGTGATTTCTTCAGGAGGTGATTCTACCTTGTTTTGAATAGGTTCCTGAACATGGTGCAATTCCTCATAAGATATTTCTTCTTTTTGAATGATTAGCACATCTTGTCGTTTCTCTTTTTCCTGGTGTTCTCGCTCTTTCCTTATTGTTTCTGCTGTTTGATGTAGTGCTTCTTTCCATGAGTCCTTGTTGTATTTCTTTTTTTCTTTCCACTGAGGTTTTTGATAATTATTTTGCTTCTGTCTTGGGGGTAGGTTGTGTCTATATCCCAATCCTGTTTTGTCTCGAGAAAATTGTGAAGGAGGGTCTAGCGGTTTTGTGATGCCTTCCTGACGCTTGCCTATAGGTCCTTTGTCATTGTATCTCATCTGTGACATGATTAGGAATCCTTTTCCACACTATTGTGTTGGTATGGATACCTCCAAAGTAGCATCTCTGACTTCTTCCTCATCCTTGTATAGCCAACTGAGGATGTCTTTCTCTTCTGATTCATGTGCTAGTGTGCCCAGTTGGATAAATTTGCCATCAAACTTAGTGATGGGTTGGGTTGCTTGATGCATCAATGCAGAAGGTTGTCCATGAGATTTTGGTGATGCTAGCAATTTGGATAGACACATGGGTTCAAAAGAGTATTCTCCCATTCCTTGCTCTTTGATTTTCATCTTTTGTTTATAATCTATTGATAAAGATTTGAGCTTTTCTTGATGATGATCTGGTGTTGAGGAAGATTTGGCTTCCTTGTTGTGTGGAACCAGGCTGTCTTGGGCTACTCCCATAGCATTGCAATGTTGAAAGGGGTTATTATCGGTAGATATAGAAATCTCTAGTCCATTATATGGGAATTTGACACACTGATGGTAGGTTGATGGTACTACTTGCATTTCATGTATCCAAGGATGACCCAATAAAATATTGTATGTTAAGTCTATATCTAAGACTTGGCACATAGTGTCTCTTTGTATCAGTCCTACCTGAATAGGTAGTATCACTGTTCCCTTAGATGATCTTTCTTCATCATCATATTCCTTGATGGTGATCTTTTTGTGTGGATCAATAGAATGCTCAGAGAATCCTAATGCATGAATAAGTTTTGAGGTACAAATATTAAGACCAGCTCCTCCATCTATTAATACTCTTTTAACTCTATGTTTGTAGACTAAGACTTCAATATGAAGGGGAGTATTATGTGGATGACTCAAAGAGATATTATCATGTTCAGAAAAGGTGAGATTATGAAGCCCTATCATGTGAGCCACCATGGCCTAAAATTTGTCAATATCCAGATCTTGAGGTACATTTGTTTCAACTAGTGCTTTTTCCAAGACGTCCTTATGTTTTGGCAAGAGTTCGAGTAACTCGAGTATGGATATCTGAGCAGGAGTTCTCCGTAGTTGGTTTACCAAATCATATTGAGTTTTGGGGATAGTGGTCGATGTTGATGTATGCCCTTTCAAGACATGTTTTTGAGCTTGAGTTGTCACATTGATTGATGTATGGTCTTGGTTGTCTTTGATCTTTATGATGTTTATCTAATTATCCTCTGTTTATATGTGATTGATAGTGTTGTTGTATAGATGATTTATGCAAGCTCCCCATGTATCATTTGATGATGAAGCTCCTTCCTTGTTGTAATTTGGAAGAGGTTTTTTAAAGGCGTCATGATCACCATTTGTTTTGAGACCATCAACCGTTAAATCACCTCTATCGATCATGTCTTGAGCGATTTTTTTAAGCCTCATGCAATCATTTGTGTGATAGCCTTTGTTTCGATGAAAATCATAGAAGTGCAAGTCATTCCACCAAGGTGGTTTGATCTGGGGTTCGGAATTGTTTATGGCTGGCAATGTGATAATCTTGTTTGCCAGGAGTTCTCAGAATGTTGATTCTAAGGATTGCCCCAATGGTGTGTAGATGCATCTATTTGGGAAATTGTTGGTGTTATTCCTTTGATTTAGATTAGTTCCTTGATTAGTGTTGTTGCCTTGGGTATTCTTGGTATTTGCATTTGAAGGTCCTTGATTGGTATTTGGCGGATAAGTGTTAGTGTTTTGGTTAACACTCTTTTGATTTTTGTTAGCTTGTGGATTACTTGATAAAGCCAATACTGGTTTTTGGACTTCATATCATTAGAATCAGTTCCTCCCTCATTAACAATGTTTTTGTTTCTAGTCCAGAATCTAGATTTGTCTAAAGTGTTGTTGTTGTTTTGGTTGTTAAAGGAGTGAATGTTGGATGAGTTAGTTCCTTCCTTAAAGAACTTCAATGTTCCTTTCTTAATGCAGGATTCTTCTACTTGGATTCCGTTTTTGATTAACTTGGCAAAAGATGGTATGCACTGGAGCTTGAGTAGATAACTCATCTCACTATTAAGATTGTCGATGAAGATTTCCATCTTTTTTTTTTTCATGCACATCTCGAGGCTATCTCAAAACCATACATCTCCAACGGTGAAGAAACACCATGAAAGTTTCATTGTTTCTATTTGGTAATACATACATCCAACATGGTGATTGCGTGTTGAATATTATAGGAGTATTATGTGATAAATTTGTTTACCAACTCATCAAAGGATCTGATGGGAGGTGTTATTTTAGACAACCACTCCATTGTTTGCCCTCCCAAACTTCTTGGGAACAACCTCATCAAGTAAGTGTCATCATGAGCAAATTCAAGGCTTATGGTACAAAATTCCCAAACATGATCGTGGGGATCGCTTTTTCTATAATACTTGTCATATTTTGGTATATCTGAATTCGGGGGAAAAGTTATCATGTTTAATGTCCTATCAAAGGGGTAAGGACAAATTTCATTTAAGGAGTATTGTACTATGGTCCCCTGTTGCATGTCCTACATTTTTCTTCGCAGCATTTGAATTTGTTGTGTAAGAGAAACAATGGGTGCATTTGTTTGTCAAGGGAAAGCTTCTTCCCTTTCATTATCCCTAGTTCGAGCATGATTGTGTTTAGGTATGTTATGTTGTCCAGGATCATGGATTTCTTCCTCTCGCTTTTTCTCTTGATAGGCATAATTTTGAGACCTTGTCCTAAAAATTTGTTCATCTACATTCCCTAAGTTTTCAGTACCGAAATATTCAGGAAGTCTAACTCCTTTTCTAGTTAGCATGAGCATATATTTTTCTTTATCAGCTTCAATGAGTCTTTCCATGAGCCTCTGGAATGAAGGGTTTTCTTTCCATTCTTGGAGAAGTTCCTCAGTGATTTCGGTATCTCCAAGATTAGTATAATTGAAAGGGTTTGATAGTCTACAACCCATACTTGACTCTGGTTGTGGTTCGCTTTGCTTGTTTCTTTCAGAGTGAGTGACAATGGGCATCTAATAGAAACTTTCCATGACCAAGGGGAAAAACTCCTCTTCTTGTCGTCATTCGGGGGTTGGTGGTTCAAATCGAGCTATGTTATAAGTGATGCATACTTCTGGGAAGAAAGCGGGGTTGATATTTCCTCCACTATTTAAGCATTGACTGAATGTTGATTTTTGGCAAAAGGCTCTACTTTTCAATGGTTCTTCATCAAATTCGTTTTGATTTGATTTGAAGAGTTGACGATTTATGTAGAGAAACTTGTTCTATTTGGCAAGTGTTTTGGAACTAGGTTGTCGTTTCTTCAACTTAGTTTTGTGATGAAGACTTTTTCTTCTCAAAATATGAGGAGTGGTCATACACGAGTGATCAATGGTTTCCTTAGATTGTTTGGATTGAGATAATTCATTTGAAAAATTTAGCCTACTTTATCGAGTAGAGGTTTAGATTCGCCTCCACGAAAGTGCATCAAATGATATGGATAAGAGTCTCCCGATATAGAGACTCGATTTGACGACTTAAGTTTAAACTAGGTATGTTTGGTTGATATAATCCATTTAGATGGAAGACCTTTTGATCAATGTGATGGTACTACCTGATTTTGTTTGGATAAAGTCTTATCTCTAGCTAGTTTTAGATTTGACAATTTTGTTCTAAGAATACTTTCTTGATTGTTGGAATATTTTCTCTGATGTTTTGGTTCAAATTTTGATTGGTGAGTTTGACTAAGGATCCAAAAGGGTATTTAAGATTGATGATAATTTTTTTTTTCAAAACTACATGGTTTACTCCCTATTTTTATAAGTTTTACCCATGTGCTAAGACAGAGACAGGATGCGCTAATGTATGATCTAGATGCGCTATTTAAAGTCTTCTATGCACTAAGCTGCCTGTGCTACACGCTAACTCAGATCTTTGAAATTTTTTTTGACTGGGAATATTAAGCGCTATTATGTCCTCAATACGTGCTAAAGTTTAGACTCAACGGGCTAAGGTTTGCCCCCAATGCGCTAGACTGATGTTTGAAAGCGCTAATATGGTATCCATAAGCGCTAGTGAAATGTTTATCAGGAAGATAAGTGTTATGCGCTAGCTTGATGAATAAAAGCGCTAAGGTTGGGTTGGTATGCGCTAGATAATGTTTCAGATGCACTAAGAAATTGCTCTTATGTACTAAACTGCCCTCATTGCTCTGTTTTTGGTCTTTTTGGAAATTTTCAACACTTGTTTTGATTTTGATGGATGATTTTTTGAAAATATAAATTGAAGACATAGCATGAAAGAGAACCAATTTTTCCTACGCTAAACAGATAGTGTATGTTCTGTGAGGATGTGTTCAAATCCCCATTGTTTTCACAGGTTTGGATACAAAGAAGACAAATAGACATACTCTTTATTCAAGGGTCATCAATAATATCATAGCCCACTAGTCTCGATACTCCGTCAGCTCAAACAATCATGTCACCCCGTAGGGGGCACCCTTTTTTTGCCTTTTTCTAGAAATTAACCCAAAGTGAATTTCTTCTTAATTGGGTAGTTATCTTGGGAGATATATGGTGAGTAATCTTGGGGGCAAATTCTTCCCCACCCTTGCACTATCATATTGAAGATGTCTGGATACTGACTCGACTTAAGGTTTCTATTGCTAAAGTTCGTAATCAAGCTTCTTGTTTGGTCTTCAGTGATAAATTCCCTCGAGAGGCTACCCAACCTTTAGAACAAAGGCTTTATGTATCGTAAAGATACTGGGGGAAGGCTAATTGTTGAGAAAAACCATTGAAGGGACTTTTGTCAACCTCCACTTTTGATTATAGTGGGTTGGAACTCTTGGCGATAAAGTTGTTTCCCACTTAGGTCATTCCCCTCTCACCGACCATTTAAATGGTGCTCTAAGAGAAACTCAGGAGGGCAGGCCTACTAAAGGATTTAAGTACTTAAAATACAGAAAGCATAAGAGTGGTGTGGCTTTTTGGTCACCCAGTTAAGGGGAGAGGATATACCTTCCACTTTCAAGACAAAACAATCAAGCTCTTTTTAACCCTCAAGGCAATGATTTTCTAACTTCTACTTGGAGATGTTGCTCCAAAAAGGCATGGTGTTCATTTTAAATCCCCATAGAAAAGTGTGTAAAATGAATTCTTGAATCTAACCTGGTCAACAAAGCAAATTTGCGATTTTGGTCAACAAAATGAAAATTCAAAAGGGGAAAGATTTCCCTCTTTTTGCTTTGTCTAGAAATTGAAAGTGAGGTTCTTTTACTTTTGCAAACTAAAGTGGATCCTTTTAAACACCAAAGGATGGTCAGGTTCATTTTAAACTTTGCAAGAAAGAAAATTTTGTCTTGTTATTTTTAGAGTCTAAAATGAAGTGTTTTCTCCCTAAGAAAGCAAGAAAATGATTTTTTTTGTTGGTCTTTTTAAGTAACACCAAAGGAAAATGAGTTCATTCTTTTTACCAACAAGGAAAATGAAATATTTCTAATAACTAACTTAGAAAAAGTTAGAAACAAGAAATTAATCAAATGCTTTAAAATCAAAATCATTCAATCTTGCAAAATAGAGATTACTAACCTGCAACAAAACACTAGTTAGTGAAATATTCAAATTTTAATGTGAGCTTATACAAGCCTAACTTTTTGTCTCAGTTACAAATTGTGTTTTTCTCTCTGTTTCTGATATGTGCTAATCTACAGAACCTACGCGCTACAGAAAATCACCAATGTGCTAACAGACGACCCTAATGCGTTAAGTTGTTGCTTGGATGCGTTGAACTGATGCTTCAATGTGCTGAGGTTATCAATTATCAGAAGAAATGTTATGCGCTAATCTGACTGTAGGATGTGCTAAGTTTTAGGTCTGGCACGCTAAACAATAAGCAAGATGCGCTGACAGACAACCTGAATGTGCTAAAGGAAGGCACCAACATGCTAGCTCATCTTTTCTATGTACCAACAATGTTAGTCCTGCTTTACAAATGATATCATTTATGGGGTTAAGCCCCATGGTGGGTGGCAAAAATATGTGTGGGAAAAGTCGGGAGATGAAACAGAAAATGTGATTTCAAAACTAGTCCACACACTAATGGGACTCTTGGTGCAAGTTATGGATTTATATTGAATAACTCAACTTCCCAAGGGATGTTCCATTGTTCTCTATCACACAAGACCCCTCAAGCCAATGCCTTTGCTCTCAGATCACTGAGCAAAGTGACTTAGGGATGACAACGATGAGAATGAGGGATATTGATCAATCTAGCATGGATGCATTCCTAGTTATGCATGATACTAAATCTAACATGATTTAAACTAGCATGGATATGATGACAAGATAAAATGGTTAGTAAAAACTATCCTAACATGCTATGTTAGTATAATATGATAATGCTATGGTAATTATAAATGCTTCTAAAGATGTTTATTTAGATGATTTCTATTCAAAGAGAGGCTAAATGCTTGATAAAAATGATTTAGATTAGATGCTTAGTAAAATGTCTATAAGTTTGATACTAAAGACTTGGATCTCTTTTGAAGAAGGAATGGACTCTATTTATAGAAAAAAAAGGGCAATGAATGGTCAAGATTGGATAATCCTATCAAGGGCCAGGATTGAAAGTTATCAATCCATGTTTACAATTCCCACCAATGAAATGGTGACAATTGTCAACAAGAGACTTCTTGAGAGGAGATGTAAGATGCATTAAATGCTTGAGAAGACCTCATGGTTACCTTAGGAGGTAATGGTTAAGGTTAGGTTAAGGATTACCCATTGGATAAAGCTTTTACCCAAAGGATAAACTCTTGTGCAAGGGTTAAAGGAATAACCATGGTCAAAGCAATGAATGCTTGATGAGACCCTTGGGTTAGATGAGAGTTGACTTAGAGAGAAAGTCTCTAATCATGCAAGAAGGTTGAGTTAACCATTAATGGTTAGGAAGACTTTCAAGGTTAACTTGTTGAAGACATAAATCCTTTAATGGTTTTCAAAGACTTTGAGGGTTTGAGAAGTGACTTCCCTTTGTTTAGGGATGTGACAATATTTAGGAGATGGGTTAGGCTAAATTGGAAGGGATTAGAAGAATCTAGAAGGGGGCTTAGGGAGGCAAGTGGGATATGTAGGAGAATGCAAGTGGATGGAGGGTAATTTTAATTAAAATAAATTACTTTATTTCAACTAAAATAGATGCAACTTGCATAAATACAAGTGGGAGATTTAAATAAATAAATTAGATTTATTTATTTGCAATGAACAATTTAATTAAATAGAAATTTGATTAAAAGGGGAGAAAGGGGAATTAAATAAATAAAGTGATTTATTTAATTAAAGGCTATGAGAGAGTTAGGTGAATTTAGTTAAATAAATTGAATAACTTACTTAATCAAATAGATGAATGTGAATAATTTAATTAAATAAAATTTAATTAAATAGAGGAATGAGGTTAAAATGAATATTAAATATTCACTTAGGAAAGTGGTCATTTTTATACGTCTACAAGAAGTATACACACCCAACATCTTTTTGATTTCTTGAGCCTCTTTTATGCTTGATTTTCCATATAACAATGTGTCATCAACAAACAAGGTGTGTGTGACTAAGATGCTTGTTTTGGAATATGTATGTCTTGCCACAATCCTAGTTCACTTTTGTGCTTGATGCTTCTACTAAGGGATTTAGCCGTGATGATAAATAAAACCAAAGAAAGTGGATCACCTTGTCTTAGTCCTTTTGTAGCATTAAAGAATCTCGAAGGTGTGCCATTAATGATGACTTAGAAACAAGCACCTGATAAGAATGAGTGGATCTATTTGCACCACTTCTCCAAGAATCCAAATTTTCTTATTAATACCTTAAGGAGGAAAACCTAATTCACCTTGTCATATGCTTTCATCATATCTAATTTGACAATGAATGAAGAGAGTTTGAATTTATGGATAGAATGAAGAACTTTATGTGCTACTAAAGCCCCTTTCACTATTTCTCGACCTAGAAAAAATCATCATTTCTCTAGAGAAATGATTTTTGAAATTGGAGATTGAAGCCTGAGATATATTGCCTTGGTGATAATCTTGTAAATTGAGTTACATAGTGAGATGGGCCTGAAATATACAAATGTTTTTGGTTCCTTTGTTTTTGGAAATACTGCAATGTTAGTCACATTGAATGATTTCAAGATTGATCCACTCCTCCTTGATTCTTCCAATACTTGTAACAAATCAAAACCAATGACTTCCCAACATTTTTGATAGAAAAGAGTTGTGAATCCATTTGAACCTGGGGCTTTGTCTGGTGCCATGGAGAATACTACACTGTGTACTTCTTCTAAAGAGAAGGATCTCATTAAGGTGTCATTTTATTGTTGGTGTATAATTGTTGGTAGACCTCCTAGAATTTCTTTCTCTTGCTGCAGATACTGACCATAAATTAGTTGTGGGGGAGCCAAAAGATTTGTATAGAAACAAACCCCTTTTTCTTGTATTATTGATGCATTTGTCAAAGGCTCACCTGTGGTAGCATTCTAAATAGTAAAAATGGTTTGTGTTGCTCTTTTTGTCTTTGTTGAAGCATGAAAAAAATGTGTTCTGATCCACATCTTTTAACCAAAGTTCTCTTGATTTTTGCCTCAAGTAAACTTCTTCCCTTTTTCTTAACTCCACCCATGGTTCTTGGAGTTGTTTCTGTTTATAATAAGTATTTGTATCCAAGCCTTGTTGGATAATGTGCTCATGAACCTCTGATAACTCTTTAGCCACTTGTTCTTCCTAAATAAATATATTTTTGAATACATGTACATTCCAGTTTTTTAATATGGGACTTCACATGTTATAACTTCTTTTGGAATTGGAACATTTTGGTTCCTTTATAATAAGGGGCACTTACCCACCATTTTCTTAGTAAAGGAAGAAAGTGGGGATATCTAAACCACATCCTTTCAAATTTGAATGATGGCTTGTGCAAGAATACAGTGTTATCTTTTGTTACTTGCAATTTGATGGCATAATGATCTGAACAAATCAGTGGTAAATTTTTAAATTGCATAGTATAATTGTCTATATCCCAACTATTTGTTACTAGAAATCTATCAAATCTCCCAGCCATCTGCAAGAAGTCTTTCCTTTTGTTAGTCCATAAAAAATTCCTTGTTTGGGAATGAATGTCTTGTAGATCGTTGTCCATTATGAAATGTTTGAAGTCCTCAATAGTTTTATGTGGAGAGAGAATCCCACCTTTCTTTTCTTGTGTGGATACAATAGCATTAAAATCTCCACCCAAAATTATTTTAAGATCTGCCTCTTTATTGAATATGTGCAATGAGAGTATCCCAAAGTCTCTTTTTCTCATTAGTCAATGTAGGCCCATAGATATTAATAATGATGAAACTGAGATCAAAGTTTTTTGCCTTCATAGCTTGCCAATTAGAGCCCAAAGTATCCATTTCAATGACCATGGTTTTAGAATACCAAAGCGTGATGAGGCCCCCTGAAGCGCCTATTGCTGGAGTATGAATAGATTTCCAAATTGCCCATATATTCACTATATTGTCAAAGTTTGTTGAGAAGACTTGGTTTCTTGGAGTAAGATTATGTCTGCCCCAGATGCATCCAACTGATGCTTAATCTGAGATCTTTTGTCAGGGGAGTTAAGGCCTTTTACATTCCATGAAAGGAGCTTCATTGAACAAGAGGAGAGAAGCATTCTCTCCTCAATATTTTAGATGTTGAAATCTTTCCATCCAAAGTTAACTAGATTCCTGCATTGATTTCCTCTTTTAACTTGGCCAATTTTGATTTCCTTCCTCTTTTCTTTGGCAAAGGTTTTGTTGGACTATGTGAAGACAAGGTTTGAGAGATTGAGAGGGTCGTAAGTAACCATAGTCTAAATATGGAAAATCCTCCATCTATGGTTATGGCTCTGTTTCTACAATTAGTGTTTCAAATTGATCATTTATAGACTTTAAGTGAACTCGGATCTGAGATGATGTTATATTTTCAATGCTCAATTTGTCTTCTTTATCAAAAACTTCTTATGCGATGTGATCTATCAATTCTAAGCCTACAAAGTATAACAAATTGTTACCTCGTCATTCATCCTTCATAACAGGAGTAAATCACCCTATAAAATTTTATTTGAAGTCCTTATCTTTCTTGGAGTTCCTCGGTTCAATCCTTAATCCATTTGTAGATTGTCTTTTAATCTAAAATGCCATGTTTTAATGAGCAGTTTGAACCCCGTGAACTCATTGAACCTTTTTGAAGCAAGTTCATAACGTTCATTTAGGTTCCATAGGTTCTTAGGTGTCTAGGAGGTTTTCATACTAACATTCACTCAAAGTGTTTTGTAGCAGTTCTTTAATGGTCGTGTTCGGTGATGTGTTATATCATCTCTCTCCAGGCTGTGAACTCTTTGAACCTAGTTCAAATGGTTTAGGGGTGTTCAATGCGGTTCAAAGGGTCAACATCACTTAACATAGTTATCCTTTCAGAAGAGAATTTTCTTGGCACAGTGTATGCCTTGAACTACTTGAAATCTGGTGAAGTCAGTTCAGATTGTTCATGCATGTTAAAATCAGGTGGGTCCCATGAGATAAAAGACATGATGGTGCACTTATTACCAAGTATGATGAAGATTGAACCATATCTCGGGTGACATCAACTGTTTGAGTTTTCAAGGCAAGTAATCATTTTGGGAACTGGCAGTTACTCCAAAAATGTCGCCATGCATTCAATGCATGTGTGCGATGTCCAATCCTAAATCTTAGCACATTTAAACTGATGATTGGAATTAATGCACTTAATAAGTACGTATCACTTCTTTTGCTATAAGGCATGAAGGGATTAATTTTCTGAAAATTTGTTCCTCATTGCTGCGGAGTTACTTTTCTTGGATAGAAGGTTTGTTTGCTGGTAGTCGTCTGATTGCTCTCAACTGTGAAGGTGAGTTTGTTTCCTATCCTCTCTAGTGATTTTTACCTGCTTTTCCTCTCTCATAATAAGATTTGCTGAGAAAATAAGGCTTGTTATTTATGAATTATGAAGTCCACATTACACCTTTTCGGGAACATTTTTAGTCTTGCATGTACAAAGCCTATAGTCAGTGATACAGACTTAAAAGGGGAAAATCTGGAAGTTTTAAAGGAAAGGGTGTTCAAGGGAATTGATAGTTCCTTTGGTGTAGAAATTTTGAGTAGTGGTCTCATAGAAGCGGCAACCTTCCCCCCAGCTATCCCTTGCCCAGTACTGGTTAGAGAGTGTATTGCTAGGTATGATCCAATTTTTGAGACCATCATAAGAAATAATGGTGAAACTCTCCTTGCCATTAACCGTGAAGTAATTTCCTCCATTTTCAAACTACTTGATTACCAGTTCTCAAACTTTTCTCCTGCCCAATCAATTATTGAGTTAAACGCAGATAGAACCGGGCACCAGAATAATGTAGCGAAATATTGGTTGAAGGTTCCCCAAAGGGGTGGCTCCAGGCTGCCCAAGAATCCCAACAAGAACCATATGCTTCCCCACATTCATGATGTCATGTTACTATTGCACCAAGTCAAAGGCTCTGCGGAGGCCTACAATTTCGACGACTGGATTTATTGCTATGTACAACTGGTACTAGAAGGAAAGCAATACCTCGATTGGGCAAAGTTGACTGCCGATTCCATGAGGGAGCAGCTGAGTATGGCCAAACAGTTCAAGCAAAATTTCTTCATGTCCTCATATCTGATATATTGCTTGGCGTGTGTTAAGAAGATAGTGGAAATACCTAGGCAGCTCACTGAGGGAGAGGTCTCTGTATATGATTTTTACCCTATGTTACAAAAGGATAATACTTTGCAAGAATTTAGGAGGGTACATAATGCCTTTCTAGGAGATTTGTGTTATGAATTAAAGAACATGAAAACTAAGAGGATGTTTGAGGATGCACAGGCATTAGTGAAGAGATTTGGTAGTTTATTTATCTAATTCCCTCACTTTTTCTACGTAAGAGTAGGCGGTTTTGAGGAAGAGCCCTTCAAGCTTCCTCATTTTTGTTCAGATTGTTTTGTTTTGGCAGAGATTTGTAGGCAGTTGGCTACCATGGTTAAGAAGGTTCGACCCAGGGATAAATGGGAGGATCATTTTCCTATTTAGTTGGGTATTTTATCCTGCAGTTCAATATCAGATGCTTTGAGCATTGGAGAAGACTTGAAAAACTTCAATTTTCCACTGTACCATGAAAGAAAAGGCTTTGACAATAAAGGTTTCTCATGAAGTCTTGGTCTGATGTCGTACCTCCCAGTTCCACATCTAGAGGAATTCTGGGAAGATTGTAGTGATGAGCTCAAGGTGTTTAAGAGGGCAAACATGAGAATGGTGTTGGAGCAAGTAATTTCACTGCAGGTGAAGCTTGACATAAATGGGCTTGAAGAAGATTATCTGGAGCTGTTTGAACCCGGATACTTAGACCAAGTTGAAACCAAAGTGTCCTGCATCAACTGGGATGTGGAAGAAGAGGACGATATACAGCTAAAAACAAAAAGGGTTTTGGAGAGAACCGCAGAATGGGTTGGTAGGAAGAGAGTAGTGAGATTAGGCGCCAAGTCTAACTCTGCGAGAAATAGTGAGGTTACTCTGCATTCACTAGAGCATTTTTCTAATCACACTTCTATGCCTGTTCATGCAGGTAAGGATAAAAATCCATCTCACATTAGGCACAAGCCTAATCCGTCTCTGGACTTCTCTGCTCCTCGACATACAAGGTCACGAAGTGCTGCAGAGAAAAGAATGGACCAAACCAAAGATACAGAGGCAAAGGATAAAATTATTGATGCTCAGATATTTGAAGTTGAAGATCTTGACAGTGACATTGTCAACACCATGGATTCCCATGCGGTAACTGTAGCCATGACACCACCCCCTAAGGTGATTGGAGGAACAACCAATTTGAGTGCAACTCCTAAGTGGCTAACCACTTCAGGAAGCAAAAAATGGAGTTTCATCCCTATGACCATCCCAATTAAGGACATGGTAGTTAAGTACATAGTGAAAGGCCCCAAGCAAAAGAAGTTGAAAACAACTGCCAGAGTGGACAATGATGAAGGAACTCGAAAGTGGGTTGCTGAGATTGCCTCTTACAAGCCAAAAGAAGAAGATAAGGAAGTCAGTGCAGAGGACTTTGAGATCACCAAGGTGGAGCTCGGGAACATGAGTAGGGATTCGGATAATCATTTCTTCTAGGTATTAGCTAAGAAAATGCTCACTAGGTTGGAAAAAGATGGGCAGGAGAAGAGAGAGGTAAAGCAACATATAAACATTCTCGCTCAATTCATTGATAACATCGATTTCTTTGGAGCACTTCCCATATCCCATGCTACAGAGATCTTTGACCCTACTTCACTAGAGAATAAAAAGCTAATGAGTCAGGTTCAACGAGCTAAAAGCATTGCTGAGGCTATGGAGAGATGGATTGAAGGAGTAATTAAAGATGATGAAAAGTATATCGCAAGCTCCAGAAAGTTATGCGATGAGATGCAGAGCCTCATTGCAGAAATTCAAAACCAGATTTTGTCATGGGAGAAAGACGAACATAAATGGGAAAATGTCTTGCCTATGCTCACCAAAATAGAAGAGTACGGAGCCACCAAATTCCTGACAGAACATTCAATCAAGTTGGTAACCGATGAATGCCAACTCTTCGTATTGAAAAAGACCATAATGTGGCAGGTACTCACATTCAAGTCTGTGATTTCCGATGCCAAGACTTCTGTTTATGAACTTCAAGACCTCCAATGCAGCTTAGTTAATGACAACAAAGTGGTTAATCTGGACCACAATTGGCAGCTGGGGATTTGTGGACTAAACACGCAGGACTCGATAAAGGCTTTCAGGCTATACATGGAGAAAGTTAAAGCTAAAGGAAATTTCACCCCTGAAGATATAACACAAGTCACCCAGATCGAGTCCATGATGTTTATTGGTAACGATCAGTTACCGAAGCATGCCGAGAAAATGGTGAAGCACAGATGGGACAAAGAAGCCACAAAGGCAAAAATCAATGCTATGAAGAATCCGAGCCAATCTATAATCTAGGAACTTGCAACTACCCACGATGCCCAGGAAAGAAGAGGAGAAGATGATGATGGAAAAGGAGCATAACGTGTTGATAATGCTATGTTTTTATTTTATGTATTTTTCATGATCTTGCAAATGACTTCAGGACATCTGTCTCAAATATACTCTGTTGGTTTTCATAACTGATTCAGAGGAGGTCGAGTTTTCAGGGAGACCTCCTCTATTCTAAAGACTATAAATTAGATTAAGATAGATAGAATAAGGGTTAAATTTTGGTTAGAATTTTGTTAGTTTTTACTTAGTTTTTCTGGTTTTTAGAAGTTCTTTTTTGTTGAAGGAAGTCATCAGACTTTAAAAATATGGAATTGAAAATAATTTATACATGTATTGTTGTGTCTTTGTCACATAAGATATATATATATATATATATATATATATATATATATATATATATATATATATATATATATATATATATATATAACGATCATATTGTTTTTGGGAGAAGGAAAACCTTTGAGTTTTGAATCTGTGTAGTGATATATCCTTGCATATATTGATCTAATCAAACGATAGTGATCGCCTTTCTGATGCAGAATATTATTATTATTCTGCGACTCCTTCCTGTGAGATTTTAAAAGATATGTGCTTGAAAAGTGATTTTATTTCTCTTATCTGTTTTGTGAACTGTCAAACTGGTGTTCTGAACTTTGTTTTGATCACTTCCATTTCTAATGTTGAAGCATTTTGAAGAATAAATTTTCTCTGAAATATGTGTAAATCATTAGCCTCTCATCTAAGAATGAAGTAGGTAGCCTTATGTGCTTTCAGGTTAAAAGCATACCAATTAAATTTAATTAGATTATTCCCTAAGTAACTAATGGAGGGAGCTGTACCTATCAAAAATTCAGAGGGAAGTAGTATATGTTACACTTACCCAACTATTTAGTTGAACTTTTGTCTTTTAAAGAAGGCGACAGAGTTTGAAATTAATTAATTTAAAGAAAGGCAAAAATCTATTCACTAGCACAAATCTTCTGCCATCTTTTGAAGGGTAACCTCCACTATTACTTTCTTAGAAGATTGAACTAGAGCCATGACATGAGTTTGGATGCTCTAAGAAGAAAATGCATTTGTATTCTAGATACTTTGTTGAGTATTCTGAAGAGATAGAACACTTGTGGTTTTCCCCCTAGGAAGTTGAATTTGGAAGTCATTACAGATTTCTTTTGGGATGAAGACTTTTATAAACACTTGGGTGGAAAGAGGAGATTCCAAACCCCTTGAGACCCTATCTGAGCTTAAAATAATATTAAGAGCCAACCTATCTAACCCCTCCAAATATGTATAGCAAGGACATAGAATTTCAGAATTAGCGTACGCTCCTAACATGGGGGTTATATGATCGAAGAATCCCACCATCTGATGGCTTCCTCATCAATCATTTGACCAAATGCTTTGATCAATTGTGTCTTGCAAGTGCTATCTAATTCTCCTAAAAGTAAAACATATTTAAAGTCCATAAAAAATTCCTTATTGATTTCCGGGACTAAAGGATGGCAAGGGGTTGCCAACAACGGACAATGAGTAATTATTTTTGTTTTACCAAAGGGAAATAGATCACACAACCAGATCCAATACAATAAATTATGAAACCACTGAACATTGAAGGCATTGGGAGTGTTAATAACTTCAACATATTGATCTACATCCTGAAGGGAAGTGTTGTTAAAGGAGGCTGAGGAAGCCCTACACAAAAGAGGATCAGCCGAGTGATCCTCACAAACTTTAACTTCATCTTGAATATTGTCTAAACACTGAAGAAAAGTGCCCAACTGATTTGAAAATTTGCTAAATGTGAGTGAATCATCCTTGACTATTTCTTGAGTATAGGTCCCAAACTTTGAGGTAATAGATAATTGTTTTGGGAACAGTTTGGCTAGATCTACCAAGAGGCAAACTCTAACAGCGAAATCAATGTATTCAAATGGAATTAGTTCATGTTTAATAAAAATTACCATCTGTTTGGCAAAGGTTTCAATCAGATCAATGTCTCTTAATTCCAGTGACAAGGCGGGAAAGGAAACCTAGATGGGAGTAAATTTTAATTTTGTTAATCTTGAGTTAAAGTTTGGAACCCAAGGAAGAGTTGTGAAGCCTTCCCCTTCACAAAACTAGTCTTTCTAGCTATGTACTCTATCTCTATGAAATTTTGAAGAAAACATGGCAATTAAAAACCCTTCCCCTTTATCAATTTAGAAAATATTGTTGATTCTTTGCCAACTTTGAAAATCCCATTTTCTCAAAATTGAAATTTGGAAGTACTTATTGTAGAACTTACCAATGAGAGTTTTGTCTCTACAAGTAGATATTTGATCATTCAAGGTCGAATCCAGTAAGGTAATCTTGTAGCAGCCTACCTTGTCTCCTCTGCCCCCATTTGCAAGGGTCTAGTAGGGTTTTGGAGTAGTGTGAATGGGAACTTTCTTTCGAACCCAAGTTTTGAATGAATCTATACCTTGTTGTGACGTCTTCGCTTTGAGTTGCGCATTGAGGGCTTTTATCGAATCATCCTAGGCCTCAGAAGGAGTGATTGGGTTTGAGGAGATTCCTAAAGGAATGTTATTTGGGAATGAGATAAAACCACTATCTCCTTTCCTTTGAAAATTTCCTCGACCATAGTGATTTTATGGAGAGTGTAGAGGAATGTTATTTGGAAATGTGGGAAAATCCTTTCCTCCTTTATGATAATTTCCCGCCCTGGTTGAAAGCTATGAACAATGAAAGGGCATATTATTAGGGAAGCTTAAAAATTATCCATCCTTTGAACCGAGCCTTAACCCTTAAGTGAATCCTTGATGATGGGAGCTTGATTTTGACTTTTGGGCAGGTGGGTTTTTGTCATCTTCATAAATATTGAAGATTGCATGTTTGTCTTTGATCAACCGCTTAGGCCAATGAGAGGGAATTTTTTTGTGTTTCTAGTAACCATGGTCTTCCTACCTTAAGAGATGTTTGTTGCTACCATAATAGCCAGAAGAACTATTGAATTGTCGCAGACTGTGCCCATTTTGGCCCACTTCAAGCTTTAGAGAAGAGCTTGAAGGTTTGAGTGGGCAAGTTGCAAAGTGCAACATTTCAAAATTGGCAAATTTTATATCTTAGGTCTATTTTTATAGATTTTTCTTCATGTATATTTTATTAAAATTTCTATTTTTTCACTATCTAGTTAATTATTTGGCTTTTTGGCACTTGGGGATGGGTCTATTTGCTGGAGAGGGTTGCATTTGATGTTCCCGACATGTATTGGGATAGTCAAGGTTTGATTATTTCATTTGAGGAGGTATCATGAGTTTTTATGTTAATCTCTATATTATTCTACTAGCAAAGGGCAATTATGAGTCTTAGCATCATGGCATCCTAAGACATCTCAAGTGGTCACATATTTTGTCTTATTTGTATGAACTCATACCTTAACGAGTCACTCTAGGAGGTAGATCAACTTGGGGTAATATCATAGACCATGTTGTAGCAGTGATTTTGTCTAGTATTGATTATGACACTATGTGTGTTATATCAGACCTTGAGTTTCCTTACACAATTTGAACTCAACTTTAGGAGATGAATTGAGACCCTCATATCTCTCCATTCCTAGAGGATCCTACAACAAATGGTCTTTTTCTCCTTAGAAACATATATTTTATACCTTTTGATGATGATACTTAAGAAGAGCTTGAGTATATTAGAGGTCTTGCATGTTCTAATGGATCAGAGGCCTTTCTTCATTTTCCTTCTCTTCACATTGATATCCCATCTCAATCATCTTCATCTTTTGTTATGTTAGATTAGATTGTAATAGGCTTGTGCTTAGCCTGTTACTACTTATCAAATTGCCATTAGTTTTATATACAAAGTCATTCTATATTCTATTCGGTTAGTATTACCGAATCATGCAGTCGGTACACACAGAGAAGTCGATATGAACAACCTAGTTGATTACAGAAGGAAAACAGTCACAAAGCCCAGTATACACCAAGCTATCTACCGAGTGTTATTTCACTGAGCAGTAAAGATAATACACCGAGTTGATATACACCGAGTGGAAACATGTTACCAGATTCATTGAACCTGGACACACATATGAAAACATGTTACAAGATCGAGGCACATAGAACCGTTATTACATTGGAAATTGTACATACAGATTTTGTATAATTTTGAGGTCATCTAACCAATGAAATATTTTGCATGGTTATTTATTCGAGAAATCATGTTTGTAAGATCGAAGCAATGAATCAAATCACCAACATAAGAAGTCTATTTATACAGCATGAATTTAGGGTTAGAAAGATGTGTGAATGTGAGAAATGTGTGTGCATATGTGTATGAAGTAAGACTTAAGTGATACATGAGAAATCACAGAGTATTATGACTATTACAGAGACACAGAGGTCATCGAGAAGGTTATCAGAGAACAGTCGAGGAACAGAGTAAACATAAAGGTTTACCGAGTTACTTTATGAGTTACCGAGGTATTCTATAGGCAAGGTAATCTTATTTTGAGCACATAGAATCTGCTACAACATTTCAGATGTAAAGTTGCAGATATTTGTAATGATTCTATTGTAATATTTTGAAGTTATAAGAGAAACCTTTAACAGGGTAAAAGACTCTAACCAAGTCTATAAATTGTAAATCCTTTAACCAGGTGCTACACTTATATAGTGTTGTATAAATCCTTTGGTAAGGTAGATCTAACTGATCTTAATACTCCTAACAAGGTAAGCTATCAAAAATAGCTAAATGTAGCTCTAACCGAGCACTCTTTATTATTGCAGTAGTGAAGTTATGGGTGCCATCCCCACCGCAGTTTTTCTCTCTTACCAAGAGTTTCTGCGTGACCAAAATATATGTGTTATGGAGTGAATCATGTATGAATGTTATCTATTGATTATAGTTTTGTTTTTTGTTACTGCACTATTCTGTTTATGCATAACACTAAGGTTATTACAAAAGAAAAGTTTTGGAGTACCGATTCACCCCTCCCCTCTTAGTACATTAGCTTTCCATATTGGGCCTAACAATTGGTATCAGAGCTTGAATCTTGGAAAAGGGTTTAACTGCCTAAAGAGAAAGATCTTATCAATGGAAGGATATAAACAATCTTGAAGGATTATGTATCTACAAGAAGAGCTGGATAATGAAAATCAAGTGATTGCAGACATGCAAAGGCAAATGCAAAAATATTTGAAAGTAAGGAGAAGATTATATGATGACTTGCAGGATTCTCAAGAGTTAGTGGAACAAATCGAGACATCATCTGACAATAGTATATCTGAAGAGATTGAAAAAATGATTGGAATGTTGAAAGAAAAGAACAAAGCATTGGTTGATCAACTAAAAGCAATGAAAAGGGAACATGAACATTTCAGCACATAGACGACTGAAAATCTAGATGCATTAAGGATAGCGAAGGATAAAGCAAGATATCTACAAAGAGAGAAATAACAACTTGAAGTCTTAGTATCTGATAAGAATGATGAAATCATAAGGCTAACTGGTATTCAACAAAATCTGATAGATCAACTAGGTTATACACATCATGAAGCAAATTTGAAAGATGATGAGAATCAAGCATTGAAACTTGAAGTATCAAGGTTGAGCAATGAACTTGAAACAGAGAAGAAATCCAAGGAAACACTGAAGAAGAGTTATGAAGCATCAAAGATGTTGGATGAGCAACTGAACACAAGATGACCCTACAAAGAAGGAGGACTCAGCTACAAAGGAAAAGAATCTACCGAGAAGGGAATTTACACTACCGAGAGAGGAGAATCATCAAAACAAGCTGGAAAAAGGAATAACATCAAAAGGAAGAAGCCTATTTGCTACTGCTGTAGAAATCAAGGTCATACTGCCAACATGTGTCAAATCAGACAAGGTAAGCAACCGAATAGCTCTAAGTCCAATGGATATTGTTATAATTGCAATAAATATGGACACACATCTAATCAATGTAGGACAAAGTCTGTTAACAATTATTAGAAGGCAAAATTCAAAGGGTTTTGTAAAAACTACAATAGATATGGACATAGTACCGAGAATTGTTGGTTTAAGCAAAAGGACCACATGTATTCTACAAGCTGAGCAAATACTAGAGGTTATCGAACTCACACAGATCCTTACCGACAATATTCTATAGTACCATGGGATTACAATACAAGGATATGGTGTGAATGTTGTGGAAGATATGGACATATAAGTGCAAACTACTTTATAAGGTTTGGAATGAATAACCGAAGATCATGGAGAAATCCTGGTATGGCATGTTTTCATTGTCACAAAGCTGGACATTTAGCTGGAGATTGCAGATATCAACCTAGAGAAGACACTGAGGAAATAAAAGAGAAATTAAAGATGATTTGGAGAAAGAAGGAAATTGTGTCAAATAAAGAAAGCACCTTACCTACTAAGTTAGGTGCTCCCACTCCAAATTAATCGGTAAAGGTATGAAGGGACCGCATTCTCACAAGATTAAATCTTAAATAGTCCCTATTTTAGTATGTACTGAATTCAAAATCTGCATAGTAAGATGTAGTAGTAAGTTTGAAATTCTATCAAAGTCTTTTGGAGCACTTTACAAGAAAACTGTTAAGTCGGTGAATTCAGGAAGCCTGTCAAGTCGGTATATGAAGGAAATCTAGTTACTCGGTTAAAGCACAAAAAAAGGGAAAGAAAGTTAAGTGAACCAAGTGCATTTAATGTCTTCGACCTAACTTGCACAGAGCTCGATAAGGTATTTTTGAGTACTTAAAAGGTTTTTCATGGTCATTTTCATTCACCAAGTTTTTGAGAAGTAGAGTAGAGCGAATCAAGGCAATCAAACCATCTTCAAAGCAAAATCTAAGGTATTTACATCGAATCTCATCGCATTGCTAAGTTGGTTTACCGAACTCATTAAGTTGTTATCTACTGAGTGTGAAGCATCTGTCATTTGTTTAGTTCTCAAACCCTAAGGTTCCTGTGTCAATTTTTATCTGAAATCAAAATGGCATCTAAGATCCAAGACCCCATTGTTGTCACAAATGTAGAAAAGCCCTCACTAAAATACTCTATGACTCCCAAAATTGCATCTGAACCGAATGACAAAATTTCTTTCTCACTCATCCCGGATCGAGTCTTGTTAGTCGAGGATGTGAGATTCTTCACAAAATGTCATGTTGAAGAACTCGGTCATGTCGAGATCAAGGATGCATATGATGAATTGTGCACAGATGGTAAAATGGATAGCAAGTATGAGCATATCAAAATCAAGGGATTGATTGAAGCCCTAACCTATCCTCGTATGTTCAAACCCCAGTGGGTCAAGTTTGTACTAAGCCGAGTGCATGATTATTTCATGTGGCTACAAGAGAAACCATTTAAGATCACTAAAGAAATCATTCATCTGATCACCGGTTACCCTATCTATGATCATGCCCAAGCATAGAAAATGATATCACAAAAGGAATTGATTAGTTTGACTGGAGTTGAATCGGATTACAGAGGTCTGAAGTTGAACAATGTTATTGATCCTGAACTCAAATTTGCCATTAGAGTAATTGGTTACTATTTCTTCCAATCGGCAAGGGAAAACAGTGTACCCTGTGCAGCAGTGGACTTAGCATACAAAATTGTTAAAAAAGGCATGAAAGTTGACTTGTGTGAAGTATTGTTGAAGAACTTGTATGAAAATCTGAACACAATCAGGAAGCCGAAGAAGAACAACACGACAAACACTCTAAAATTTGGATCACTACTTGTGTGTATGTTTTTCTACTTTGAGAAGTTTTTTCCAACAGTCAGTAAATTTGTTTGGGAGCTACACCGACCAATCACCCATCAGATCAATGACTTCATCAAGAAGTTAGGTGATAACTTTAATGATATAATGGATGATTACTTTAGCAAGTTCCAAGAAAAAATGCATAACAGGTACCGGATTCCACCACAGCTGGTAGAAAAATACAGAGATGAAATATGTTTTGAGGTAGACACAGATTACTGTTATGTGAATGTTGTGGAACTAAGGACACAATCTTTGTCACCCATGGGTTACGAGATTGATTTTCATATCACACAACAACAAATTGATGCCTATCTATCATTGCCAAGGCATACTACCGAGCTAAGGTATGGAACCTATGAAGAAAGGAAAGAAAAAGTAAAAATGAGCATTGTAGTACCTAAGGCTACACGAAAAGCTACAAAGATGATTAAGGCATTAACTAAGAAATTTGGAGAAGAGTCTTCCTCCACACCTGTCAAAGGAGTTCTAGCCATCACCGAAGAGGAGACAGAAGCCCAAGAAATAGCCATAACACTTAGCACCGAATTGCCTAAGGGAAAAGTGTTGAGGAGAAAGAAACAGGACACCTCAATGGTCCTACCGACCCCTCCAACAAAGAGACCTAACACAAGGGCATCTGCTGCATCACTGAGTAAGAAACAAAAGACTGTTGCCATTCCTAAGGTAACTAGAACTTACAAGAAATCTACTTGGAAACTCATTTTGCCAAAAGAGTCGAGTGATACCGAATCTGAAGATGCAAATAAATTTCAGATTGTGAAAAGCAAGAAGGTAGATGTACATAGTGTAGAAATTTTTTGTAATAATCTCAAGGAATATGGTGGATTTGGTGGATTCAGATTTGTTAAATATGAATCCAGATCAGCTGATGAAAAGAGGCAAATTGAAGAAGCTGTCATTTGTACACTTCTCAAATTCCGAGTGGTACCATTAGAAGTATGTAATTTTATTCCTAAGGAATTATATGCACATATTGAAACCAGATGGCAATATGCCCTAGACTCGGAGAAACAAATCAGAGAAAGAAGTTTGGTGCATCTCTTTCTTGATATGTCGATTGATGAAATAAAAGAAGATCTGACAAACAGCCAAACTCAATTTACAGTAAAACAAAAGGCCTTGAAATTGATGAATGGCCTATATATAGAAGTGGAGAAGGAAACAAAAGAGCAATGGAAGACCATCTTTCGAAGAAAGAATGCTGGTGAACAATCTACAGTAGAAATAGTTGATGTCATTGACTAAGAGCCTGATGTCACCAAGCAAGACCCTACAGACACCATTCAAATAGATGAAGATATCATGGATGCAGAGGCACCTGAATAAGAAATGATAGAAGGCAATGCTTATGCAAAACTTGTCTCTAGTGAATTTGTTTTGGAACAAGTTTAGCCTTACCCACTGATCAATCAACCTACTACAACTGAAGCTCCTCAAGCTATAGGTGAAGGCATCGAAGGTCAAAAGTCTACAGCAGAAGGTACTTCACAAGAACAAACCTCTCAAGCACCTTCTAGCACGGAAAATGTTACAGCTGAGACACCAAGCACCGAGACACCGAAGGACACTACCGAGGCTAAAGAAACTGACAAAAGTGTTGTCTCTACCGAGCAACCTACCGAGGGTCCTCAAGCCTCGCAAGCTATTGTAGTGGTTCACCCGGTGAAAGGTAAAGAAAAGAAGTTGAAAAATCATAGTTTCAAAATTGATTTATCAAAACTGATAGTGTTGCCCAATGTAGACATCTCCAAATTGAAAGGGCAAGCACTCAATGAATTCGGTGAACTATGCAAAGCAAAGGCTGAACAGGAGAAGCAACTGGCCATACAGAGGAAGAATAAAGTACTTCAGAAGGTAAAGACCTTACTATCAGATATGCTACCTTCAGCTACAGTATCAACCGATGCAGCCATCCATATTCAATTGGATGAACTCCTAAATCAGATTGAGACATCTGGAGTAGATGCATCCGAATACATGAGCAAACTAAAAGACAAGGAGCTAACTACTAAAATGATAGAGGAAGTATAGAGATCAATTGCTGTTGGCAAGGTAAAACTTGTCAAATTTATTGCTGAGTTGTCCCCTCAACTCAAGCACATTCTTTCATTATTTCAGAAACTCTACACATTTTTTTATTTCTTAAAGATATTAAGAATAAAACAGAAGCAATTGAGAAAGAGATCACCGATCTCTCACATAAGTTGACCCCCGAGCCCAATTCAGTTCAAAATTTTTATACTAAGCTACAACAGCTCATGGCTCAACAATTGGAACCGAGGAATGAAGAACACAAGATCAGGATGGACATAATGACACTTCAAACATTATTCCTTCCTCATCTTTCATCCATTCAAGAATAGCGTAACTGAGCCACTTCTCTCTCTACTACACAAGAAGGAAGCACTTTAGATGGCTTAATTTCATTATTTGCTGATATTAATGCATAGAATTCTTTAATGGATAGTGTAAAGGATGCACTCTCTGTCGCTCTCACCGAAGCCAAGACAAAGTACAAATCCATTTTTGATCAGTTGCCACCTCCCAATGGTAACTAAATTTTGATGTTTGTCAAAAAGGGGGAGTATATCAGAGTATATCAGAGTATGAGTATATCAGAGTATATCATCAAGAGTGTATAGTATTCAAAGTATCACACAATCAGAGTGTAGTATACAGGGGGAGTATACCGAGCAGAGCATCCAAGAGCAGTGAACCGAGCAATGAACAGAGGAAAGAACAGTGATCACAGAGTTGTGTACAGCATATTGATAAGGGGAGTATATTTGTTATACTATTTCAATGACTAATGTATATAATGCATGTTGAGTCAAATTTTGTAAAGTATACAGATTTTTGAGTAATGACTTTGAAAGTAGTTTTGTCAAACATCTCAACTAATGTCAAATGGGGAGATTGTTACTACTTATCAAATTGCCATTAGTTTTATATACAAATTCATTCTATATTCTAGTCGGTTAGTATTACCGAATCATGCAGTCGGTACACATAGAGAAGTCGGTATGAATAGCCTAGTCGGTTACAGAAGGAAAACAGTCACAAAGCCCAGTATACACCGAGCTGTGTACCGAGTGTTATTTCACCGAGCAGTAAAGATAATACATCGAGTGGAAACATGTTACCAGATTCATTGAACCTGGACACACATATGAAAACGTGTTACAAGATCGAGGCACACAGAACCGTTATTACATTGGAAATTGCACATACAGATTTTGTATAATTTTGAGGTCATCTAACCAATGAAATATTTTGCATGGTTATTTATTCGAGAAATCATGTTTGTAAGATCGAAGCAATGAATCAGATCACCGACATAAGAAGTCTATTTATATAGCATGAATTTAGGGTTAGAAAGATGTGTGAATGTGAGAAATGTGTGTGCATATGTGTATGAAGCAAGACTTATGTGATACATGAGAAATCACAAAGTATTATGACTATTACAGAGACACAGAGGTCACCGAGAAGGTTATCAGAGAACAATTGAGGAACAGAGTAAACAGAAGGGTTTACCGAGTTACTTTATGAGTTACCGAGGTATGCTATAGGCAAGGTAATCTTATTTTGAGCACATAGAATCTGCTACAACATTTCAGATGTAAAGTTGCAGATATTTGTAATGATTCTATTGTAATATTTTGAAGTTATAAGAGAAACCTTTAACAGGGTAAAAGACTCTAACCAAGTCTATAAATTGTAAATCCTTTAACCAGGTGCTACACTTATATAGTGTTGTATAAATACTTTAGTAAGGTAGATCTAATTGATCTTAATACTCCTAACAGGGTAAGCTATCAGAAATAGCTAAATGTAGCTCTAACCGAGCACTCTTTATTATTGCAGTAGTGAAGTTGTGGGTGCCATCCCCACCGCAATTTTTCTCTCTAACCAAGAGTTTCTGCGTGACCAAAATATATGTGTTATGGAGTGAATCATGTATGAATGTTATCTGTTGATTATAGTTTTGTTTTTTGTTACTGTACTATTCTGTTTATGCATAATAGTAAGGTTATTACAAAAGAAAAGTTTTGGAGTACTGATTCACCCCTCCCCTCTCAGTACATTAGCTTTCCATATTGGGCCTAACATAGCCCCCATTGATTTATTAGAGAAAGACATTGTTCTTCTATACATGGTTACATGGGATATGTATCTTGCAAACATATCATCCTTGTTTGTGGAATCTCATATTGCAGATTTGCAGGATTATTTTGAGGACATTCATCTCCTCTTTAATGACAACCACATTAGTGTTGTCAACCCATCTCCATTGCCCATGGAGCTTGTTCTTCATGATTTTTGCAAAGGTTTGATTTATCACCTCCTACATTGATTGGGCATGTACCTAATTGGTTTGTGTCATCATCATCAATCATGTGGACATGACAGCTTATGAGTAGTTTTCAGAGGTACACGGTTTGGATTTAGATGAGATACTTCTTATAGTCTATGGGAGTTGCTTCTCATATCTCCAATAGATTTCTTTCAAGAACTCCTAAGGGGAGAAACATTATTTATAGGAAAAGGATCATGTTGTGTCTCCAGGAATTCATCATTAGCATAGGAGATACTTCTTCATTGGGGGGATTCCTATCATCATTTTCTTTGTCTTATTGGGGGGATGTTCATTGTACTGTTACGACATAAGCAATCATTGGGGGGTCAAAATGATTCTTCCTTCTTTCCTTCCTTTACTAGTATAGTTATTTCATTTCCTCTTTTTTAGAGAGGATTTTTGTCCCACTGGGTTTTCTTTCTTTCTCCAATAGTGAGAGTTACATTGATTTTCATTAGTTTCTACATGAGTACACCTTATTAGGCCTAGTTATCAAGACTCATTCATGCATACATTTTGTATTCATCTTTAGCTCTTTAGCTTATCCCTAAGTTAATCTTAAGGGGGGTGTTGAAGTAATTAAGAAACTTTAATATCTAATTATTTATTAATTAGGTCCTTTAATTACCTTTTCACTTAAGATAAACTTAGGTGATTTTTCCTTTTATTAAATTAGCCTAATAATAGATTAAGATGTCTCATTCATTATGATTGTGACATTTGGTGCATGCTAATTTAATTTAGTATTAAGGTTTTACATGTATAGTTTCATTCATCCTTTTATAAAGATTCATTCATTCATTATAATTATATCTCCAATATTGTATGTGCAATCAATATAGAATTCTCAAGTTGTTATTGAGCATATTATCTTTGCTTGATCTCTATTCTATGATAGGTATTTTTCTTGTAGATGATTCTTGGCTCCTCTCGTTGTATCATCAACTTATACAAATAAAATTAGTATTTCATTTATTTATATAATTCCTTCAACTAATTCACTTTATCAATCCATTTACTAATTTTAGCTCTTAACCTTTCTCAAATTTTCTTATCCATTGATTCTTCTAATTTATCTTCATTGTTGATCAAATTCCAAGTGAAGCATATAACTAAAAAAATTTATCTAGATCACATTTTATACAAATATCTACACAAGCAAGATTTTAGATTTATCTACTATCTTTGAGCATCCATCATTGAACACTATCTCATGCTATCACACTATTATTATGTTATCACAATTATGCTACTTTAAAAATAAATTCATCTTATTGGTGTAAATAAGACATTTTACCTTGGTTATTTCTCACCTAGGTCCTCATTATACTTTAATTAAGCTTAATTAGAGAACTACATAGGAGTTGTTGGAGAATTTTCACTTTAGATTGACTTCTTATCTTGTCTCTTTATCACATCTGCCTTTTGTGGTTGCAGATTTCCATCTTTGGTGGATGATCTACCTTTAATGGTGTTATCACGCTATCACTTTTCAACTTTAGGTGGGATGATATATTTTCATTTAGGTTGTCATGTCATGGGATTCCCTCCTTTGTACTCATCTCGGCTATATAACCAAGGGATCTCCTATGTACATGTATTGGAGTCCATTGTATCATTGATAGGAATATAATTTATTCTTGTCATATTCTATCTCTCTTGTTGTTGTGCTTTCCATTTGGGCCATATATATTGGGTGGCTACCTCCATATCCAATTATTACATGGTATTAGAGCCATTAGGGTGCCACTAGTTTTCCATTTGAGAGAATTTTTGTGCAATTTGGGATTTTGTATTTCGTGGCTTTCTATTGTAGGTAAAAATCAAATATTGTTGAGTCAAATATAAGGCCACCATTGGATTGAGGAGGTTCAAGAAAGTTAAAATTTCATTTTTTTTCATCCAAATCTGACTCTAGAGGACAAATCTAGAGCCATTTGAAGTTTGGAGGTGGTTGCCAAATCCGAGAGGTACTTGCAATTTTGGAGCACTTTGGGTTAAATCTGACCTCATTATCAGGCTCAAAAGGCTCAAGAACCTAATGATCGCTTGTCAATTCGCCAAAATCTAAGTAGTTGACCTAGAGCTAAGGAATGTTTTTGCCCCGCCTTGTTGTTTGGCAATACCAATGCACATCAGGGTGAGTACAATTTTTATAAAAAAATTGAAAGTTTATTTTTCTTTCCATTTTTTTAATTAAATTTGGAATTAAAAATATTTATTAAAAATTTGAATTAAATCAAAGGGGGTATTTTTTATTTTGATTTAAAAAAATCGTAATTTTTTTTGCAAGGGTAACACCCTATAAGTACCCAACAAAGTACCTATGTACCTTGTCTACACAGGTACTCTATGATATGTAGGCCTTTTCAAGCTCTGTATCCTACAAGACTACATGCCCATGGTCATGATCTATTTCTTCCTAATGAGGAGGAATGTTATTCCACATCATTGGACCATATTTGCAGTAGATTCTAAATTAAGGGGGGACTTCATGGTCTTTCTTCTTCTCTCTTATGGGGAGGGGGGGGATTTTCCCTTACATGGGGTTTTGTCCTTCTCATTCTTCTTTGAGAGTTGTATTGTGTTTTCATCTCTCTTTTGAGGGGGAGTTTTTCTTAGTGGGTTTTCTCCATTCTTTGTTTGTGAAAGATTTCATTGCATTTGTACATGGATACCTAACATGGCCTAATTTCTAGGACCCATCTTGTATTGTTATCTTTTGTGTACATTCTCCCTAATTTTCACTTAAGGGGGTGTTAGTGTGATTAAGGCATTAACCTTGGTTATTTATCACCTTGTTCATAATTACACTTTACTTAAGCTTACTTAGAGAGCTTACATAGGAGTTGTGGAGCATTTCCATTATAGGTGGACTTATCATGTTATCTCTTTATCACATCCACTTTTCATGGTTGCAATTTCCACCTTCAGATGGTGATCCACCTTTTGTGGTGTTATCACACTATCACTTTTTCACTCTAGGTGGGATGATAACTTTTCATTTAGGTATCATGTCATGAGATAATGACACTTATTGTTATCCCATTCACTCATTTGGACTCACCTTGGCTATATAACCAATGGGTCTCCCATGTAGATATATTGGATTCTATTGTATCATTGATAGGAATACAATTTATTCTTTTTGTTGATGACTGCTTTGACACACCTGCCAATAGTCAGGTAGCCAATGTAAACACTCACCACCTCTCCTGAAAAGTAATAAGATTTGGAGGACTCACTACTCCAAGGTCTCTATAGTCAGGTCACAACGGTGATGGGTAGCCCAATGGTTGATGTAGATATACCTATTAAGGGGCCTGTTGGTTGAAACTAATCCTGTTGGTTATTAATGGTCAAACTTCCCTTTTTTGTATTTAAAAATTTAGGATTCTCTGGAAAATAAACTGCAAAAGATAGATCGGGGAAACAAGAAAATAACAATGAAACCAATACAATAACAACTTAATGAACTACTTAGTTAGTTCCCTGCAATCCAAGAAATTATCAAATATTATCCAAGTTAGCATTCAACAACGGACCCCAAGTAAACCTGCAAAATTATCAATTTTACAGACCTATGGAAATAAAATCATCAACAATACGGCCTATCACAATAATTCTCATACACCACTGACGTGCGCAATATGATTCATAAAGTAATAAACAAAAAGATCAAACCACATTGCTAACTCCAAATAATAGACATTACCAGATTACATAAAACAATTTCGTAGAATATAGTAGTAGATCGGGCAATCTACAAGCTACTTCTTGTATTAATCTCAAAGAATAAAGAATAACTGAAAAGTATCATAATATGAAAATATAATCTAAAAAATCTTCTAAGTGGGCCACAAATCATCAATTTGGGGACCCTTACAAATGAATCCAAATTCTCAATTTATAGAAGTCTTTTGCCCTAATATCTAGGAAATAAATCTAACCTAAATTAAGAACTCAAACTAGGAGTCACAGTTAACTTGCAAGTTTCTACCTTTAAACTCTAGTTAACAACTATGAAATGGGGGTTGCATGAGAACTACAAAGACCATGCTAGGTGAGCCACATTTTTGTAGTTATGCAAAATTTTTCTCAAATTCGGAACCTAAGTTGGAGCTGCAGTTGAAAATACAAAATTGGGGGTCATGCAAAAACCTTGCTATCTTTAGCAATCGTATGTTCATCCTTCACTTTTTAATGAAATCTCTATAATTATCAATTATGCATACGACTGGTTGGACAAGAGGATCAGCTATGTGTTTAATTCTAAATTTATACTTCTTCAAAACTCCATCTGCATACTTCTTTCCTTCCTCCAACTCTTTTACTGTATCGACTACCTCTTGACACTAAGTGATCAAGTATGTGTAAATGTCCATGAGCGTGACATCGAACAGGGTTGGAGGTCCTAAATGTTGGGCCTCGTATGCATCCCACTAATTCAAAACTTGTTGTTTCTCCATTATTCTGGTATTAGTTAATCCTAAACCGAAGGCTCCAAGCATATATTTTACAAAATTCTCATATTTCAAAATTTCTCTGAGGAGAGGAACCCGAATCTCTATCATATCCTTCATATACTGCTAAAACATTTCAATCTTCACCTCCAAAAAGTACACATAGTACTGCAAGTTTTCACAACTATCTCCTCCTAAGAGGTCTTCCTCCATTATTTTCTCTTCCCCTAACCACAATACTTTATTCAAAATTCAGAACTGTTTATTAAAAAAGTTTACCTTTCATTCCCACTACGTAGAACAAGAAGATAAAGCTTCACCTGCTTGTACTGCCTCTCAGTATATCCCCATGGTATCTTGCAAAAATAATCTAATTTTTGCTGCATTTATTTGGGCCCATGATTTAGTTGAAGCGGCCACTCGTCTCAACTCCACTAGTGCCTTCACTTCTCCCTTTGGCAGTGATGAGGTCGAAGGTAGGTTGTCAGCCCTATAGGAGTCTAGAGGTTTTCTCATCTCAATAAACAATTGCTTGTATTGCTCTAATTGCACTTTAAATTCTAAATTCAAAGTGTCTTCCTTCTCTACGTGCCCCCTTACAACACTTGTGGCTAGCTCCAAAGTATCTAGCTCTCCCCACTTGGTTTGTTTACCTAAATTTACGTGGGATATTTGATACTTAGGGGAAGCTTGTCCCTCAGCTTGGAGTAGAACTTCCACATCTGCAATCACTTCACCGAAGCCCATTTTTTATAGATGATATGCAATTTTTGGCTTCTTAACCTTTGGTGGCTCCTCGGTGATTAATTGTTGCAAAGTGACCTTAGGAAGCTCTTCTTTTCTCTTTTTCTTTTCAAAAGTGAACATGAGCCATTGTGGTATATCTTCATCCTTGTCACCTTGATGTGACACTATATCTGTAGTTATAACATGAACCTTCACCTGCTCCTCTGCTTCATCTCTTTCCCCTACCTTTGTTTGCCTGGGGTCTTGAGGTGGGACAACTTGGCGGGCTAGATTGGTTTGGAGAGCCTGTTGCTTGTATAATTCTCCCAACTTGCCACTGACCTCTTCATTGAATTTCATCTCTTCCTCATCTGCCTCTATTTCACTTTTCTTGGCTACTATGTCCTTGAGGAGCTCCTCTTAATCTTGAGGGGTTAGAACTATTTTTTCACTCAATAGGTCCTCCGCCTCATCCCCTTCTTTCTCGCCTCCTAGCGGTTGATGTTGCTAAAGATCCTCTTCCTCCTGATCTAAATTAGGTTCAATGTATCTAACTCTTATTCCTTTGGTGCTAGACTTGAAACCTTGCACTCCCAGCTACCCTATGATTATATTGACTGGTGATGGTACAAGGGCATTGGTATCTAGAACCTATGCCGCAGTTGTTGAAGGTGGTTAAGTAGGTATACGTTCAGTAATTTCTATTTCTTCCTCCTACTCCTAGGTACCCTCTTCGGTAGTCTGCCCTATAGTTGTCCTTGGTGGAAGGACTTTGGCTAGTGGTACTACTCCTAATCCATTTGTCACTCTGAGGTTTGTCGCCTTCTTTAATAGCTCAAACTCCCTCATCTTCTCACTAAGATTTCTCATTAAGTCCTCATTGCTATCTTGGGGTCCCACTTCTTCATTGGGGTCAGTAGATGTATTCTTTCTTGAGTTTGATCTTGTTTTCCAAGCATACTTCTTATAACCCCTTGACTAAGGTACTCCTGAGGCAGACTCCTTTTGTTTTCCCTTTGAGGCACTGAGCCCGACCCTTTGACCGCTATTGTTTGGTCCTATTGATGACCACTTGAGAAATATTTTTCTATATTCACGTCCTCATTTGTAGACCACCTTATTGGGGAGAGGCTTCTTATCAATTTCTAATCCTTTATAAGTCTCATCGAGCATGTCTCCATCATCCCTGAGGTCTTTAGGGAGATTGGTCTCAATTTCAAAATCTCTTATCTGTGGCATAGATAACCTATTATAGTTTTTCTCTTTGACCTCAAACTCCTGGAGGTTGGCCCAAAAATCCTCCAGTCTCGGCTTGTGTCCCTCATATGCCTTGGGTATAGCTTGTTTGAGCTTCTTGTAGGGATCATAAAATTCCCTAGCATAATCATACTCTTTCAAGTTCAAATATTGAAACTCTGGCTCTGCTAGCTTTGCAACCTATATCTTTAAGCATGAGAAGTATCCAATAGATACTAAAAAATCAATGTCTATTTTATGCTTTGATGATAAGAGAGATTGGAGGCCCAATAGTTGCCTTACATATTCCAATAAAATTACTCTAGCATTGCAGTATCTGGGAAGCAACATTGGGTTCCCTGTGAATCCGCTGACCCTAATGTAAGTAGAGCATGGTTTTTGGATAAACCAACATGCCCACTCTCAGATAATAGCCATGGCCTCCAGGCTAATCTGGTATCCTGTGTCTCCTGTTAATTTAATTATTATCGAAAAAATGAAGGCATCATTAATTCTTTTGAAATGAGCTTTTGCATTGACTAGGGGGAGTTGGGAATAATATTCCCATACCTTCTTTTATCCTTCCTCATCCCCTAACTGACCCTCTACTTGTAGTCTCAAAAACTTTCTAGCTCTGGCAGCCACCCAGATGACATAAGATGTGAAAAAGAATTTTTGGGTATGGTGGACTTCCTTCATTTGTTTGCAGATGTTGTCAGGGAGGATCTGTGGCCAATCAAAATATTGTTTTCCTGTTAGGAAAGTGGTCATAAACTAGGACATCCATGGATGGAAATGTTTACAATTAGGCTTGCCAAAGGCCCTCCTCAGCATAATAATCAAGTCTCTTTGGGGCTCCTTGAAGTCTTCCCTCAGGATCTCTGTTGCCTTGAGACTTGTTTTTCTCTCTTCCTCCAACCAGTTTTCATTCATGTGCCTTTTGTTTGTTGCAAATTTGTCATTCCATACCTTTAAGGCCTCCTCTTCAGTTGAGAGGAATATCTCCTCTCTTGTTGGGATACCGAACATGAATCCCAGCATGTCAGGAGACAAGTCTATAACTGTATTTCCCTGTGCATCAGTGCACTGTCTAGTATCCGGGTCATAGAACTGAGCAATTATCATTATAAATTTTGGTGCTTGCACTGATTGCGGAAAGATAGTTGTCTCCACTAGGCCTGATCTTTTAATTCTCCTATGTAGGGTCTCCAATCTTGGCTTATCTAGGTGGGTTATGATATCTTCAATTTCAATATGGCCAATTTTCATGTCAGTGACCCATTTGACTTGATCACCCAACTTTGAGGAGTAGACTTGTCCTTGATAGTGGTATTTCATGGTAGCTTGAAGTTTGTCAATATCTTTGCTTCTTTTGCTAGAAGATGAGTCCATCTAACTACCTAAACCTATAAGAAGAAAACAAGGATCAGTTCCTTATCAAAAATATAACAAGTTCATTAACTTCGGGATGTTAGGCCCAACAATGAAAGCTAATGTACTGAGAGGGGAGGGGTGAATCAGTACTTCAAAACTTTTCTTCAAAAACAATCTTACTGATAAACATAAATTGTAAATTGCTGATCTCATAATATAAAGCTAACACATAATTATAGAAATAACATTCATACACATTTCACTCCATAACACAAATGTTTTGGTTACGCAGAAACTCTTTGTTAGAGAGAAAAACTGCAGTGGGGATGGCACCCACAACTTCACTACTGCAATAATAAAGGTTGCTCGGTTAGAGCTACATGTTTAGCTATTTCTGATAGCTTACCCTTTTAGGAGTATCAAGATCTTTAGATCTACCTTGCTAAAGGATTTTACAACACTTATACAAAATGTTGCACCTGGTTAAAGGCTTTACAATTTATAGACTTTGTTAGAGTCTTTTACCATGTTAAAGGTTTCTATTACAACTCAAATGATTCAATAAAATCTTTACAAATATCTGCAACTTTACATCTGAAATGTTAAAGCAGATTCTATGTGCTCAATATGAAATTACCTTGCTCATAGCATACCTCGGTAATTGATAAATCAACTCGGTAAACCCTTCTGTTTACTCTGTCCCTTAAATTTTTCTCTGAAGACTTTCTCGGTGACCTCTGAATATCTCTGTCATTTGTAGCAGTCACAACTCAATGTGTCCTCTTATGATTTACCTTCTTCTATCACACATGTCTCTCTATTTGATTCTCAAATCACTCTATATAAATATATCTCTGGGATGGTGATTTGTTCATGCTTCAATCTTACAAACAAGATTCATCGAATGAATAAACATAAAAATTATTTCATTGGATAAACTTCCTCAAAATCATACAAAATCTTGAAGTGCAATTTCCTATGTGATAACAGTTCCCTGTTCCTCGATTCTTGTAACAATTTTCCACATATGTGTCCAGGTTCATAGAATGTGGTAACATGTTTCTACTCGGTTCAGATTACTCGGTATAGATTCTTTGCTGCTCGGTAGACATAGAATGTTACTCGATAGACAACTCAGTGTATGCTTAACTCTGTGACTCCTTTCTTCTGTAACCAACTGCTTTAGTGCGTACCGATTGATTATTTCGGTAGTATTAACCAACTAGAGTATATAGGATGACTTTGGACATAAAAATAATGACAACTTAGTAAATAATAACAATCTCCCCTTTTGACATTAGTTTGGTATGTTTGACAAAACTCCTTTCAAAGTCATAACTCAAAATCTATATACTTACAAAATTTGACTAAAATGACAGTATATAAAATTGTCAATGAATAGTAACATATTCCAATATATACTCCCCTTATCAATATATTGTACATAACTTAATTTGCATGCTCCCGTGATCAATGTTCGGTGTTCATTGGTTTGTGTTCTATGCTCCCCTTGTCAAATTCAACTATGCATTCGGATACTCTATTCTGTGCTCAGTAAACTCCCTCTTATACACGGTAAATGCTCGGTATACTCCCCCTTTTTGACAAACATCAAAAATAGTTACCATTAGGTGGAGGCAACTGGTCAAAAATAGATTTATACTTTGTACTGGCGTCAGTGAGAGCAATGGAGAGTGCATCCTTGACACTGTCCATTAGGGAATTTTGAGCTGTAATATCAGCTAATAGTGAAATCAAACCATCTAAAGTGTTTCCCTCTTGTTGAGTAGATAAGTGGGTAGCCCAGTTGATCTGCTCTTGGACTGATGATAAGTGGGGAATAAATAAGGTCTGAAGAGTCATGATATCCATCCTTATTTTGTGCTCTTCATTCCGAAGTTCTAGCTATTGAGCCATAAGAGTTTGCAGTTTGGTATAGAACTTTTGAACAGAATTTGGCTTGATGGTCAACTTATTGGAGAGATTGGTAATCTCTTGTTCAATAACTTTGGTCTTATGCTTGATATCCTTAATAAATAATGAAAATGTACAGAGCTTCTGAAATAAATAAAGAATATGTTTGAGTTGAGGGGACAACTCAGCAATGAGTCTAACAAGCTTGACTTTACCTATGGCAATTGCTTTCTGCACTTCTTGAATCATTTTGGCAGTTAGCTCTTTGTCCTTCAACTTGCTGAGGTATTTTGATGTGTCTACTCCTGATGCTTCTAATTTAGTGAGTAGTTCATCCATTTGCATATGGATGGCAGCATCTTTATTCATGGTAGCTTTAGGTAGCATGTCTGTCAATAATGCTTTAACCTTCTGAAGTACTCGGTTCTTCTTCTAAATAGCCATTTGTCTTTCTTGTTCAGCTTTGGCTTTACATAGTTCTCTGAATTCAATAAGTGCTTGCCCTTTCAGTTTTGAAATTTCAATAGTTGGCAACACAATAGGCTTTGATAGATCTACCTTGAAGCTATGCTTATTCACTTTCTTTTCTTTGGATGATGAAGCTTTCACCGGTTGAATGAGTACAATGGCTTTGGAGGCTTGTTCACCCTCGGTAGGTTGCTCGGTAGAGGCAACACTTTTGTCAGTTTCCTTAGCCTCTGATGTGTCCTTCAGTGATTCCGTGCTTGGGGTCTCAGTGGCAACAGTTTTAGTGCATGCAGGTGCTTGAGAAGTCTATTCCCCAATGGCCTGAGAAGTAGATTCTCCTTTTGTAGACTGTTGACCCTCTTTGCCTTGATCAGTGTCCTGAGGTTTTTCAGTTGAAACTCGCTGAGTTACCAGAGGATAGGACTTGACTTGTTCCAAAACTGATTCACTTGATACCAGTTTGGCAAAGGCATTTCCTTCTATCATCTCTTGTTCGAGTACCTTAGTGTCCATGGCATCCTCATCTTGTTGAATAGTTGAAGTAGGATCTTGCTCGGTAATGTCAACTATTTCAACTTCACCTTGAGTTTCTTCAGTCTGAATTCTGAAGATTTCTTGCCATTTTTCTTTTGTTTCCTTCTCGACTTCAAGATAGAGTCCATTCATCATTTTCAAGGCTCTATGCTTGACTTGAAAATTTGTCTGGTAGTTTTTCAAATGATTTCTAATATCATCTACCAACATGTCTGGAAAGAGATGCACTAAAACTCTTTCTCTTATCTGCTTCTCAGAGTCCATTACTATTTCCATCTGTTGTCAATATGAGAGTATAATGCATTTGGAAGAAAATTACTTACTTCCAATGGAATTACTCAGAATTTTAGAAGTGTACAAACAACTGACTCTTCTATTTGTCTCTTTTCTTCTTATGTTCGGGAGTCATATTTTACATACCTGAATGACCCAAATCCTCCATATTGTTTCAATTTGGCACAAAAGTTGTCAACACTATGTACATCTTCCTTTGTGCTTTTAACAAGCTGAAATTTGTTTTTGTCTTCAGATTCTGTGTCACTTGACTCCTTACTCAAAATGAGTCTCCTTGTTGACTTTCTATAAGTCTTTGTAACTTTAGGTAATTCAACCTTTTTCTACCTCTTACCGGGTGCAACTGCAAATGATCTAGTGTTAGGGTGCTTCATTGATGGATTCGGTGATACCTTAGGTGTATCCTAATTCTTTCTTTTCAATATTTTTCTCTTTGGCAACTTGGTGCTCAGAGTGATTGCTACTTCTTGAGCCTCAGATTCTTCCTCAATTGAAAGTTGATCACTCTTGATAGAAGTGGAGGTAGAACCTTCTCCAAATTTCTCGGTTAGCGCCTTGATCATTTTAGTGGCTTTTCTTGTAGCCTTCGGTACAACTATGCTCATTTTTACTTTTTCTTTGACCTCTTCATAGGTACCATACCTGGTCTCAGTAGCATGCCTTGAAAGTGACAGAAAGGCATCTATTTGTTGTTGAGAAATATCAAGATCCATCTCATAACCCATGGACGGTAGAGATTGAGTTCTTGGATCTACTGCATTGACATAACAGTAGTCAGTGTCCACTTAAAAACATATATCATCCTTATATTTTTCCACTAATTGAGGTGGGATTTTGTACCTGTTATGCATCTTTTCTTGAAATTTTCTGAAGTAATCATCCATTATCTCATTGAAATTATCACCTAACTAATTGATAAAGTCATTTATTTGATGGGTGATTGGTTGGTGTAACTCCCAAACTTTGTTACCAACTGATGGGAAGAATTTATGAAAATAGAAAAACATGCACACTAAGAGTGATCCAAACTTTAGTGTGTTTGCCGAGTTGTTCTTCTTAGGTTTCCTTATAGTGTTGAGATTTTCAAATAGGTTTTTCAACAACACTTCACATAGATCAATCTTCATACCCTTTTTTCACAATCTTGTAGGCTAAATCTACAGCTGCACATGGTACACTATTTTCTCTTGCCGATTGAAAGAAACAATAACCGATGACTCTAATTGCAAACTTTAGCTCTGCATCTGTAACATTATTCAATTTAAGACCTCTGCAATCAGATTCAACTCCAGTTAAAGTTATCAATTCCTTCTGTGAAATCATTTTCTGTGCTTGGGCATGGTCGTATATAGGGTATCCGGTTATTATGTGAATGATCTCCTTGGTGATTTTGAACAGTTGCTCCTCTAACCATATAAAGTCATCATGAACTCTGCTCAAAACAAATTTAACCCATTGGGGTTTGAAAACTCTAGGGTAGGTTAGGGCTTTGGTCAATCCCTTGACTTTGATATGCTCATATTTGCTATCTAGGATTCCATCGGTGCATAACTCATCATACATGTCCTTGATGTCGGTATGACCTATCTCTTCAACATGGCACTTAGTGTATAATCTGACATCTTCTACCAATAGAACCCTATCCGGAATAAGAGAAAATGTAGTTTTCTCATTGGGTTTAGATGCAACTTTGGGAGGTAAGGAATACTTCAGTGAGGGCTTCTCAATATTCTCAACTACAATAGGTTTCTGCAAGTTAGGAGCCATTTCAAACTTGGATTTCTACTAACGAAAGAGCTTAGGGTTTTAACTAACCAAAAAATGATTTTGACTTAGTAAATATAACGCAGATGCTCACAACTGATATTGACCGGTTAACTGGCTTGAAAATGCATTTGAGATTGTTGTATAAATACTTTGAAATTCACTCGGGAGTTGATTGAATGCCTTTGAATCACTTCGCTCTGTTCTTGATAACTGGTAAGTGTAAAATGACCGCACGAAGAACTTTAAGTACACATATTACCTTATCGGGCTTTGTGCAGTTAGGTAAGAAAACATTAAATGCACTTGATTCCACTAAACCAATTAACTTCCTTTTATGCTTTTACCGACTAGACAGGTTGCCTGCACTTATCGACTTCTCTGGTGCTCCAAAAGACTAGACAAAATTTTAAACTTGTTGATGCATCTTAGCTATGCAGATTTTGAAGTTAAATACATGATAAAATAGGAACTGTTAAGATCTAACCTTGAGAGAATGCAGTCCCTTCATACCTTTACTGATTAATTTGAAGTAGATGCACCTAACTCGGTAGGTAAGGTGCTTTCTTCATTTTTTGACTCAATTTCCTTCTTTTTCCAAATTTTCTGTAGTTTGATTTTTATATCTTCAGTATCTCCTCTGGGTTGATCTCTGCAATCTTTAGCCAAGTGTCCAAATTTATGACAATGAAAGCATGCCATACCAAGATTTCTCCATGATATTTGGTGGTTCATTCCAAACCTTATCATGCAGTTGGCACTTATATGTCCATATCTTCCACAAAATTCACACCATATCCTTGTATTGTAATCCCATGGTACTGCAGTATACTGTCGGTTAGGATTTGTGTGAGTTCGGTAGCTTCTAGTATTTGCTCGGTGTGAAGACCTCATATAGTTTTTCTACTTAAACCAACACTTCTCGGTACTGTGTCCATATCTATTGCAGTTTTTGCAAAACCCCTTAAATTTTGCCTTCTGAAAATTTCTAGCAGGCTTTGTCCTACATTGTTTAGATGCATGACCATACTTATTGCAATTGTAACAATAACCATCAGACATAGTGACATTCGATTGCTTACCTTTTCTGATTTGGCACATGTTGGCAGTATGTCCTTGTTTTCCACAGTAGTTGCAGATAGGCTTCTTTCCTTTGATTTTCTTCTTGTTTCCAGCTTGCTTTGATGATTCCCCTCTCTCAGTGGTGTTGATCCCTTTCTCGGTAGAGTATTTTCTTTTGTAACCGAGTCCTGCATCTTTGTTGGGTCTTCTTATATTTAGTTGCTCATCCAACATCCTTGATGCTTCATAACTTTTTTTCAGCGTTTCTTTTGATTTCTTCTCTGTTTCAAGTTCATTGGTTAATCTTGATAATTCAAGTTTCAATGCTTGATTCTCATTTTCTTTTACATTTGCTTCATGATGTGCATAACCCAATTGATCAGAAAGATTATGTTGAATTCCAGTCATTCTTGTGATTTCATCATTCTTTTCAAACACCAATGCTTCTAGCTATTGTTTTTCCCTTTCCATGTCTCTTATCTTATCCTCAGCTGTTCTTAATGCATCAAGATTTTCAGTCATCTGTGTGCTGAAATGTTCATGTTCTCTTTTCATTTCTTTCAGTTGTTCAGTCAATGCTTTGTTCTTTTCTTTCAGTTCTCCAATCATTTCTTCAGTCTCTTCTGATATACTATTCTCAGATGATGTTTCAATTTGTTCTACCAACTCTTGTGAGTCTTGTAAATCATCAGACAACCTTCTTCTGACTTTCAGTGATCTTTGCATTTGTCTCTAGATATCTGCAATCACTTGGTTAGCATGATCCAATTCTTCTTGAAGATTCACAATTCTCCGAGATTGTTTGTAGCCTTCCATTGATAAGATCTTTCTCTTTAAGCTGTTAAACCCTTTTCCAAGATTAAAGCTCTGATACCAATTGTTAGGTCCAACAATGAAAGCTAATGTACTGAGAGGGGAGGAGTGAATCAGTACTTCAAAACTTTTCTTCAAAAACAATCTTACTGATAAACATAAATTGTAAATTGCTGATCTCATAATATAAAGCTAACACATAATTATAGAAATAACATTCATACACATTTCACTCCATAACACAAATGTTTTGGTAACGCAGAAACTCTTTGTTAGAGAGAAAAACTGCAGTGGGGATGGCACCCACAACTTCACTACTACAATAATAAAGGTTGCTCGGTTAGAGCTACATGTTTAGCTATTTCTGATAGCTTACCCTTTTAGGAGTATCAAGATCTTTAGATCTACCTTGCTAAAGGATTTTACAACACTTATACAAAATGTTGCACCTGGTTAAAGGCTTTACAATTTATAGACTTTGTTAGAGTCTTTTACCCTATTAAAGGTTTATATTACAACTCAAATGATTCAATAAAATCTTTACAAATATCTGCAACTTTACATCTGAAATATTATCACATATTCTATGTGCTCAATATGAAATTACCTTGCTCATAGCGTACCTCAGTAATTGATAAATCAACTCGGTAAACCCTTCTGTTTACTCTGTCCCTTAAACTGTTCTCTGAAGACTTTCTTGGTGACCTCTGAATATCTCTGTCAGTTGTAGCAGTCACAACTCAATGTGTCCTCTTATGATTTACCTTCTTCTATCATGCATGTCTCTCTATTTGATTCTCAAATCACTCTATATAAATATATCTCTGGGACGGTGATCTATTCATGCTTCGATCTTACAAACAAGATTCATCGAATGAGTAAACATATAAATTATTTCATTGGATAAACTTCCTCAAAATCATACAAAATCTTGAAGTGCAATTTCCTATGTGATAACGGTTCCCTGTTCCTCGATTCTTGTAACAAGTTTCCACATATGTGTCCAGGTTCATTGAATCTGGTAACACGTTTCTACTTGGTTCAGATTACTCGGTATACCTTCTTTGCTGCTCGGTAGACATAGAACATTACTCGGTAGATAGCTCAGTGTATACTTAACTCTGTGACTCCTTTCTTTTGTAACCGACTGCTTTAGTGCTTACTGACTAATTATTTCGGTAGTATTAACCGACTAGAGTATATAGGATGACTTTGGACATAAAACTAATGACAACTTAGTAAATAATAACACGGGACTTCGGGGTTCCAGAGTCCTGGGGTAGGGATTTTTTTCCTTTTAAAACAGGGTCTGGAACTCCGGGGTTCCGGGCTAGGTACTCATGGATGAAGCTCGGAACTTCAGGGTTTCGGACTAGGTAGATAACAAATGATTTTGGAACTCCGAGGTTCCAGGGTAGGTAATTTAGGCTCATCTTGGGATCCTGTGGTCCCAAGACAAATAAAAAGATAGCCAATATGACTTTTACCAAGAGGACTTAGAAAAGGTAGACCTCAAAATTCTAGGGTTCTAGGCTAGGTGATAGCACTTTCTCGCAAAAAGGAATAATCCGGAACTCTGGGTTTTTGGGTTCATCAAAGGCAAGCTCAACAAAATCTTGGAACTCTAGGGTTACAAGGTAGGGAAGAGAAAATAATCCGGAACTCTGGGGGTCTGGGGTAGGAACTAGGGCACGCGGGGATACGCAAGAAAACACAAAAAATGAGAAAAGAAAAAAAATAAAAAACCCACAACAAAGAGAAAAAAAAAAGATCTAACCTAGAAATGACCAAAACAGAAAGAAAAATCACCTACCTGGTGAATCAAAATGCCCAAGAATGCAAAAGGAAGCTCGGCAGTTTGGAGGCTTGCAATTAGGAGGCAAGGAATCAAGAGCTCTGAATGCACAAATGAACTTTAAAAGTTAATTATTCATATTTATACCCCCTCCCAAACTTGTCCATACGAGTGCTTTAAACAGGACCTCGGTAGAAAGACACAAGAAAAAACACTTCACCTTGGGGTTTCGGGGTGAAGAAAAGAAAAGCCAGAATAGAAGGATCAACCTCGGGACTCCAGAGTTCCGGGGTTCTGGGGTTTTGAGGTAGAATTAGTTAGCCAATTAAATAAACATTTAATTGTTACAAGAAGACTTAGGATAAATAAATAAATTATTTAACCTAGAGGGAGAAATGACAAACAAGGTTAAATGAATAAATCATGAAACCCTAGAAGATGAATTAGATATGCAAGGATGACAATTAGGTCTTGATTGAAGGATCAATTTGATCATGATTCTGACTTGATAAAAGATCAATGCTGATAAATGATTTTATTGATAAATGCGCCAATTGACGAGGAACAATGACTAATTGATCCAAATTGACATGATTGAGAAAGACGACGATCGATGACAAATCGATCGCAAAATGACAAAATTGACAAGAAGACAAGGATCGATGAAAAAATAGATTGCAAAATGACAAGATTGAAAACGACCACGATCGATGACAAATCGATCGCAAGACAACAAGATTGAAAATGACAACAATCGATGACATATCGATCGCAAGATGACAAGATTGAAAATGACAATGATCGATGACAAATTGATCGCAAGATGACAAGATTGATAAGAGGACAAACCCCTAATTAGGATTGATGATGTCCAAAATGAAATCGAATTGACAATGTCAAAATATGACAAATGAGCATGCACATTGATGCGACAGGATAAGATCGATCAAAATCATGACTGAAGATTGTTATCGACAAGACCAAATTCGAAAGCGAGACAAATGAAGAATGTAGAAGAAGGACTCGATGCTCGCAAATGATAAAGACCAAGTGCAAATCATAGGAGAAATGTTAATGCGACGCAAAAACCCTAAAATAAGGCAATGTGCAAATGTTAAAGTACGACTCCACAAGCATTGACCATTTTTAGACGTCTACATTTTTCCCCTCTTTGAGACAATGCGATATTAAGCGTTGTTTCAAAGAACAATAATGAAAATGCCCCAGACAATGACAATGACATATGCATGCCCCCTCGAGGAATTGGCCGGAAACATCTAGAAAAGAGGCCAATTGATCGATAATAATGATAGAACATGATAGGAGCAAACAGACTGACAATCGGAGACCAGATGCATGAAGGACAAGCAATTGAAGGTGCAAAAGACCACAACCAGCATGAGATGGAGAGAGTGCACGTACATCTATGCACTGACAAAGATCTATAAATGAGACAAAGAGAGTGAAAAGTGCTCATTTGCACTAGCCAAAGAGGAGGATTTGTTGCTCTGGAAAAGGACACTTGTAGAGAGATGGCAAACATTCCAATGGCAGATCACCTTGGGGAATGTGTACATGCCTACAGATGATCGAACAACGTGGGAGCAGTGGTATGTATCTCAAAAACCCATATTGTCAATTTCATGAATTTGACTTGCTTGCGGGACATTACAGGGCCCACAGAAAATGCAGAAAGTGACTTCTACACCTGTGTGAGCGCATCCTGTGCTGGTGTAGGGTATCCTGCACTTGTGTAGGGTATAGAGGTGCAAGTTGATGCAACACAGGCACAGGATACAGCACACAAGCGCAGTTGTGCACTGGGAGCTCAAATTTGGTCAAAAATAGCATGTGAAGGGTCCGAAAAGGGGGATAAGGGTAGGATAGATCAAAATAGATTAGAAACACCCTGATTTGGACATGAAACAAGGAAATGCAACCCGTAGGAGCAAACCCTAAAACTAACAAAGTGTGCCCCAATTGTGATGCAGAGTCGACAGTATCCATTGATCACGCGGGAGAACCGACCTGACTGCTTCATGTTACGACATAGACTCAGGAGCACAGATAGAGATACATTAGCAGGACTTGGAATATACTATATCACATTCATGCCCGAGATTAGGGCAAACACAGGACTACTCACTGCATTGGCAGAGCGATGGCATTCAGAGACCTCCTCATTCCATCTGGCGATTGGAGAGGCGACTGTGACACTAGAGGATGTATGGCGTATCCTTCACATTTTGATTCATGGAGAGATGATAGAGTATGAACCAGTGACAGGGATAGATGCTTTGTGTAGATTATTTGAGTGCAACGCTTATGATCTGGATATCGTAGAGAGGGAGATTGGCTGGGAGACCATGGCATCAAAGTATGATCGACGATATGTGGTGATAGCACGCCTACTAGCAGGGGACAAATGAGGACATGGATTCCCTATTGGATGGGGAAGAGTGCTAGAGCGGATGGTGACAGAGGGGATGGTGTATGCATGGGGACCATGTGTACTTGCTATGCTATAGTTTCAGTTGCATTAGATAGCATATCAGGGAGTGCAGACATTGAGCTGTGGAGTCACACTGCTACAGGTATGGGCATTTGAGCACATAGCCATATGTCGACCGATTGCAGAGAGATAGGTAGTACCACACCGACCATATGTGTACTGTTATAGGGGAGCACTGAGACAGGGTCCTTTCGGATACATACTATATTGGCAACATGAGTTAGACAGATTGAGAGAGTTTACATGGAGGCCATATCTTGATTGCCCTGCATGGTCAGATGATAGTGATGAGCTACCATATTGCAGACAGGAGAGATACCTGATTGGGCGACCAGTGAATCACCAAAGAGTGATTGAGATGTACCTGCCGGAGAGAGTCAGACGACAGTTTGGAGAGAGGCAGGATGTACCGAGAGGGACTGCACACTTTGCCCGATCTCACAAAGAGACAAGTCAGTGGGGGAGAATGATTTAGCCACACATAGCATATGTTGACTTCACACAGCTACAGCAGAGATAGTGGGATTGGAGATCAGATGTGGTGGCCATCGGGATGACAAAGGAGTATGAGTGATGGTTTGCACAACGACGGCCAACGCCATTGACAGATCCTGATATCCCGGTACCAAGGAGACGAGGACTTCCCACTCGCTGGAGAGGATGAGGACAAAGATGAGGATGAGGAGGATGAGGGTGGTGATGAGGATGAGGGTAGTGATGAGGATGGAGATGATGAGGAGGATGACGACTATGAGCCAAATTCAACCGATTAGGAGTCATTGCAGGATATACCCATAGAGCCGGAGACAGCTAGGATAGAGGAGATGGAGATGTGCAGGGCGACCATAGCAAGTCAGCATGATCACATTGCGACATTAGAGAGACATAATGCCATCTTGAGGATAGAGAATGATCAATTCAAAGCAGAGATAGCCAGACTTACAGTGGCTCGAGATACAGCAATAGCCCAGGCACAACGAGAAGAACAGAGAGTCACTGAGTATATTGGGTCGATTAGGGATGCCAGTGCACGTGAGATGGCATAGATGTTGGTAGAGACTAGAGAGGAGATATGCCATTGGAGGACACTATATGAGAGTGCAGTTCCACCAGAGCAGAGAGCAGTGTCATATCGGGCATGATTGAGGGCAGAGAGAAGACCATGCTCTCGGAGGTCAGTGAGCAGCATGGGGGTGAGTGGACCTATGAGACCACCACAGCTAGGACCTGGGGCAGGAGGGACATCATCCTTGAGACATGGCAGGGATGAGGAGGATAGAGGGAGCACCCAATGACAGAGGCACGTGCTCCTTATGACAGATAGTTGGCATTATGTAGTGTGACATTATGTAGTCAGCCTGCAGGCCATACTTAGGACAGACAATCCAATTTTGTACTCCGATATTATTTTGGCATATGATATGATATGCATCGATATGATGGGATGCAATGCGTTATGACTTATAGTTGTTTTCCATGTATGGATGACTTATGCACCATTGATGTACCATTGTGGAACATGTATGGATATATTTTTTATGTGTTTTTGATGCATTTATAATATGAAATGGATAAAATGCTTGATGTGATGCTTGATGTGATGTTTGATATAATGCAAATGTACTAGCCAATGAATGCAGGATGCAGCATATGTGTTTGGGGAAATTGGAGCACTAGACTGAACTGACTATTTGAACTGACAGAAGAAATGTTAGTAAGAAGAAATGAGACAGAGGACAATTAGAGATGAAGAAAAACTTGCTTTCAATAATGCACTTTGTAGGTGAGAACCTTTATTTAATGTAGCAAAACGGATGCGTAGCATCATGGCATTAAAGGCTAGAGCTGAAATGGAACCCTTTTTGCAAAAGACAGACACATCGCAGACAAACAGCAATCACAACAAAAAAGAAAGGGACCATGAACCATCCCGGTCACTCTAAATCACTCAGTGACATCATCGAGCAACATAGGAACATGATCGAAGATAAATCAATAAATGATAAGACTCACTAATTCCAACAAGTCAAACAAACATCTTGATCTTCATTGTCAAAAGTTGAAAGTGTTGATAGGATGATCATGCTGTCTGGTTTCAGGACATGCGGCACCCCGTTTAAGATAGGACACAGTCTGGTTTCGAGCATACCATGCCCTGTATAAGACCCATGATAGTGTGCCAAGGAAGAACAATATTAATGTTAATGTTTGATTGAGAAGACAATTTTGATCAGTTTGAATGTCTGGTTTGATGGAAAAAAGTTCATATGTGAATACGTGATTGCATTAAAGCACAATGTTTGATTAATTGCGTGTTGTTGGAGGGATGCTCAGTGATCTGTCTTATGCACAAAGGGGATTTTTTTTTTTTGTTATGCTTTTCAAGTTTTTACAATTTTTTTGTGTTGTTTTTTAGGACTTTATTTGATTTTTTAGGGATTTTTTCAGGACATTTTATGAATGTTTTTGGGATTATTTCAGGACATTTTTTCAATTTTTTTCTTGGATTATTTCAGGACATTATTTGATTTTTTTTGGATTTATTTCAGGACATTATTTGATTTTTTTTGGATTTATTTCAGAACATTTTTCAGTTTTTTCTTGGATTATTTCAGGACATTATTTGATTTTTTTTGGATTTATTTCAGAACATTATTTGATTTTTTAAGGATTTTTTCAGGACATTTTTCAATTTTTATGATTTTTTGCCCCCAGTGTCTAGCAAGGCAAGGAATATGACAGGTGAATAAATAGGCTTTTTGAAATGTTGGTGGATGGAGGGAAGACAAAGGCCTTTTATCATGGAGACAATACAGATGCAATTTTCAAGGGCTATGGTGTGATGGGACAAGAGACTGGATATGACAATGTAAAGCAGTGACATGGCATGAGGGACATGTCAAGAGGTTTTTGAAACCATGTTTAAATTTTGCATCCTTATGTCAGATCAAGATCAAGGAACAGAAAGAGTGTATGGATAGTGATAAGATATGGATAGGATAAGCAAGACCAAGAATGGATAAGGGACATGGACTGAAGGTCGGGGTAGGATACGAGATAGTGGTAGAAAGTTGCAATAAGCTAGGGAATATGGATGAAAGGTTGTAATAAGCAAATGGATAAAGACCAAAAGCTATGATAGACTAAAAGCTGCAAACAAGATGCATGATGCTCATAACGATCCTCAGCCTTGTCAAGATCAATGGTGGAAAGAAGAAATGGACATGAGGGACAATAGGATATGAAGGGTAATGACAGGGGTTCGATAGGATAATGGAACAATGAAGGACAAAAGTATATGATAGGATAAGACTTGTCCCCAAGTACGGTATGCAAGAAGTTCATAGATTACACATGACGCTTGTTTGCCAGGTTTTCATCATGGTACTTGCCCAAGGCGCCTGTTTGCCAGGTTTTCACCAATGGACGAATTATTTTTGCTTTACTTTTTTTCTTTTGTCTTTTTCTTTTTTTTCTCACTTTTCTTTTTTGTTTTGACTTTTTTTTTTTCTCACTTTTTTTATTTTATTTTGACTTTTTCAATAGAAGATGGACATATGATAGGGAATGGAAAAAGGACTCAAGCGTTTGTTTTTGGATAATAGCCTTGAAAAAAATGGACCATGACCTTTAAAAGTATGCTCAAAGACATTGGTAGGATAAGGACATGGAAAATGAGATGAAATTAAGGCAAGGATTTATGTAAAGGATTGGATCAAAGGGATCAAAGTATGGAAAATATGCATTGGATAATGGATATGGTATTAGAAGAACTGTGCTTCAATGGATGGAAATGTTGGCAAGATCGACATTGGCACACACCTTGAGGGGTGATGGACTGATGGAGGAAAGACGTATTTTGGATATTGAGATTTTGAGGAAGGAAAGGCTATGGATTTTGGGACATAAGTGCCCAAAATGGATGAAGAAGGTGATGGAGGAACAAATTTGAGAGGGTTGGATGGAGGAATAGAAACTTTGAATGCCAAGTTGGATGTTTCTTTAGGCTTTTATGCTTCAAGGAGCCACTTAGGGATCCACATGGTTTTTTATTTTTCATGCTTTTGTGGTTCCTTGGAGTGCATTGCTTGCACAAGGAATTTAGGAACCCATATATATTTTGACTTTGCTTTATTTTGCTCAGTGGGCCTTTGTGGCCTTTTGGATATATTTTTTTCTTTATAGATCATATTGTTCTTTGTTTTGACATGTTGATTATATTGGACATGTTGATCCTTGAATACATGTGGATTGCTAGACTTATGACATTTATACTTGGCATCCAAATTGCTTGGAGGGGGAAAGGAATGCATGGATGGATATGAATGAAATGGACTTCTTTTGGATTGATGAAATTTACTCAAGGATGTGTGCCTTTGCTGACCTTGCATAAAGGATGAAGGGATATAAGGACCTAAGATGGATGGAAAGTATGATGGGGAAGGTGTATGTTTTGATTTTGATGGAGGGATACCAACATATTGAGAGTGAGTTGTGTAGACATGAGCCTTAATATCTTCTTTGATATGGAGAGATTCTTGCTTATGGAGATCTACTCCTTTGCCTTTATGAATATCTTGACTTGTAGGATACTCTTTTCTTTGAGAAGAAGACGCGAGTCCATTATGAGGTGGATATGATATGAGAGAAATAATGAGATCCTGAAGTGGATCAGATTGCACCAAAGTGGAAGAACCCATTATGCATGTCGAGGGTTCATGAACATCTTGCACTGACACGTTAGAATCATGAGGGGGACTAGGATCATGAGGGGGACTAGGATTGTGTAGTGGACATGGTTCAATGACAGGCTCTTCAAGAGATGGAATGGGAGAAATAATGGGATCCTCAAAAGAAATGCGATCTTGGAGTGTATATGGAGCATTAAGACAAGGAGATGGAGGAACAAAAAGATCTTGTGGAGGATTTAAAGGAATAATTTGATCTTGACAAGCAGGAAGATCATTGGAATCCTCTTTAAAGGTGCTTTTCTCTTGACGTTCAATGGGATCATCATAAAGGATGGAAAAGATATCTTGATCTTTCTTAGGAAGTGTAATGTCAATGGGATTTGAAAGGGAATTGTGTTCACGAAATGGAAGGGGATCATTTGGGATTGGATGAACTGGGATATCTTGATCTTGTTTGGGGAATGGAGTGTCAATGGGATTTGAAAGGACATTGTTTTCTTGGATAGAATTGAAATAAGTGAATCATTGCGAGTGTCTGGGGAAATGGGATCCTGGTCAACAATTGGATGGGATGATAAGGTTTTAGGATCTTGATCTTGATTTTCTTTAGGACTCATTTCTTCGTGCTCTAAATTATCCTCTTGACATGGGATTGGACTTTGGATATGCATGGGGGATTCTGATAAGGAATCAATGTTTTGGCATGAAGGAAATGCACTTTGAACATTTGTGATTGATTCTGGCAAGGAATCAATGCTTGAACATGAGGAAGAAGGACTTCAAATGGGGTCCTCTAAAATAGGTAATGGCAATAAAGTGCATGGTGGCATTGGGTCTTGTATTTCTAAAACATGACAAGGATGTGCATCATGAATTGGATTATCTTGGCAATCAATTATGGATAGCCCTTGGATAATTTCATCCTTGGGTGTATTATTTGATGAGGACAATATGGAAGGTTCCCGTGAAACTTCTAAAGGTGTAGGGATAGATGCCACTGGAGAGTCAATTTGTTTGTGGGGGGATGAGGCATTGCTAGACATAAGTGTATTATTTTGATCTTCCTCAAAGAACTCACTTGGTAATTTCCTTAAGAGAATTGCAATAAAGCCACCTTTCTTTCAAGGTTTTGACATAGTTGTATCTGGAATTTGAACTTGTTTGGAAAGGAGTTGGTTTTGGTTCGATGTCATGTTTTGATTTCGAACTAGATGTTGATCAAATTGGTTTGACATGTTCAAAATTTGGCTTGGTGCATGTTGCAAGTTTTGTTTTTGAATTTTTGGTTGTGGTTGTTGACATTGATATGTTGATTGAACTTGTTGATATTCCACCATTGGTTGAACTATTTGTTGACATTGTATAGTTGGTTGGACATATTGTTGAAATTGGACCATTGGTTGTGTTGGTTGTATATGTTGGACAATTGGTTGAACCATTGGTTGTATTGGTTGAAAATCTGATTGATAGTAAACACCTTCTTGTTCTTGTTGTGGAGGCACATAATGTTGAAATTGTTTCATCATCTCTATTTGGGAGAGGAGAGCTGGTATGTCTGATCATTCAAGAAGAGATCTTACATCAATTGGCTCAATCTTTGGATTTCAACCTAGAAATTTTTGAAACATTTTGGACATTTGTGATCTATTCTTCTCAATGTTTTTCACTCTTTGTTCCAATATCTCCTCTTCTTGAGCTAGTTTCTCCTCTAGTTTTTGTATTTGGACATTTACATCATCATGATAAGTTTGATCCAAGTTCTGAGACATGTAGAGATTGGATTGACATGATTGATTGCTCAATTGTGATGACAGGGCTTCGTAAGAAGGTTGAGACCTCATTTAAACAAACATGTCACTATGCAAATGCAATATTTTTGGATTTTTTTTTTTTCAAGGATGATGTATGATATGCAACTAAATGCAAACTAAACAGACAGAAATGCAATCTATGGCAAGAATGAAACCTATGTTTTTGGTTGTTTTTCAAAATTTTGACAAACTTTTTGGAATGCAAATCTAAAAAAGAGACCCTTAGGAAATTGAAATGATGTCTAGACCTCAAAAGACAAAAGGACCAAGTGACAAAAGGACAAAATGACAATGTCTCCCCTATATGCTTGGATACTAAGCTAGGTTTGACCAAATGACATTGATGAAAAAAGACAAAAGTTTGATAAGGTCTAGACTTCTTAACAATGACTTAGGGTTGTATCAAAGATTTGCATTACTCAAGTATGACAAAACCTATTTTTGACACTATATGCTAAGGGACAATTACTATGCAAATGACCCTAAATGATATGATAATGACCTAAACTTAATGAAGGGACCTAGGGTATGCAAATGCAAATGTATGACAATGTCAATCTAAGTTTGAATTATGAAATGGTATTACTCTAATGCAAGAGGACACATGCAAATGGATGACCCTTATTGATATGCAAAGGAGTATGACTTAGGTGAAACCTAACCTTGGTAATTGACAATGAATTTGCAAAATGCAAACCTAAGATGAACCTAAATCTAAGTGACATGAATGTTGAGACAAGATTTTGAAAAATGTTTGACAACCATGTTTGCAGGTGTCTTGAACCTTGTTGGATGAAATGACTCTTGGGTTTAACCTTGTTTTGAATCAATTTGTCTTGTTTTTGAAATGAAACACAACTCAACTTTTGACAAGTAAAGAAGACAAGATATTTCAACTTAGACTCAAGATAATCATGCTCATTCACACATTTCTTATGGTAGGTAAGGACAATAGGTACTTGAGAGGTAGACTCATTATGAGATTCAAGGAGAATACATAGATGCTTGACCCCACGGGCTCCACTCCACGGCACTCACTTCTCAGGGAAGCCAAGCGTCATTCCTCATGGAAATCTCCCCATGGCGAACTTAGTATCTCTTCCAAGTATCCGAACTTGTCCTTCTCAAGCAACTAGAAGGATTTTTGGCCTCTAAATACAAGGTGTTTAGTAAGGATTTCTGTTAAGCATTACTCCTTGGTGTCATGCAAGCGTGATTGAGACATTAAGCCCACCAAGATACCAAAAAAATGTAGTCGTGCAAGCATGATTTAGACTGTGAGGTCCTACTTAGATGTTGATATGAGAAAGAGTTCAAGGGTCATCACTTCCCAAGTAACTCCAATTCCCACTTTACCCTTCCTTCAAAGCTTTCGCCCATCAGGTATTTATTTATAGTGAGTTAGAATGCCAAAGTACTCTGGCTGTGCTCACTTTGGGTCATTCCCTTCTCATGATTGTCACTTGCTTGATAAAGAAAGCAAATGGTCGAGAAGGCAGGCCCTCTAAAGGTAACAAACAATCTGAGCCATGAGAATGGTATCGAAGATCTGGATTTCTGATCACCTTAAGAAGGATGAGAGAATACTCTCCTACTCCAATGTCAAACTCAACAATCAAAGCAAACACATGTCCATTCTATCCTACTTAGCAATCATACTAGGTGCCTAATTATGAATTACAAACACAAAGTTTAGTTGGAGTATAAGGCAACCTGCAAAATCACCAAGTCAGAAGTTTAATTTGTTTAGTCTTTGACTAGCGAACCTGCATAAAATGTGTTAGTAGTTTCATTTTTTGTCTTTGTCATGCATAATGCCAAGGTGCTGCACAGAGAATCAGTACCAAAGAAAAACCAAAAAGCAGAAACAGAATGCAAAACAAAGCAATTTGCAAGTAAAAACACTGCTTTTTACCTTTGTTTCTGGCCTTACATAGGCGCATAATGTCTCACACAGGCGCAGAATGCAGTAACACATGCGCAGAATGCAGTAACACAGGCACAAATCCCTTTGACATAGGCACAGAAGTCCTTGACATAGGTGCAAATTGCTTGACACATGCACCGATTGCTCCTACACAGGCACAGAAGCTCTCAGAAAGCCCTGCATTACCCTGTTTCTTGGGTTTTTTACCTTCAAATCATCTCAAAAGCACTCAAAAGCATGGTTAGGGGGTTATTTCACATCAGGTTCACCAATTAATGTAGATGGGGAATGTGGAAATCATCACAAGCAATAGCAAATTGGACTAGTTCAATCACGAAAACTCAATTGCAATGACCAATCCTAAAAACACTCAATAAAGACATGAAAACAAGACATCAGTTCAAACGCAAACCATTGCAAACTTGAATGTCTCCGTCATGTGACTCCATTGTCCTTCTTTCTCCTTCAAATAGCTTTGTTTGTGGATCTCACCTACTAGTGCATAAGCATGATGTGAAAGCAAGTAGACAAGATGATAGCGCAAGAATACTAGAAGCGTGATTGATTCGACCAGGGACTTTGATTGAAGAAATTCATCCAATTTATAGACAAATTGGAGAAAAGATCAGATTAGCATGAATTTGATTTGAATGGAAATTGCAAATCAAGAATGAAAAACATGACAAATTATGACAAATTTGCACTTTCTATGCAAAATTGATTGATTGATAATTTTGACAAAATTATGACAAATTTCTATGTCAAAATTGATTGATTGACAATTATGACAAATTATGACAAATTTGCTATGTCATTCCCATGAAATTAGGAGAAATATAGGAAAAAATTGAAATTAGATGAATTAGAAATTAGGAAATTAGAAAATTGATGAAATTAGGAATTAAGAAATTTAGAAAATGAGGAAATTAGGAATTAAGTGAATTAATTAACAATTTTTCATTTATTAATTAATTCACAAAGAGGGATGAATTAGTTAGCCAATTAAATAAACATTTAATTGTGACAAGAAGACTTAGGATAAATAAATAAATTATTTAACCTAGAGGGAGAAATGACAAACAAGGTTAAATGAATAAATCATGAAACCCTAGAAGATGAATTAGAAATGCAAGGATGACAATTAGGTCTTGATTGAAGGATCGATTTGATCATGATTCTGACTTGATAAAAGACCAATGCTGATAAATGATTTGATTGATAAATGCACCAATTGACGAGGAACAATGACTAATTGATCCAAATTGACACGATTGAGAAAGACGACGATCGATGACAAATCGATTGCAAAATGACAAAATTGACAAGAAGACAAGGATCGATGAAAAAATAGATTGCAAAACGACAAGATTGAAAACGACCACGATCGATGACAAATCGTTCACAAGACGACAAGATTGAAAATGACAACGATCGATGACAAATCGATCGCAAGATGACAAGATTGAAAATGACAATGATCGATGACAAATCGATCGCAAGATGACAAGATTGATAAGAGGACAAAACCCTAATTAGGATTGACAATGTCCAAAATGAAATCGATTTGACGATGTCAAAATATGACAAATGAGCACGCACATTGATGCGACAGGATAAGATCGATCAAAATCATGACTGAAGATTGTTATCGACAAGACCAAATTTGAAAGCAAGACAAATGAAGAATGCAGAAGAAGGACTCGATGCTCGCAAATGATAAAGACCAAGTGCAAATCATAGGAGAAATGTTAATGCGACGCAAAAACCCTAAAATAAGGCAATGCGCAAATGTTAAAGTACGACTCCGCAAGCATTGACCATTTTTAGACATCTACAGTTGTGAATTTAGTTCTTTCATTGTATAGTTTCTATTTACTTTGATCCATATTTAGATGTTTCACATTGTGGCGTGCTTGGTGGACTCACATCCTTGATTTTATCAATATATTTTGCAAAAAAATTGGTTTCGAACTATTGCAAGTTAAAATATGTATATTTGATATGATTTGTGATGCAATTGAGGTAACTTGCAATGCACTTGATTAGATCCATAGTACTTATGAGATGACTTGCAATGCATTTGAACTTATATATATGACACAATTGATATATATTACAAGTGCATTCGACTTGCAAGAAGTATTTCATATAAAATCATAGATATGTACTCTTGATGCAATCGAATATGCTTTTGAAATATTTTATTATGCTTTTGAAATGACTTGTTATGCTTCTAACACATTTTGATGCACTTTTAATATATCGCATTTCACATCTAAGCAGGTTGGTTGTGCTTTTGAAGTGACTTTTTAGTCATCTAATAAATGTCATGACACATTTTCTCAGTGGATAATGAGAAATTGAGATTTGATTTTAATTGATTCCTAAATATGAATTTTTGACATCTTATCTAAATATAAATATCTTTGATCTTCATCAAACCCCAACCCAAGTTATCATTAATTTATAGGCTTGTATATTGTTCTTTGTGTGTAGAAATTAAATTTTAAAAGTTTTGAAAAGAAAGCTTGGAACTCTTCATTCTAGATCAAGGGCTTTTTTGGATTCAACATCATAAATTGGGTACATTCATTTTGAGACTCATCTCTTTTAAATTTTTCTTATAGCTTTTATCAATCATTATATTTCTTTAGAATATCATTGTTTGATATAGATAATCTATCTTAGTGTGCTTTCCTCACATTGGAATTTGGGTTTAAAATCAATATTTTACATTTGTATTTAGGATCTAAAACAAATCAATAATTTATCTCCAAGACATACTTATGTATGTACTATCCTCTTACAACTTAGAGTGATCTTGAGGATAAAAATAACTAATCTTCTTTTCTATTTTAGATGGCCTACCTAGGATTTCATCAACCTAAGGGACAACCTCAAATCTCATTTTGCAAAAAAGTATAAAGAGTGAGAGGTGAATTGAAAGATATGCGTCTTGAAGTGAAGTATTGTCAATATGGGGTAAGCCTCTAAGAATTTTATACATTAAAGAAGTGAAAGTGAAGAGTCGGTTACCTTTCCTCTTAGCAATTTTGGAGTATTCATTTTCATCTGTAGATTAGGCCTCATGTACCCTTGTAGTTTATAGATGACACCCATAGTTAATCTTGTGAATCCTATTTAAAATATTTTGGCCATCTTTTCTTGTGATGCCTTATACCTACAAGGATTGATAAACCTGTAGTCACATAAATCTGTCCATTTTAATTAAATGAATATTTTGTATTTATTTGATTAAAAATCCACTAGCCATCAATTAATTAAATTAATGTTTAATTAATTCATCCCCAAACATTCTTCTATTAATTAAATAAATTATTCAATTTATTTTAATTAATTCATTAAATCAAATTCCCATCAATTAAATAAATAAAATCAATTTATTTAATTAAATCCCCCTTTTCCTCTTTTAAATAAATTAACATTTATTTAAATCATTTTAAAACCCCCCCCACTTGCATTTTCCTACAAATGCAACTTGCACACATTTATTGAAATAAATGAATTTTTATTTTAATAAAATCCTATTTTCCCTCACCCACCAAATCCACTTGCAAAATCTAATCCCCTTCTAGATTCTTCTAACCCCTTCCTGATTAGCCTAATCCATCCCCTAATTATTGTCACATTCCTAAGCAAAATGGAGTCACTTCTCAAAGACTCCAAAGTCTTTGAAAAGCATTTAATGCTTTCTGTGTTCAACCAATTAACCCCCCAAAGTCTTCCAAGACCACTAATGGCTCTTACATGACCATTTATGTCTCTTACATAACCATTTATGGTTATTTCAAACTTGTCTCCCCAAACATTTATTGTTTTGACCATATTCATCCATTTCACATTTGCACAAGAGTTTATCCATTAAATAAAAGCTTTATTCTTTGAATAAAGAGTTTATTCATTCAACCAACCTTGACTCTAAAATCCCAGAGTCATGTCAGGCATTTAATGCTTATTCCCTCTCCTCTCAACCTATCTCACATTGACACTTGTCATCCTGGGATTGGGTTGAAAGCCCTCACATGGATTTGAAATCATTCAATCCTGACCCTTGTTGAGATTACTCAATCTCAACCATCCATTGCTCCATTTTTCCTATAAATAGAGCTCATTCCTTCATAATCCAGATCCTGAAAACTTGTGTGCATCTAAGCTATAGACATTTTAGAGAGCATTTTAGCATAAACAATCTAATCTTTTGTCTTTTGGTTAAAATATATCATTTTAGCATTAAGATAGCTTTTTATTTCACATTTAGAGCTATTCTATAAATCTCAATCCTCCATAAGCATCCATAGTGCAAAAAGCTGCTGAGAGCTACACTATTTTGGAACTTGGAGAGGAGAGGAACAAGGGAGAAGAAGCTAGGAGTATGTTAGGAGGTATTTGGAGATGCCTCATCATGTTTGCTTTGATAGTTAAATATGCTTGCATGCTTATAGTCTCTCTCTTGGTATGCCTTTTTAGATTAGTTTTCGATTGATTAACACTAATGGTTTGTGTGTTTTTGTATTGATTAATCTTGGACTAACCTTGTGCCATTTAGGAGGGCATCATTTGGTGAACCCGACGTGAATCGAACACGCAACCTTCTGATTGTTGTTTTTGAAAATTAACATTTTTGCTTGTTGAAACTGCCACACAGGTCGCGCTTCGGCGCTATTGAACACGTTCTAGCGCTATTGCAACATTTTCTTTTAGCGCTATTGTCCATATAATAGCGCTAATGAAAAAGTTTTAGCGCTATTGATTCCATTCTGGCGCCTTTGTCACAGTTCTAGCGCTATTGCAACTATTTTAGCGCTTTTGACTTTCCGGATTTTTCTATTATTTCAGCGCTACTGTGTAAAATAGCGCTTCTGCGACCGCAGACTAGCGCTATTGTATTAATTAGCGCTTTTGCAAAAAAAGCAGAATAGCGCTATTGCGACAGAGTGTTGTCCAATTCGCTTTGTAACCCAAAATCAGCATTTAGGCTTGTGTAAGCCCACACTAACGCTTTGACTATTGACCAGGTGCAGGTTCTAATCTTTTTGTGTGCAGGGAAAGGAGTTAGTAGATGCTCTAAAAAAATCTTTCTTTTTACTTTCTTTAAAAAGTTGGCTAAAAAGAATTCATTTTTCCCTTATTGCATAAGTTAAAATAAACCTCACATCTCATTTTGGAGTGCATAAAATGAACCTCAAATTTGTTTTTGGTGCTTAAAACAAATTCATCTTTCTTTATTTGCAAGGTAAAAAGAACAACAAAATTCAAACATTTGTTTTCTTGCAAGTTAGGAAACACACTTTATTTGGTGCTTAAAACCAAACAATTCCATTTTCTTGCATCAAATCTAAAAATCACAAGCCACACTTCAAATTTTGGTGCAAATAAAATACACAATCCACTTGTCTTCATTTTGGCAAAAACAAATTTTCCTTCATGCAATCGTGTTTTTCATTAAGTTGACCAGGACTTTCAACTTCTAGATTACAAAACATATTGCTTTGAAGTTAAAAAGAACACCATGGCTGTTGGAGCAACATCTCCAAATAGTTAGATCACATTTGCAAATCCTGGATTAAAAGGAACAAGTGTTTTACGTGTTTGGCACGCTTGTGCACAAAAAGTCAGTCGAGTGGTCCTACTTCTAACACACAATATCCTCTCCCTTGGCTCTCGTGGTCCTAGGTGCAAGAGAAAAGTGTTAGTAACGCTCAAAATTTTATCTTTTTAAGAGAGGCCTGCCAAGGGATCGATACTCTTGGGAACGACCTCGAGCGGTAAATCCTTCGAGCCGCTATAGAAATCAGGTGAGAGCGAAAGCTGTAGCCTTGGGTATAGCTGTTCCTACAGTGTAACTGGCCGAAAGGACAAATGGGCCCCACCACCAGTTACAAGGCTCTTAAGTGAGTCACTGCAGAATGAACTTATGTCCAAAGCCATCGAACATGACTAAACACTTTTAAGTAGTAGCCCACCTGTTCTATTGATTGAGAATATTTGAGGTATAATTTAGTGCAAGAGCATAGAAGGTTTTGCTCCCAAGATACTCACCATACATATTTCCTTGAGTAGAAACATAGCTTTTTGAAAAGTCACTTGTGGCTTGATAAAAGTGGTGACTCCCCCATCATAGGGATCATCTATTTGTTATGCTCGTGCAAGACTTAGTATATCACATCCTTACCTGCCACGGCGGGATTCATAAGGTATGTAGTACCAAAGTCGAAGAAATATCAAGATGTGGGCTAAATTTATCACAACTGGCCATTTGACCATAGGGATAAAGAGTGTTTGAAGTGTGTTCATTTTACAGACCTAGTGCAGATTGAGCCGACTTCAGGCTTTGGAGTTACACCTTAAAATAAATCTAAAGGAAGGGTCAAAAACAAGTCCAAGGATTGGGTTGATCTAGACCCATACTCATTTGTGCCTTTGAGGCTACAATCTTGTGTTTGTGTGCTTGCTTTGTTTTCTTGTCAAAGAAAAAAATCAGAAAATCAATCCCAAAAACAAAGTATTCATCCAACATCTGTCAACACAACCAAAAATACCAAAAACAAAGTGCAAACAAACAAAAAGTCAAAAATTTATGACCATTCTTCACATCTTGCGAAAGAAGAAGTGTCATCAAAATATTACCTTGAAAAGAAGACCATTAAGCTCAAAGGCTTTAATCAAAAGGAGGAAATTCTTCTATCTCAATAGACAAATCTTTGTCTCACATAGAGTCTTTCTACATCGCATGTGTCTATACCTTCAAGGTAAAACAAACGAATTTGATTCTGAATCATTAAACCGCAGAGCTTTTATGCAATATAGAGCTCTGAGTTATCACAAAAATCAAGGAGGAAAGATTAATCCCAATTTCTTCCCAAACATCTGTATCACCTACAACACAGCTCGAGAAGTGCCACCAACCCCTGAAAGAGAAGAAACAGAGTTTGTCCCATTTCTGACACAGAGTTTTTATTGAAGTTGAAAACATTTTCATCCATCATCTCACTCATACATCATCACTTCATCATCAATCCATCCCAAAAACTCTCAAAACATTCAGAGGTTCTTGTCCCAAGATCCCTTTTTAGATATTGCTTGAAATCAAACACATCACATCACTTTTAGATTGTTTCTACATCTAGGATAAGCTCATCCTAAGAGACACATCTACGCAGGTTAAAACTAGTTCATGAGTGAATCCTCTCATTGCTAGGTAGTCAAAATCTGTAACACATCTCAGATTTCTCTACACCTTATCACATCCAAACTTATCAAACAAACAAGCAATTCAAAGAAAGGAATTTCGGTTACATCTACCTTAACACAAATCACCAACCAATCAATCTTGCATTTCATCACCACTCATCATCATCTTTAATCAACTTCAAACAAAACTTGTAAACAAAATGGCTCAAACCCGATCACGATCAAGGCAACGAGAAATGGAAATTGAGGAAGAAGAGGACAACCTCAATGAATTTCAAGAAGCACTTGGAGGAACTGGGAATGATGAAAACCCAAGTACACCCACTCCTTCAACAATCGAAAGGGTTCAGCATAACCCTCATTTTAACAGATTATTCGATGAAATACTAAGGAGCAATGCGGATGCTCACTTTTTAAGACTCGCTCAAGAAGGAGCCAAACTCCCCTCAGATTTTGATCTTGCCCAATTAAGACAAGCCTCAGAAAGACAAAGTCGCCATGAGGAGGAAAGGCGTAGAGATCACATCAGATATAACATCCCTCGAGGTAACCCACCACCTCCTCCTCCAAATGAAATAGAGATGTTGCGGCAACAAGTTGAGAATCTCACCCAACAACTTCATAGTGGTGTTAAGACCAATCAATTCTCACTCAACGACATCTGTCCCTATCCGTTTGATAGGAATATTTATATGCCACCTTTTCCACGCGGGTTCGAAACACCAAAATTTGAAAAATATAGAGGAAAGGGAGATCCCCGCGATCATGTCCGAGAATTTCATTCCGCTTGTCTCGAAGTCGCATATGAAGACACATACTTAATGCGCCTTTTTCCCCAAAGCTTGGGAGGAACAACCACATCATGGTTTTCCCGACTACCAGGTGGCATAAGAACATTTGAGGAACTCATCCAGAAGTTCCTATCTCATTACTCTTATAATATTGAACGCGACATCACCATGGCTGATCTATGCAACACCAAACAAAAACCAGGTGAATTATTCTCAGTATTCCTACAACGATGGCGTCAAATGTCTAGCAGACGTTCTCTTCAGTTACCTGAACGAGAACTAGTGGAAATTTTCATTTCCAACTTAAACGAAGAAATGGAATTTCACCTGGATGTCAAAGACACCGATTCTTTTAACGATATGATCACCAAGGGTATAAAATGTGAGCGGGCACTCATCAAAAAAGGACTCATCAAAATCTTTAATGAACCCAAAGATGGTCCTCGCCCGCGCTTCAATAGCGATAAACCGAACTTCTGGAACAAGAATAAGAATATCGTCAATGATGGGGTTGTGGATGCTCGGACTGTCCAAAATGCACAACCTGTGGTTCAGTTTGCAGGACAAAATCCTCCACCTCAAAATAACATAAATGTTCTTCCTAATCAAGGTCGCATCACATCTCAGGATGAACCAAGACCTCGTCCACAAAAACAAAAACGCACATACACTCCCCTAGGGGAACCCATTGAAACAGTGATGCGACAACTCATTTCTCAGAATTTGATCACTCTACCTAAGCTATCCAATTATGAGCCTCAAGTTAAACCGGCATGGTGGAGAGATACTGAACACTGTGAGTTCCATCAAGGAAGAGGACACAAGACAAGTAATTGTCACCGATTGAAAGATCTCATTCAGGATCTTATTGACCGAGGAGAAATTGAAATTGAAGGACATGACCCAAAAACAACCAATAATGATCAGTAGATGTTCAAGAATCCACTTCCATCGCAAGATCAAAGGGGTCCTTCCACGTCCAGACGAGGTCCTGATACCACTGATTATACGCAAGCTGCGTATAATTACACTGTCAATCACCTTTATGATGCCAGTGAACAAATTGCAACTATTACCTTCAAAAATCCCACCTCAAATTGCAATGTTGTTACACGTCGTGGCAAGGTCACCATCAAGGCAGCTCCACAAGGCACCACCTCCATCCCAAAGCAGTACAATCTTGTGGAACAATTAGACAAAACCCCTGCGCTTATATCCATCTTGGAGCTTTTGCGTCTGTCACCCTCTCATAAAACAATCTTGGATCAAGCACTCCAAGAGGCGTCAGTCCCTGCAAACCTGAACACGGACCAATTTCAAGCCATGGTTGGAAATCTAAAGTCATCACCTTGTCTCACTTTTTCTGAAAGTGACAACTCTTCCTTCCAGCAACCTCATAACGCCTCACTCCACATTGAAGGCTTTGTCAACCAACACAGGATCAAGCGAGTCTTGATTGATAATGGAGCAGGCCTAAACATTTGTACACTACAGTTGGTCACAGCATTGGGCTATGCAGTAGAATCAGTGGATCCTCGCAAGAAGATCACCATCAAGGCCTATGATGATGCAGAGCGTTCATCCAAAGGAGCTGTGGTACTACCAATCCGAGTAGGCCCTGTGGTAAAGCACATCATTTGTCAGGTTCTGGACCTTCCTCTGCCATATAATCTATTATTAGGGAGACCTTGGATACATGCCATGCAAGCCGTTCCATCTACCTACCATCAATGTATCAAGTTCCCACATAATGGTGCAGAGATCACAATCTTGGGTGATGCAAATCCCTTTGCTTTTTGCCATAATATCAGCCATCAACCAGAGATTACAGTTCCTAATAATAGGGAAGCCATTTCCTCCACATCATATGTAAATCCCGCCTCTCTGGCCAGTTTGAACACCCCTATACCCAAGCAAGAAAAGCTTAAGATGAAAGTCGCAGAGGAAGGTCCTGGAGAATACAACTTGAGTCAGCTCTTTTGTGTGGGACAAATGCCCACTTCTCCTAGAACGCATGGTAAACCACAACAGTTGCTCCAGCAACCACTAATCACGCCAGCATGTGCCTTAACGCCTTTCATCCTTGGAAAAAGTCAAGAAGAAGAAACACAAGATGAGGACCTAGCGGACTGGATCTATAAGGATCCCATCACCACCGACATACCGCGAGTTACACTTCCTACAGAACAGTATGGCAAAGGCCTCCTCATTATGCAAAGAATGGGATATGATGGTCAGAGTGCTTTGGGATACTGCAAACAAGGACGACATGAACCGCTACTGCCAGAGTTCAAGCCCAAAGGTAATACAGGCCTAGGCTTTGAAAAAGAAGTCCGTCCTAAACTCAGATTTAAAGGAAAACCTAGCAAACCATTTTGCCCACCTACTGCAAAGAGGACACCTTTCATAATCAAAGCACCATCAAACACCATCCCCACTGCCCCATCGAGGCTCACAAACCCACCGCAACCATCACCAGTGCCAAACATACCACCAATCGCACCAGTAATCCCATCAATAACACCAATAGCAGCAGCAACTGTATCAGAATCCGCAGCAGCATCTATGGCACCAGTAGTTCCAACAGAAGCCATTGAGGCAACACTACCAATACTTCCAGTGACAAATCCTTTAAACCCCATCATGGTTCCTGCAGCACCGATCACTACAAAGATACATAAACCAATCACACCTGCAGTATTCAACTCCAGTAACATCCCAATATGGTATAGCAATCGGATGCTGGAGAGTGATTCAGAGACCGACTCACATGAGTGGGAATTCGATTCAGTGCAACTTAACACTTCAGATGAGGAAGACACATCACCACCTCCGCCACGCAAAGACATTCCTGTTTACGGAGAAGCACAGATAAAGACCACTTGGGTACCTGAGCTGGAAACATCTTCCACAGACCCTACGTCTCATCCTACGCCTGATTCTGACAGGGAAAGTACCATCAACGACCTTCACCATAACGTCTTAACCCTCATTGATACCTCTAACGAACTTAACTTAATCGATGAAGTAATGCCCATTATCCACCCTGAACTCATTGAATGGAACCAACCAAATCCCCCATGTCTTGACCTCTTCCAGAACGATGAGGCTATCATCGACTTTTTGGAATTAAGGGATAATCTACCAAGCGGGGATCACAAAGCTGGATTCGCCATTCAACTTAATAGCGCAGCATATTTCGGAGCGGATGCCAAACCCTTCAGCTGCAAAAATAGAACAATAAACCATGGATCTTCCAGTGAAAACCACACTGTGGCACTGTTTGATCCAACAAAAGTAAAAAGAAAGAGCGTATCCAATGGTGAAAACCTCTCTGAGGCGCCTGAGAATGAAGGGTTTGACATTCTCCCTGGTAGTACACAATAGGAACAATCAACGATCCTCATTGAGGAGACCAAAGAATACAATGTGGGGACTCCTGAAAACCCTCATATCATACATCTGGCATCTCTTCTCACTCCAGAGGAACAGCCTCAATTCATAGAATTCTTCCAGCAGCGTCAGATCAACTTTGCATGGTCATATGCAGACATGCCTGGGCTTGATCCTGATTTAGTCATGCATCATCTCACAGTAGCAAAAGGAGCCAAACCTGTCAAGCAGAAGCTTCGTAAGATGCATCCTCAGATTGCCGTGCTAGTCAAAACAGAACTCAAGAAACTCCTGGATGTTGGTTTTGTTAGACCAATTGATTATGCAGAATGGATCTCCAACATCGTACCAGTTGGCAAACCAAAAGGAGGCATCCGCATATGTACTGACTTTAGAGATCTAAATAAGGCATGTCCTAAGGATGACTTCCCTCTTCCAAATATTGACATCATAGTGGATCTAACAGCAGGACATGCCATGCTTTCACTCATGGATGGATTTTCAGGATATAATCAAATAAAGATCGCACCAGAGGATCAACATAAGACAGCCTTCACATGTCCATGGGGCACATACTGCTGGAATGTAATGCCTTTCGGTCTAAAGAATGCAGGAGCAACCTATCAAAGAGCAATGACCACCATCTTCCATGACATGATGCATACTATGATGGAAGATTATGTGGATGATTTACTAGCAAAATCACTCACAAGAGAAGGACATCTTCATATCTTAGATCAAATCTTTGATAGACTGGAACAATATCATGTTCGACTCAACCCAAAGAAATGTGTCTTTGGAGTGACCTCCGGGAAGCTTCTAGGATACATTGTCTCAAGCAAAGGTATTGAGGTCGACCCAGCAAAGGTAAAAGCAATCATGGACATGCCACCTCCAAAGAATCTCAGTCAGCTAAGGACACTACAAGGACGGCTTCAATCCATCCGAAGATTCATTGCACAATTGGCCGATAAGTGTCACCCATTCACACACTTGCTACACAAGAACATCCACTTTCAGTGGGATGACAAATGCTAGCAAGCATTTTAGGCACTTAAAGACTATCTCATGAATCCACCATCGCTGATGCCACCAGATACAAGTCGACCATTATTGCTCTATATCTCAGCAACAAGTACAGCACTGGGTGTGCTACTGGCACAACATAATGCAGAAGGTAAAGAGTGTGCTATTTACTATATCTCTCGCACACTGGTGGGCTATGAACTCAATTACACGCCTATTGAGCGAGCTTGCCTAGCAGTAATCTTGGCAGCCACTAAATTGCGACACTATCTGTTAACACACAAGGTACAACTCATTGCAAAGATTGATCCACTCAAGTACTTACTCAGCAAAGCAGCATTGACAGGTCGTTTGGCCAAATGGGTAATGATTCTAAGTGAATTCGACATTGAGTATGTGGACCGTAAAGCTATCAAAGGTCAGGTTATTGCAGATCAGTTGGCCGATGCACCTCTCATAGGCGATCATCCTCTCATTTCCAATTTTCCAAATGAAGAGATATTCATGATTACAACAGCACAGCCATGGAAACTATATTTTGATGGTTCATACACTAGGCATGGCTCGGGGGCAGGCATTCTGTTTATCACACCTCAAGGTGATAGCATCCCGAAGTCTTACAGGCTCACATTTCCATGCACAAACAACATAGCAGAGTATGAGGCTTTGATCACAGGACTCAGGCTAGCCATACAATGGAAATTACAAGAACTGCAAGTATATGGCGACTCACAACTGGTCATTCGACAAGCAACTGATGAATATCAAACCAAAGATGATAAACTCATGCCATACAAGCAAATGGTGGACACTCTAAAGACATCATTTACTACTATCACCTTTGAGCAGATACCAAGAGATCAGAATCGAGCTGCTGACGCTATGGCTACTATCGCATCTCTCCTAGATCTTCCACAGAATTCAACACGCTACGAGTTCTTGGTAGAACAGCTTTGGATTCCCGCTTATGATATCCCTGAATCTGAAATGATATGTCGCCTTGTTGGTTCTGAATCCCCATGGTACGGTGAGTTCTACACCTATCTTCGCGATCATACCCTTCCTCCCAACCAATCGAATAACCAACGAAAAACCTTCATTCGCCAAACTGCTCGATATACCATTATTGCCGAAACCCTATACCGACGTAGTCTTGATGGTACTCTCCTTCGATGTCTGGAACAAGATGAGATAACAAAGGCTTTGGAAGAGGTACATGAAGGAATTTGCGGGACTCACTCAAGTGGTCCATCACTAGCCAAGAAGATCATGCGAGCTGGATACTATTGGCCATCTATGGAAAAGGATTCCTACTACTTTGTCAGAAAATGCAAGAAATGTCAAGTTCACGGCGACCTGATACACGCACCGGCCCAGGAACTGCAACCAATCATGACACCATGGCCTTTTTGTCAATGGGGCCTTGACCTTGTGGGTAAGATTCATCCATCTTCATCCAATGGCCATAAATTCATTATTACCGCCACTGAATATTTCACCAAGTGGATCGAAGCTGTTCCACTTACCCAAGTCACCGGAAAGCAGATCGCCTCATTCATCCTCAACTACATCATCTACCGGTATGGTGTGCCCATGTCCATCGTCACAGATAACGGTCTTCCTTTCAAAAATCAGGATGTCCGTGAGCTTTGTGAGAAATTTCATATCCAACACCGCTTTTCCACTCCCTATTACCCACAAGGCAATGGTCAGGCCGAAGCATCCAATAAAAACATATTGAGGATCCTAAAGAAGATAGTCAATGATGTCGGTCGTGATTGGCATGTTCAATTGAATCCAGCATTATGGGCATATCGCACTAGCATTCGAACCCCTACAGGTGCAACTCCTTATTCATTGGTCTATGGTGTTGAAGCTATCTTACCTATTGAGGTTGAGATACCATCCTTACGAGTTTCATTGCACAATCTCATCGATGATGAAGCATACATAGTATCCTGTCTTCAGGACTTAGAGTTACTAGATGAGAAGCGACAACCTGCATACAATCACCTCAAAGCCTATCAGCAGCGCATGAGTAGAAGCTACAATCACCGAGTTAGATCTCGTACATTTGAGGTAGGTGATCTCGTTCTTCAAGAAAATCCTCGCAACCAACCAAACAGAGAACATCAAGGCAAGTTTGAATCAAACTGGTTGAGCCCATATGTTGTCACTGCTGTGTTCGGGTCCGGGGCATATCAGTTGGCTACATCAGAAGGAGAACCGCTTGCAGATCCAATCAATAGCATGCACCTCAAAAGGTTTTATACCTAAGGTATACAGAGCATCAGGCTCCCCTACATATCAGAAAAATACCAAAAACATTCAGAAAATGTCCTGAAGAAAATACAAAAACATTCAAAAAAAGTAAAGAAAAATCATGCATCCAAACGGTGAACAACCACTCCGGTGGCACCTTGGGTAAGTACGATGGTGAAAACCTGGCAAACAGGCGCCACTCGTAAAGGCAATGGCTCCAGTATCTTTCAGGCTCGTTGCGATCACATTCATGCACACATACATCTAGCATTCCACCTTTTCATAGTCAGGTCTACAAACTGGGGGCAATACCCTTACCCTAGTGATGGAAGTGGATTCTACATTGTCTTATATATCATTACGCTCTTCATTTAGGCAATCATCAGAAAATATCAAAAACATTCAAAAATGACTCTCGAAAATATCAAAAACATTCAAAAATGTCTCGCAAAATCCAAAAACATTCAAAAATGATTCACAAAAATCCAAAAAACATCGGAAAAACCATCGAAAATCACACAAAAACATGGCAGCACCTTGTACATATTTATCCAATCAGATACAAAACCAACATTAACACAGTACTCACACAATGACCATTTATCACTCGACCACTCAATCCACATCCAACAAATCACAAACTGTCTTTTCAACAAGGATGCATCCTTCCTTACCAAAACAAAGACAAGATGACATTTTCTTTGACAAGAAAATTCTGTTAAGCTATCAAATACTTGGTTGATTTGTGAGTTCAATTGTTTGTTTATCTGTATCGGAATCTTTTAGCATTGTTTTGTATCGTTTGTGCATTATTTCCGATGAAGTTCTGGGGCATGTACTAATGGTGTCTACGTGGGAAGTTCACCAAGCTACGTGATCTTATGCAAAATGCAGTCATAGATCACTACGGCTTGCTGACTACAGCGTATACCTCGACCATATGAACATGAACCATTACCAAGGATCCATATTCTTTATTCTTTATGTATATATACTGTTTGGTTGCAGGTACAATGCTCATCCTTTGATTCCTCTTCCTCCAAATTGGATAAAGGTTTTATTTTTTAGTACGGTATGTACTTGTCTCAGGATCTGATCAAGCCTAAGATCCAGGAGGACGATCCAAGTCATGCACGAAAGGAGATAATCCTTGTCTGTTCCGCAAGCAATACTCTGGTCGACTTGACCCTTATATCAAGTCGTTTGTATTAACTTGCTATATTAAAATCCATGAAAGAAATACTCAGGTCATCTTGAATCATTGTGTCAAGATGCTTGTATTCTCTTCCAACATTTTAAAGCTCAATGATGAAAATAGAGCACTATGGATCGTCATTTCACCTCATCTATTTATATCTTGCATTCCGTTGCATATCACCCATCCATTCATTCATATATAGGCTTTTACATGTAAAAATGATTAATAAAAGCTGGTCTTGGATACAATCACGACCGAGTACTCTGATACATCATCAATGCATTATGCAAAGTCTTAAAACAACCTTGCATAATCATATCATCCTTGCATATAGGTGCATCTTGCATTGCGACCATTCATGTCATTTTTAAACTTAAACATTGCATATAGTTCATTGTTGCCATTAGTTTTCATTAAACAAAATCATTTTCATCATTGCACCAATCATAAATAATTAGATTCATTCATGGGATCAAATTGTCTTTGATTGTTTTAAATCATTTACTAAACATTTCATCCAGTGTAAATTATCCATTATCATCTTATCAACTTATTATTACACACATCCATTTATCCATTTTAGATACACAGTGCATTCATTCATTCATTAATAAGCATCTTATTATGTTCATTTTAGAATTCATTCACATTGCATTTATTATCATTACATTAAGGTGCAGTTATTATCCCCATTAGTTATCATATCATCCCATTTTGCACTTACCAACATATTTAAAACGCATTTAGAAACATTCATTTAGGCATTATCATATAAACATTTGTACTTTACATTTGTTTATTCATCTACATTCATTTTAATATCATCATATAAACACTTGTACCTTACATTTGTTTATTCATCTACATTCATTTTAATATCATCATATAAACACTTGCACTTTACATTTGTTTATCCATCTGCATTCATTTCGACATCATCATCATATCAACATTTGAACTTAACCTTTTGTTTATCCATATGCATTCACTTAACATTTTGTTTATCCATATTACATTCATCTAAACACATCTAGATGCATATCCATACATAGAATCATTCATCTAACCATTGCATTGACATCATCACATAAATCAGCTCATCATTACATCGCAAAAGGAAACATCATACAATCTTGTTCATCCATCAAAAACATAAGCATATATCATCCTAGTATATTTATACATAATATCATTTATTCAACCATTGCAATAAATCAGCTCATCATTACATTGCAATAGGAAACATCATCAAATCCTGTTCATAAAATCCAGCATAAGCATATATCATCATAGCATTCCATACATGAAGCATTACATAACTCATCATAAAAACCTGCATTCATATAGCAGTATCTCAGATCATAACTCATCATAAAAACCTGCATTCATATGTCAGTATCTAACATCATAAAAACATGCATAAAAGAAACATCTCATCAAATGCATACATGTACACATATACATCTAAGTCATAAATCATCATCATGCATAAACATCCATACATCATCACATGCATATCATCACAAAATGGGATCTCCTCATATATATCATCTCATATATCAGAGTACAATGAAGTCTACAAAATCGGCTACCAAGAGCCATCCAAGATACAGTCCAAAACATAGACAATGATACAACACATGTATGCAAAAATGCTCTCTCAGATGCCGCTCTGGCCAGATGTTGTACCTGCCCCACCCCTACCTGCTCCACCGCTGGTACCGGCCCCACCTGATCCATCTCTCCGTGGAGGCCTCATCGAACCCCCACTCCCTCCTGCATCCCCTGATCTCTCCTGCCGTAAAGGACCCATCACTCCCCCACTGCTCTGCATCCTCTGTGATCGCTCGGATCTGGCCTGCCGCATCTGGGTATAGCTGAGAGCTCGCTGGCTAATCGGTACCACCTGGTCATATAACCCACGCCAGTACTCTATCTCCGCCTGTGCTCGCCGTATCTCTCTCATAATCTCCCCTGACGGCCCCTGCGCACCAGTCCGGACTCTCTCCTGCAGCTCCGCTAAACTCTCCACTGCAGTATCTCTCTCCCGCAGCACCACTGTCAGCTCTGACTCACGTGCAAAAAGCTGCACATCTCTAGCTGCTACCTTCGCCTCTAATCTCTCTACCCGGGTCTGCAAGTAACCTATCATATGCTCCCGCAGATCCCCTGCACCACACTCCCCTATATCCATGGCTGCTGCACCTGTATCACCCCCTCCACTAGGTCCCTCCCCAGTAGCTCCCTCCCCTATATCCATGGCTGCTGCACCTGTATCACCCCCTCCACTAGGTCCCTCCCCTGCACCACACTCCCCTGCACCACCCTCTCCTGCACCTGTATCCATCGGGATCTCTCTCTCCATCCCCCTCCCACTCAGCTGCACTCCTCCCTGCATCAATGGTCCCTGTGATATCTGCAGAGGTAGTCCACCTCTCCCTCTCTGCTGCCTCGGCATCCCCAAACCTCCTCCACCTCCACCTCCTCCTCCTCCACCTCCTCCTCCACCTCCTCCACCTCCTCCTCCTCCTCCTCCTACTCCACCTCCTCCTCCACCACCACCACCTCCTCGCCCTCCTCTCCGTCCCCGTCCCCTCTCATCCTCAAACGCTGGGATCGGCTCCGCTGGATCTGATATCCGTCGGATCGGGTGCGCCGCCCGATACTGGGTATACTCTGCTGTAACCCCTGCATCAACGACCCTCGGTCGTAGATCCCATGGCCTCGCCTGCAATGTCCGGAACTCTGCCAATGCCTGATCATACGGTAGCACTGGACCCCATGCATACCGCTCTCGAATCACTCGAGCATACTCTCCCGATCCGCTCGGCAGACCCTGCTGCCGTCCAAACTGCCTCATAACCCGTCCTGGCACCTGTCTCTCTACGTGATAAGAGGTCCTCCCAATGAGGAATCGGGTCATGAAGACATAAGGTAGTGCCTCTGCATCATCCTCCCATGGCTCACACTCCAAGTATGGCCGCCAAATCACTGCATCTAGGTCATCTAATGCTCGCCTCCACCACTCTAGCTTCCCCAAGTGGGGCTGGCTCATCATACCACTATACATGAACATATAGGGCTGGTCCACGGCTCGGAATCTCAGACTCACTGGTCGAGTCACTGGTAGATGCTCCCATGCCCACACATGCAGCAGCGTCATGCCTACTGCAAGCGAACCTCTCCCCCGGTACACTACCTCGTGTAACTCCTGGTACATGTGCGCTAGCACGCACGGCCCCCAGGCATATCGGGTCCCCTCTGTCACCATCATCTCAATAACCTGTCCCCATCCGACCGCCAATCCATGTGACCGCTTGTCCGGACACAGAAGCCCTCCCACGATCCCTGACAATACTGCTGGAAGGGGCTCATATAGTGTCGCTATATCCTCCCAGGAAATCGACCCATCATCAATGAATACGTCCTCATCAAAAATCCTCTGGCAAGACACTGTCCCCCAGGATCGATCATACGTCACCAGCTGCCCTCAAATCGGAATCCGAAGAATACGCGACACGTCCTCCAAAGTCACCGTCATCTCGCCCTGAGCCAGATGGAACGTGCATGTCTCACTATGCCATCGCTCTGCTAAAGCTGTAATCAGGCCGTGATTCATCCGAATCACGGGCATATGCATCACCTCATAGAGCCCAGTAGCCGCAATACAATCTATCTCGATCTGAGTCAAACGATCTCGCAACCCCTGTGTCGTAGGGTGGCGCTCGCGTAACTGCAACACGCGTAGATCCTCCTGCACATAGACGTTCATCCAAACACCATCAGTTGTTTTGTTATCAAACTTTCTTAAGTTTAAACCTAGACTATCATCAGATACTTTGATCAAGTATCTTCAGGTCTCAATAGGTAAGCAATCATGGAAGCCTAGACTTCAACAGGCATTTATCCTAACCAATGACCTAAGTCTCATCGGGCTGCTATGGTTCAAAACAACTCCCACTTCACCTCACCATTCATCAATCGTTAGGCATCCGGAGTTTTATTTTGTCCGAAACTGGGGCATCTTGTATCCTAAAGCAAAAGCGCTATTTAACCTACAAAAGCGCTCATTCTGAACAATAGCACTACAACAACATCAATAGCGCTCAAAAAGCCCCACAATAGCGCTATTAAAACAAAAGCGCTAAAAAAGCTACACAATAGCGCTATTCAGGTCAATAGCGCTCAATTAGCTACACCATAGCGCTACAAAAACAAAGGCGCTAAAACCACTCTACAATAGCGCTATTACGAGACAATAGCGCTCAATTGACCCTACAGTAGCGCTAATTTATCAAAAGCGCTCAAACTTTCTTGCAAAAGCGCTAAAACTAGCCTACAAAAGCGCTATTGCGGCACAATAGCGCTAATTCATGGAGCAAAAGCGCTAAAAACCTAGTTCCAGCGCTCTTGCTCCGACTTGACTTGGACTTAGCTAAAAACATACCAAAAATGCATAAAAAGTGAGTTTTCGAATTTGTGTACCGCTGGTCCATAGTCGGCTGGGCGCTGGTACCGGCGGACTCGCTCAAATCGGTGCTCGGTGATCGGAAACGGCATCGTCGCTCCTCCTTGCTCCTCCAAATGTCACTGTCAGAGCTATAGTTTTCAACTGGTCGCGGTCACAAATGATCCTATTTTACCCCCTTTCACCACATTTATACCCCCCGCCGTCACCATAACTTCGCCCCGCTCATCGCCGTGGTCCCCGTGAACTTCCCGAGCCCTCCATTTCTCCATGTTTCCCCCGATTTCTTCTATTTTTAACCAGTATACCTAACTTCTTCTCTTCTATCACCTCACCAATTTTCATTCTTTTTCAAGAGATCGCCCGATTTTTCAAAAATTTTCGGCCCATCTCTCGAGGGGGCATACCACCCATTAAATTTACATTTTATGGGGCATTTCTTCACACCAGTTTTTCTTTCTTTGAAACGATGCGATAAACTGCACCGTCTCAAAGAGGGGCAAATGTAGTCACATAAATCTGTCCATTTTAATTAAATGAATATTTTGTATTTATTTGATTAAAAATCCACTAGCCATCAATTAATTAAATTAATGTTTAATTAATTCATCCCCAAACATTCTTCTATTAATTAAATAAATTATTCAATTTATTTTAATTAATTCATTAAATCAAATTCCCATCAATTAAATAAATAAAATCAATTTATTTAATTAAATCCCCCTTTTCCTCTTTTAAATAAATTAACATTTATTTAAATCATTTTAAAACCCCCCCCACTTGCATTTTCCTACAAATGCAACTTGCACATATTTATTGAAATAAATAAATTTTTATTTTAATAAAATCCTATTTTCCCTCACCCACCAAATCCACTTGCAAAATCTAATCCCCTTCTAGATTCTTCTAACCCCTTCCTGATTAGCCTAATCCATCCCCTAATTATTGTCACATTCCTAAGCAAAATGGAGTCACTTCTCAAAGACTCCAAAGTCTTTGAAAAGCATTTAATGCTTTCTGTGTTCAACCAATTAACCCCCCAAAGTCTTCCAAGACCACTAATGGCTCTTACATGACCATTTATGTCTCTTACATAACCATTTATGGTTATTTCAAACTTGTCTCCCCAAACATTTATTGTTTTGACCATATTCATCCATTTCACATTTGCACAAGAGTTTATCCATTAAATAAAAGCTTTATTCTTTGAATAAAGAGTTTATTCATTCAACCAACCTTGACTCTAAAATCCCAGAGTCATGTCAGGCATTTAATGCTTATTCCCTCTCCTCTCAACCTATCTCACATTGACACTTGTCATCCTGGGATTGGGTTGAAAGCCCTCACATGGATTTGAAATCATTCAATCCTGACCCTTGTTGAGATTACTCAATCTCAACCATCCATTGCTCCATTTTTCCTATAAATAGAGCTCATTCCTTCATAATCCAGATCCTGAAAACTTGTGTGCATCTAAGCTATAGACATTTTAGAGAGCATTTTAGCATAAACAATCTAATCTTTTGTCTTTTGGTTAAAATATATCATTTTAGCATTAAGATAGCTTTTTATTTCACATTTAGAGCTATTCTATAAATCTCAATCCTCCATAAGCATCCATAGTGCAAAAAGCTGCTGAGAGCTACACTATTTTGGAACTTGGAGAGGAGAGGAACAAGGGAGAAGAAGCTAGGAGTATGTTAGGAGGTATTTGGAGATGCCTCATCATGTTTTCTTTGATAGTTAAATATGCTTGCATGCTTATAGTCTCTCTCTTGGTATGCCTTTTTAGATTAGTTTTCGATTGATTAACACTAATGGTTTGTGTGTTTTTGTATTGATTAATCTTGGACTAATCTTGTGCCATTTAGGAGGGCATCAAAACCTATTTGAGTGTGCTTGTTCATGTGTCTTGTATAATTGAGTGTTTAGATTTTCTTTCCTACTTGAAACCAAAAGGGTACACTTATCCAAATTGAACTATAGGAATTATTTATGTGTGTTTTAAATTTAATGAAAAATATAAAAAAATAGTGTATGATACCAACATTTCAAGTTTGGAAAGATAAGCATGTCTACTTCTTAACACTTTCTATCAGTTGCAGTGATCACCCTCAACATCAATGGTTATGCAGCCTCTATTAGTCTTTCAACAACACTGAAATCCAAAATAGACAATATTAAAGATAAATTTGCGCAAAAATAAAATGTCATTTGTCATGTGCCTCAAAATGCCATTATGCTCGCAATAATAAGTTGTTAGGGTTTGGATGTCTTGTCTAAGTGTTGCATAAAATGTAGAGGATGATCGTAACTCTGAGCCTAGGCACCACATGTCTTTATTTTCCTTTTCGTTAAACAATATCTTTGAAAGTTCCATTGTGGGAAAAACAACTAAATTCTCCATATATACTTGCGTAGATTATACTCTAAGATTTTTTAAAGGAATTGCTTGAAAATTTATTAGGGAATTTTTTTTTTGTTATTTGAATGGTTTTTAACAACAAAACTCAGTGTAATGATGAATTTTCATTTCCTTTCAATTTTTATTTAGTTTCTTATTCATTTTGTATGAAGTTATTTTTTCTTAGTATAATGAGTGTCAAGTGGATCATTTATTATCATAGGAGATGGGTTTGTATAAATCATTACTCATGAACTATATGACTAAAAAACTATGTAGTTAAACTCTATAGAAATATTATAATTATTATTTCATACTATTGTTCATCCACATATACAAATATCTACACATTTATTAATATGAATTATTCATATGAATCCACATTCTAACATTTTCACTTCGATTAGCTTGGTGAAATTTCAAATTTCAACTCAATTTTTGGCCAACTTTTACCTATTCATTTTTTATCTAGTGTAGACATCTAAAAATGACCAATGCATTTCTATCTTCTCATCATTTTCTCATGAGTTCTTTTATCAATAATTAATTATTTAATTATGCTGACATTTTTTCATTTCATTGATAATAATTAAATATTTTTTTATTATTTAATTATAATAATTTTTAGTATATCCATATTAATTAAATATATTTTTGTTTGTTTATTTAATTAACTATTTTTATTCCATTTTAATTATTTAATTTAGTTGCGCCTGTTAATGGGCTTCGTTGGGTTGATCTGAAGGGTTGGGATGAGCCCAAAGTGGAATGGATGAAACTAAACCAGGAATGGATAAAAATAAACATTCATGGTGCATCAAAAGGGAATTTGGCCCATCAGTATCTAGATATGTGTCTCAAAATTGGAAGGGTGATATTCTAGTTTTTGGCACAATATGGCTTCTAATAGGGACAAATAACAAAGCTGAGGTCCAAGAGACACTGTGGGGTGTAAGGATTAAAAGGATGCCCTATGTTGTTCCCCTTTCCAAAGAAAGGAAGTAAAGACTACAAGCGAAGGCATTAAGGAGTTGGTGAGCTGGCACATAAGGGTCAATATGGAGGTGAATTTCACTCTTTCATTGTCAAAACAATAATTAGCCTTTGTGGGCAAGATTTCTAAGAAGCAATTGTGTGGCATCTTCAAGCATGAGGAGCCCATTTTCATCCAAATTCTAGACTTACTATTGGGGAAAGATTATATGAAATCAGAATTTAGGTTCCAAACCAATGTAGATGTTGTGTTCATGGTGGTTGCATGGCGTTTTGAATTGGGCACCAAGGAGGAGGTTGAGTGGGGGCTTTGAGCCTGTGTACCAGAGGTTTATCTCTTCAGGCTAAAATATTTTCTTGTGAGAGAAGTCAAGTCCCTGAGAAAGGTTTGCAAAGGAGTGTGAGTGAAGGCATCTGTACCAATGAAGAGAGTGAGGATTTCAAGCCCTTCATTATATGGAAGGATGGTGAGAATAGATATGAACAGTGGGAGGAGGCCCTAATTGGATGGGAGGGCTTGAGATAATTCGTGCGGGAGAAGGAGATTGAGTGACAAAGAGTTCTAAGAGGAGAAAAAAAAATAGGGTGGGCAAGGTCTGAACTTCAATAAGGAGAAACCAAAGTTGTAGGGCTCTAGGGGAAGACCATCAAAGTGGGCATGGAGGTAGTTTTTTTGTTTATCCTTGGCATTTTTTTTTTCCCACAATTTTGTATTGTATGCAGGGTTTTTTGAAAAAATCCTTGTTTTTATCTAGTTGGGTGGTTTGGTGGCGATATTTTATATAGTTTTGAAGTATTGGGCGATCTTTTGGCTCAGGGTTTGGTGTTAATGGCAGAATTGGTTTACAACTATTCTTTTTGTTCTGATAAAATGTATATGGTATAGGGGGTCTAGGAAGGTGGTGGGCATGTAGGGTGAGTCTTTATTTTAGAATGGGCAGATATTGGATGGATACTTTTGAATTTATATGTAATACTTTAATTTTATAGTTAATAAATCACATATACTGATAAAAAAATTATTTAATTTATTCACACATTATTTCTTTTGGTTCATTATAATTAAATAACATTTTAAATTATCTAATTAGCTAACACTTGTCCCATAATTAAATAATTAGAATAATTTATTTAATTTTTTATTTTATCCATTTATTTATTTATTGATTGAAATAAGTAAAATTAATATTTTATTTATTTATTTAATTCCTTTAACTAATCCACCTTATCAATCCATTTACTAATTTTAGCTCTTGCCCTTTCTCAATTTTTCTTATCATCTTTTAATTTATCTTCATTGTTGATCAAATATCAATTAAAGCATATAAATAAATTAAAATTATCAATTCATTATCTACTAGCACTTTATATGGAGCACATGTCATACAAATCTCTCTACCACACAAGCAAGCTTTCATATTTATCTACTACCTTTGAGCATCTATCATTGTATATTGTGTCATGCTATCACAATATAACTTTGTTATCATGATTATGGTGCTTTAATAAAAAATAATCCATATATCAAGCATTAAAACAAATATCAAAGAAATAATTAAACAAACCAAGGTCTTTGCTATGGTATAGTTGTTCATTATTATTTTGTTTATACATTTATCTTAGTCTTTATTGTGTGAGTGTAGATGTGAATTTGGTTCTTGTGTTGTATAATTACTATTTGTACTTTGATCCACATTTTCATCTTTCATACTTTGGCATTCTTGTTGGGACTCACATTCTTGATTTTAATAATATATTTTTCAAAAAAAATGTTTTTTAACTATTACAAACTCAAATATGGTTATTTGATATCATTTGTGATGCAACTGAGGTGAATCGCATTGCATTTGATTAGATCCATGATTCCTAAGAGCTAACTTTCAATGGATTTGAAATCATACAAGACACAATTGATATATATTACAAGTGCATCTGACTTGTAGGAAATATTTCATATTCAGTCATGGATATGCACTTCTAATATAATCTAATATTCTTTTGAGATGATTTGCTATTTTTTGAAACAATTTGTTTTTACTTTTGAGGTTATATTTTGCATCGTTGAGGTGACTTTATTGCACATATGTTGTCATTGATGTCAAAGGAGTGTTAATGAAGTGTCAACAAGTTGTAGTTACTGATGCCAAGGTATCTTTACTTGTCATGTCATATCAGACCTATCTATGGTGCATTTTGAGTTGCATTTGTTTAGTGGAGAGCTATTGTGATGGATTTAGTTGATGAATGTTTGTAATATCATGTTGCATCTATTCTTGTCGATGGAAGTGATCCAAAAGTCTAATCTAGAATGTTTGAGGTTAGTCATGCAGTGAGATTTTTTGGGTAACTTGTTGTGATATGTATTACTTATTTTCTAAGAGTTATGTCCTATAGTTTGAAAGGAGAGCATGTCTACAAATGGTTTATCATGTTCCAGAGTTTCCAAAATTCATGTTCATCAAGCGGAAAATTTAAAGTGACAGAAGGGTCACTGTGTTGGTTAATTAACCAAGCTATTGTTTCAATTTGATGCAGCAGAGGGTTGTGGCATCTTCTCTCTTGAGGAAGTGTGCAGATGACCATTGAGACCAGATGGGGCCACATTGGGAGTTGTATGGTGCATTATGTGTGTGTGTGTGTGTGTGTGTGTGTGTGTGTGTTTGTGTGTGTGTGTGTGTGTGTATGTATGTGTGTGTGTGTGTGCATGTGTATCTTATATATATGTATGTATCTATGTATACATATATGTACACATATATACATATATATTTATATATATGTATGTATATATACACACATATACATACATACATACATACATACATATATATATATATACATATATACATACATATATATATATACATATATACATACATATATATATATATACATATATACATACATATATATATTTACTTGAAATTGACCATGTTTGCCCGAAGTACAGTGACAATCGTGCCAACAGTTGGAGAGATTGTGGTGAGGCCACAATATTCTTATGTGTTTGGGAGGGGAAGATCCCTCATATGATAGGGGTATTTGTGATTTTTGTGTACTTTTGACCTGAAAGTACAAAAAGGAAGGAAAACACAAAACTAAAGAAAGTAGATAACAGAAACCCCAATGGAAGACACATGGATACACTGAGATTCCACAATTGATAATAGGGGGTTTAAGCATAAGATGGGTTTAAAATATGAAATGATGATGAAAGAAGCACAACAACACTCAACATACGAAGAGATAGGCTATACTAGCATAGACGAGTCAAGATACCAAGAAATGGCATGTTTCATCAAGTCAGTTACATAGATTATTAAACTGAAAACCAATAGATTCCACCAATACACAAAGGGATTATCAATTTAACATATGAGAAATTAGTAATAGTAAATCATGAATACATTCAATGCATATGAACTCAATGCATTTTTCATTATTCTTTTGAAAATATACAAGTCCCAAATCTTTGTGTACAACATGTGAAAACCAAAAGTTCTCAAAAAGTTTCTCTACAAAATTCTCTAGAGTTTCCCCTTTGTAAGAGTCCCCCTTTACAAATGAATTGGCCTTGTATTTATAGGCTTTCTAAATAACTACCTCATAACTACTTTGTGTAACTACTTAGCATAACCAAGTAGGATAATTACTTAGAACAACTACTTAGAATAACTACCTAAATAGCTACTTAGGATAACTACCATAAACTAACACTTAGACTAACTATCCTTTTGAAGACAAGTTAGGATTTACCTAACTTTTATAAACATTAGATCCAAATTCTAACTTTAGTTACATTAACTGACATAAGTCACTTTTACAAAATGAGAACTTGAAACATGTGACTTTGGAGGAGATGAGATTTTTCATCTTGTCGAGGTAGTTTGCAATCTTCGTGTATTTTGCCTCTAATACTTTTGGAGACCTCCTTGAAATTGACCATTGTCTGCACTTTTCCTCTTTGTTGCACAACACAAAACTGGTGAACATTTCACTTTAAATTTCAAATCCTACAACCTTTGACATAGCCAATGCTCTTTGCCTTTCCAGCATGTGTAATGTCATTTCATCATGAATCTCAATAACTTTACATCAACATACACATTAGAATACTTAGTTTTGAGATATCTTCACTGAATAACAAACCCATATCCCTCACTACTTTCAAATGGTAAAGTTGAAAAATAAACCCTTAGGCTTTGATGGATGTCCACGCCTTGTACCAGAAGTTAATGTCTCTAGAAGCCGCCCTGGGAAGACAAAAGAGGTGGAGTCTAGATATACACTAATCAACCATGTATGCATGAATGTTTCTAAAGCCTTTTCACCAAATCTATTATATGCATAGCCATCGGTGTAGTTTAAGAGAATATCGACAAAGATCATAGCATACCGCTTCAAATCCTGCAAATTGCACTTAAACATTTCTAAAGCCATTTCAACAACTCCATTTGGCACATATCATCACATTTCACACGATGACCTCTCTTTGAGGCACTCTGTCAAATATTTCACATGTCTTGTTTTATCCTTCCATATTTTACATGCATGTATCCAAAACCAATTTGGGAACTTCCAATTTTGTGCTGGCAGATAGAATGTTGGAAAAGGTTGTTGCATGGTGGTTTTACCCCTGTGACTTTGTATTTGCATCTGATTGAGAGTTTCAAAAGTGTTTTCACCGAGTTCATTTAGTGCATGTTCTATTTCAAGGCTTCGAACACCATCAAACCATATGCCTTATCTATTAGTTTGTTAGTTTGTTAGCTTGGACAGTTGTTTGTCCATTTGCTAAATAATTAGTAAATAATTGTTTGCTAACAAATGTAGTTAGAGTTCAAACAATTTTTATTCATTATTTGACTCTTTTTAGAAACGTCTAGCAACCAATTTGGTTAGGGCTATTTAGTTGTTTTTAATCTCAGTCGTTGATTGAGAATTAATCTCGGTTGTTGGTTTTCCAACGAGAGTAGTATATAAGGGGGTCAAGGGGCATTTGGAAAACAATGAATGAATGAATTGTGTGAAGAACTTGCAGTGTTAGCAAGGGCATAGTGATAGTGTTGGGATAGTAGCGGGGTGGAATCTCAGCAGGAGAAATTGGGAGGTCGTCGAAGCTCTGCCAGTAATAGGCAAGCAGTATTTGTATCTCTTGATTTGCTATAGTTAATATATATTCCTCATCTGCAGTACTGGTTTTCCCTTCGGGGTTTTTCCAGGGACAATTGTCTGAAAATATTGTGTTCATTGTGCTGTGCATTTTTATGAGTTTGTGAAATTGCAGTTGTGTTATTTTCCAATATTTGTTGCTCAAATAATATATCAAAGATAGGAGGATAATAATCAATAACTGTAATAGATTTTTCATATGGTATCAGAGCTAAGTTAAGGGTAGAAGAGATTTACCCTAGGCGAAGGAAACTGAGGGTTTATAAAACCTAGTTTAACCTCTTTAGAATTTTTATTTTCTTTAACCATTGAGATGGCCTTAGTTGGTTTAAGAGATCGAGACAGATTGGATGGAGCCTCTAATTTTGGTGTCTGGAAAGCCAGAATTTCTTTATTGCTAGAAGAGAATGGCATCAAGGAATATGTTACCACTGTTGTGACTGTACCTTCAGATGCAACACAGCTTGCAGCATACAAGAAGGATGATTCCAAGGTGAGGAGGCTAATCCTTGATGGTGTCAAGGACAATATAGTTCCACATATTGCAGAGTTAGATGCTGCAAAGAAGATGTGGGATGCCATTTTGAATCTGTACCAGAATGCTACCACTAATCAAAAGCTGATTCTCAAAGAAAAACTGAGGAATACCCGAATGAATAAGGGAGAAGACGTGACGAGTTACCTCACTAGACTCAGACTTGTCAAGGATGAGTTAGCGGTTGTTGGAGATAAACCAAGTGATGATGAGCTGGTATGGATAGCCCTAAATGGGTTTTCTAAGCAATGGGATGTCTTTGTTCAAGTTGTGAATGGATGAGACACCTTACCAAGTTGGGATTGACTTTGGAGTGACTTCACTCAGGAGGAGCTTAGACTAAGCCTTGTCAATGGAGCCAACAATAAGAGTAAAAAAAGTGAGGCAGAACAGGAGAACGTTGCCCTAGCGGGTAAAGGAAAAGCAAAGAAGGGGTCCAACAAAGGATCAAATCCACAAGGTGAGAAGAAGAAGAAAGACTTGTTGAAGATCAAGTGCTACAGCTGTCACGAGTTTGGCCACTATGTCAGCAATTGGCCAGAAACGAAGAAGAATGACAAGAAAGGCAAGAAGCAAGTTGCAGCTTCAGCAAGTGTAGATGAGCTCTCAAATAGAATGGAAGATGAGTTTGCACTCATAGCGTGTATGGTTAGCTCAACCTCACAGAGTGTTTGGTACATAGATAGTGGGGCATCATTTCATATGACAAGAGTTATAGAATACTTCTCTAGTTATAAGGAGGAGAGCACCAGAATCTAGATCTCTATGGGAAACATGTCCAAACTCAACTCAGTTGGGAAAGGGATTGTTCGGTTTCAGAGGGAGAATGGTAAGATGATTCCTTTTCATGATGTGTTGCATGTTCTAGGCTTAGGGATGAATTTGATTTCTGTATCTGTCCTTCAGGACAAAGGGTACAATGTACTCTTTAGAGGGGCACATGTATTGATTAAGCATAAGGATTGGAAATCACCCATTACTATTGGAGCTAGGAGTGGTCGACTTTATAGGTTGTAGTTTGATACTCCTAAGGAACTCATGAACAGCAGTAATCCAAGAGATCTTGGAGAGCTATGTCATAGGAGGATGGGCCATATACATCATGGAGCACTTAAATTGCTTCATGAGACTACGGCAGGTGTTCTAGAGGTGAGCACAGAGCATGATGATGTATGTAAGGGATGTGTGTTGGGGAAGTTTGTAAAAGCATCTTTTCCAAGGAGTGACACTTGATCTGAGAGTATTCTTGATCTAGTACATTTAGATGTATGTGGACCAATGTCGACGAACTCTCTTAGAGGATACGAGTACTATATTACTTTTATTGATGATTTCTCCAGGAAGACCTGGATATACTTCTTGAAGACCAAGGATGAGGTTTTTAGTCACTTCCAAGAGTTCAAGGCTCTTGTGGAGAACTTGACAGGAAGAAAGATAAAGGTTCTTTGGTCAGACAATGGAGGCGAGTACAAAGGGAATGAATTCCAAGAGTTTTGTACTAGGGAAGGAATCAAGAGAGAGTGGATTGTTCCTTGCAACCCACAATAGAATGGGGTTGCTGAGAGGAAAAATCGGTCCATATCGGAGGCAGCAAGGGTATGATACATGATCAGGACCTGCCCCATTACTTATGGGCAGAAGCATGTAGTACGACAGTATACATACAGAATAGGGTTCCACATAAGGTGCTAGGGAAGATGACACTAGAGGAAGCATTCGCTGGGAAGAAGCCAGATGTTAGTCACTTCAAGATCTTTGGGAGTTTGGCATATTATCACATTCCAAAGGATACACATACCAAGTTAGATCAGACTGCAGAAAGAGGGTACTTTGTGGGGTACAATGAAACCTCAAAGGCATATCGGATATTCATTCTAGGGACCAGGTGGATTATAGTCAGGCATGATGTCAAGTTCATGGAGGAAAAAGCCTTTAGAAGGTCCAGAGATTTGTCAACAGATGATTAGAGTGAGAAACTGACAGAAGCTCCAAGGATAGCTCAATCGAGTCAAGGGCATCAAAGCTCAAGTACAGTTACTAGTACAAGCATAGGCTCAGGTAGTGAGAGTTCGCAGAGTATGGAGCAACTGGTGCAGTAGGAGATGCATCAAGAAGACATGGAGGTTGATGTTTCATCCTCTACAGTTGGCAATAGGAATCATGAGGTTCAACCGACACAAAAGAATACTCAGGAGTTAGTGGGTACTCCTAAGAGGAGTAGTAGACAATGGAAACAACCAGCCAGGTATGATGACTATGTAGCATTAGTTAGGCAGTTGGTAGATAGTGAACCTTCTAGCTATCAGGAGGCTGCACAACATCAAGTGTGGCAAGATGCCATGGTTGAGGAGTATATTTCAATTATGTTGAATGATGTTTGGGAGGTAGTGCCTAGACCAATGGATAGAGTTGTGGTTGGATCACGTTGGATTTATAAGATCAAGCATGGTGCAGATGGTAGCATTGAGAAATACAAGGCAAGGTTTGTGGCAAAAGGGTTCTCTTAGAAGGAGGGAATAGACTATGAGGAGACATTTTCTCCAGTTGCCAGGTATACTTCTATACGAGCTGTAATCTCAATTTCAGCACAAATGGGATGGCAGATCCATCAAATGGATGTCAAGACAACATTCCTCAATGGTGAGTTGAAAGAGGAGGTATACATAGAACAACTAGAAGGCTTTGTAGCACATAGCAAAGAGACCCACGTGTGTAGATTAAAGAGAGCTTTGTACGAACTCAAGCAGGCTCCCAGAGCATGGTATGAATGCATTGATAGTTACTTACAGGAAATGGGCTTTGTGAAGAGTGAGGCAAATGCTAATCTCTACTACTTGGTGGTTGGGGGTGAGATTCTCATTCTTGTTCTATATGTGGATGACTTGTTTCTAACAGGTTCACTAGGGCTCATAGAAGAGTGAAAGAGGGACCTTGCAGTAGAGTTCAAGATGAAGGATTTGGGACTTATGCACTACTTTCTAGGCATGGAGGTATGGTAGACAGATGGAGAGATTTTCCTTGGACAAGGGAAATATTGCATTGAAATCTTGAAAAGGTTCAGGATGGAAGATTGCAAAGCCATGTCTACACCTATGATCATGAATTGGAGGAAGGTAGATACATCCAGGGAGAAGGATGTAGATCCCACCTTATATAGGCAGTTGATTGGTTCTCTCATGTATTTGGTCAATACCAGGCCAGATATAGCTTTTGCAGTTAACTCTCTTAGTCAGTTCATGGTTGAACCAAAGGGAGTGCATTGGACAATGGCAAAGCATGTACTGTGTTATTTGTGAGGTACAATTGAGTATGGGATTAGATATGCTCAAGGTGAAGGAATCAGGTTGATGGGCTATACTGATGCAGATTGGGCTGGCAGTACAATAGACAAGAGGAGCACTTCAAGGTGTTGTTTCAGTCTGGGATCAGGAGTTGTCTCTTGGTTCACCAGGAAGCAGAAGTCTGTGGCTCTGAGTTCTGCAGAGTCGGAATACATAGCATCTAGCATGGCGACATGTGAAGCTATATGGCTTTGGAAGTTGCTAGTAGTCTTGTTTGGTCAGAAGGTTGAGACTACAATGATACACTATGACAATCAGAGTTGCATTAAGTTGACTGAGAATCCGATGTTTCATGATAGGTCGAAACATATAGACATCAGGTATCACTTCATCAGAGATTGTGTATAGCATGGAGTTGTTCAGCTACAATTTATACCTACAGATCAGCAGGTAGCAGACATTCTGACAAAGGCATTGGGGAAGGTGAAATTCATCTTCTTCAGAGAGAAGTTGGGTGTCATGTAGAACAACTTCCTCGCTAAGAGGGAGTGTTAGTTTGTTAGTTTGTTAGCTTGGACAGTTGTTTGTCCATTTGCTAAATAATTAGTAAATAATTGTTTGCTAACAAATGTAGTTAGAGTTCAAACAATTCTTATTAATTATTTGACTCTTTTTAGAAACTTCTAGCAACCAATTTGGTTAGGGTTGTTTAGTTGTTTTTAATCTTAGTCATTGATTGAGAATTAATCTCGGCCATTGGTTTTCCAACGAGAGTAGTATATAAGGGGGTCAGGGGGCATTTGGAAAACAATGAATGAATGAATTGTGTGAAGAACTTGCAGTGTTAGCAAGGGCGCAGTGATAACGTTGAGATAGTAGTGGGGTGGAATCTCAGCAGGAGAAATTGGGAGGTCGTCGAAGCTCTGCCAGTAACAGGCAAGCAGTATTTGTATCTCTTGATTTGTTGTAGTTAATATATATTCCTCATCTGCAGTACTGGTTTTCCCTACAGGGTTTTTCCAGAGACAATTGTCCGAAAATATTGTGTTCATTGTGTTGCACATTTTTATGAGTTTGTGAAATTACAGTTGTGTTATTTTCCAATATTTGTTGCTCAAATAATATATCAAAGATAGGAGGATAATAATTAGTAACTGTAATAGATTTTTCACATTATCTACGCTTTCACATTTTCCATTCATGTTGACGATGGAAATTGGAACTCTAATATGTGACAGAAGTTTTCATCATTATGCTTCAATACATGTTCATATTCTATTCAAAGCTTCCATAATTCAGTTTTACATCTACCATCTGCACTTGTTTGAGGGTCTCTAAAGCCATTTTCAACACACAAATTTTGATTATTTCTTGCAATCATTTCTTTTTAGGAGATGACGTCTCTTTGTGGCAAGTTGGCAAATAGTTTATGCACTTTATCTGTGCTTCTTCATTATGCGTGTATATCGAGCAAGGGAATTAAAAATGACAACCTCATACCCAAATCCTCATATGTTGTTACAAAGCTTCTTTGATATCGTAGGAAGAGAGGACAAGGAATTTGGCTTTGGGATTTCAATGTACGCTTGCCACTTGCATTCACCCAATAGTTTCTAAAGACTCTTCACCAAATGAACCAAGCAAATGAAGTTTCAAAGTAGTTTTTGGAATTAGTTATAATAACTAACTTCTTTTTGAAGAATGCATCGATAACCAATGAAATAACTAACTCTTTTATAGTGAGAATGCATCAGTGTCTTTCAAAAGTAAAACAGCTCACCAACAAGTGACGAGTTAAGCTGAAGGCGCCCTCTACAACTTATCGACTTCTTTCTAAATTTGGCCAACTCACCGATCATGACTTTCTCACTCCAAAGTGTTTGAACAAACCAACAACTTACCCAATATCAAAGAAATAGCCGATTCAAAAAAGGCTTCATTGGCATTGTGAATGACTTCATTTCTATTGGTGATTTGAGTAGATTTGAAAAATATGCGGAAAGACCAATTAGTATGCTTCTATAGTGTCTTGAGTGATATTACAAACTTACTCAAAGGCACTGAATAATACCTTCTCCTACGGCCAAGAAAATGAAAGTTATAAAAATAGTTTCTCCTATAACCACTGAAGCAGTTGAGGAGTTAGCTACAAGAAGTAGTCCTGCAGCCGCTAAAGAGAAATCTCGAAGAAGTAGTGGTAGGCTCCAGAAAAAGCTTAAAAATCAAGATCAATCAGCAAAGCCAAATGTTACCATTCTGGTTGATTCTCCAGAACAAGAGCCACACAATCCACCTCACAATGATGTTCCTCCTTCTCCACCAAGGGAACTCCAAAGGGAACAAGAACCGTAGCTGCATGAAGAGGAAGAACTGTAGAACATTGAGCAGCCATAGGAAGAAGTAGGTTTTTAAAGGCTAGATACCTTAGCATCTGTTGTAGAATAGGTTATTGAAGCAAGGAGCAAAGTTGAAAAGATGAAACCTAGGGCACCTATTCATAGACCACTTACTTCCCTTACCAGTCATGCAGTGGCACTTGCCCTTTACTAGGAGTGGGAATCGGAAAAGGTAAAAATACAGATGATAATCGACCAATAGAAGAAAATTGTTAAACAAAAGGATGAGGAAATTGCTCAGCTTAAAACTAGGGTGGAAACGGTAGCCACTATGGTACCATAGCTAATGCAATATCGAGCACCTCCTCGTGTTTACTCTTTGTATTTAAAAGAACATCATATCAATTTCTAGATGATGAGAATTGTCAAGGATCTAAGTCCCTCATTGCAAACACCTGAGGAATTCTACAATGTTTATCAAACATCTCCTACAGCCATTAAGAATCTACTCTGTGAATTTTATTTACATAACTATGTTGTTCCAGATGATGTTGATTGGAACCCTCTCCTCTACATTGGAGATATCCAATGGAGAGCTCTCATGTCATGGATGCAGAATGAAATAACAAGAGGAGAACAGTTTCAGGTACATAGAAAGGAAGAACTTGACCTTTCACTGCCATTAAGGGCTGAATCAAGAGAGCCTAGAAGACTTTATTTTGACTGGCAAAAGATTGTATATGAGCCAGATTTTGCAAAAGATATTCTACCCTTAAGAGAGGAGGTGTATAAAGAATATGAATAAATGGCTCGAAGGGAAGGAAAAGTAGCAATAGGACATTTGGTCCAATGTTGGAATAGCCTGCTAGATGACTTGAGGCAATCTGAGCCACACTCCATTCAAAACTACCATGCAACACTAAAGAGGGCACCCAAATATATGCACTTGGGAAGAACAAAGGGAAGACATTGGTTGCCTCTCATTTTTTAGCCTCCAATCCTCCTATGGCCACTAATGGGATGTAGGGATAATGATCCACCATACAATGAAGCAACAAAACATTCGAGGTGGACAAGATTGGAGAAAATGATAGGATTCTACTTGAGTTTGTCTCCAGGAGGTTCCAGGCAGGTTATTCCTGGCAATTTCAAAATCAATGCCCGAATTCAGAATTTTCCTGTTGCTGGAGGATCGACAAGAAGTTAGGTTAGGGGGAGATGATGAGCCTAAATAATGGCTCTATTTTGATAGATTTTTGTTATAATACTCCTGCCTAGGTCTTGTGATTAGATGACATTTGGATCAGGATACTCTCCTAGTTGATACCTTTTAAGTGTTTCTAAAGCTGATTTGGCTTATACTTAAGGTTGTCATATAATGGTTTTTAAATAATTTATCTATGCAAATATCTGAAATCAATCTTAAGTATGGTTTAAATTATATCATGTTAGCATTAGTATATACACATGTTTGTTGTGCACATTAATATCATGATGTAGGATCAGCAAAGGAGAGTGAAAGACTAAGTGGCGGTTTAAAGAAGCACCAAGTATATAGCCACAATGCAGACCTAGTCAAAGAAAAGCAGTAATAAGGGAGATCAAAGCCACTTGACTAGTTCTTCAGAAGAATGATTTATGGAACATTTATAATTGTTCTTAGTGGAGCTTAGATCTAGGAAGCATGTCATGCTATATTTTCTCAGCTACAGGACAAATGTTGTTTTGTTTTCCTGCGTTGACTTCTTCTTCTTTTGTTTAATGAATCTTGTTCGCCTATTCTGTAGGAATGTGGTTGATCAGTTAGGAATCTGTTATAAGCTTCCTTATAAATAAAGGGGTCTTTCTCTCCTCTCAAGGGGATAGTAGAGAATGATCATCATATTTGTAATACTCAGTCTTCTGGTATTTTATGTATTTTCACAGTCAAAATGGAATAAAGAGATTGATGTGATTTTAAAAGCTTAACAGTTGTAATCTGAAAGTTCTGGATATGATCACTCAAGGGGGCCCACTTGGTGATTAATCCTTCATGCTTTCCAGTTAGTTTTCATTCTTCAGTAGTAGTTGTTTCGGCAATTGTTTGTTCTTACAGCCATTGGAAACAGTTCATGTGTCTATTCCTGCAGCCACAACGGCAGAGTAGTTCCTATCCGCTTGCTAGAACATTATCATTTAGTAGTAATTGTTTGAGTGATTTCCAGTTGTGAATTTGGATTAAATATTAGTTCATTGAGATTTTGCATGTTTACTTCAAAGAATTTTCTTTCCTGCAGTAATATAGAATGGTTGTGATATGAACTTGGTGCACATACAATGTTGGCCCATTTTAAGTTTACGTTCCTGGTCGATAAGTAAATGAGCCTTTTCTATAGGAAAGCTAGCTATTCAAAAATACCCAATCTTTGAATTGTGTTTTATTACCTAGTTGTCATTCCAGTTGTCAAGACCAATAGTTAGGCCACCAAGGTTCTCTTGAAAAATTCATAGGTTCTAGAGACAACTCAACATTACATGTAAAATTATTCAAAGAGAGTGGAGAGAGGATTGAACCATTAATACAAATTTGCATGTCACCATAAAAATTACAAATATCCTTCTAGGAAATGACAAGGAATGTTTATTCAACTCAGAGATTTGGGTGAAGAGAAAGGCCCTTCATTTCATTGTAGATTACAAAGAAATTAGTGGTTAATATGGTTAAATCAAGTGGAAAGAGAGTTGTAGAGAAACCATGATGGATAGGTGGCACACCTTTAAGTTTTTAGGGTTTGATATTTATGAAGCAATGCTTAAGGTCAAATCCCAAATGAAAAGTATGAATGTCATCTAGCCACATGTCCAAGCTTTGATAAATAAACTAACACCTTATAATTGCCAAACCCCAGAGCCATCTCAAAGTGACTATGGCCAAATAGCTAATTATGTTCAATAATATTATTTAGCGAGAGTTTAAAGAAGATTGTACATAATCATCTTTGCAAGATTTATGCTATCATAATTATGAATGATGGTGATAATTATTGCAATCGATTTAGGTAATGATGATTTGGTATGAGAATGTTGTGAAAGAACAATGGGATTACTTTTGTTAATATTTAGCAAGGAAAAATTCATTTATGTCTCATCTTTCTTGATGCTAAGAATGAATAAATGGGTAGGCAATTGAAGTGTGAACTAGTAGAAATGATTCTTCTACAATAATTCACAAGTGGTGCAAGGGGAATGGATTTTAAATCAACATATATATCAAGAAAAGAAATTAAGGTTATGGAGTGTCACAGACTAGTTTTAGATTTATTTATTTTGCTAGACACTGATATTATTGATGATATTTGATTTTATGATGCTAATAAATGTTCTTGACATTATGTTATTTAATGCCATTAGCGACAATATTTTTAAATGATTAATGTGATTATTCTATATCATGATGATCTGACGTTTTGGTTGGATATGAGGTGGATACAGGGTTGGCCATCAAAGGCAAGCATATGAGCAAGGAGGGGTCTCCTAGCTCGTTGGTAGAAACCCAAGGAATATGAACCTATGTACACACACAAATAATAATAATAATAATTAAATAGATTAATTAATTTAAATATTACAAAACATTTTAAAGGTTTATAAAAAAATTATTAATACACAAATTATAATAATAATTAAATTCAAATTTATGATTTTCAAAAAATTAAAATTATTTAAATTTTAAATTTAATCATGTTTTAAAATTCTCACATGAGTTAAAATTGGAACATAGAGTCGAACTCCCTATGACTCCAGTCCAACTCTTGATTTTGCTTAAGTTTTGTATTCATTACCTTCCCATGACTGGCTAATCCAATTCAATTTTTCTCAATTCAACTCCCCATTCACTCATGTTTTTATCAATTTAGATCCATGCTTCATGGATCGATTCCTTAGCCAAGGAAATTTTAAAATAAGCTGAAATATTCAATTGACAGACAAGAGGAATTAGGGAAATTGAATTTTATTGGGTGAATATATTTTTGCAAGGAAGTTGATACTTGGGGGACTATCTTATCGCTTCCCCCTCTCCATCGACTCTCTCTCTGTGATTTGAATTTGGCCTACGAAAGTGGTTGGGGAAGGTCTATCTGTTTGAGAAAGGACAAGGAAGTCAAGCCAAGTGAGCAGATCGCTTCCCTCCCTCTCTCCATTTCCACCTCAACAACTTTATCGACCTGTAGGGAGACTTGGGGAGATTGTCTGACCTACAAGAAGTCTACATCTATCTCCTTCTCTCCTTACCACGTGTTTTGCTAAATATTTCTGGTAAATATGGTTACCATTTTAGTATTTTTTTGTAGACCGTGGCATATTAGATAAGCATTTTTTTTTGAATTTTTTTTATTTATGAGGTTTTGAATTGTTTTCTAGCTCCCAAATCGATCTCAGTCGATTCATGGTGAGCATATCACACTTCTAATTTTCCTTATTCCATTACAGCATTGACCCATGACAGCGTTCCAGATCACAAAAGCTAGTAGTTGATCTCCTTTTGGAATCGATTAGACTAATCGACTCCTATGGGGTTTAGAGTATATCACTCCTGTCACATTTTCCTAAGTTCGAACCTCACTTAAATTGCCTTGGGTTTGTTTGAATGCAAAAAGAAAATCTTTTTATTATGAGTAAAGTCAGTTTTCCCTCCTTGTATTGCTACATCGTAGGCATAGCCGAAACCCATGTGGATAAAATCACCCACTCCAATCTACTTTCTCTATTATTTCTTTTAGAACCACCTCTCCCTTCATTTATTATATTTATTGTTTACTTTACTTATCTCTGCTGATTATTTCTGCAACTTACTTCTTGGGTCAAATATTGATTTGGTTTTGGTTGGATGCAGAGTTGGTTTAACGCTGACTTCTTCTGAGGAAATGGCAATATACATTAATCATTAGTTAGGGTGGAATCCGATATTGAAATCATATTGTGTTTATTTAATCATTCACATAATTTAATTATGGTAGTTAAATGAATTCCATAAATGGGTAGGAAATAAGAATAAATTTTGGAATATTAATAATAATCAAGTTTAGCTGAGAAGGGTAATTTTACAATCTATGATTGGTGTATATTGGAAAGATGTGCTTGTTTATGGGATAAAACAGTTCTCACCTACTCCAAAAGGGTTAAAAATTTGGCCAAATAACTTAATTAATTTCTCCCTACCATAACACATGTAGCTAAGTTCAACAGTTCAGTTGTTAGATACTACATGCACGTACAAGTTCCATTCCTGATAGTTGGTTTTGGTTTGCTAGGAAACTCTGTCGTGAGGGACGGGAGCTTATTATGAGCACCATGAAGCATAAGATTCAATTGGTTGGGTGGATAAAATATCTGGGTCATATGTCCATCTTCCAGTTTGCAGATGGAGGTGATTCTGATGGCAATGGAAACTCTACATCCGGAGATATAGAGATTCATATTTATGGTATTGTAAAGTCATATGGACTAATGTATATTGTATTGTAGCATTATTGTAATTGAACGGTATGGTCTCATAAGTTATATGAGCTATGTATATGACCTATGTGGTCCCATGAATAAGTTATGTAGAGGGCCTATGCGGTCTACCATCAAAAATGTGACAGGAAGTCACCATGTAAGATGTAACTAACTAGTAGTAAGGAAAAACCACTAATCCACTAACCTACTAACACGTGCCATCATGTGCATGACTTTTTTCTTATGTGTCTTCATGGTTTAGTTTTTTTTTTTTCATTTCATAAATGCTTAGGATGATTGGTTATGATTGATGCTTATTTAAGTTTTCTAAGTTTACTCTAACCATATGCTCACTAACTATGGGTTTGCAATAATCATCCAATTTTCATGTTATTTTCTTATTTTTTACATGCACGTTGACATCTAGTTTATCTTTACTTCATTATTATCCTTCTTATGTATGCATGTTAATTATCTTATGCTAAAATCTTGTGCTTGTATTAATGATAATTTATATACATTTCTATAAATGTATGTTAGACTTTAATAGGATTTAATTGTGATAGTTTAATTAAGGTTAGGACTAGCGGGTCCTTACATGGAGTGAAAAGAAGAGATATTAAAGATAAAAGGGCTAATATAGAGTTGTTAGAATTAATATTTTCTTAGTCTTTAAAGTTCTAGTTGTTAAGCCCTCCAATCATAGGGTAAATTTATTTGTTTTGTTTTATTTATGTATGATTTTTTTCCATATTTGAGGAGGTTTTGTTCTTAGTGTGGCAACTAAGATTTTCATTATTTTTTATTTATTAACTTATTTCTTCTTAGAATTATGTTGGTTCCCAAATAAATAGATTCTAAATCCTATAGGAATAGCCACTAACTCATCAACAAACTCGGAACAGGTTTTGGCCAACAAATGAGTTTCAACCTCAGGACTAAACACTCCTGCACTTTTGGCTCTGCAAGACCAAGGTGGGTAGACCTTAACAATGCCTTAAGATACTAAACACACACATTTATTTACATTGTTATGATAATGATTCAAGAGCATCCCCAGTTCATAGCGATCTTGCATCAACCAAAAATATTTTCTTTATGTTTTCAATTTCAGCACTTCTTTTTGTGTGTCCCAGATTTGGCTCACCGGAACCTATGGAGTTGGATTTTACTTGGAGATTTGATCATCTTACTTATTCCCAAACCATCGAGTATTTGGACCATTTTTCGAAAAGTTATTGCTACTAGTTTCCGAGATAGTTTCCTGTTACCGATTGACAGTTTCTGTTACTGGTTGCTTGGACCTATTTGCATTGGTGATCTACCAAATTCCCTTTCATAGCTTATGGAGCCCTGAACATTAATTCTGATGTTCCTTCGCATGTGGCCAACCTTTTCCCATGATCTACTCTTTATCCTTTGGATTTTTCGGTGGAATTTATTTGGCAGAGGTCGACCTTGTTGGTTTTGCATGTTAGGTCTTGTTCTTTGGGTTTTGATCCCTTTTGGGCTGACCGGATCCCCTTGGATCATATAAATAATTGTAATAGAGTATTAGAATGTAACCAAGAAGTTAGACTGAACATAGAAGATAGATCTTAAGATTTGAGGTCCCGATTGTGACCTATTTTGTATTTTGAGCATGTTTTAGTAGGTCTGTGAGCCAATTTTTTGTAACCCGGTTGTTACCGACTGGTTGTAATCAGTTTTCATTTTATAATTCAAACTGTTATGCATTACCTCCATCATGTCCTTATGTTTCCGTTGTGTTTACTCTTGCTGATTGGTCCAGATTGATCTCTTTGAAGTCCCTCCTAGTCGGTGACTACTTCAAGTGGTATCAAAGCAAGCTTTCGTTCCATAGTTTGCATTGTCCTAAGTATTTTGTTGTAGGGTGGTGGTCTATGGATACGACCTGCAGCTGCAAAGGACTAGAGTAAAGATGGCGTGAAGAGGAACTATGAATGGTGGAGTGTGTGAGAATGCAGACCCTTCTGTGATGTAAATGTTGCAAGGAATAGCAGCCCAGTTGGAAGCCGTGGAGACATCCCAAAGAAGAGGCCAACACATTGAAGATATAAGTGAAGATGAAGGAGAAGAAGCCCCGACAAAATAAGTAAACCCACTGGCGGTTGATCTGGATGAGGAAAGGTTTTTGAGGTTTTTGAGTAGGGCGAATACTAAACCTCATTTTACCCCACCAGAATATGATGGAAAGTTAGATTTAGATGAGTTGATGGATGTGATCTCAAAGATGGAGAAATATTTTGATTTTAAAAACACTATAGAAGAAAGGAAGGTGAAATATGCCTATACCTGGTTGAAAGGTCATGCATCTCTTTGTTGGGAGCATTTGCAGGTTGATAGATAGATAAGAGGTAAAGAGAAGATCAAGACATGGGATTGGATGATTGCTAAGTTGAAATCAAAATTTATGCTAGCTGATTATCAAGTGATTTGTTCTGAAAGTTGCAGAATTTGAGATAAAAGGAATCTAGTGTGAAGGAATACACCGAAGCATTTTACAAGTTGAATATCATATCTAAACATGTTGATGATGAGGTTGAACAAGTTGCAAGATATTTGAATGGATTTTGGGTGTCTATATAAGATGAACTCGGTTTAATCAAATTACAAAGTGTTGAAGAGACTTACCAGTATGCTCCGAAGGCAGAAGAGAAACTAAACAAAAGACATGAGCAGAGGCAGAGAAGCAGAGGTGGAAGGTTTTCTAGAGGAAGATTTAATGGAGGAAGAGGATATACCAGAGGTACAAGAACCTGTACAAATTAGAACAAGGGCAAGGAAGTGAACAAAGAAGGTAATTCATATTGGAAAGATGATATAAATGTCTATCGGAGGAGAGAACTAGATGGCTACCAAAATGAGAATTTTGGAAGAGAAGATAGGAGAGTGTTTAGAGGAACATGATATAAGTGTGGAGGAGAAGGACATCATTCTTTCGAGTGTAAGAAGATAGAGAATATCGGAAGAGCAACAGTGGTGGAAGAAAACCCAACCAGATCTGATAATAAATCAGAAGATGGAGAACTATTAATGATGAGGAGAGCTTTGTGTCATATCGAGAGAGGTGAAGAGCCCTTGCAGAGAAAGAATTTGTTCAAGATGAGATGTAAGGTATCCAGTAAGTGTTGTAAAGTTGTTATTGATAGTGGTAGTTTAGATAATCTTTTTTCAGAAGAGATGGTGAATAAGTTGAATTTGGAAAGATTGAAACACCCTAAGTCTTATCAAATAGCATGGATTCAAGATGAACATAAGTTGTTAGCAAGTGAGAAATATTTGGTGAAATTAAAAATTGGGAGTTATCATGATGAAGTCTTGTGTGATATTATGTCTATAAATATTTGTCATCTTTTGTTGGGTATACCTTGGCAATTTGATAGATAGGCAATACACGATGGGAGAAAGAATACATACACTATTGTGGCCAATGGGATGAAGTGAACCTTGTTTCCCTTGGAGGAACCTTTGAAGAGTGAAGTTTGTATGAATGCTAGAATCTGTTTGGTGGATGGAAGGAAATTCCTGGATGGATTGAGAGATGAGAATGTGTGTTTTTCCTTAATTCCTAAGAAGACTGAGAATCTGGAGCATGAAGAGGAACAACCAGAAGAGATAAAATATTTGCTAACAGAATATGAAGACATCATTTAAGATAATGTGCCTAATGGATTGCCACGTGTGAGAAGTATCAATCGTTGCATGGACCTGGTTCCCGGAGCTAGTTTGCCTAACAAAGTCGCACACCGAATGACATTGACATAGAATAAAGAACTAAATAGACAAGTGCAGGCGCTTTTGAAGAAAGGTTTGATCAGAGAAAGTCTGAGCCCTTGTGCAGTATCAACAGTATTAGCACCTAAGAAGAATGGAGAGTGGAGAATGTGTATCGATTCCAGAGCAATAAACAAGATCACAGTGAAATACCGGTTTCCTTTGCCTGTGATGGATGACATAATGGACTGTTTGAGTGGAGCCAAATACTTTACAAAGATAGATTTCAAGAGTGAATATCATCAGACCATGATCAGAGAAGGAGATGAGTGGAAGACAACATTCAAGACAAATGAAGGACAGTATGAATGGTTAGTGATGCCTTTTGGGTTAACTAATGCACCAAGTACTTTCATGAGGCTGATGAATGAGGTATTGAAGAAATTATTGGGTAAGTTTGTTATTGTATATTTGGATGACATTTTGATTTTCAGCAAGACAAAAGAGGAGCATTTGTTGTATTTGAGACAAGTTTTGCAAAGGTTAAGAGAAGAAAAGTTGCTAATAAATATTAAGAAGTGCATTTTCATGAAGGATGAGTTAGTCTATTTGGGATTTGTGATATATGAGGATGATTTGAAGATGGACCCTAAGAAAGTAAAAGAAATTATTGAGTGGACTACACTAGAAAGCATTGGAGAGGTAGATCATTTCATGGATTGGCTAGTTTCTACTGGAAGTTCATCAGAAATTTCAGTTCAGTTTGTAACCCTATGACTGAGACCATGAGGGGAGATTAGAAGGAATTAAATTGGACCACTGGAGAAAACAAAAGCTTTGAGTTGTTGAAATGGAAAGTGACTAAGCAACCTGTTTTAGCTTTACCAGATTTCAATAAAGTATAAGTGGATTGTGATGCAAGTGGGACAACAATAGGAGTAATCTTGAGTTAGGAAGGGAGAGCAGTAGATTATTTCAGTGAAAAATTGAATGATGCCTAAAGGAGATATTCAATGTATGATCAGGAGTTTTATGTCATAGTTCAAGCCTTGAAGAAGTGGAGACATTACCTGTTGCCTAAGGAGTTTGTGTTGTATACAGATCATCAAGCTTTGCAGCATTTGAACAATCAAAGTAAGTTGAATCAGAGACATGTGCAATGGGTAAATTTTTTGTAGAGTTACACCTTTTGTGTTGAAGCATAGAAGTGGGAAATCTAACAAAGTTACTGATGCACTGAGTAGGAGAAGGAATTTGCTGATAGAGATGAGAGTGCTAGTATTAGGATTTGAGGAATTGAAGACCTTTTATGATGATAACCCAGATTTTGTAGAACCTTGGAGAGCATGTAGAGAATCGATTATGATAGATAGAAGCGAGTGCTTAGATTACTTCATTCATTCAGAGGAGTTCAGTTGTGCATACCTAAGAGTTCTATGAGGGAGAATCTGATAAAGGAGAAACACGGTGGAGGATTAGCCGAACATTTTGGTATTGACAAAATAGTAGCATTGGTGAGTGAGCATTACTTTTGGCCCTGAATTCATAAGGATGTTAGGAAATATGTGCAAAGTTGTAGAGTTTGTCAAGTTGCAAAGGGTAGTAGTCAGAATGTGGGATTGTATAAACATTTCACAGTACCAGTAAGACCTTGGGAGGATATAAGCTTGGATTTTATACTTGGATTGCGTAAAACACCGAGAGGGAATGATTCTATATTTGTGATAGTGCATAGATTCTAGAAGATGACTCATTTCATACCTTGTCCGAAGACATCAGATGCATTTTCAAGGAAGTAGTGAGATTGCATGGATTACCTAAGAGCATAGTTTTAGATAGATACACTAATTTTGTTGGCTATTTTTGGAGAACAATTTGGAAGAAGATGAAAACAGACTTGAAGTTTGATTCTACTTTTCATCCACAAACTGATGGACAGACAAAAGTAGTTAACCAAAGCTTGGGAAATTTGTTAAGATGTTTAGTTGGAGATAAAACCAGAAGTTGGGATTTGATTCTTGCACAAGTAGAGTTTGCCTATAATAATTTAGTAAACAGTAGTACTGGAAGAACACCTTTTGAGATTGTTACTGGAGCACATCCTAGAGGTATATCAAAATTAAGAGATGTTAGCAGTGAAGACCAAAGAAGTTCAAAAGTAGAAGAATTTGCAGATCACCTGAGGGACTTACATATTCAATTTAAGAAACATTTGGAGGACATAAATAACAAGTATAAGGAGAAGGTAGATGAGAAGGGGAGACATAAGGAATTTGAAGATGGTGATGAAGTGATGGTATATATGAGAAAAGAAAGATTCCCAATTGGAACTTATAACAAATTACAGATGAGAAAGTTTGGACCTTGCAGGATCTTGAGAAAGTTCAGTTCTAGGAATGCATATGAAGTGGACTTACTAGATAGTCTGAGTATTTCACCTGTGTTTAATATTGCACATCTTCATCAGTATCATGAACCAAAATTCAGTGAGGATAGTATTGCAGACTTGGAGAAATAGTTGCCCTGGAAGGAACTGAATCAGATTGAAGACATTTTGGACAGTAGGATTGGGCGTAGTACCCAGAGTAGTTAGTATAAGGATTATCTTGTGAAGTGGGAGGATAGACCAAATGAAGATTCATCTTGGATTTCCCAGGAAGAGGTAGAGCACCTTGGTTTTCCTCTGACCCCAACAAAGTGAGAGACTCACTTTTTCAACAACCCCAGATGTTTGACGCAGGAGAATCCCTAGTTCATGGCAATCTTGCATCTCACTTTTTCAACAACCCCAGATGTTTGACGTAGGAGAATCCTTGGTTCATGGCAATCTTGCATCAACCAAAAATATTTCCTTTTTGTTTTGCTTTATGTTTGCAGTTTCAGCAATTCTTTTTGTGTGTCCCAGATTCTGCTCACTGGAACCTGTGGTGTTGGATTTTACTTGGAGACTTGATCATCTTCCTTATTCCCAAACCGTGGAGCATTTGGATAGTTTTCCAGCAAGTTATCGCTACCGATTTCTGAGATAGTTTCCTGTTATTGGTTGACAGGTTTTGTTACCGGTTGCCTAGACCTATTTGTATTGGTGATCTACCAGATTCCCTTTCGTATCTCGCCGAGCCTTGAGCATTGATTCCGATATTCCTTGGCATGTGGCCAACCTTTTTCTATGATCTACTCTTCATCCTTTGGATTTTCTCGAGAAATTTCTTTGGCAAAGGCCGACCTTGTTGGTTTTGCACGTTAGGTCTTGTTCTTTGGGTTTTGATCCCTTTTGGGCCGAACAGATCCCCTTGGATCATATAAATCATTGTAATAGAGCATTAGCATGTAACCAAGAAGTCAGATTGAGCATAGAAGATAGATCTTAAGATCTGAGGTCCTGGTTGTGACCTATCTTGTACTTTGAGCATGTTTTAGCAAGCTTGTGAGCCAGTTTCTGTAACTTGGTTGTTACTGGTTGGTTGTAATCAATTTTCATGTTATAATTCAATCTATTTTGCATTGCCTCCATCATGTCCTTGTGTTTCCATTATGTTTACTCTTACTGACTGGTCCGGATTGATCTCTTTGAGGTCCCTCCTAGTCGGTGACTGCTTCAAATAAGATGTCTCAGTGAAAATATACCAAGGAAAGCATGAACACATTAGAATTTGGCTATAATATTGGTTTACTAAATTTCACTCAACAATTAAGACTAGTTCAAGATTATTTCTACTCCTACTCCTACTCCTATAAATACAAATAAACAAATTGAACATAAATGAACAATATTTAAAAAATAGATGATTTTGAACAACCTTGAGAAGAAGGGTCAGTGCTTATCTTAAGGCAAACAGAGTCCAAACTATAGATAATTTGCCACAATATACATTTCTTTAGCTACACTTAGACATTCTATGTGTAATGCCCTGCTAGGAACCCCGAAGGAAAAACCCACAACAAGGTGAAACAATTTTATTTTTTAAAGTATAAACATCATAACTGCATTTGCACAACATACATGATAACACAAGCGGAAGACTTACACCAGAATTCCTTAAGGGTTACCAACGAAGAATTAACTTCAAGAATAACTTCCACAAAACCATAAATTCCACATATGCATCGTAACTCAATGATCACAAGAATCCATAAGTAAATAAAGATTCATCATAGAAAGATTGAAAGGATACAACATAATCTCCACTTCTATAAGCATTTACTATCGTCATCAAGGAACTGATAAAAAAAACATCTAAACATAGGATTACATTGCTCTTCCAATACATAGCTTCTCAATAAACATAAAGGATAGATCTCATCCAATTACAAGGTTACATAAGATCAATATTACAATGATACAATGACCACATAGGTCTACAAATACCAATAATCTCCAAAACATGAGATGAAGCATGAGTCACGAACCACAGGAACACCTGCGAAGCCAATCCTCGCATGAAGGCACAAATTCAAACATCCGATGGGAAGTGGCACTACCACCTGACCATGTAATTCCCAAATGGAATCACCCCACCGTACTAAAAGATAGCTGAGGACCCTCAAACAAGCATAAACATGACATGATCGACAAAACAATACGACTCCATGACAACGCAATAAGACTCCACAAGAATCTAGGTGACTCACCTTCACAAACACAAGTGAACTGACATCACAAAGCACAAGTGAACCAAATGAGAGAGTGTCATCACATAGCTTAATATGGTTACCCTGGTAGGCCCTCATAGGTCCTGACTCTCTTTCCTGGTAACCTCTCCCGAACCTTCAGCTCCAAATAAGTCTCATGCGGACCCTACTAGCCTTTTGTGAAGACAAGGTGGTTGGTTTGTCATTCCAGGCCTTATTGAAACATTATGAGCCCTGTACTACCACTCACCTATGCACGAGGTACAATTATCTTTATTAATGTTATGATACTACCCACCTAATCAGTTCATTAGATTACTAGTTATTATCTGACTTTCGCTGGGTCCTAATGCCTACCACTTTGGGTGCAACCCCCAAGCGAAAGCCACTCTCTCAAAGGACACTACACAAGCATAGTCACTCCTCGAGGACCCTATGGCAAAGCAGACAACAATAACACCACTATCAAAAAAACAAGTGGTCAAACAAGGACATACTGACTCTTGACTAACCATAAGGTAAATACACTACATGGTTAAGACAATGGAGCCTACATATATCACTTGGTCAAAGGTACCAATTACACCACCACAGGATGACTGAACCACAGACCAAAATATCACAATACACACTTGCAAGGACAACAAAATACATCAAATCCACACTCAGACAATCTTTTGAAAATATCAGCATCATAAACACTTGCAACATCATTGATTGAAAATTAAATAAACACTCATTTCCAGCAGTCACATCTTAATCAATTTCCAAATCAATAATTCAAATCTACCCATTTGAATCTCTAATTCACGCCTTAATTTTCATTGATAAATTCGTTAACCACATAATAAAATTCACATGAAAATCACATTACATCACACAATACCTCTTCGAACAAGAACAAGTAATTTACCTCTTCAAACAAGAACAGGTAATTTACCTCTTCCAACAAGAACAGGTAATTTTACCTCTTCAAACAGGAACAGGTAATTTACCTCTTCAAATAGGAACAGGTAATTTTACCTCTTCAAACAGGAACTAGTAATTTTACCTCTTCAAATAAGAACAGGTAATTTTACCTCTTCAAACAGGAACAGGTAATTTACCTCTTCAAACAGGAACAAATAATTTACCTCTTCAAACAGGAATAGGTAATTTTTTTCTCTTCAAACAGGAACAGGTAATTTTACCTCTTCAAACAGGAATAGGTCATTTTACCTCTTCAAACAGGAACAGGTAATTTACCTCTTCAAATAGGAACAAGTAATTTTACCTCTTCAAACAGGAGCAGGTAATTTTACCTCTTCAAACAGGAACAAGTAATTTTACCTCTTCAAATAGAAACAGGTAATTTACCTCTTCAAATAGGAACCGATAAAACTTACTTCTTCGAACAGGTAATTTACCTCTTCTATCCGGTGACACTTACCTCTTTGAACAGGTAATTTACCTATTCGAACCGGTGACACTTACCTCTTCGAACAGGTAATACTACATTTCCAGAATTATTTCACGGGCTCACACATACAGTGCCAATTTCCAAAATTTTAAGGAAGAGTTTACTAGCAAGGTAAATGGTGAAATAAACATACTGGAAATAATGACTAACCAAATCATGACAAAATAGAAACAAAGATGCACCCACCAAGTCCAATCTAAAATTCTTTCTTCTCAAAGAAGAGGTAAATCAATAAATTGATTTCCAAGAACAAAACACACATCAGATAGAGAAATGAATCATTTCTTTCCTGAATGCAACCATATGATATAGATTTCACAAAACCAGCAGTAGTAAACAATAATTCTTTCATTTCAATCATTCCACAAACATCTATAGAAAGATTGAATAAATTTCCATGCACAGGAAGCAAACTGAAAATTACAAAACAAATTCAAAACAAGAAGGGAACCTCCAACCTTGATGCAATTAGCAAGCAAAAGGAATGAAGAAAATATATTCTTGCAACCAGGACAAATTTCCAGCTCCTCCAGGAAGTTTTTCCAGAATTTTCTCTCCAAAAATCCTCTTCTTCTACTGTCGTGAATTTTTTTTTGAATGGATGCCCAGAAATATCTTTTAACCCAAGCTTCTAGGTTAAAGGTTTTTTTCATCCAATCAAATTTAAATATTTTAAAACTAAAAGGCAATCAGATTTATTTATTTTCCAAAAAAAATAATAATTCTTTCCAATAACTAAAATGAAAAAGAAAAAGTCAAAAGGAAAGCTTTTATTAATTTATTTTTCCAAATTACTTTCTTCCAACATACGCATTTTACCTTTTTAAATGGCTAGGCAATTTATTTATTTCACAAAAATATCAATGCAACTATACACAATAAATTAAGTCATTTTAACCATTTAATCTAGCAATCATTAATTTAAATAAACAATAATCACAAAGCATATTAATTAAATGATTACACTAACATAAGATAGCATCATCCATTTAAATAATAGAAACACTTCAAACCAAGACAGATCAAATGACGACTCTCAAATGACCAAACCAAGGCACCATGACATGCATAACAACCAGATGGGGAAACACAACCGACTGACAACACTCACACGAGTGTAACTATGGTCAAGCTAGGGTACAGCAACTATCTCCTCCACTCCCATTGGATATATAAGGCATGCTCAGACCTGCGAAACCAAGTGGAGTCAATACCTCGTACCTTCCTAGTACTAGTACCTGCAATGTCCTGCACCAAAGAACCACACGTGCATATAGACCAATATATATATATACAGACACGGTAAACACACCGATGAAGGAGAATCGTGACATTCCTTATCTCACCGGAGTGAGTGAAGGAAAATCATCCCCTCGCATCCCAATACACTTACAAACATGCAACATATAAATGATGCATTGCAATAGAAGGGAAAAGTGTCAGTCCATGATAATGATCCATAAAATAACATTAATCATAAGCACTGAAATACTGCATAAAATCATACACCATAAATCCAGATAAAGCATGAAATAACATCGCATAATACCTGAATCAAAATACAATAATGTTCCACAGAACAGTCACTAAAGTAACTCAAAATATACAAAAGAGGCTGATCAAGGAGGGGTACTACATCCTCCCCCCCAAGCCTAGGCTTACTCCTAGAAGCCTAAAACAGATAAGAATAAAGCTCTCTCATCTTCGTTGCATCTTCCCAAGTCACAGAGGACTCATCACTGGGGTCCCATAGGACCCTTACCTGCTCGGTGGTGCGACCCCTGAGGGTCAAATCCCGATGCTGAAGGATGCGCACGGGCTCCATGGATAGTTGCCCGTCCTCGACCTACAAAGTGTTCCAATAAAGAACATGGGTCACATCACAATGATAAGGATGAAGAACAGAAACATGAAAGACATCATGGATGCGAGATAGACTCGGTGGCAAGGCAAGACGGTAGCAAACCGGTCCTATCCTCTCAAGGATCTCAAAAGGGCCTACAAAATGAGGTGCTGACTTAGAACCCTTTCCATAATGGATCAGACTCTTTCATGGATGCACTCTCAAGAACACTTGATCACCAACCGAAAATTGGCAATCGACTCTATGAGCATCGACATACTTCTTCTGCCTATCCTGGGCAGCAACCAAATACCCACGAATTTGCTCAACCTGTTGCTCCATCTCCCGAAGTAAATCCGGGGCTAAACACACCCTATCCTTCAACCAATCCCAACTCAAAGGAGTATGGAAAGGATGACCATACAATGCCTGGAAGGGCGACATGCCTATAGAGTTGTGATATCCATTATTATAAGAAAACTCCACAAGGCAAAGATATTCCTCCCAGCATGACTGCTGATCCATAACATACATGCGAAGCATGTCCTCCAAGACCTGATTCAAACACTCAGTCTGTCCATCGGTCTCTAGGTGATTAGCCAAATTGAAGTTCAATTGGGTCCCCAAAGCATGCTGAAGTGAGGTCCACAAGGCTGATGTAAAGACAAGGTCTCTATCAGAAATGATCCGCCTTGGGATCCCATGCAACCTCACCACATCTTCCAAGAAGACTCATGCCACCATTGCTACGGTATAAGAAGATCGAATAGGAACAAAATGAGCAAATTTGTTCAATCTATCCACAATGACCATGATGGCATCATGACGCCACGAAGAAACAGGCAACCCTACTATGAAATCCATGGAAATGATATCCCATTTCCAATCCAGTATCGAATTCGACTGTAAAAGCCCTGCAGCATGTTGATGCTCCACCTTCACCCGCTGACATTCCAAACACTTGGACACAAAATCAGCAATGTCACATTTCATACCAACCCAATGATATATCTATCTAAGATCTACGTGCATCTTCTTGACACCAGGGTGTGCCGAGTAAGGTGCACGATGGGCCTCAGTCATGATCAAAATGCGAATGCCCTCCAAAGGAGGTACATAGATCCGTCCAAGATGTCTAAGAACACCATCTGACTCAAGAGTATATCTAGAAAATCTACCCTCCAACGGTCTTCCAAACTCCACCACGGCTCTAACATCCTCATACCAAGTGTCCTGAGGAAGAACTCCAAGAATTCTCTCACTCAAGTCCACACCAAGGGACAATGTTGCAACCTCATGCCACCTACGGCTCAAAGCATCTGCCACCACATTCTCTTTCCCCTGGATATAATGAACCTCAAAATCATACTCGCAGAGGAATTCCATCCATCTTCGTTGTTGAGCATTCAAGTTCCGTTGCGTGAAAATATACAGCAAACTGCGGTGATCACTATGCAGCTTACACCGACACCCCAACAGGAAATGTCTCCAACGAACCAATGCATGCACTATAGCTACCAACTCCAAGTCATGAACTAGATAGTTTAACTCATGATCCTTGAGTTTGCGAGACTCATAGGCAACCAGATGTCCATCCTGCATAAGCACCGCACCTATACCCTCCAAAGAGGCATCTGTGCATACCATGAAATCTCTGGATGGGTCAGGAATTGCAAAAATCAAAGCACTAATGAGGAGTTTCTTCAAGGTATGAAAAGCCAATTCGCACTTCTCTGTCCAAACAAACTTCTTACCTTTCGTCTGAAGAGAAGTAATCGGATGGCCTATCCGAGAAAAGCTCTGAACAAAGCGACGGTAATATCCAGCCAAACCCATGAAACTATGAACTTCAGAAACATTGGTCAGTGTTGGCCAATCAACAATGGCTTGGATCTTAGAAGGATCCATAGATCCACCTTCTCCCAAAACTATATGACCAAGATAGCCCACCTCTAACTAGAAGAAATCACACTTTGCCAGATTCGCAAAAAGTTGATTCTCCCTCAAGCACTGCAATACCTGATGCAAGTGACCCTCATGCTCTTCCCTGGATCTAGAATAAATCAATATTTCATCCAAGAAGACAAGAACAAAGTGGTCAAGGTAGGTGTGAAAAACCCCATTCATAAGACTCATGAACACTGAAGGCGCATTCGTCAACCCAAATGGCACCACAGTGAACTCATAGTGACCATAATGAGTACGAAACACTATCTTATGAATGTCGGCATCATGAATGTGCAACTGATGATACCCAAACTTTAGGTCTATCTTAGAGAACACCCTGGCTCCCTTCACCTGATCAAAGAGATCATCAATCTGAGGCAATGGGTATCAATTCCGGATGGTTACCTTATTCAACTGTCGATAATCAATGCATAATCGAAGAGAACCATCCTTCTTCTTAACGAAGATAGCCGGCGCACCCCAAGGAGAAACACTAGGGGGAATGAATCCTTGGCCAACAACTCCTCAACTTGCAACTTCAACTCACTCAACTCCTGAGTAGTCATCTGATATGGTGCTCTTGAAATAGGTTCCACTCCTGGAACCAAGTCAATGCAAAAATCTATGTCTCGTTTCGGAGGCATACCGGGAATATCCAAAGGAAACACATCCGCATACTCTTGAAGAATAGGGTGACCATCAAGAGTGATTTCTCGACTCTCTCCCTCATCCACATCCTCAAGAGAAACTACAAAAAGTTGACACCCTTGACGCATGCACCACCTAAATTGCATCGTGGAAATCATACGTAAGGATATCGATCGTTGAACTCCAACAATCCCCACTCTCCTACCATGGTCATCTACACACTCTACTGTCTTCTGACAACAATCTACATGAGAACTATGAGATGATAACCAATCCATCCCTAACACAACTCCATACGACCCCAAAGGAATGACTCGAAGGTCCACTAAAGTGACAAAGGGTCCTAAGTCCAACTCACAGCTGGGAACGAAGGCATCTACATACATTCGCACACCGGTAGCCAACTCTACTTGCCACCTATCTGCCTGCTTAGCAGACATGAGCCCGCACCGCTCCACAATGGAAGAAGAAATAAAAGAATCTGAAGCACCGGAATCAAAAAGTACAGAGATAGGGGTTCCATGTAACACACCTGTGGTTTCAATCAGAGTACTCTGATGCTCACCCTAGCGGTCATCCACCGCTGCAAAAACTCTATGGGATCTACCTGTATCCCCCACTATCGGCTCTGATGCGGCTGGCCTCTGACTAACTGACTGATGCGAACATCGAGGACACTGAGCGGCCTTGTGGCCAAACTGACCACAAGTAAAGAAATCTCCACTGCTAGGTCCTCTACTCACAGATGGTCCACTAGACTGCTGAAAGCTCTACCCACTAGGGGCCTGAGATGCTCCTTGAGAAGACTATCCTATAAAGGTTTGCCTACCCCTTAGCCATCTCTTGCTCTTCTGGGACTGAGGGATGCCACCCTATTGGCCCTGAGGCTGCTTCGGTCTCGACGGCTGTTGCTACTGATGTCCACCCTTGGCGGGTATCTGAGGACCCCTAAAAGGTGCAGCAGTCTGGGACTGATTCCCTCTACCTCTAGACCCACTAAAAGGATCACTCCCAATCTAAACTCCAAACTGGCCACCATGAGCACAGCTAAGGTTCTGCTCTACCAACCTAGCTTTCGCCATGGCTACTTCTACTGAGGCAGGCTCAAAAACTCTCACTCTTCCACTGATGTGGTCATTAAGACCCCTCAAGAAGTGCTACACAAGCATAGCCTCATCATTGTCGATCCCAACATATTGTTTGAGCTCATAGAACTTGTGCTCAAACTGATCCACTGACAACACAAACTGGCGCAGAGGATAGAACTCATCTGCTTGCGACTGCCTCCACTGGGGTGAGAGGAATCGTACCCTGAACCTCTCCAAAAAGATCTCCCAAGATACGGTGTTAATGTTCACACCGATCCTCTCCTCTAATTTCCACCAAAGAGATGCGAAGCTCTCAAGACACATGATCGCGCATCTCGCCTTGGTGTTGCTACTATAAGGATACATAGCAAAACACCGATCTAAGCTGATAAGCTAGGTCTTCACCTCGAGACCGGAACCTTTTCCATCAAAGAAGGGAGGATTGGACCTCATCAAGTCCCTCATGTGCCCTAAGATTGCTGGATCTGGGTCCACTGGGACCTTTCTCCTTCTAGGAGATCTCTCTCTCTCTCTCTCTGGAAACTACTGAAGCGGTTCCTCTACTCGGCCATGGATGGGTTGATCCATCTCAGGTTTGGGGCCTAGTCTAGCTAGCACCTCCTAAAACATCTGACACAACTCCTCCCTTTCGGGAACCTGCCCTACTGAAGGCAGTTCCTCCTGATGAACTAACTGCTTTCTATTCACAATCGCATGAGTGGGTGGTGGCAAAGGACTATGGCGGTCAGAACCTCGACCCCTTTCTCCTCCTCTGCCTCTGGTGCAGCCACCAACATAGCCACCTCCCTTGGCTTTCCTAGCCATGACCTAATGCTGCACAAGAGAAAAAAAAAGTTCAGATCAAAGCCAGAGAAAGACACAAGGAAGTCACACCACAAGACCTACACAAAAAGGTCAAGGCAAATGGGCTCACTACAAACCTAGAGTACCCAGTGTTGAAACATGGGCTCTGATACCAAATGTAATGCCCCGCCAGGAACCCGAAAGGAAAAACCCACAACAAGGGTGAAACAATTTTTTTTTTAAAGTATAAACATCATAACTGCATTTGCAAAACATACACGATAATACAAGCGAAAGACTTACTCCACAATTCCTTAAGGGTTACCAACAAAGAATTAACTTCAAGAATAACTTCCACAAAACTATAAATTCCACATATGCATCATAACTCAATGATCACAAGAATCCATAAGCAAATAAAGATTCATCATAGAAAGATTGAAAGGATACAACATAATCTCCACTTCTATAAGCATTTACTATCGTCATCAAGGAACTGATAAAAAAAACATCTAAACATAGGATTACATTGCTCTTCCAATACATAACTTCTCAATAAACATAAAGGATAGATCTCATCCAATTACAAGGTTACATAAGATCAATATTACAATGATACAATGACCACATAGGTCTACAAATACCAATAATCTCCAAAACATGAGATGAAGCATGAGTCACGAACCACAGGAACACCTACGAAGCCAATCCTCGCATGAAGGCACAAATTCTAACATCTGATGGGAAGTGGCACTACCACCTGACCATGTAATTCCCAAATGGAATCACCCCACCGTACTAAAAGATAGTTGAGGACCCTCAAACAAGCATAAACATGACATGATCGACAAAACAATACGACTCCATGACAACACAATAAGACTCCACAAGAATTTAGGTGACTCACCTTCACAAAAACAAGTGAACTGACATCACAAAGCACAAGTGAACCAAATGAGAGAGTGTCATCACATAGCTTAAGATGGTTACCCTGGTAGGCCCTCATAGGTCCCAACTCTCTATCCTGGTAACCTCTCCCGAACCTCCGGCTCCAACTAAGTCTCATGCGGACCCTACTAGCCTTTCGTGAAGACAAGGTGGTTGGTTTGTCATTCCAGGCCTTCTTGAAACCCTGTACTACCACTCACCTATGCACAAGGTACAATTGTCTTTATTAATGTTATGATACTACCCACCTAATCAGTTCATTAGATTACTAGTTATTATCTGACTTTCACTGGGTCCTAATGCCTACCACTTTGGGTGCAACCCCCAAGCGAAAGCCACTCTCTCAAAGGACACTACACAAGCATGGTCACTCCCTGAGGACCCTATGGCAAAGCAGACAGCCATAACACCACTATCAGAAAAACAAGTGGTCAAACAAGGACATACTAACTCTTGACTAACCATAAGGTAAAGACACTACATGGTTAAGACAACGGAGCCTACATATATCACTTGGTCAAAGGTACCAATTACACCACCACAGGATGACTGAACCACAGACCAAAATATCACAATACACACTTGCAAGGATAGCAAAATACATCAAATCCGCACTCAGACAATCTTTTCAAAATATCAACATCATTAACACTTGCAACATCATTGATTGAAAATTAAATAGACACTCCTTTCCGGTAGTCACATCTTAATCAATTTCCAAATCAATAATCCAAATCTACCCATTTGAATCTCTAATTCATGCCTTAATTTTCATTGATAAATTCATTAACCACATAATAAAATTCACATGAAAATCACATTACATCACGCAATACCACTTTGAACTGGAACAGGTAATTTACCTCTTCGAACAAGAACAGGTAGTTTACCTCTTCAAATAGGAACAGGTAATTTACCTCTTCAAACAAGAATAGGTAATTTTACCTCTTCAAATAGGAACAGGTAATTTACCTCTTCAAACAGGAACAGGCAATTTTACCTCTTCAAACAGGAACAGGTAATTTACCTCTTCAAACAAGAACAGGTAATTTTATCTCTTCAAATAGGAATAGGTAATTTACCTCTTCAAATAGGAATAGGTAATTTTACCTCTTCAAACAGGAACAAATAATTTTACCTCTTCAAACAGGAACAAGTAATTTACCTCTTCAAACAGGAACAGGTAATTTACCTCTTCAAACAGGAATGGGTAATTTACCTCTTCAAACAGGAACAGGTAATTTTACCTCTTCAAACAGGAACAGGTAATTTACCTCTTCAAACAGGAACAGGTAATTTACCTCTTCAAATAGGAACAGGTAATTTTACCTCTTCATACAGGAACAAGTAATTTTACCTCTTCAAACAAAAACAGGTAATTTACCTCTTCAAACAGGAACCGGTAACACTTACCTCTTCAAACAGGTAATTTACCTCTTCGATCCGGTGACACTCACCTCTTCGAATAGGTAATTTACCTCTTTGAATCGGTAACACTTACCTCTTCGAACATGTAATTTACCTCTTCGAACAGGTAATACTACATTTCCAGAATTATTTCACGGGCTCACACATACAGTGCCAATTTCCAAAATTTCAAGGAAGAGTTTACCAGCAAGGTAAATAGTGAAATAAACATATTGGAAATAATAACTAACCAAATCATGACAAAATAGAAACAAAGATGCACCCACCAAGTCCAATCTAAAATTCTTTCTTCTCAAAGAAGAGGTAAATCAATAAATTGATTTCCAAGAACAAAACACACATCAGATAGAGAAATGAACCATTTCTTTCCTGAATGCAACCATATGATATAGATTTCACAAAACCAACAATAGTAAACACTAATTCTTTCATTTCAATCATTCCACAAACATCTACAGGAAGATTGAATAAATTTCCATGCACCAGAAGCAAACTGAAAATTGCAAAACAAATTCAAAACAAGAAGGGAACCTCCAACCTTGAAGCAATTAGCAAGCAAAAGGAATGAAGAAAATCCAGTCTTGCAACCAGGACGAATTTCCAGCTCCTCCAGGAAGTTTTTCCATAATTTTCTCTCCAAAAATCCTCTTCTTCTACTACTGTGAATTTTTTTTTGAATGGATGCCCAGAAATATCTTTTAACCCAAGCTTCTAGGTTAAAGTTTTTTTTCATCCAATCAAATTTAAATATTTTAAAACTAAAAGGCAATCAGGTTTATTTATTTTCCAAAAAAATAATAATTCTTTCCAATAACTAAAATGAAAAAGCAAAAGTCAAAAGGAAAGCTTTTATTAATTTCTTTTTCCAAATTACTTTCTTCCAACATAAGCATTTTACCTTTTAAAATGGCTAGGCAATTTATTTATTTCACAAAAATATCAATGCAACTATACACAATAAATTAAGCCATTTTAACCATTTAATCTAGCAATCATTAAACAATAATCACAAAGCATATTAATTAAATAATTAAACCAACATAAGATAGCATCATCCATTTAAATAATGGAAACACGCCAAACCAAGACAGATCAAATGACGACTCTCAAATGACCAAACCAAGGCACCATGACACGCATAACAACCAGACGGGGAAACACGACCGACTGACAACACTCACATGAGTGTGACTGTGGTCAAGCTAGGGTACAATAACTATCTCCTCCACTCCCATCGGATATATAAGGCATGCTCAAACTTGTGAAACCAGGTGGAGTCAATACCTCGTACCTTCCTGGTACTAGTACTTGCAATGTCCTGCACCAAAGAACCACATGTGCATATAGACCAATATATATATACAGACACGGTAAACACACCGATGAAGGAGAATCGTGACGTTCCTTGTCTCACCGGAGTGAGTGAAGGAAAATCATCCCCTCGCATCCCAATACACTTACAAACACACAACTTATAAATGACGCATCGCAATAGAAGGGAAAAATGTCAGTCCATGATAATGATACATAAAATAACATTAATCATAAGCATTGAAATACTACATAAAATCATACACCATAAATCCAGATAAAGCACGAAATAACATCACATAATATCCGAATCAAAATACAATAATGTTCTACAGAACAGTCACTGAAGTAACTCAAAATATACAAAAGAGGTTGATCGAGGAGGGTTACTACACTATGACTTGCATACCATGTTCATGAAAATCATTACAAGTCGAAGAACATTCCACACATACACATTGCAGTATTCCTAAACAGATTTTAACCCTTTAACTTGAGGAGACCCTTTCACAAGGATTACACATTCTTACTTGAAGAAGACAAATTGAATACCATTAGCACAACAATTCATACAAAATGTATGTGAAGAAACAATTGAACCTGCAAATGATATTCTTCTATTGATTTTTAAAATATTCACTAGTAGAAATATGGCCAATAAATGACTATGTGGCCAAAAAATTTAGTCAGGAGACCAAATTTTAGTATTTTTTTACAAGAAAGTTGTGAATGACTAATTTGGTCATCGGGTGAGATCACACAAATAAAAATGACTAAATAAATGACGAATTTGATAGATGATAGAGAAATTCTAAATAAATGACTAAATAAATGACTAGATAATTGTCTGGCTCTTCTCTTAAAGAAATTAGGTACTTGTGGAAATGATATAAAAATTGATCCTAATATTTTTGTTTGTAAATTATTTATTATTTAAATATTATTTTTATTTATAAATAATAAATTATTTTATTAGCAGAAGTATTATATTATATATTTTCATTTCTATTAAAAATATAATAAGAATAAAAGTATAACACAACACAACATGTTCATTAACGGTGATCATAATTAATACCGTCTTGATAAAATTTTAGGACATAGGACTCAAATTTGAGGTGAAAGATTGACATAAAAATTTTATAGAAATAGGACATGATGATGTTTTCTAAAGACAACCAAAATCCCAATCTTGTTAAATAGATTTTTAGAGTTCAATAACACATCAACCGCATATAAGATTTGAATACTACAAGTAGATTCTAGCTACAAAGTATAATAACTATATTAACAAATCACAATCACCTCTTATACGAACTAAGCAGCCTAATCTAATTCTCATTTCATTAATACTTTACTTGTCATATATATTGTTTATATTAGATTTACTCAATTATTTATTTATCTAAATTAATCAAATTTAAAAATAGAATACTTACTTTGTAACTTTTATATTTGATTCCTATTCAAAATATTAAATATTTATTGACCAACATTAAAATTAAACATGCCTTTGTAAAAATATGACAATTGATCAAGTTTATAAATGAATCATTAAAAAGGTCTATAAAATAGGACATGCTGATGATTTTTAAAGACAACCAAAATCCTAATTTTGTTAAATAGATTTATAGAGTTCAATAACACATCAATCACATATAATATTTGAATACTACAAGTAGATTCTAGCTACAAAGTATAACTATTAATTAACAAATCAAAATCACCTCTTATACGAACTAAGCATCCTGATCTAATTCTCATTTCATTAATACTTTCCTTGTCATATATATTGTTTATATTAAATTTACTCAATTATTTATTTATCTAAATTAATCAAATTTAAAAATAGAATACTTATTTTGTAATGTTTAAATTTGATTACTATTTAAAATATTAAATATTTATTGACCAACATTAAAATTAAACTATGCCTTTGTAAAAATATGATAATTGGTCAAGTTTATAAATGACTGATTAAAAAAGTCTATAAAAACCAATTATTATTAAATAAAATTGCTAAGAATGATAATGAATATAAATATTTGTCATTTTCGCTAAATGAAAGGTTCCCACTTGAAAAATCCTTTCACAAATTTTTACTTTGACTCAAATAAACATTTGTCATTTTAGCTAAATGAGAGGTTCCCGCCTGCAAAATATATGCATGTCATTCATAGCTACAATGAGGGTTACCCATCTTCAGTTCATGCATGTATTTCTTGAATAAGGAGTTGTGTGATCTATACATGGAAGGAGCAGTTACAATGAGGAAAAGAATGTGTTGAAGTCTTAGGAACCATCATAGCCAGGCTATCTGAAGTTCTATTTCTATTTTCAGATTCCATACGTTGGTCTTAACTTTGCTGTCTATGAGTCTCTGAAAGAGTGGTTGCTCAAATCCCAACCCTTTGGTTCAAATGAAGGCTCAGAACTGAGTGTTGTAACAAAATTGTCCTGTGGAGCTGCAACAAGAACTGTTGGGCAAACTGTAGCTTATCCTCTTGATGTGATAAGGAGGAGAATACAAATGGTTAAGTGGAAAGATGCTTCTATTGTAATGAGAGATGGAAGAAGCAATACTCCTCTTCAATATTTGGGTATGATTGATACCTTCAGGAAAACTGTGAGGAATGAAGGTTTTGGTGCACTATACAGAGGTTTGGTCCCAAATTCAGTGAAGGTGAGTTTCCAAAATAATATTTCTCCATTTTTTGTTATTCAAACCTTTTCCTTCTGAGACACTCTTATGTATGGAAAACTAAACTTATTTTGCAATAGGTTGAAGGGGTTAGGTGACCTAGACTAGAGATTGTAGAATTTAAGTGTTGATTAAAACCATTTGTTGAAATATAAGGCTCCGATGAAATCAATGTTGGAGTTTTTTTAATTTTGCAATAATATGAAAACACAATCGTTCATCTTGGTTTCGGGGTTACACTAGCATGATTTAGTTTTGGGTTTATATTAGTGTAGCTAATGGTAAGGTTTATGATGTCGTTGACAGTCAAATGGGGATCAACATGAGATCAATCCATCAACCCCTTTTAGGTTGGGGGTGGGGGGACGGGGCACTTGATAGTTATCTATCCAGAACTACCTACCAAAACTTTCATTCCTATTGAGAAAGAATCTATCAATAAGATATATGCTTAATCAATCCTAATGTGTTATGGTCAAATCAGAGGGCAAAGGATGAGAGACAAGTTTGAAGGAATTTATTAAATATTGGTTGGGAATCATAATTATTTTCGTATTAGCAAAAGTAAAATACACATGGTGCAAAGTTTTTCCTGCAATATTTGCTTTGTATGTACTACGTACTATGAAATTTCAACTGTACAGCTGATGCTAGGGTCACACCAGCATACATATGACTTTATATCATTATAAATTTATAATCCATGGTAAGATTAATGTTGTCCAGGATACTCAAAAACTGAGTATCAAAATCAAGTTTGAAGGAATATAAATATATATATTAAATATGTATATTAGATGAGAAAAGCTTCATCAATCCAAAATATTAAGCACCTTACTACATATAGATACTTCTGAAGCTACAAATCATCATAATGGAGGCAAAAAAGGAATAAACTGTTGTATCACGGTTACTCCCAACAACTCTTTACATTACTACTGGTCTCACAATAGTCATAGTCATTAGTACCAATTGGAGGATCTATCATATCCTCGGGATCCACATCCTTAACTAAGGGCTGATAGTAGAATTTTTCTCCTCATTTAGCTCTAGGTTTGCCCACATCCAGAGGCTTCTTGATGTTATTCTTGTCCATTTAATCCTACAGTAGTACAAGCTCCTTTTCGTTCAAATCATCTATTCCATGTGTGAAGAAATGAGCACTCTTAATCTCTGTTTTGCACACAATTGTAAGTCCTTTGAGCAAGATCATAAACCTATCCTTGGAATATCCATCACTGCAGAAACCTGCAACACAATATTAAGGAAGGTGAGTTCACTTTGGAACTCACTAAGGCACCTTCTTTTGCATTGGAATACTTCTTCGTTTCTCTTTTTTTTTAATATACCAAAAAATCTCATTAGTCAAGACTAGTTAAAAAGAATTAAGTACAACATAAAAGGGTTTAACACATCTATCAAGAGTTTTAGACTAATTCAAACCATCCTTACAATCCTAGCCAATAAGATTACCCATAAACACATACCAAAGAGAGAAATTATATTGACAGTCAAAAAACAAGTGCTCAAAAGTCTTTGTAGCATTACAAAGATCACAAAATCTAGCAAGGATACCAACAACTAACTTTGTAAGTAGTAGCAACCATCTAAAGTTAGTTTCTTTTTTTTACTCCCTCGATTTGGCCCAAAATATGTCCTAACCTAGCAGACCAAACATTCTCATGTCCAGATAATTTACAACATTTATTTAACCAATCAAGAACATCACTCATATCAATAAACATATAGTAAATTTTATTGGCAGAAATTTGATAAAAAATAGTACCATTATTCCAAATATAGTATATCATTGTTGCTTTACTCAACTTGTCAAAATGAATTGAAGTCCTTACCAAGTCAATATCTTGGTTGATAAAAATTCTATAACTACATAAACAAACAAGCTATCACTCAAGCAAAACATTTCGTGAAAGACTAGAGCTTAGTATGAAGCAAATGGGGCGCCATAAACAAGTTTCTCTATGCACAGAAACAATAGTTTTACCACAACCCTTGGAGATTAAGGGAGGGAGGTACTGTATGTAATCCCTCTGTGTAGTAGGATAATATTTTACCTTTTATATATCCTTGATACACTAAAAGATGAGTAGCCATCTAGAAGATGAATTGAACATGCATTAATATTGATAAATATGTACATTGTATCACATCTTGATGAATGGCTTGAATTTAATTGAATACTTTGTTGTTGTCATGTCTAGCTCATTTTGTCAATCTTTTCATCTACATGTCATTTATGGGCCAATTGTCTTTTCTTGTTTCTACTATAGATAATTTATTTTTGAGGATTGATGCTATTTTTCTCCTTCATGATGGGTTTTTTTTCCAGAGCATGATGTGTGGTTATTTGATCAATGTTTCAGATGAATTAGTGACTGATTTAAAAATTAGACAAACCACTTCACTACACATTATAGAAATATAATCCTTTGATGACTCATTGATTGTCAAAATGTGAAACTAAAAATTCAATTGTAGGATCTTTATACTGATTTGACAATTTTTATCTTGTTTATTTTACAATTGCTTTAAAACCAAAAATTTTGTGAATGTCTACTTAACAATTAAAAGCCAACAAGATTATGAATGTAGACTGCACATATTGTAACATATTAATGAAAATAATAGATTTATTTTTGTAATAAGCACTCAAGTTTTATTGTTATATGTGGATGCCAAAACCACTTTTCAGTTTGACAAAGTGGGTTGTGTTGGCTATTTGGAGGAATTGATTATGTGTTGCATTGATGTCAACACTAGCTGCCTTGGTTGTTTACTGGTATCTGATTGGTCCTAGTAAGATGATTGGTTTCTAGTTGGTAAGATCATGTTGATCCAGTATACTCTGATATGCCTTGGCTTATGGAATTGGCTTAGATCTACTATTCATTCAATCAAATATATGTTCAATCAGTTGGTATTGATTTGGTGATAGGATGCTATCTTATATGCTGGTAAGCTTGGTTTATTGATCTGGTGAGGGTTTCACCGGCATAGCTTTGTTGAAGATATTTTGATACTATGCATAAGTGGTATTGGTGTGGCTTCTAGTAGGTTCTCAGGATGTTGATGGTTATCATGTCCATGTTCCAATTGATCTGTGGTGTTGTACTTACCACCAAACCTATTCTGTGCTATCTAGGTTATGGATTGCCTTAATGTAACGTGTTGTTGGGATTTATCGATGTGTTTTCGAGATGACTTATGGGTTGGATGATATGTTTTTGGCCTTAGGCCAACATGTTTTCTAATTATGTAATAGGTTTTATTGTCTGGGTGGCCAACCTAATTGTTTAAGGTCGAGGGTTTGTATATATATGTGTATGATTTCATTCTAGATCATAGTATGCAAGTGAATAATGTAATAATCATTCATGCAGAGGATTTGGTTGATCATAGGTGATCAAGCTGGGTTTATGCAAGAGGTTTAAGACCTCTAGTATTGAGCTTAACTGGAACTATACTCAGGCATAGGAGATGCTATTATTGCAATTCATTCTTCCTTCCGAATTGTAGTTTGGATTTCTTATGTAGTCAGTGAGACTCCTTTTATAATGAGCAGTGTGCTCTAGGTTGTTGGCCATCCTGCAAGTGCAGGCCCCTTAAATTCTTATCACATACTTACTGCATAAGTATTATTTGTCTATGGGTAGGATTCCCACCATGGTTTTTTCCTTTACCGGGTTTTCCACGTACAAATATTGGTGTCATGTGGATGGTAACTATTCTCTAATTGTTGGTTGTGCTTAATTGGTATATCTATTATTTCAGTAATTGGTTTAAGTATTCCGATATTGATCTTATTTGTTCTAGTAATAAAGTTTTAAATGCTTAATAAACTGGTAATCTAGTGACAACTGATTCACCCCCCCCCTCTCTCAGTTCTCCTCCAGATATTTGAACTATCTAACAATTGGTATCAAACCTCTGGTCCTCTTTGCAGAAGCTTAACCACTTGAGGAAGATCCTATGGCATCTAACAATTCAAGTTCATCTAGTTCATCTACAGTTGTATTTCACAGACAAATTCCTAGGCTTGATGGAACAAATTACAGAGTATGGAAGATTTAGATGGAGACTCATCTGAGATGTCTTGGTAAGTAAATATGGGAGATCATTGAGAATGGTGTAACCCCTTTTAATCAGGCATCTAGAAATCCTCCTCTGACAAAATTGGATAAGGAGCTTGAGAATGATTGTAGAGGTAGAGAAGCCCTCTTGTGTGCACTTTCTTATCAGCAAATAATGGGATTGACTGACAAATCATCAGAAAAAGCTATATGGGACAAGTTGGAGACTCTAAATGAAGGTGACCCTATTGTTAAGATTGTTGAACTTGATGGTTACCAAGTGAGATATGAAAATTGAAGATGGAAGAAGATGAAAGGATTACTGCATTTATGGAAAGGGTAAATGAAATTGTCATGGGAATTCAATGTTGTGGTGGATCTCTAAGTGAAGATGAAATAGTTTTTAAAGTTTTGAGAGCTTTACCACCAACTTATAAGATGAAGGCTACTGCAATTAATGAATTGAGAACAATGGCAGATACTTATGTCAATAGGTATACCTTAGTTGGGAAATTATCTACTTTTGAGCTTGAAGAATTTGGACCTTGTGGAGCTATGAAGTCTGAACTTGTTTTTCATGCATTTACATCATCAACTAGAAAGAAAGATTGGAAAGCTTTGTATGAAAAGGAATTGGAAGATATGAAGAGGGAAGATGAAGAATTTGAGCAACTTGAAGCCCTATTTTCTAGAAGAGTACCTAAAGGACCGGTAGGAAGTAAGTATGAAGGAAAATCACCCTTTAAATGTTTTGCATGTAATAAGATAGTGTTGGCCATTTGGAGGAATTGATTATGTCTTGCATTGATGTTTTGTCATTGATGTCAACACTAGTTGTTTTGGATTCTTTACCAGCACCCTTCTGGTCCTGGTAGGTTGTTTGGTTTCTGGTTGGATTTGATCCGGTATGCTCCAGTATATTTGGGTTATGGAATTGGCTTATTCATGCTACTCAGATTCATGTTCAGTCAGTTGGTTTTGGATTTGGTGATCGGATGCTATCATGTTTGCTAGAAAGCTTGGTTTGTGGTTCCAAAGAGGGTTTCACTGGTAGAGCTTTGATGAAGATCTTTGATGTTATGCATAAGTAGTTTTGGTGCAACTTTTGGTATGGATTCAAGATGTTGATGGTGATCACATTCGAGACTTGGTGGATTGAGATAATTTCTTTAGCATGTATGGACCTAAATTGGGTCTCGGTGTATCTAGGTTATGGACCGGCTTAATGTAACTTGTGGATTGGACCTCTTGATGTGTTTTCGGGATGCCTCATGGGTTGGATATTATTTGTTTGGTCTAAGGTGGACATGTTTTGTAATTATGTAATTGTTTTATTGTTTGGTGGATGACCTTATTGTTTATGGTCGAGGGTTTGTATATATATGATGTAAGATCTCATTGTAGATCATGTGTGTGAGGAAGTATTGAGTGAATAATGTAATATTCATTTAGGTAGAGGATTTGGTCGATCATTGGTGATCTAGTTGGGTTTATGTAAGAGGATTTAGTCCTCTAGTATTGATCTTAACTAGAAATGTACTCAGGCATAGGAGATGTTATCTTTGCAGTTCATTCATTCATCTAGATTGTAGTCTGGATTTCTATGTAGTTAGTGAGACTCCTTTGTGATGAGCAATGTTCTCTAGGCTATTGGTCTTCCTACAAGTGCAGGCACCTTAATTGTAATTCACATACTTACTGTAGAAGTATTATCTGACTGTGGGTAGGCTTCTCACCATGGTTTTTCCCTTTACCAGGTTTTCCACGTATAAATCTTGGTGTCATGTGGATGGTATTCATTCTCTGATTATTACTTATGCTTAATTGTTATATCTGCTATTTTGGTATTTGGTTTACGCATTCCGGTATTGATCTTTTGGGTTCTGATATTAAAGTTTTAATTGCTAAATGTTCCAGTAAACTGAGTCAGTTATTTGAATTGTCTAACAATTGGTATCAGAGCTCTAGTCCTCTTTGAAAAAGATTAACCACTTGAGGAATATCCTATGGTGACTAACAGTTCAAGTTCATCCAGTTCATCTGGAGCTATCTTTCAGAGAGATATTCCTAGGCTTGATGGAACAAATTATAGAGTTTGGAAGATTTGAATGGAGACTCATCTGAGATGTCTCGGTAAGGAGATTTGGGAGATCACAGAGAATGGTGTTACACCTTATAATCCAGAATCTAGCAAACTTGGATAAGGAGCTTGAGAATGATTGTAGAGAAAGAGAAGCCCTCTTGTGTGCACTTTCTGATCAACAAATAATGGGATTAACTAACAAACATCTACACATGCTACACAAAACAAGTTGGAGACTATTAATGAAGGCGACCCTATAGTTAATATTGCTAAACTTGATGGTTACCAGGTGAGATATGAAAACCTGAAGATGGAAGAAGATAAAAGGATTACTGCATTCATGGAAAGGGTAAATGAGATTGTTACGGGAATTCAATGTTGTGATGGATCTTTGAGTGAAGATGAAATAGTTTCTAAAGTTCTGAGAGATTTTCCATCAGCTTACAAGATGAAGGCTACTGCAATTAATGAATTAAGAACAATGGCTAATACTTATGTCAACAGAGATACCTTGGTTGGGAAATTATCTGCTTTTGAGCTTGAAGAATTTGGACCTTCTGGAGCTGTGAAGTCTGAACCTACTTTTCATGCATATGCATCATCAACTGACAAGCAAGATTGGAGAGCTTTAAATGAAAAGGAATTGGATGATATGAAGAGAGAAGATGAAGAATTTGAGCAACTTGAAGCCCTATTTGCTAGAAAAGTAACTAAAGGACCGGTAGGAAGTAAGTATGAAGGAAAAGAACCTTTTAAATGTTTTGCATGTAATAAGATTGGTCATTTTGCTTCTAGATGTTGTTAGGCTTAATTATAATGCCCCGCCAGGAAACCCCAAAGGAAAATCCACAACAAAGGGTGAAACAAATTTTTTTTTTAAAGTATAAACATCATAAGTGCATTTACACAACATGCATGATAACACAAGCAGAAGACTTACGCCAAAATTCCTTAAGGGTTACCAACGAAGAATTACTTCAAGAATAATTTTCACAACATCATAAATCCACATATGCATCATTAATTCAAAAATCACAAGAAGCCATAAGCAAATAAAGATTCATCATAGAAAGATTGAAAGGATACAACATAATTTCCACTTCAATAAGCATTTACTAACATCATCATGGAAACTTGATAAAAACATCCAAACATAGGATTACATTGCTCTTCCAATACATAGCTTCTCAATAAACATAAAGGATAGATCTCATCCAATTACAAGGTTACATAAGATCAATATTACAATGATACAATGACCACATAGGTCTAAAAATACCAAAAATATTCAAAACATGAGATGAAGCATGAGTCGCGAACTACAGAAACACCTATGAAGCCAATCCTCGCATGAAGGTACAAATCCGAACATCCGATGGGAAGTGGCACTACCACCCGACTATGTAATTCCCAAATGGAATCACTCCACCATTCTAGGAGATAGTTGAGGACCCTCAAACAAGCATAAGCATGACATGGTCGACAAAACCATACGACTCCATGACAGCATAATAAGACTCCACAAGAATCCAGGTGACTCAACTTCACAAACACAAGTGAACTGACATCACAAAACACAAGTGAACCAAAAGAGAAAGTGTCATCACATAGCTTAAGATGGTTACCTTGGTACAGCCTCCATAGGTCTCGACTCACTATTTTGGTAACCTCTCGCGACCATCCAGTTCCAACTAAGTCTCATGCAGACCCTACCAGCCTTTCGTGAAGACAAGGTGGTTGGTTTGCCATTCTAGGCCTTCTCGCAACATTATGAGCCCTGTACTAGCACTCACCTATGCACGAGGTACAATTATATTTATTAATGTTATGATACTACCCACCTAATCATTTCATTAGATTACCAGTTATTATCTGACTTTCGTTGGGTCGTAATGCCTACCACTTTGGGTGCAACCCCCAAGCGAAAGCCACTCTCTCAAAGGACACTACACAAGCATGGTCACTCCCCGAGGACCCTATGGCGAAGCAGATAGCCATAACACCACTATCAGAAATAAGTGGTCAAACAAGGACATACTGACTCTTGACTAACCATAAGGCAAAGCCACTACATGGTTAAGACAACAAAGCCAACATATATCACTTGGTCAAAGGTACCAATTACACCACCATAGACCAAAATATCACAATAAACACTTGCAAGGACAACTAAATACATCAAATCCGCACTCAAACAATCTTTGAAAATATCAGCATCATAAACACTTGCAACATAATTGATTGAAAATTAAATAAAACACTCCTTTCTAGCAGTCACATCTAATCAATTTCCAAATCAATCTTCCAAATCTACCCATTTGAATCTCTAATTCATGCCTTAATTTTCATTGATAAATTTATTAACCACATAATAAAAATCACATGAAAATCACATTACATCATGCAATACCACTTTAAACATTCCATTTATAAAATTTAAGTTCTTAACACAAATCGGTTTGGAGACCTGTGAGGGCTCAAAACTAAGCGAGGGTCAAACCAATCCGTGGTTGTGCTGCTGTCGGGGCAACAAACACCACTTACCGGTAGTGCTACTACCAGTGGTAACACTGCCACTACCAATCGGTAACACTACCACTTCCAACCAGTGATACTTACCACTTCGAACTGGTAACACTTACCACTTCAAATCGGTATCACTTACCGGTAGTGCTACTACCAGTGGTAACACTGCCACTACCAATCGGTAACACTACCACTTCCAACCAGTGATACTTACCACTTCGAACTGGTAACACTTACCACTTCAAATCGGTATCACTTACCACTTCGAACTGGTAATCGAACCGGTAACACTTACCACTTCAAACCGATATCACTTACCACTTCAAACCGATAACACTTACCACTTCGAACCGGTATCACTTACCACTTCGAACCGTTAACACTTACCACTTTGAATCGGTATCACTTACCACTTCGAACCGGTAACACTTACCACTTCGAATATTCCATTTCCAAAATTATTTCACGAACACACACATACAGTGCCAATTTCCAAAATTTCAAGGAAGAGTCTACCAACAAGGTAAATGGTGAAATAAACACACTAGAAAGAATAGCTAGCCAAATCATGACAAAATAGAAACAAGGATGCACCCAACAAGCCCAATCTAGAATTCTTTCTTTCCAAGAAGAGGTAAAGCAAGAAATTGATTTCCAAGAACAAAACACACAACAGATAGATAAATGAACCATTTCTTTCCTTTAAGCAACCATATGATTTAGGATTCACAAAATCAACAACCACGGGCATTCTTTCTTCCATTTCAACATTCCAAAAAGAATCTACAAGCAGAATACATAAATTTCCATACACGAGAAGTAAACTGAAAATTTTCAAAATAAATTCAAAACAAGAAGGAAACCTCCAACCTTGAAGCAATTAGCAAGCAAAAGGGATGAATAAACTCTAGTCTTGCAGCCAAGTCGAATTTCCAGCTCCTTCAGGAAGTTTTTCCAAAAATTTCTCTCCAAAAATCCTCTTCTTCTCCTGTCGTGAATGCCCAGAATGAATACCCAAAATATCTTTTAACCCAAGCTTCTAGGTTAAAGTTTTTCATCCCATCAAATTTAATTATTTTAAAACTAAAAGGCAATCAGATTTATTTCTTTCCCAAAAATAATGATTCTTTCAAATGATTAAATTAAAAGGCCAAATGGAAAAATACAAAGGAAAGATTTTATTTATTTCTTTTTCCCTAAATACTTCCTTCAACATAAGCATTTAACCTTTTTAAATGGCTAGGCAATTTATTTTTTTCACAAAAATATTAATGCAACTTTACACAATAAATTAAGCCATTTAACTATTTAATCTAGCAATTCATCAATTTAAATAAATCAATAATCATGGAGCATATTAATTAAATGATTACGCCAACACAAGATAGCATTATCCATTTAAATTAAATAACCATTTAAATAAATGGAAACACTCAAAACCAAGACAAATCAAATGATGACTCTCAAATGACCAAACTAAGGCACCATGACACACATAACAGCCAGATGGGGAAACATAACCGACTGACAACACTCACACGAGTGTAACTATGGTCAAGCTAGGGTACAACTATCTCCTCCACTCCCATTGGATATATAAGGCATGCTCAAACTTGCGAAACTAGGTGGAGTTAATACCCCATACCTACCCAGTACTAGTACCTACAATGTCCTGCACCAAGGAACCACACGTGCATATAGACCAATATATATGTATATATATTCAAACATGGCACACACACTGATGAAGGAGAATCATGACGTTCCCTATCTCACCAGAGTGAGTGAAGGAAAATCATCCCCTTGCATCCCAATACACTTGCAAACACGCAACATATAAATAACACATCACAATATAAGGGAAAAGTGTCAGTCCATGATAATGATCCATAAGAATAACATTACTTATAAGCACTGAAATACTGCATAAAATCATACACCATAAATCTAGATAAAGCGTGAAATAACCTCGCATGATATCCGAATCAAAATACAAAAATATTCCATAGAACAGTCACTGAAGTAACTCAAAACATACAATAGAGGCTAATTGAGGAGGGGTACTACATTAATGATAGTCTCAAAGATACTAAGAGGGGGGGTGAATTAGTATCTAACCAGTTATCAGTATATTTAACCTTATTAAGTATTTTTCATTCCAAAATAGTGTACCAGTAAACAAGAATTAATGCAGTAAATAGGAACAGTAAAGACAACATAGAAAACACACCATAACATAAGATGTTTAACGAGGAAACCTAGTGTGGGAAAAACCTCAGTGGGATTTGTGACCCACAATATTCACTCACTGGCCAATGAATAAATATTACTTACAAGAGGGGCTTGCACATGCAGGAAGGCCAAATGCCTAGAGACCACTGCTCAATCTACAAAATGGAAGCCTCACTGACTTACAAAATGGATTATGAAAATCCAATATAATGTACTACTACAATTCAGCATCTTCTATGCCAAGTTCAGTACCGGTTTACGCTTATACTATAACCATAAACCTTATACAAAATCTGCCTTAATATTCGCTCATCACTTCTACCCTCATATGTCCATCCATGTATATCAAAATGATTTACAAGATCTCATACATATATGAGTCTATTACAATATGCCATGTCGGCTTTACAAAAAGATATTTACAATTAAATACAATAAACAAAACTTTATTCCTGTCAGCTGGAGTGTCGGTATACATTATTGTCGTTGTCAATGAAGAGTATGCCGGTGTCGGTGCCTGCCGGTGGTTTACTAGATGAATGCCACAAGGTTGCCAGTAGGTTTCCATCAATGACAACACCATCATTTCTCACTAGAGTGTAGAATGACAACAATCTCCCCCTTTGGCATTGATGGCAACACTTATGAGAAAAATCCAAAAATCTGTTCCAAAAATTTACCCAAAATGTGTGCTCCCCCTGAGCAGATGATCTCCTCTAAATAGCCATTTTTCTCTAACCACTACTCCCCCTTTGACATCAATGACAAAGGTTGTCAAAAATTGTCAAACGAGTGCAGAATGTCACCTTGAAGTTTGTAACCGGTTGGTTACAATCTGAAATAGGTCAGCCAAAACCAAGTTTAAACTTTGTATGAATATGTTGTTGTCCTTCATGGTTGCCTCAGTTCTCTGGATTATACCGATGAGATGATGTATATGCTCCTCTGGTGACTTTTGCCCTTGAATTAATGCCTTAGAGATCTATTTCCTCAAAGAGATAAGGTTGTCTAATTTAGGACTGAGTTTGTGCTTAAGCTCTCTGGCATTTGCCTTGATCCTTTCTTTCTCCTTCTCTAATTTCTCCATCCTTTCCTCAAATCCTACTATCTCTTCCTCAATAACTGATATAGGTTCAGATGAACTAATGATATTATCAGCTATATCATCTATCTCTTTTTGTACTGTGCTTATTTTCTTTTCAATATCTTGTGTTAATAGATGTGGCTTGCATGTGTCCCTGTACAGTTCCTTGTACTCCAGAGTTATTTTATTTAGTGCCAGTAAAAGTGTGTTAATGTGTTTCGTGCACTTCTTTACTGTTTCCTAAAAGAATTTTTCTTTTTCCTTTTCCATTTTCTCTTTGAATGTTTCCTCATTTATTTGATCAACTGTTAAATATTTCCGGAAATGAATTTAGACAATGTGTCTAACTATCCTAAGGAATCCTTTACTTGATCTAAATTGCATTTTGGTGCAATTATCTTAAGAATAGGAATAGTTTCATCAATTGCCTTATAGGCCAATTTATTACAATCCATTATCTTCTTTATTGAGTCCAGAAGTACTTTAGTCACATTTGTAGGTCTGAATTCGCTCAATGAAGTACCAGATGTTTGACCAACTACCTTTACTATCTCAGTGCTTGTAGACTAGCAGGCAATTTGCTTGTCTCAATCTCAGGTGGATCAGTCTGAGTTTGCATTTCAACTAGCAATGGTTTGGGCTTCTCAGTGATTACCGGTTTTGCTATCTCAACATGTACCTGTGTATCTATCGGTTTCTCTGATGGTTTCTTTGTATTATCTACTATCGGTATGTCTGTGTTATCCACTGCTGGTATTTCTATCTCTGTCGGTTTTACTATGCCAGCATCTACATTACCAGTATTTGTTCCACTATCCAAAGGTTTCTCTGTATGTACTGTTTGCTCTGTTTGTATTCCAACCTCAATATTTTCTGTCGGTTACTTAATGTTTTCAGTGTTAGCAACATTATTTTTCACTTTAGTGTTATCCTTGTCCACTACTATGTTTACTTCCTGAGTATTAATGTTCATGGTGAACAAAATTTCTGACTCAGGGTTAGTATCCTCATGTGTTGTGTCAACATTTTCAGTAGCTAGTGCATCCTCAGTATTTACCAGTGAAGTAACCAAAGGTGGTGGTAGGTTGTCAGTTACTTTTATGTTTGGTAATCCATCAACTTTACCTTTTCCTTTGTCTATGTCCTTTTGATAAACCTTGAAAGTTTTCTTAGGTCTGTTCAACTCTTCCTATTTTTTCTTCTCTACAAAAAAGATGTCCCATTTGTCTGTTGTTTCCTCTACAATTTCATTTACTCTACCAGTCATTAGGCTCACATGTCGGTGTCCACTTGCAAAAACTGATCTGTTAGCTTCACTAATTAGTTCATCAATTTCCTCTACAGAGTTAACCGGATATACTGCTAGAAGTTTTTCAATCTTTAGTTTCTTATCTAGCTCCATAACTGCAATCCTCTTAGCATCTAACCTTATGTACAATTCATTAGATAAATCATCTACAACTTCTATTAACACTTTCTTGTATATGTCAAGATGTAGAATTATGCTATTCTCAATACTTTCATTTTCTGCATTAGTGAATGTATTATACAGTTTGCTAACATTTGCCAAGTTGCCTTCATCAGTGATTTCACTCAATAAGTTATCTAGAGGTGGTATAACCTGTTGTTGTTTCTTCCTAGGTGTCAACTTCCTTGCCGATGGTCTCACTGCCTGTTGCTTCTTCCTTGGTGTTCTTGTTTTCTTGGGTGGAGGAGAGGGTACCGGTGAAGGTTTTCTCTTCCTATCAACTCGCTTAAACTTAGCAGGTATCTCACTATCAGATGATGTACCAACCGGTGAGATATGTGCCTCCGGTTGTAATCCTTTGAGATCACTTTCCTTTATTCCAGTTATGTTCATTATGTTTTCTTTTATTTCCTTTACTTGTTTAGATGCACTCCTTATGTACTTTTCTCTTCTCTTTCTTTGTTTCAATGTTTGTACACCACTTTCTATTGTTTCTGCACTGCCAAAAACCTTTTCTTCTGGTTCTCTAGGTGCCTCTAATAGGGCTTTAACATAAGTTTCAATAATGTTTGCATCTTCCTCATAGCCCATGTCAGTTACCCATACAGTTCTAGGAAGAACTTCTTCCATCTATATTTCATCATTTTTTATTACAAAACATATTTCCTTGTTGTACTTATCCACTACACTCTGTGGTAGTCTCTCCCTTGTTTTCATTTTTGCTTTGAAGGTTTTGAAGTACTCTATTATAATGTTTTCCTTGTCAGTGCCCATATCGGTGAATATTTCTAGCAATTATTTTCCTACCGGTATATCATATCCAAAATCTTTCTTTCCAATACCGGGAACTTCTTTTGTGAAATATAACATAAGACATACCAAAAGATTGCCAAAACAAAATGTTCCTTTCTTATCTCCTTTTATATTTTTCAGGTTGTCTATTAATTCATCCTTTAGCCACTCACATACATCTATTTTTGCATCATTATTGACCATATCATAAGCACTTTTAATACAAAGACTAGATACTGAGTTAAGTCGGTTTGCATGTGTGGTTTTGTAACCTAAGATCATGCTTATGAATCTGACATTTTCTTCTTTGACATCATTTACTCTCAGGGATCTGCTATCATATGTTACTCCTGTTAATGTCATGACAGTGTTATTAGGAACCTTCTTAGTCTTATCTGGCTTGCTATCGGTGGAGGATAAACCTGTCACTGCCCTAATTGCTTCTTTGGTGATTTTGCAAACTGAATCTAGCCAAAGAAATTCTCCATGAACTCTGCTAAGGACAATTCTTACTACCTCCTTAGGAAATTCAGGGATGTCCAAGATTTACACAAAACCTAAAGTTTCAATTACCTTGTGCTCGAGTTTTACATTTCCATTTTCATCATAGATAATTGTTTTAAACATTTTCAATATTTCCTCAAGCTATCTCAATAATTCCTCAACATTGCAATGAATATAGATTCTAGGGTCTTCAGCATAAGCAACACCTTTTGGAATTTTAGAAAAAGCACCTATGGAATCATCTTGTTTCGCTATCTCGGGAATGATCTTAAAAATGGGCCTAGGACGTTTCACAACTTCCACAATAGTAGGGTTTGCAATAAATTTCGGAGCAGAGGAGGAAGCCATTGAAAAAATACCTTAAGCTACCTGATAATGGTTGAGTTCTTGAGAGAAATCACTTCACTTCTTCGCCTTGGATGCCCTCGCTTGGATTTCATGCTCTCTGAAAGTTTGAATGCTCAGTGAATTGAAAAAGAGGGATAACTGATGCTTTATAATGTCTTTTCTTCCAACAACAACATTAAATGCTCGTCGGTTAAGTGAAACTTAACACATCTGTCGGTAAAGAAGAAATCTATCTTCTCACCATCTACAGAGGGTAATTTGCATGATATTCAACTTGTTGTAATACCCCCAAAGGGTTAGTTCTCAGTTGGATGAAGAATCTCCTACTGGTGGAGTAATACTCTGTTCTATCGGTGAAGGAATAGTCTCATCAACATTCTGATCTGTCTTTCTAATCCATTGTCTTGAAAATTCTTGCTTTACCTCATCAACCTTTTCTTTGCCTTTCAAACTGGGTCCTTTATTGTTTGTCAATGAAGTCTTGCTTCTACAAAATTTTGCAATATGTCCAATCTTGTTACAAGCATAACAAGTCACATTATTCTTCTAAATAGCCTTTCCATATCCTATGCTGGTTTGTGTTCTGCATTGATTAGATAAGTGCCCAAATCTTCCACAAACATAACATCTTACATTCATTCTACAGTTTTATGAATTGTGACCAATTTTGTTGCATTTGGAACATTGACCGGTGGGTGCATTAATGTTCTAATTGTTTCTAGATCTACACTAATTTTCTCTATGACCATACTTATTACAGTTAAAGCATTTCCCATTAAATTTGTAAGAATTAGGTTGTCTTATCGGTTTACTGTGATCATGATTGTTTGCAGTACCGGAACTTTCTCCAACTTCAAATCCAAGTCCATTAGGTTTCTGACTTTTCAGCATATCATCAAGTTCTTCTGAAATTTTCTTGAATTTCTCTTTATGTTGATTTGCAGTAGCCAACTCATTTTCTAGAATTCCCTTTTGTCTCATAAGTTCAGTTTTATCATGTTCCATGTGAATCAAATCTGTCTTCAACATGTCATTTTCATGACTGAGTCTTAGATTTTCATTTCCAGCATCATTGAGTCTCCTAGTCAAGTCATCTTCATTCTTCTTTTTGTCTTCAATGTCTTTACAAAATCTCATAGTCATGTCTTGCATTTCATTCCTCATAGTCATGTTTTCTTGCTCATCTTGTTTATAAGCTCATTAAGAGTTTCCTTTTCATCATCATCACTCTGCATCTTCTCATGAAGTTCTTTTCTTTTATTTCTAGCAATAATAAGATTCTCCTGAGGTCCTTGAATGAATTCATGTGCAATCCTCAGATCATCTTTAGGTTTGATATTCTTTAACTTCTCTGAATCATAGTCCACAAGAGCTCCTTCTAATTTCTTTCTTAAGTTATTCATCTAATCTTCCTCAAGCTGTTAGAATTTTGAAAATAAAGGACCAGGCTCTGATACCAGTTGTTAGGATTAATGATAGTTCCAAAGATACTGAGAGGGGGGGTGAATCAGTATCTAACCGGTTATCAGTATATTTAACCTTATTAAGTATTTTGCATTCCAAAACAGTGTACCAGTGAACAAGAATTAATGCAATAAATAGGAACAGTAAAGACAGCATAGAAAACACACCATAACACAAGATGTTTAACGAGGAAACCCGGTGTGGAAAAAACCTCGATGGGATTTGTGACCCACAATATTCACTCACTGGCTAATGAATAAATATTACTTACAAGAGGGGCCTGCACATGCAGGAAGGCCAACTACCTAGAGCTCACTGCTCAATCTACAAAATGGAAGTCTCACTGACTTACAAAATGGATTATGAAAATCTAATATAATGTACTGCTACAATTCAGCATCTACTATGCCAGCTTCAGTACTGGTTTAAGCTCATACTATAACCATAAACCTTATACAAAATCTTCCTTAATATTCGCTCATCACTTCTCCATCATATGTCCATCCATGTATATCAAAATGATTTACAAGATCTCATACATATATGAGTCTATTACAATATGCCATGTCGGCTTTACAAAAAGATATTTACAATTAAATACAATAAACAAAACTTTATTCATGTCGGTTGGAGTGGCGGTATACAATTTTGTCGTTGCCGGTGAAGTGTCTACCAGTGTCGGTGCCTGCCGGTGCTTTATCGGATGAATGCCACAAGGTTGCCAGTAGGTTGCCATCAATGACAACACCATCATTTCTCACTGGAGTGTAGAATGCCAACAGATGTCCTAAAAGCAATGTAAGATTTGAAGAAAGAGCTAGAAGATCTTTTAAGCCTAACCCTGGATATCCAAACAAGTATAAGTAAAGGAAAAACATAGATAAATCATGCTACATAGCAAATGAGGAAGGTGTGACTGATTCTTATGATTAATCAACAGAAGACTCTGTTAGGGGTTCTGGCAATGGAAAGGAATGGGTGTTCCTGGCTAGCAAGGAATATGTTTCGGCATTCAAAGAGAATATATCTAAAGAGAAGGCACTTGCTGCTAAAATTCAAGATAAGGATGAATGGCCAATTGACAGTGGATGTTGACATCATATGACTGGAGATAAAAGGAAGTGTCTATCATTGCAAGAAATTGATGGTGGTCTAGTTAAAATTGGAGATGACAAAGCATGTATGATCAAGGGAAAAGGAACTATATCATTGGATGGTAAGCACAATACTGATAATGTTTATTATGTTGAAGGTTTAAGACATAATCTTTTGAGTGTAGGACAATATGTGGATAAGGGATTTCAATTATAGTTCAAGGATGGAAAATGCAAAATCATTACCAGATCTAGTTTGGAGATTGCAACCGATACACAGACAAAAGGTGATATATTTCATTTGAACTCTGGTGAGAAGAAATGTTTGATTGCACAAATTGATGAGAGTTTTCTATGGCATAAAAGGTTGTGGCATGTGAATTTTGATTGCATTATGAAGATCAGTTCAACTAAGGCAGTTAGAGATATACCTAAGATTTTGAATCCCTATAATTCGATATGTAAAGAATGTCAAATGGAAAACAAGTCAAACCCTCTTTTAAAAGTATACAAGACAAATCTAATGATGTTCTTGATCTTATTCATAGTGATTTGTGTGGCCCTACTAGAGTTAAACATTTTCAAGGTGATAGATATTTTATGCTAATAATTCTAGGATGATGTGGGTTACCTTTTTAAAGGAGAAAGCTGAGGCTTTTGAAAAGTTTAAAATCTTTAAAGCTAAAGTTGAGACAGAGACGAGATTGAAGATTAAATGTTTAAGGTCAAATCAAGGTGGAGAATTCACATCCGGTGAGTTTAATAACTTTTGTGAGAAGCATGGTATTAGGAGACCATTTTCTGCTCTCTGGACACCTCAACAGAATGGATATGTGGAGAGGAAGGACATAACTATCTTGGACACTGCTAGAACTATGATGATGGAAGCTAATCTACCTCATATCTACTGGAGAGAAGCAGTGAGAACAATAGTCTATACATTCAACAGAGTACATATCAAAGGAGAAACCGGTAAGACACCTTATAAATTATGGTTTGGCAATACACCTACAGTTAAGTATTTCAAAATATTTGTTAGTAAATGTTATATTGAGAGAGATGATATCATTGGCAAATTTGATCCTAGATGTGATGAAGGAATTTTTCTTGGGTATTCTAATGAAAGCAAAACATATAGATGTTATAACAAGAGATTGCAAAGAATTGTGGAGAGCGCTAATGTCAAGGTGGATGAGCTGAATATAAGTCAAATCAGAGTTTATGAGTAAGAACCGGTAGTAGAAATTATTATAACTAAACTGGTAGCATCTTTACCAGAAAAAAATGATGAACCAGTTACTTTGGCAGTATCAGAAAATTCAACAGTAATTGAAGAATAGGGAAGAGGAATAGAGAGTCAGAAGACTCGTAGGTATGTGAGACTGAATCATTCAGATGATCAGATCATTGGGGATAATAACAATGGAGTGATGACAAGAAGGAGATTGGCAGGTAATGAGGTATGTTTAAGTTCTCAAATTGAACCGGTATCAGTAATTGAAGTATGTAAAGATGAAGGTTGGTTGAAAGCTATGGAAGAAGAATTAGATCAGAATGAGAAAAATAACACATGGACTTTAGTTCCCCAGCCTTAAAATAAGAATGTTATTGGAACTAAATGGATTTTTAGGAATAAATTAAATGAAGATGGACAAGTTGTAAGGAATAAAGCTAGATTGGTTTGTAAAGGATATTCTTAGAAGGAAGGAATTGATTATGGTGAAACTTTTGCACCTGTAGCTAGGATTGAAGCTGTAACATTATTTCTTGCCTATGTTGCACATAAAAGCTACAAGGTTTATCAGATGGATGTCAAGTGTGCATTTTTGAATGGGGGTCTTGATGAGGAAGTTTATATTGAATAGCCTGATGGTTTTTCACTTTCAGATGATAAAGACATGGTCTGTAGGTTAAGGAAAGCTTTATATGGATTGAAACAGGCACCTAGGGCTTGGTATGCAAGGTTAGATAAATATCTTTTGAAGCTTGGTTTTACTAAAGGTAATTTTGACAACAATCTATATTATAAAGTCATTGATGATGATATACTAATTATTGAATTTTTTGTTGATGACATTATTTTGGAGGTGAAGATAAGTTGTGCATGGAATTTTCTAAGAATATGGAGAAAGAATTTGAAATATCTATGATTGGGGAAATGAAATTTTTCTTAGGTTTGCAGATTACTCAAAATGGTAAAGGTATTTTCATCTGTCAAACTAAGTATGGTAGGGAATTATTGAATAAATTTGGTATGGAAGATTCTAAATTAGAAGTACTCCTATGGTTACCAGTGAGAAATTTTCAAGGAAAGATGAGTCTGCACCGATAAATCCTTCAAGATACAAATCTATGATTGGAGATCTACTATATTTGACTCATACTGGGCTTGACATAATGAATGTTGTTTGTATTGCATCTAGATATCAAAGTGATCCTAGAAAGAATAATGAGAGTGTTGTGAAAAAAAATTAGATACTTGCAAGGTACATCTGAATATGGTTTATGGTACCCTAAGGATGATGATTTTACTTTATGTGCATATATAGATGTAGATTGGGTTGGTGATGTTGATGACTGGAAAAGTACTTATGGTGGAGCTTTCTTTCTTGGAAAGAAGTTAGTTTCATAGATCAACAAGAAGAAATCATGTACTTCTTTATCTACTAGTGAAGTTGACTAGTATGTTGTTGCTACTACTAACTGTACACGAGTTCTATGGATAAAGCAAATGTTGAAGGACATTAAAGTGCTTTGCACTGGACCGGTAGTTATTCACTATAATAACTCTACTGCTTTTGACATATCAAAGAATTTGGTATTTCACTCTAAGACAAAGAACATATCTATCGAGTATAACTTTTTGAAGGAGAAGGTGGAAGAAAATGAAGTTAGACTGGTTTATGTAAATGCTAAAGAGAAGATTGCAGATATTTTCACTAAACCTTTGCCTAAAGAATCATTTGAGTACCTGAGACATAGATTGGGGGTTTCTGCCCCTCCAACAGAGAAGCGGTTGATTTTATTTGACACCAGTCTAGTATGCATTATCAGATATACTATTCATTCTGACATTGATGTGGGGATGCTACTGCTCCGGGGGAGTAGTTGGCCTTATGTTTCAATGGTTTTTGTTTTTTCTTTGATATTTTTGTCAGATTTATGGCATTGATGTCAAAGGGGGAGAGATATTGATGTGAAAAAAAGGGTAATTGTATACATTAGGGGGAGAGATACTTATGTGCAAGACAGAACTTTATATAGATATCATTCACAGGGGGAGTTTGGTCTTTGCTTCAAAACTTCATTGCTATATCTCTATATGGGATATTGTTGGTGGTCTTCCATTGGGGGAGACTTGTTTTGGCATTTTCTTGGCACTTGGATGTTTTTCACATCTAGTGTTGCCATCACTGCCAAAGGGGGAGATTGTTGGCCATTTGGAGGAATTGATCATGTCTTGCATTGATGTCAACACTAGCTATTTTGGATGCTTTACCAGCACCCTTTTGGTCTCGGTAGGTTGTTTGGTTTCTGATTGGAATTGATCCGGTATAATCTGGTATGTTTGGGTTATGGAATTGGCTTATTCATGCTACTTAGATTCATGTTCAGTCAGTTGGTTTTGGATTTGGTGATCGGATGCCATCATGTTTGCTTGAAAGCTTGGTTTGTGGTTCTGGCAAGGGTTTCACCAATAGAGCTTTGATAAAGATCTTTGATGTTATGCATAAGTGGTATTGGTGCGGCTTCTGGTATGAATTTAGGATGTTGATGGTGATCATGTTCAAGACTTGGCAGATTGAGATCATTTATTTAGCGTGTATGGACCTAAATTGGGTCCCGGTGTATCTAGCTTATGGACCGGCTAAATGTAATGTGTGGATTGGACGTCTCGATGTGTTTCTGGGATGTCTCATGGGTTGGATATTATTTGTTTCATCCAAGGCGACCATTTTTTGTAATTATGTAATTGTTTTATTGTCTGGTGGTTGATCTTATTGTTTCTGGTCGAGGGTTTGTATATATATGATGTAAGATCTTATTGTAGATCGTGTGTGTGAGAAAGTATTGAGTGAATAATGTAATAATCATTCAAGCAGAGGATTTGGTCGATCATTGATGATCAAGTTGGGTGTAATGCCCCTCTAGGAAACCCCGAAGGGTTAAAGCTAAAACACTCAAATGGAGTGCACATAATTTTTTTTTTGTTTTATCTTTAATACACAACATTAAGATACATTGAGTTATCTTAAAGCTTCGATGACACAGCGGAAGTCTAAACCAACCTAAGGAGTTTCCCAACATGATTGCGTAACTTAACACCTAACTCAACTCATGACATTTGATCCAATTAAGCAGGATATCTTAATTACATGCTAATACTTGAAACATGGATATAATTTGTTCAATGATTTAACATTATGGAAATTAGGAAGAATTCATCTATTATGGTTGGAGATAAGGCTAACATGAGGAAATTTACCCAATGATGTTAAAACATAGATAACGTGTAAATTCATCCATTAAGGTTAAAGTATGGTTAGCTTGACGAGTCCATCCATTTTAGTTACAATATAGCTAGCATAATGAAGTTTGTTTATTAAGGTTAAAATGTACATAACCAAATGGGTTCATCCTTTATAGTTAAAATATAGTTAAAAAGGTGAAGTTCATTTATTTAGATTGAAATGTAAATAACCAATGAGTTCATCCATTATAGTTAACGTAATTGCTAAGAAGATGGAGTTCATTTATTAAGGTTAAAATGTAAATAACCAAATGAGTTCATCCATTACAATTGAAATATAGCTATTAAGATGAAGTTCATTTATTAAGATTAAAATGTAAATAACTAAATGAATTCATCCAAATTTAGTTAAAATATAGCTGTTATGATGATGTTCATTTATTAAGATAAAAAGGTAAGTATCTAAATGAAGTTCATCCATTAGAATTACAATTTAGGTAATATGACAAGTTCATCCACTATTCGTTATCCATTCATTACGTTCAAACTTTTCCTTAACCATATACCATGCACCTAATTTCATTGCATGCTTTGATTCCATCATAACCTAGTGAGTACTTTCCATGCTTAACTTATTTTCATTAACATTAACAAAATACTTCTCATAATCATATCTACAATCTTTTATGATTCTAATAACTGCATTTAACAAGATGACTATATACATGCATTCAAAATTTAACTCCATCTAATCCCCATTATACACTTTCATAATGCATCTATACATGCTAGCACTAACTATCAAACATGAGAGACAAAAGCATCACATAACACAGAAATGATCTCGGAGTTCACCCCTAGGGGGCTACATCTCCGGGTCTGCTCAACTGCAAGACCCCTCTGGCAATTAATTAAGTTAAGATTACATAAAGTTCATGTCATTTACATTTCTTCCTTTTAGGTGAACACAACCACTATACAACGACCACTTTGGTCAATATATACATAAATGATCCCTACATAGAAACGGATCCAACTGAACACATCAAAAGCAATTACAAAGGTCTCTTGTCTAACGGTACCCTAACTAGGGACTGGACCCACTATGGCCAACCACAGACCCACCAAACGACAGGGTCCTAACAAGCATATCAAGGTTTTGCCGTATTCTTTAAACAAAAGAAATTACAAAAAAAAATTAAACCTTGCACAAGCAATAACTGAAAAATAGAATATTTTCCCATATTGATTTAAACATTTAGAGGTTGATCAAGTTTTCTAAATGATCTAAGTTGTTTTCGGTTTTCTATCCCATCCAGATCCAGGTCATTCTTGGTTTTCTACTCACTACGTTCATATGCATTAAGACATAACATAAATACATCCCTACCAAATTTCAACCCAGTTCACATGTATGTAAAGCATTAATTGTCTAAATATGTTATTTAATCCTTAGATTAACATCATTGACATACTATTTTAGAACCATAATCTAGTCCCCCCTTTTCTAGCAGCACAAATTTACCCTTTACAAAAAGGAATTATACACAAAAAGAAAATAAAGAAATGGGAAAACATTTCCCAATGAATTAAAACTCCCTTGCCTATATTTAAAAACAATTTCACCATCCGAAAGTATTAAATAGCAATATATATCTCAATATATACCTAACTTAATAAAAATTATCAACTGAACAACAATTGTTTATTCCTTGGAAATATATGCTATAAAGGGACCAATAATTAATATATAATTAATAATATATATTAATATAAAAATTATCTAAATTAACAGATATTTAAAATATACATCAATCCATAATTAATAATTAATATATAATAGTAATATATATTAATTAAAGTTTAATAATAACAAAATATTTAAATTTAAATTTTAATATATATATTTATTTTTTTTTGTCAAAACTAAAAAATATTATTAAATTTAAAATAGAATGGAGGGTGGCAACCCTAGTCGTCGGCCCTGCGGCCACCACAGTGGACGTAGACCCTCGGCCTCCACACAGTGGAGTCGAGGTCTCTACGGCCGTCGTGGGGGTCGTAACCCCTTCAGCCTCCACCTTGTGGAGCAAGGAAGCTACGACCGTCGTGGAGGGCGCAGAGGCTACCTCCGTGGCTCTGCGGGAGGCGGTAACAGGAGGGTGTGGGTTGAGCTTCGGCTCCCCCCACAAAACTCCCAAATTTCCCTTTGTTTTTTTTTTGTTTTTTTAATTTCAATTTCAATTTTATTTGAATGGAAATGAACAAAATTTCAACAAAAAACGCAAACCCCCATTTCCTTCACTCACAGGTTCTTAAATGTTGGTTATATTTTATTTTATTTTTATTTTTAATTTTCCAAAATGATCAAAACAACAAAATGGGGAAATTTTCCCAGCAAGCTCATGATTGTCCAATACTCGAACTTCAGATATGCAAGATTTGCTCAAACACAAAACCATTCAGACAATCTTGCCCAAGAACAACCAATATTTTCAAAACTGAAACCCAATTTTTAAGAACATGCATGGAGGTTTGCAACAAGAAATCTTCAAGAACAACCCTTCTTTTTTTTTTGAAGAGACATACCCAAAATTACAAGAAATCAAGAGATGCATTCGAATCCTACCTCATTTTGCATTCCTGGCAAGATTTTGAAGAAAAGCCCAACTTGCAAATGTAGAAAAATCCATCTTTCCAAAATCCCCAATCTCCATCCAAATATTTTTCTTTTCCAAAAATTCAAAACCCCAAAATATTTTTCCACCTAGGTTAAAAGAATGAAATTTTGACCTAATTTTCTAATTTTGAATTTAAGCACTTTTTAAATAAAAATGAAAATAATCATTCTTTTCAATTATTCAAATAATCTAACTTGCTTTTCGAATTAAAAATTAAAAAGCTTCTCTCTCATTTAATTAATAACTAAGCTAACATTTATTTTTCACAATATTGACGGGGATAAAATATTTTAATTAAATTAATTCCCAAAATCACTCTTTCACACTAAATCAAAATATATATGAATAAAACTTACTTTTCTAATCAAAATTGATTTTCTTAAATAAGTAAAATTAATCTTTCTTTTCCAAAACGCAAAAGTGATTAGCATATTTCTATTTCAAATAACTTTAAATCTTTCCTTTTTAAAATGCATAAACTAATTAAATTCGTTATTTAAAATTAACCATTAAATTAAACTCGCGACAAACATAAATAAAGCGATCTTTTTTTTAATTAATGATTATTCACATAAAAGAAACTTATTCATTTTAATTCCTCAATTACTAATGCGTAAATGAACACATTAAATCAATTTAAATACTTAGGATAAAGTACTCCATTTTACCACATGCAAGGCACGCAAACCAAGAAAGCAACAATTCACACGACACGCAAACCCATACGAAAAGGAAACAAATGGACCACACACGATGCTCACTTGATCATGGCTAAGGCAAGACGAGGGTTTTATGACCACCTAATCCAAATCCTGAGAATGAAAAAGGTATACTCAACCCTATGAATCCCGATGGAGACAAACCTCGCACCTAGGTGGTATTGTACCTGCAATCTCCTGCAACCATGAGTCACGCAAGCATACATATATATACATATTCAATGAAGGCGTTAGCTTGAGATTTATAACAAAATTAGGGAAACAATTAAACTTACACAAGAATCAATGCGAAAGCACAATAATAGGTATGCACAATATTCATATTATCTAATCTACAACATTACATAACGGTAATTCAACCATTCAAGAATGCCACATAGGAAAAGTCAACAAATTCAAACCAGTGGTACAAGGCTGACTAGGGTAGGGCACTACATTTCTCCCCCCCTAGGCTTCAACTTACTCCTGGAAGTTGCAAGGCTAGACGGAAAACATGCAACACGTATTAGCCCTGAAACTCATTTAACAATTATAAATTTGCACATATGAATCTTTCTGTAAATAAATGAAACATTATTGCTAAAACCTCTATGATTGTCATTATCCATAGGCAAGATACATCTAAAGCCATACACTTCTTTAAAATATTCTTGGTATTATCCACAATCATAGCAGAAAAACAAGAATTTTCTTCCTTTCATTACACCCATCAAAGCATTAAAAGAGGTAAGCATCAATTATCATACTCATTCTACCAAGGAGGTCAAGAAAACATGCTACCATGATCAATCTCTTTTACCATTACATCTTTTTACAAAACTTTATCACATAGAACTAGCTTCAAATATAAGTTTCTACAACCAAGTTAACTTTCAGTAAATAAGAGAAACGTAAATAACTCAATTGTTTACACTTTCTAGGCATAAAAGAACCTTTCCAATGACTATGTCCCATAACATAGTGACAAGTTAACACCATTTGATCCATGATTTCACATAATAACCATCCACATAACTGGAATTGCACAACACAAAAGGCCACATGTGAGCATGTCTAATACTCGGTCAAAGATAACATGCACGATCAACATCTCTATGCCTGATCTCAAAACAAATAACATGATCATAAATATCCAACATCTCACTCCAGGGCTTGATGGTGCTAGGGCACACCATGGTGGTGCTACCTTCCATACAAGACCCTCGTGAACATCCCTTGTTGTGTAAGGTGTTTAGCCTCCAAGAGATGGCCACCACTCATAGGTAGGTAGTGGATCCTAGCTATCTCACAGCCTCACATATCCCCATCCTCAAGGTTCCCTACGTCTACTTCCTTGTATACACTCATCCAAGACCATCTCCTACGTTCTTGGAGAGGAATTCACATTGCAACACAAGACCAGCATATGAAAACAATAAGGATAAACCATTTTAGCCACCAAAGTATAGAATAAAGATAATAAACGTCAATTCCAACAATAAGGCAAGAAAATAATTCCAAAATTTGCAACATCAATTCAAATAAGCAAAAGATTGCAAGATCGTGGCTAAACCTCCAAGGTCAAAATAAAATGAATTGCTAGCCCACAAGGAAATAATAAATAAAAATATCATAAGTGCACATAACATCACTATGTGACTAGCATCTAGCCACCAACGAGGAAGGAAGGAACAATCGTCTAGCTATCACAGTAGCTCATCATGTGGTGTGGCCTAGTCACACATCCTCATGGCATGGTAGTGTACACCTCAGCATCACCCCACATCGCGTCGTCACGGGGCATGGCTCTACCCTATACCTATCAGTAGGCCGCATGGCAACATCTACTACATCTTGCATCGTGTCTCAGCACGGCATGGCAATACTCCAAGCGGAAAGGGCACGAATGGACGTATCCCACATGGCAGTGTACCTCACGGATAAGGGCACGCACAGGTCACACCCCGCTTAGCGACATACCTCTCAGGATACTTGTCGCAAGCTAGAGGTATACATGGCTAGGGTCTACCCACAAGTCTACCAACACTAGTCAATTGGCAGCTCATGTGAAAAATAACATGCCTCTCATGAAGACAAGGCAAAAGATGCTCCAATAAAATCCATCATTATGCTCAAGAACTATCATCTATATGCTCAAAATAAAGGATAGGAATTAGGCTGGCACACATGAACCTTATACATCGGTTCATCACAAGGAGAAGTATTGAGTACACCTATAATATAGTTTCATTACAAAACTATATTTTTCCTCAAAATAGGGAAGTTAAAGTCGCTTCGCGTCGATATTACTCGTACACCATTCCATACTTTTCAAGGAATGATGACTTCTACTACTACCCCTTCACATACTGACTTATCAACAACCCGTGGGTTGGCACTCAGTAAGGGAACAAATAAGCGACATCACATAAATAGTATGGTTTCCCATACTCATAAGCAAACATATCCTCCATGGTTGATTACTTCACCATCCCATGGGCACACATAGCAAGCACAGGTTTCTTACAACACACAAGGTATAGCACCATTACTGGTTTAGTCACATTTACGAGGGTAATTGTTAATACACTATCATCTACTCAAGAAGGGTTTTACCTTTGCTTTCCACATGAATCACTAAATAAAGTTTACTCTAGATACACATACTGAAATTCTTAAGAATTCAAATTTACACAAGGAAATAACGCCATTCTGATATCTTTCTCAAATTCCACTAAGCATTTGCATTCACATTACTAACTATGCAATTTTCTTTTCCAAAGCGAAAACTTTCCTCTTTCAATTAGAAGCCAAAAGCAAACATATAATTTCACATGAGTTATAAAAATTCTTCTTAAATCACTACATTCTTAGTAGCATTTCTAAAAATCTTATGATCTTAGGCAAGGAGAAGGGGAAAGAGAGTTTGAAAATTAAACTATTTCCTACGAATACATAAGATCCACAAGGTCACACTATATGCTCAGACATAAGTCTATCATTTTGTTGCACAGTTTTCATTTCGCTATCTTTTTAGGAGGATGCCCAAAACAACCTAACATGACATTTCCAATTATTATGGTTGCAATAGAATGTTCTAGTTTTCCGAACAAGAAATCAAGTCAGATAATCTTTCAGTAATACAAGACCTCTTGAGAGCACTCGCTATTCTTAATTTAATACGAAAACATATCAAAATTTGCAACCTATCTTTGAAAATCAAAGTATGACAAGAAGGTAAGTGAGGAGCTATCAACTAAATAATACACATTAATGCATACACATCAAACAAGTCTTTCATTCACACTTTCTAAACACAATAAGGCAATTATCTATATCCAAAGGCAAGTTCAAAGGAGCATTGCTAAAAATAGGTCCTCAATCAAACTGGTTTGAAGAAGCACATAAAACAATCTTTCGTGGAACACATTAATACACTCTCAAAGCTATTGTAACATGTTCCATTTTGATACTCCCCTTACAAAAAAGATAATTCCACATAGCAACAATTTACATATTAACGTACATTACTTAAGATAGAATTTAATTATGTTACTCCTACAAGACATATGGAGAATTCTTTAATGTAAAAATACAATTTTTTTCTCAATAACCAATAGTAACCTTCAAACCCAAGCCCTTTATAATCTAAAAACACATAAGTGTTTTAAGGCTCACACAAGGGCTCACGAAATCGCAACCTTTCTCTTGCAATAAGAGAACTCAAATAAGAGATAATTACACATATCAAAATTGTTTTACTTTCTAGAGAGAGAGACAAGAGGAAGGGTGATAATCATTCAATTTGCTACATATTAAGCATTTCATACCTACCACACTAGTCCTTTAAGCAGACAACACTAAGATAGATCATAACTATAACAAGCACATTTCATACTTTTAGTTTCAAGACAACACTAACCAACCCAAATGGATTAGTAAAAAGAGTACACGAATCAAAAGGAAGGTACATATGACTCTCTTTCAAAATAAGAGAAATCGTAGACCAAGACCTCAATAAGAAGACAAAATACATACAATCACTCCCAAGCACCCACATCAAGAAGTTCAAAACAAGGTGTGAACACACGCATTACACCCCAGTTAAGGTCTGCTCAAACACACACCTACAAAAAGGAGGACAAGCATACACATAAGGTCGATACACCACACACCAACTAAGGGAACAAGCGAAACCAAAGATCCTAGTGTTGCGACTTGGCTCTGATACCAAATGTAATGCCCCGCCAGGAAACCCCAAAGGGTTAAAGCTAAAACACTCAAATGGAGTGCACATAATTTATTTTTTGTTTTATCTTTAATACACAACATTAAGATACATTGAGTTATCTTAAAGCTTCGATGACACAGCAGAAGTCTAAACCAACCTAAGGAGTTTCCCAACGTGATTGTGTAACTTAACACCTAACTCAACTCACGACATTTGATCCAATTAAGCAGGATATCTTAATTACATGTTAATACTTGAAACATGGATATAATTTGTTCAGTGAATTAACATTATGGAAATTAGGAAGCATTCATCTATTATGGTTGGAGATGAGGCTAACATGAGGAAATTTACCCAATGATGTTAAAACATAGATAACGTGTAAATTCATCCATTAAGGTTAAAGTATGGTTAGCTTGACAAGTCCATCCATTTTAGTTACAATATAGCTAGCATAATGAAGTTTGTTTATTAAGGTTAAAATGTACATAACCAAATGGGTTCGTCCTTTATAGTTAAAATATAGTTAAAAAGGTGAAGTTCATTTATTTAGATTGAAATGTAAATAACCAATGAGTTCATCCATTATAGTTAACGTAATTGCTAAGAAGATGGAGTTCATTTATTAAGGTTAAAATGTAAAATAACCAAATGAGTTCATCCATTACAATTGAAATATAGCTATTAAGATGAAGTTCATTTATTAAGATTAAAATGTAAATAACTAAATGAATTCATCCAAATTTAGTTAAAATATAGCTATTATGATGTTCATTTATTAAGATAAAAAGGTAAGTATCTAAATGAAGTTCATCCATTAGAATTGCAATTTAGGTAATATGACAAGTTCATCCACTATTCGTTATCCATTCATTACGTTCAAACTTTTCCTTAACCATATACCATGTACCTAATTTCATTACATGCTTTTATTCCATCATAACCTAATGAGTACTTTCCATGCTTAACTTATTTTCATTAACATTAACAAAATACTTCCCATAATCATATCTACAATCTTTTATGATTCTAATAACTGCATTAACAAGATGACTATATACATGCATTCAAAATTTAACTCCATCTAATCCCCATTATACACTTTCATAATGCATCCATACATGCTAGCACTAACTATCAAACATGAGAGACAAAAGCATCACATAACACAGAAATGATATCGGAGTTCACCCCTAGGGGGCTACATCTCCAGGTCTGCTCAACTGCAAGACCCCTCTGGCAATTAATTAAGTTAAGATTACATAAAGTTCATGTCATTTACATTTCTGCCTTTTAGGCTAACACAACCACTATACAACGACCACTTCGGTCAATATATACATAAATGATCCCTACATAGAAACGGATCCAACTGAACACATCAAAAGCAATTACAAAGGTCTCTTGTCTGATGGTACCCTAACTAGGGACTGGACCCACTATGGCCAACCATAGACCCACCAGAGGACAGGGTCCTAACAAGCATATCAAGGTTTTGTTGTATTCTTTAAACAAAAGCAATTACAAAAAAAAATTAAACCTTGCACAAGCAATAACCGGAAAATACAATCTTTTCCCATATTGATTTAAACATTTAGAGGTTGATCAAGTTTTCTAAATGATCTAAGTTGTTTTCGGTTTTCTATCTCATCCAGATCTTGGTCATTCTTGGTTTTCTACTCACTATGTTCATATGCGTCAAGACATAACATAAATACATCCCTACCAGATTTCAACCCAGTTCACATGTATGTAAAGCATTAATTGTCTAAATATGTTATTTAATCCTTAGATTAACATCATTGACATATTGTTTTAGAACCATAATCTAGTCCCCCCTTTTCTAGCAGCACAAATTTACCCTTTACAAAAAGGAATTATACACAAAAAGAAAATAAAGAAATGGGAAAACATTTCCCAATGAATTAAAACTCCCTTGCATATATTTAAAAACAATTTCACCATCCGAAAGTATTAAATAGCACATATATATCTCAATATATACCTAACTTAATAAAAATTATCAACTGAACAACAATTGTTTATTCCTTGGAAATATATGCTATAAAGGGACCAATAATTCATATATAATTAATAATATATATTAATATAAAAATTATCTAAATTAACATATATTTAAAATATACATCAATCCATAATTAATAATTAATATATAATAGTAATATATATTAATTAAAGTTTAATAATAACAAAATATTTAAATTTTAATTTTAATATATTTATATTTTATTTTTTTTGTCAAAACTAAAAAAAATTATTAAATTTAAAATAGAATGGAGGGCGGCAACCCTAGCCGTCGGGCCTGCGGCCACCACGGTGGACGCAAACCCTCGGCCTCCACACAGTGGAGCCGGGGTCTCTGCGGCCGTCGTGGGGGTCGTAGTCCCTTCAGCCTCCACCTTGTGGAGCAGGGAACCTGCGACCACCATGGAGGGCGCAAAGGCTACCTCCACAACTTTGCGGGAGGCGGTAAGGGGAGGGTGTGGGTTGAGCTTTGGCTCCCCTCCCAAAACCCCCAAATTTCCCTTTTTTTTCTATTTTATTTTTTTATTTTTAAAGTTTCGATTTCAATTTTATTTGAATGGAAATGAACAAAATTTCAACAAAAAACGCAAACCCCCATTTCCTTCGTTCACGAGTTCTTAACTATTGGTTATATTTTTTATTTTTTATTTTTATTTTTCCAGAATGATCAAAACAACAAAATGGGGAAATTTTCCCAGCAAGCTCATGATTGTCCAATACTCGAACTTCATATATGCAAGATTTGCTCAAACACAAAACCATTCAGACAATCTTGCCCAAGAACAACCAATATTTTCAAAACTGAAACCCAATTTTTAAGAACATGCATGGAGTTTTGCAACAAGAAATATTCAAGAACAACCCTTTTTTTTTCTTGAAGAGACATACCCAAAATTACAAGAAATCAAGAGATGCATTCAAATCCTACCTCATTTTGCATTCCTGGCAAGATTTTGAAGACAAGCCCAACTTGCAGATGTAGAAAAATCCATCCTTCCAAAATCCCCAATCTCCATCCAAATATTTTTCTTTTCCAAAAATTCAAAACCCCAAAATATTTTTCCACCTAGGTTAAAAGAATGAAATTTTGACCTAATTTTCTAATTTCGAATTTAAGCACTTTTTAAATAAAAATGAAAATAATCATTCTTTTCAATTATTCAAATAATCTAACTTGCTTTTCAAATTAAAAATTAAAAAGCTTCTCTCTCATTTAATTATTAACTAAGCTAACATTTATTTTTCACAATATTGACGGGGATAAAATATTTTAATTAAATTAATTCCCAAAATCACTCTTTCACACTAAATCAAAATATATATGAATAAAACTTACTTTTCTAATCAAAATTGATTTTCTTAAATAAGTAAAATTAATCTTTATTTTCCAAAACGCAAAAGAGATTAACTTGTTTCTATTTCAAATAACTATAAATCTTTCCTTTTTAAAATGCATAAACTAATTAAATTCGTTATTTAAAATTAACCATTAAATTAAACTCACGACAAACATAAATAAAGCGAGCTTTTTTTTTAATTAATGATTTTTCACATAAAAAGAAACTTATTCATTTTAATTCCTCAATTACTAATGCATAAATGAACACATTAAATCAATTTAAATACTTAGGATAAAGTATGCCATTTTACCACACACAGGGCACGCAAACCAAGAAAGCCAACAAATCACACGACACGCAAACCCATACGAAAAGGAAACCGACGGACCATACACGACGCTCACTTGATCATGGCTAAGGCAAGACGAGGGTTTTACAACCACCTAATCCAAATCCTAAGGATGAAAAAGGTATACTCGACCCTGTGAATCCCGATGGAGATGAACCTCGCACCTAGGTGGTATTGAACCTGCAATCTCCTGCAACCATAAGTCATGCAAGCATACATATATATACATATTCAATGAAGGCGTTAGCTCGAGATTTATAACAAGAATTAGGGAAACAATTAAACTTACACAAGAATCGATGCTAAAGCACAATAACAGGTATGCACAATATTCATATTATCTAATCTACAACATTACATAACGGTAATTCAACCATTCAAGAATGCCATATAGGAAAAGTCAACCAAAGTCAAACCGGTGGTACAAGGCTGACTAGGGTAGGGCACTACATTGGGTTTATGAAAGAGGATTTAGTCCTCTGGTATTGATCTTAACCGGAACTGTACTTAGGCATAGGAAATGCTATCTTTGCAATTCATTCATTCTTCCCGATTGTAGTCTGGATTTCTATGTAGTCAGTGAGACTCCTCTTGTGATGAGCAGTGTTCTCTAGGTTGTTGGCCTTCCTGGAAGTGCAGGCCCCTCAATTGTAATTCACATACTTACTGCAGAAGTATTATCTGACTGTGGGTAGGCTTCCCACTGTGTTTTTTCCCTTTACTGGGTTTTCCACGTATAAATCTTGATGTCATGTGGATGGTATTCATTCTCTGGTTATTGCTTATGCTTAATTGTTATATATTATATTTTAGTATTTGGTTTATGCATTCGATTATTGATCTTTTGGGTTCTGATATTAAAGTTTTAATTGCTAAATGTTCTAGTAATCAGAGACAACTGATTCACCACTCCCCTCTCAGTTTTCTTCTGGTTATTTGAATTGTCTAACAGATAGGTCATTTTGCATCTAGATGTACTAAAAGGAATTAAAGATTTGAAGAAAGAGAGAGAAGATCTTTTAAGCCTAACCCTAGATATTAGAACAAGCATAAGTGGAATAGAAATAGAGATAAATCATGTTACTTTGTTGATGAGGAAGGTGTGACTGATTTTGATGATGAATCGACACAAGACTCTGCTAGTGGTTCCGACAATGGAAAGGAATGGGTGTTCCTGGCTATCAAGGAAGATGATCTGATACTAGAAGAGAATCTACCTGAAGAAAAGGGTGTTGCTTATAAAATTAAAGATAAGGATGAATGGGTAATAGACAGTGAATGTTCACATCATATGACTGGAGATAAAAGGAAGTTTCTATCTTTGCAAGAATTTGATGGTGGTTTGGTTAGATTTGGAGATGAAAAATCATGCATGATCAAAGGAAGAGGAACCATATCATTAGATGGTAAGAACAATACTGATAATGTTTATTATATTGAAGGTTTAAGGTATAATCTTTTGAGTGTAGGACAGTTGGTGGATAAGGGATTTCAATTAAAATTCAAAGATGGAAAATGCAAGATCATTAATAGATTTGGATTGGAGATTGCTACTAGTATTCAGACAAAAGGTAATATATTTCATTTGAATTTTGATGAGAAGACATGTTTGATTGCACAAATTGCTGAGAGTTGGCTTTGGCATAAAAGGCTATGTCATGTGAACTTTGATTGCATGGTAAAGATCAATTCAACTAAGGCAATTAGAGATATACCTAAGATTGTAAAGCCCTACAATCTGGTATGTAAAGAATGTCAAATGGGAAAACAAGTCAGAACCTCTTTTAAGAGTATACAAGACAAATCTAATGATGTTCTTGATCTTATTCATACTGATTTGTATGGTCCTGCTAGAATCAAAAAATTTCAAGGTGATAGATATTTTATGCTAATCATTGATAACTATTCTAGAATGATGTGGGTTACTTTTCTAAGGGAGAAATCTGAGGCTTTTGAAAATTTTAAAATATTTAAAGGTAAGGTTGAAACTGACACAGGATTGAAGATTAAGTGCTTAAGGTCATATCATGGTGGAGAATTCACATCCGGTGAGTTTAATAACTTTTGTGAGAAGCATGGCATAAGGAGACAATTTTCTGCTCCCCGGACACCTTAGCAGAATGGAGTTGTGGAAAGAAAGAACAAAACTATCTTGGGTGCTGCTATAACCATGATGATAGAAGCTAGTCTACCTCATATCTACTAGAGAGAAGCAGTGAGCACAACAATTTATACATTCAACAGAGTTCATATCAAACGAGAAACCAGTAAGACACCTTATGAGTTATGGTTTGGTAATACACCTACAGTTAAGTACTTCAGAATCTTTGGTAGTAAATGTTATATCAAGAGAGATGATTTCATTGGAAAGTGTGATCCTAGATGTGATGAGGGAATATTTTGTGGTTGTTCTAATGAAAGCAAAGCATATAGATGTTATAACAAAAGATTGCAGAGAATTGTGGAGAGCACTAATGTCAAGGTGGATGAGCAGAATAGAAGTCAAAACAGAATTTATGAGCAAGAACCAGCAGTGGAAATGATCATAACTGAACCGGTAACACCTTTACCGAAACAAAATGTTGAACCAGTTACTCTGGTAGTATAAAAAAATTCAACAGTAACTGAAGATCAAGGAAAAGAAACAGAGAGTCAGAAGACTCCTAGGTATGTAAGGTTGAATCATTCAAAAGATCAGATCATTGGGGATAAGAACAAAAGAGTGATGACAAGAAGAAGATTGGCAGTTGATGAGGTATGTTTAATCTCTCAAGTTGAAACGGTATCAGTAACTTAAGCATGTAAAGATGAATGTTGGATGAAAGCTATGGAAGAATAATTAGATCAGATAGAAAACAATAACACATGGATTTTAGTTCCTTGACCTAAAAATAAGAATGTTATTGGAACTAAATGGGTTTTTAGGAATAAATTAAATGAAGATGGACAAGTTGTGAGGATTAAAGATAGATTGGTTTGTAAAGGATATTATTAGAAGGAAGGAATTGATTATGGTGAAACCTTTGCACCTGTAGCTAGGATTGAAGCTGTAAGATTATTTCTTGCCTATGTTGCACATAAACACTACAAGCTTTATAATATGTGGGATCTTGATGAGGAAGTTTAGATTGAGCAACTTGATGGCTTTTCACTTTTAGATGATAAAAACATGGTTTGCAGGTTAAAGAAAGTCTTATATGGATTGAAACAGACACCTAGAGCTTGGTATGCAAGGTTGGACAAATATCTTTTAAAACTTGGTTTCACTAAAGGTAATGCTGACAATAATCTATATTATAAAGTCATTGATGATATATACGAATTATTAAGGTCTTTGTTGATGACATCATTTTTGGAGGTGAAGATAAGCTGTGCATGGAATTTTCTAACAATGTGGAAAATGAATTTGAGATGTTTATGATTGGGGAAATCAAATTTTTCTTAGGTTTGTAGATTACTCGGATTGAGAAAGGTATTTTCATCTATTAAACTAAGTATGCTACAGAGTTGTTGAAGAAATTTGGTATGAAAAATTCTAAACTAGTTAGTACTCCTATGGTTACAAGTGAGAAATTGACAAAGAAAGATGAATCAGCACCGGTAAATCCTTCAAGATACAAGTCTATGATTGGAGGTCTACTATATTTGACCCAGAATAGACCAGATATAATTAATGTAGTTTCATCAAGTTATCAAAGTGATCCTAGAGAAAATCATGAGAGTGCGGTGAAAAGGATTTTTAGGTACTTACAAGGAACATCTGAATATGGTTTGTGCTATCCTAAAGATGATGAATTTACTTTATGTGCATATATAGATGCAAATTGAGCAAGTGATGTTGATGACCAGAAGAGTACTTCTGGTGGAGCTTTCTTTCTTGGAAATAAACTTTTTTCATGGATCATCAAGAAACAGTCATGTACTTCCTTATCTAATACTGAAACTAAGTATGTTGCTGCTACTACTAACTGTACACAAGTTCTATGGATGAAGCAAATGTTAAACGACATAAAAGTGCATTGCAATGAATCGGTAGTTGTTCACTGTCGTAACTTTTCTGCTATAGACATATCAAAGAATCTGGTATTCCACTCTAAGACAAATCACATATCTATCAAGTATAAATTTTTGAGGGAAAAGGTGGAAGAAAATGAAGTTAGATTGGTTTATGTGAACACTAAAGAGCAGATTGCAGACATCTTCACTAAACCTTTGCCTAAAGAATCATTTGAGTACCTCAGAGATAGATTAGGGGTTTTTGCCCCTCCAACAGATTACTGATTGATGCTATTTGGCATTAGTCCGGTATGTATTATTAGAGTTATTATTCATTCTGAATTGATGTGGTGATGCTACTACTCAGGGGGAGTAGTTAGTCTTGTGATTCAGTGGTTTATGATTTTGCTTTGATATTTATGTCAGATCTTTGGCATTGATGTCAAAGGGGGAGAGATATTCATGTGAAAAACTTAAGGATTTATATACATTAGGGGGAGAAATTTGCAGAACTTAACTTTGATATCATCTACAGGGAGAGTATGAATCAAAACTTCATTTCTATATTCTTGTGTGGGAGATTTGTTTGGCATTTCTCGGCACTTGGATGTTTTTCACATCTAGTGTTGCCATGAATGCCAAAGGAGGAGATTGTTGGCAATTTGGAGGAATTTATTATGTATTGCAATGATGTTTTTCCATTGATGTCAACACTAGTTGCTTTGGCTATTTACCGGTATCCGATTGGTTCCAATAGGATGATTGGTTTCTAGTTGGTAAGATCATGTTGATCTGGTATACTCTGGTATGCTTTGGCCTATGGAATTGGCTTAGATCTACTATTCATGCTATTCAAATATATGTTCAGTCATTTGGTATTGATCTAGTGATCGGATGCTATCTTATATGCTGGTAAGCTTGGTTTATTGATCCAGTGAGGGTTTCACCGGTAGAGTTTTGTTGAAGATATTTTGATACTATGCATAAGTGGTGTTGGTGTAGATTCTAGTAGGTTCTTAGGATGCTGATGGTTATCATGTTCGTGTTCTAGTTGATCGGTGGTGTTGCATTTAGCACCAAACCTATCCTATGCTATCTAGGTTATGGACGGACTTAATGTAACATGTTGTTGGGACTTCTTGATGTGTTTTGGGGATGACTTTTGGGTTGGATGATATTTGTTTGGCCTCAGGCCGACATGTTTTTTAATTATGTAATAGATTTTATTGTTTGGGTGGCCAACCTAATTGTTTAAGGTCGAGGGTTTGTATATATATGTGTACGATCTCATTGTAGATCATAGTATGCAAGTGAATAATGTAATAATCATTCATGCAGAGGATTCGGTCGATCATAGGTGATCAAGTTGGGTTTATGCAAGAGGTTTAAGACCTCTGGTATTGAGCTTAACCAGAACTGTACTCAGGCATAGGAGATGCTATTATTGCAGTTCATTCTTCCTTTTGGATTGTAGTCTAGATTTCTTATGTAGTCAGTGAGACTCCTTTTGTAATGAGCAGTGTGCTCTAGGTTGTTGGCCTACTTGCAAGTGCAGGCCCCTCAATTTGTAATCACATACTTACTATAGAAGTATTATCTGATTGTGGGTAGGCTTCCCACCATGGTTTTTCCCTTTACCGGGTTTTCCACATACAAATCCTGGTGTCATGTGGATGGTAACTATTCTCTAATTATTGGTTGTGCTTAATTGTATATTTGTTATTTTGATAATTGGTTTATGTATTCTAGTATTGATCTTATGTGTTCTGGTAATAAAGTTTTAAATTCTTAATGTTCTGGTAATCTGGTGACAACTAATTCACCCCTCCCCCTCAGTTGTCCTTTGGTTATTTGAACTGTCTAATAGTTTATCTATTTTCAGGGTCATTTTCAAGGAAGGGTTGGGTTTGCACCAGATCAAAGGGACAATTATATTTAGTGTCTTGAGCAGAATTAGCAGCAAGGACACAATCCAGGTCTCTTGGGAGCTCAATTATCTAATCTATCGGTGGCCAACCAGAAGCAATTTTTCATCTTAGCAACAATAATTTGCACTTTTGCAGCAAGTATATACATTTTCCTAAGGAAATTTATTGCACTTTCTTATGTGAATTTGAATCCTCTTAGTAAATGTGTTAAATTGTCAAAAATACAATTATTATACCTCTTGGGATTTCAACCACCTTCAAATCCTCCACTAGGTTCATGTACCTCTTAGACTACTAATGAACACTGCCCCATTCATGGAATGCTCTTATATTTCCTTGTGGATGACCTCAAATCCTTGTAGCCATGTTTTCTTCATTGATTACCTTAGATCATGACTAAGTTTATTACCTTAGATCATGACTAAGTTTATTATTTTGGACTATGATGTTCCTTTGGACTGTATTTTTTGTTGCAAATAGTTTAATATGTTGGATATTTTTGACAAGATACTTTAGTTTTACCCTTAAATACAAGGCATTTAGATGCTCAAAACTTGTCTAGTAATATTGATTCAAATCAGTTACAAGGACCAGCTCAAGAAAATGAAAAACCACTTCAAAAAAATCACCTCAATCAACTTGGATGAATATGCAAAAGATTTCTATATGTCATCAAAAAAACCTTATTTAAAGAAAACACCTCTCCAATGAAATGCTACTGACAACAACATATGTACTCTACTTATAATTTATATCCCCAATACAATGTAAGTTGATGGAAATTTGTTAATACATGTTTACAACATTTGTAAATACAATTTAGTATCTCTTCTCTCCAGTTTACAACAATTGAACTGTTGCAATTGCGGGGATCTTTTCACACAACTTCTGGGTGATTGCAATATGCACAGTCATAACTCCAGTTGTTGGGCTACCAATTTTGACCTTCACTATTGGTTCATCAATCTTGAACAATTCTAGCTCCCCACCTCTAGTACCAACAAGATATGGGGTTATTTCTTTAAGTACTTGCAATCAGGAATTCAGTTAGCTAATAAAGATGGAAAGGGGAAATTATCTATGAGTTGTTCTTTCCATTATTGATTTGACATTAACCTAGAAAGACCACAACTACTGTGCATGATAAACTCTACTTGTTTGCATCAAATTATTTTAGTTGATTAAACTTGAGTTGACTGAGCCTCTCTATTAGATGTGGAATATCAAGGCAATAAAATTATTGCATAATTACCACTTCGCTATCTTTATCCCCTAAATTAGCTTTGAATTCATGATTGTCTTGTAGCTATTATATAACATCAATTTGCATCAATATTCATCCTCCAAGAGTCCATCAAATTCATGCTTCCAAACATCTTTCAAATCTATCCCAGTTGTGACAGTTTTGATAGACCTACACTCTATTACTCATAAGTTTCAAACAAGAACACATTAGAAAAATCTCTCTGGTGAGAATGTAGAAAACTAGGTTTACAAACAGATATAAAAAAAAAATAAAGATCCAACAGTTCAATCAAAAGTTATTCCCTTTGTACAGAGACAAATTTTGATTGTCATAGAAGACCAAGTAAAATGTAAGTTCAATGCGCCTAGGGCATCATCTTTCTCCTAGAATACAAAACCATTCAATCTAAAATTGGATTATTTAGAAAGAGAATTCAAAATACAAGTATATTCTAAAGTTATAATATTTTTTTATGGTTAAAAATAAAGTTATGATTAAACCTTTCTTACTAACCCTGACACAGAGTGTTTCAAGGTAGTGTTAGAAAAAAATGTTCAAACTTCCTTCATTCTTCATGGCCAAAGTTATGATCACATCCAAAACAAATTTAATTCAATTGGCAAAAACTCCAAATAAGTTTCAATCCTTGGTCAATACATTCATCCATCCAAAAATTCTAAAGAACAACAATACCACATGACTGTTGTAGAAGACAGATATGAGTTCTTACACAAAACTTTGATTCCATTCATTAAAAATTCAATCAAATACATAACAAATGATCCATGACTAGTTTAACATGTTCCTTACTTCCTTTACAATCATCAAATGATATATTACATTCATATTTGTGTTCCATCTACCATGACTATCAACAATATTGCAGAATTTGTATGACAGTCAGAGGTGTGAAGGATGTAACTCTTCCAAACCTTTCCTCCAACTTGACACACACCCAATGCTCTACCAAAAAATGGTTTTTATAGCCTTCTTACTGGTTCTAACTACTCCAACTGTCTCATGATTGAATACATGACCTTTGACAACTTTAAACAAAATGTTAGCAACTTTTGCAAAGTTGCACTCTTACAACTTGTGACATTTTTAACCTTTCAATATAAATGACCTCAAAACCTTATATGAACACTTTTAACACATCAAAATGGACTATAAATGACCATTTACAACATTCTTACCCTTCCTAGGGCATATTTGCATGATTTGACCACTTTACCAATTCAGGACCTTAATTGTACAACTTGACAACTTTTACAAATGGCTTTACTTAGCCTTGCATAATGAATCAAATGGACTCAAAATATATTGAAATGACCATATAAACTCAAACATAAGTGAAATTACTCATGACATGTTTTTTAACCTCCTGGTACTAGGTGCTCTTGCACCACATACTCTTGGGAGTGTTAGGACTGCACTTATAATACATCTTACAATGTATTTATAATCCTTGGCTCTCTATCAGAACAAACTGTCCTCCCCTGCACTGTCACAAGAAATACTATATCACTGCAGTCTTGTAATCATGGTTTCTTTATATTATATGTCTTCATGCATTAACTAGTAGAAGCCTTCTCAAGTGAGAACAAAAGATAGAAATTTAAGATAAAATAATGCAATCAGAAAGCTTGTATCCAAACATCGATTCTTGCCCAGTTCATTTAGACTAAGAAAACAAAAGTAAAAATCACGTACTTTCCTCAGTGTTACAATAACCACAAATATCACAGGTGGAAGCCATAATTATCACTTCCTTGAAGTATGGAATATCTAAAATTGTATCAGGATCAGACAAGCTTGTTCCAAACTTAACATTCATGACCAACTCCAAACACATTCAATGTCAATGTCTATGGTATTTTTATTCACTGAGTCTCTTATTAAAAGAAGCAGCAACAAAAAACTCTATTAAATAAAATTTCAATACAACTCTTGCAATTTAATTTATGTTCAGTCTCTTATAACTTTGTGCTTTGTTCTTTGCCACCCACTTTCCTTTCCTTCTTTCCTTCTTTCCACCACTCTCAAATTAGGTTAAAAAAGGATCATATAGAGGCCTTTTTTGGGCTGCTAAAAGTAGAATTTATAACTACTTTACAAGATAATTAAATGCCTGGATTAGCATCTAAAATAAGATGGGCAATGTAACTTCCAGTTTCTTCTATTAAATGCTCAAGTTGTATGAAAAAAATTTAGGTTCAAGATTGTTTATGGCTTGTAAGTATCCTGAAGCTTTGTATATGATTCTGAATCTTGTCACCCAAGATTTTAGATGAAAAAGCATCCTTCACAATAAAAAATAGGCTCAAAGATCAATCTCAAGCATACTGATGATACAAGCAAATAAATATACAAAGACATAAATATAGATGGATGGTTGAATGTATGACAAGGGCTAACTATTATAACAATTTACTCATCCCTTGTATTTTGTTACAACTTATAACAACATTCAGTACTATTTTGAGAAAAGGATACTCTTAGGTTCAATTTCATTATGAGGATAAATTTTAATGATTTAGACTATTGTGCACAACAAAACCTCACCTGAATGTTCTTGCAATTGTGTTTTTATTGGGGTTATATGTGAAGGAGTTTGAATGCTTTAATATTGCCACTGATTGTGTAATGATGACATTTTAACTTGTCACTTGATTATTTGATGTAAATTTACTCATGCCATCAATGTATGAGAAAAATCAGCTACTACCAATATGTGACCCTCTTTCTCAACATTTTGGTGTCTTTCTACTCCTTGATTGCATACTTTTTCACTAGTTTATGACAAATCTATAGCAGCAAGTAGTAAAACCCATATCGGTGTATCACTTGAGAAGCTTTAAGGAAAATGAGAATCTCACGTTGGTTCTCAAGTCAATAGATTGGAAGTTTCTATGGAAGTGCCAATCCCTATCTCCGAAATCTCCCAATTGATTTGGCCAACTTGTAGAGTGCAACTATGAGGTCGCTAGCTCTCTCGCTTTAGGCTCTGCAAGACCTAGGCAGGTATACCTATTAGCCAACAACAGATTTAATGTTCTTCCTAAATAGTTTTCCTACTACTTGAGTGGCACTTTCTTTCAAGGTAAGATTGTAGGTGAGTTCAAGATTGTTGTTGTGAAAGCTATTTGATCTATGCTTTCCTTCTACTCCTACTCAAAATAACTTACAAAGTAAATCTCAAGATACTTTAAGGGAAAGGGAAATTATATAAAGAATTTTTATTGACCAGTGCCTTAATTTGATTGGGTTACAAAGTTAATTGCTTTGTGGGGATTCATGTATAACTCTTATGAGACAATTTTTAAACCCTCAATTTGCAGTGGGTCTGTCAATTGTTTTGTCTCTGAGTGCTTGTATATAAATTTCACCAGTTTTAATCTGCTTAATTGAGTTTAAATTTTATTTGCAAAAGACCAATCAAGCAATAATGAAAGGAAACTATCTATTTCACATTAATATTGTTTCTTCAACTTCAAACTGATTTCATCCACAGCTACACCAGAGAATTAAAGCAACCTTGCTAATTTTCTAGAAATATCATAGAGAACAGATACCCAAAGAAATCTTAATTCACAACTCATGCAAATGAAAGCAAACTGCTATATATATTAACTTCAAAATATTTCACACAAATGTAGTCTCTGAAAAATCTTTCACTGTAGTACTAAAAGGTTACTCCCCTTCTTTTTTCCAAAAATCTAACCTCCCTTATATATGAGAGTTACAAGTCCTTTTGGAACGAAAGGGCACACCCCTCCCAAATTAACAATCACAGTTTGTTAAATTTAAACATAAACAAATTAAGCATTCCCACATGATTAATATAATCACCATTCTTGTAATCCCGGAATTCAAAAGTCCATCTCCTCATTGTATTCTCCATTATGTATGATCTTTTAATCACATTGATCACATACAAAGACAAGTCCTCGTCTTCATCTACACGTCCTCTGGACCTACTCATGAATTCTATCAACTCACATCACCAATCCTCTAGTGACATGACCTCTCCATCACAAAGTACTGCTAGTAATCAAATAGATTGTTCATTTTCAAGGAACTGGATGGTATTCCTCAATTTGTCTCCAAATTCATCATGAGCTTTGAGCAAATTCTTTGCTTCATTTTTATCTTCTGGGGTGATGGAGCCATGTGTTGCCATGATTTCTTGTATCTATTCCTACAATCTTGTATGATCCATATGGGCTTTGATGGTGTCAGTATACATTTTCCAGAATTCTTCAAAATATTTCAACATAATTTTAAAATGGGCGTCAACTATATCGTCAGCCAACTTGATGGTGCGGTCCTTAGAAGCCTTGAGTAACATTCCTCCCATTTCACTTTGATACCTCTAGTAGCTTGCATCCTGAATTTCCTCAAGAAGATTAGTGGCAGATTCATAGGGAGTAAACCCAACCTCATTACTCTTTCGGGATGATTCCAACTGCAATGCTCGATCTTTCTAGTGTTGCTTTTCCTCTTCTGCTTTTCGATACAGACCCTTCATAATCTGGTTCTCCCTAACCAACAATTCAACTTGATCATTGTTGATTTTGGCAACATCTAAGTTCAATTGGGTTGTAATCCTAGAATCAGTCTTTCCATTTTGGTGGATCGTTAGGTGTCCAAATGCTTTGTCTGTATCCACTAATAACGGTCTCTTATTTCTAGGATATAAAGCCCACAACAACAATTCCTTTTATTCTGGATCATATCCCAATCCCATGAAAATTTTATCCACTTCCTCTGTCAATAACTGTATGTCACTGTGTTGGCTTCTTCTAAAACTATTGAACAAAATGGCAGCTTTCATTTCCCACCCAGGGTAGATTATCACACCTGCTTCTTTGAGGAGCCTTCTTCCCTTTTTCGGGGTCATTTCTCTCTTTTCAACATCAATTGCTTCCTGCAATAACCGCAAGGTGTCCTCTTCTGACATATTTTCCATTTGTTGTCTCATATTTTGACCTTTATACTGATATAGGAAAGTTTCAAATTTAGGTGTAGTGATAAATTCCTGCTCCGATACAAATTTTTCATGCTTGAGGATCCTAACATCATCAATTTCCATTCACAAATGTGTCCTGTAGCTAAATCCATGGGATGGTCAAGACCAAACGCTAGGGGTAGTACATCTTCCTCTATGTCACCAAATTTGGTAGTGGTGGCAAGGGATGGGTGAGCAAGGGGACTGGTCTCCCTTGGATCTTTGGTCTTTTCTCTAAAAACATACAATGGCACTCCATCTAGGATTTCCAATTCATGAGACATCAATTTGTTTGCCCTATTCATAGGGTCTTCAATTCCTTCTACAACTTCCTTATTGATTTTTTCCCTTCTTAATTTCCACTCATATGCCTTGGCAACTTTGTCATATGTCAATCTCTTCTTAAGTGCCTCCTCTCTTTCAATGTTTCTGATGAAGTCATCAATCACCATTGGCACATGATCTATACCCTTCAATTTCTACAATTTTCTAGCTTTCTGCATATATCCTTGTAGATCAATGTTTGGCCTGGGGTCACCCTCTGCCAAATGGAAGTACTCCAATTTATCATGCAGTAGACCATAGCTCTTTGAACTCTTAATAATGAAATCAAAAAAAGATAACAAACCAAGAACGATTGATTGTTTCCTGTGATCCATAAGTTTCCTTGCACTAGCTATTGAAAGTTACCTGATAATCTCCAAATAGGTTATTCTGTCAGGGATTGTCATATGTAATAGGTAAGGCTCTCCTTCAAACCCGTATACCCCAATTTGAGTGTAATCCAAGAATTAATACCCATCCCCCCAATTATGGGGGATACCACATTCTACATCAAACTCCTAGGGTCTAAGGAACCTTTTAATTTGAGGGGTAAGAGAAAAATCACATGGGTATCCAAGTAGTTTGTACAACGGCTTCACAAAGTATTCTTCAAAGTGTATATATTGGCTATTGATATATCTTTGGTCCCAAGCCAATAACCACAGTTGTATTGGCTTTCAGACTCCTGCCTTGTCATATTCCCTAAGAGACAGACCTTCAGTCCACAATCCTATATCTTGTCTGGCATAAAGCAACATGTGCATAAGATGAGAATAATATCTGAAATTCACATTAACCCTGTCCATTTTCAACTTCTCCAATCAATGATTGATAGCATAAGCAAGGTAAGTAGCATAGTCAAAAGTCCTTGGGTCTTTTGACTGAATGTCAACACAGATCACCATAGCAACAATGTCCATTAATGGGGAAGCTTCTACACCCAACACTTGTGTAGCACAATAATAAGTGAGCTTGAAATAAGGGAAAAACAACTTGACATCAAATGGGGCCTTATCTATGTCTGCAAACATGGTCATGGCTCCTTCAGTTTTTTATCTATGCGGGGGAAGTCTCCAATGTTTGTATGTTCTCTCCATATTCAAATACTCATGTACTAGTTTACCAAGGTCGGCATCCTCCTCATGCCCCCACTCTAAATTAAAAACTTGCTCAATGTACTCTTTTGTGACCGACAGCAAGGGATTTTCTTTGTAATCACATATGGTTTGTGTCTGAGGGTTATACTAGTCTACCAATGTTACCATTATTTTTGCATTCACAAAAACATTAGGCACCAAGGGTCTCCCTAGGTTTAGCTTCCAAATGTTACAGACTGTCTTGACTATGAACCTCCTAGAGTAACTGAAAATGAACAATTCATGCCCTCGAATTTCAGTCCAAATGTTTCCTAAATTCTCAAATTTATCTTCTAGTCCCTCATCGTTCCTTCTAATTTTCCTAGAATGGTGATTAGAAAGCGGGAATTGGTCTATGATGTCTTAGTCTAGAGGTCGGCCTTCCCTTTTCTGTCATTTAGGTTTCTCTTCTTTGAGTTCAGAGGGGTCTGTGTTTTTCTTTGTTTTACCCTTCCTAGATGACGAAGCTTCCATGTTTATACTTTCAACTCAAATAAGAGAGGATACTTTAATAAAAAACTTATGGTTTTACTTCTTTCTGCAAGACTTTTGTTGCCCCCACTGCACCGATTCCTTCTCTCCTTGGCTGCTTTATTCACCTGAGCAATTTTGGTATGCAAGCAACTTGATGCCTTTTGTTACTGAAACGGTCATTAAGGAGTGCATTTTGAATTTATGGTGATGTGACCTTCTTAGATTCGTGTGATATTTCTCGACATATTGATTGTGCTTTTTTGCCAACCTATGTTTTTCAAGGCACCAACATACCACATTTCCGGACGGAATTCCTTTCGATGAGTATTTTATAATTTTCATCGCAGCTCTTTCATGCCTATTTTAGTGAAACATTCCATGTCGATAACTCCCTTCTTGTGTTCTTCGATGCCCAGGTATCGATATCGTCATTGGGGACTCATTAATGTTTTGATGAGATTTTTCTTTCCCTCAAGAGTTCGTAACTCCTCCTGATGTTCACCTTTCATCGACAATCTTATTTCGGTAGGCCACTCTTTAGTTTTAACAATAGTGTGGTTTTGATGAAACTTCATGTTTCACTATGGTCTTTAGTGTTCCACTCGATGACTTATCTTCATCGAAACACTTTGTTTCGATAGGATTTCGTCTAGTTTCATCGATCTCAAGCTTTCGATGAACTTCAGTGTCGCCCAATCCTTCTTTGGTCTCTTCAATATGTATCTTTTCACCAAAATTTCTTTTAGGTGTGGTTTTAACCGGTATTTTATGTTTCAGTGAGAATGCCAAGGATTCCGTCGACATGTTAGTAGTAAATGGACTTCAATGAAACCTAGCAAGATCTCTTCTTAATCTTGAGCTATATTTTGGTGAGTGTTTTCTTTTGAGTTGGGTGAACACCAGGCCTTTTCATCGAAATATTTATTTTGGTAGAAGAAGGGAGGGTCCCTTAGACACTTTTTGTTATGTTATTTTTTGTAACAAAACTTATGTAGCTTCTATACAAGGGCTTGGTGATGACAATGTGAAAAGTAAATAATCTATGGTCATAACAGCTTCATTGAAGATTCTAATGTCAAAGAACCAGCATGTTGAGCACCAGTTGACAACAGCCTTCAAAGATGATCTCTGCAGATGATTTTATATGACACGCCTAGAGTGATACAAAAGAAAGTGCACAAGTTAGATTCGATGATGATGAAGAATGTGTATATGGAAAACATAGGTGCAAAATATGTTTTGATAGTTGTTGATGCTTGCAAGATTCTAGAAAAGGTATGTGTTCTTTGTATATGTTGGCACATTGAAAATAAATTGTGAGTTGATATTGGTTTTAATTGATTTGAAGGTTTCCATGGAGATTGATAGCTTGTTCGGAAGATATATTTTGCAGACAAAGGAAAGACCGCCAACATTGCTGGAATTGAACAAGGACCTTATAAAACTTGGTGAAATTGCACAGAAAGTAGAGGTAAACATCTATGTTCACAATGGTACAAAGTTACAAACACAAATATTGCTTGTGTAATTTGTACTTTCTATATTTAGCTCCAAATATGGGAATTTGTTTTAGGTGATAATTTTTCCATTTTATTTGCATATATGTTGTCCATATGTTATAACCAACAAACAAAGTGTTTTTCTACCTCATAGTCATGTGTAGATCATATTCTGCCTGTAAGTGCCAAATATGGTGATGGGGTAGAGGATGTGAAGAATTGGATTGTTTTCAAACTGCCACATGGATCATCATATTATCCTAAGGTGAGTGAATCTTTTAGAAGAAATGTTCATATTGCTTACCTTTGAATGAAATTTGAAATGTTTTGATTCATTCAAATTGTGCAATTCTTTTTTCAGAGATAAACCAAGAGCATAAAATAACATAGAATACATTAGGTCTGAAAAGATTTAATATCTTTCTTGATGTTTTCTTGACACTAGTATTTTAGATATTATATATACATGTTACATTCACTATCTTTATGAATTCAAAATATTACAAGTCTTTGATGGATCAAAAAAAAATTGGGGGTTGGGTTCATTTTGTGTTAATGAATACAATAACATATAAAAATAAAAAATATATACATTTTTGCAGTATTAATTTAGTATTGGTATTCTCTTTTGCTATTTGTCTCATATTTTCAAGCCTATAAGACATCATCCATTCCTCTGTCCTATTACTATATTTGTCTTTGGTCTTTTATTGATTAGGTTTTTTTGTGAGTTCTAGGAGTTTTCTTGTTGTCTTTATGACCAAGAATTAAACTTATCTCAGCCTTTCAAGGTCTTTTCTATGTTCACTACCAAAAATATTATTTTCATTATTGCCCTATTGACTATATTTTCTCCTAAACAATCGTTGTAATGACTATTTTGACCCTGGACACTACTTTTGCCTTAAAGATTCAAGATTTTCTATACAAGATTGTCGATATTGCTTTATGACCAAACAAATTTTGATTTTCTTTTGATGCTTCGGGTATGATGCAAAGATGCCTCATACATGTGCATTTAGATGTATGACTGTATAATCTCTTAGTAACACATGTATCATGTGGTTCTCAAACTATTATTTGAGATATTGAAAAGGATAATATCGATCATTAACTATATATATCATTGTTGTGACTTCAGAAAAGCATTTGATGATTATTATGTATAAACATAATGCTTTACTCTCTATTACAAATGCATACATGCCTGTTTTGGCTATTCAATTCCTTTCAATCTTGATGAAGACTGTTAATTCTTATATGAACAATGTCACTGTGTTGCTCTTTGGTGCATTTTGATGATGTCAATGTTTGATTTCTTATGATAGCCTGACTTTTATGAAATGTTCAGATAATGATAATGACATTATTGACATCTCTCATTAATATTTTTTTTCTTCTATTTCCTTGTCAATAACATGTTTAAAATCTAAATTTTAGAGGTTGCACTTATTGAATGTTTTCCATCAACACCCTTATGCTTCTCTGTTTTAAATGTTGCTCACTCATTAAATAAAATATCTATATAAAGATTTGATCTCTTTGATCCTCTGTCTCAAGATAAATGACTACTTATGAAATCTCTCTGTGATCTTTAATTTGTCCTAAACTATGACTGAATTTCTCCTTTACATCTTTGACTGAGAAAGGTTCTTTGTATATCTTTGATGACTCCATGGTTGTGAAAATCTCTTTCTTTGGACCCTTTCGAACTGGTGAAGGGTTCTCAAAATCCGTGAACTGGGTTTTCACAAAGTTTTCTGGGTTTTTGCGTTTTTAGGTTTTCTAAATTATGTGAAAATTTTAAAAATACTGGCTTCTGGATTTTTGAGAATAGATCAAAACAACGTGACTGAAATTTCTGAGTTTTTTATCTTTTTGTGCCCAATCTAAGTATCATGATTGCATTATTCTCTTAATTTTTGTAACCCTATATCAATTGGGCTATTCACTTTCTTTCACAATTATTGAATGAACTTTCAGACTGATTTACCCCTGCTCCAAGACTTCTTCGAGTTTCTGACTTTGTGGATAGCTATTTGAGATGCATAAGTCTTTATTATTCATTTGTGTGATTCTCTGCTAATGATTAAATCATCATGTGTTTTCTTATAATTCAAAAATGTTTTGGGTGCTCTATTCTTTACATTATAACACAATTTCAGTTGTTTTCATGACCTTTGGACCATCTCACAATTTGTATCAAATCATATTCTATATATCACTATATTTCCTTGTTTTTTAAAAAAGTTTATCTTTATTCAAACTTTGAAATTCATATTTGCTTCATGATACTTGTGATGCTATGAAATCTCTGTATTCCTCATTTAGGTCAATTATAATGCCTTGTGGTTTATGAAACTTTCATGTGTGAGGTTGCCCTGTATATTATCTTATTATTCATATCAAAACTTGAGTGCCCTTACTGTTAAGTGCTCTGCTTAATATGCTGCTTTGAAACCTTCTTTGTCGCATTTTATTGATTCTTTGTAATGCCCCTTTTGGTTGTGGATTGTCATAATGGGCTGCCACCTTTAGTTAATTATATCACCAGAAAATGCATTTGTTGATATTGGTTGTCATTGTCCTTTGCATACAAAACACCAAATTTGTAAGTGATGTAGATATTGTTGGAATGTGAAGTCCAAATTGGACTCTTAGCTAGCAATGGTTGAGTCATCATGGCTATCTTAGCTAGCAGTGGTTGCGTCATCATGGATAGTCCACTAGTGCGTAACGAGGTGCTCGTTGTTAGGCGACACGCCGAAGGCGTCCTGTCGGGAGGAGCAAATTTTTTTGATACTTACTATAAATAGAAAGTTTTGTTAATAAAATTTCTATAAATAGTAATTTCAAAATGTGTTTTACATGTAGTTGTGCGAGTCATACTTACTATATTTAGTAAGTTGTATTCAAGTAGGACTCTGCAACTTGGTTGTTTTAGGCTGCTCGAAGTCATGTTTTGATAGATAGTTTTGAGATTGTTGTAACTCTGTAATTCCTGAGAATCAATATGAAAGACAAAATTTGCTCATGGTTTTTTACTGGTATATTTTTACCAGGTTTTTCCATGTAAATCTATGTGCTATGCGCTATTGTTCTTCTTTGCAAATTTTCTGCACTTGGTATTTTTCCCACAATTGGTATTAGGGCATAGGTTATTTGTGTAGAAGTTGTTTGTTTTTAGAAGTGAGCAATGGAAGGAAATAGTGTTACTAGATTTGAGATACATAAGTTTGATGGTTCAAATTTTTCTCTATGGAAGCTTAAGATTCAAGCTTTGTTGGTGAAGGATGGACGTGACATAGCTCTTAAAGGAGTATCATCAAAACCTGCAAATATGAGCACAAGAGATTGGAATACCATGGATAGCGTGGCTAGAGAAACAATCCAATTATCTCTAGTAGATTCAGTTTTGTTCAATGTTGTAGAGGAGAAATATGCTCATGACTTGTGGAATAAGCTTGCAAAGATGTATGAGACGAAGTCATTAGCAAAAAAAATTCTTCTGAGGAGACAATTGTATAATTTGAGGATGCGTGACAATTCATCTATCACAAAGCATCTGAATGATTTCAACACACTAACAAGAAAATTGGCTTCAGTGGGTGTGAAAATCGATGAAGAAGATAAGGTAGCAATATTACTTTGCTCCTTGCCAGATAGTTGGTATCAGTTAGTTATGGCTCTCAGTAATTCTGCACCGAGTGGGAAGCTGGTCTTTGAGGATGTCGTGGTTGCTTTAATGTCTAAAGATTCAAGGCGGAAGACATCTCAAGGATCTTCTTATAATGAAGCCCTTATTGCAAGAGGTGGAACTCGGGAAAGAGAAAATACTAAGCGTGGACAAACCAGGTCCAAATCAAAGGGGCGAAAAAGGGTGAAATGTTGGAACTGTGGCAAGAATGGACATGTCAAGAAGGATTGTAGGCTACCAAAAGAAACTAAGGAGAATCCTATTACACCTGCATCTGAGGAAAACATTGCTAAATTTCAGATACCATTGGAAGATTGAGAGGTATTAACTGCTAATTTGAGAAGTTCTTTACTTCATGTTTGGATTCTTGATTTTGGTGCTTCCTTTCATATGACACCACACAGAGATTGGTTTACTTCTTATCAATCTTGTGATGGTGGTATGGTCTACATGGGAAATGACAACCCATGTGAAGTTATTGGTGAAGGAGAGGTAAGAATCAAGATGTTTGATGGAATAGTTAGAACTATTCAACATGTTAGGCATGTACCCGATTTAAAGAAAAATTTACTTTCACTTGGAGTGTTTGATGAACAAGGTTATAGATTTAGTGGTAAAAACAATTGTCTCAAGGTAACAAAGGGAGTTTTGGTTGTACTAAATGGAGAGAAGGTTGGCAATCTCTATAGGTTAGTTGAACAAACTAGCATTGGAGAGGTTGTTGTGGTATTTGATGTAGAGATGGACTCATTATCAACCTAGCATCAAAGGCTAGGCCATATGAGTGAACGAGGTCTCAAGGTACTGCTAGATAGAAATCTTCTCTCAGGTGCAAAATCTAAAGATTTAAGTCTTTGTGAACATTATTTTTTTGGAGAACAGAATAGACTGAGTTTTTCTAGAAGTACTACCAGAAGAAAAGATGTATTAAATCTAATTCATTCAAATACTTGGGAAGCTCTTGTAACATCTATTGGAGGTTCATCATATTTTGTTTCATTTATAGATGATTATTCCCGTAAGGTGTGGATTTATCTTCTCAAGAAGAAATCTGAAGTGTTTTCTTGTTTTAAGAGGTTTAGAGCTCTGGTAGAGAATCAAAATGGTAAGACAATAAAATGTCTTAGAACCGATAATGGAGGTGAGTTTTGTTCAGCAGAATTTAATCAATTTTGCAGTGAGCATGGAATTGCAAGGCAGTTGACGGTTGCTAGGACACCACAACAAAATGGTGTTGCTAAACGCATGAACCATACAATCATGGAGCGAGCCAGATGCATGTTGAGTACTGCTGCTTTGGAGCAAAAATTTTGGGGTGAGGTTGTAAATACAAATTTTTTCCCGATCAATAGATCTCCCACTACTGCTTTTGATAATAAAATTCCACAAGAAATATGGAAGGTAAACCAATTGATTACTCATTCCTCCATATTTTTGGTTGCAATTCTTATGTACATTATCCTAAAGAGAATAGAAATAAGTTGGACAATAAGTCCACAAAAATGTATTTTTATTGGCTATGTAGAAGGTACAAAGGGGTACAAATTGTGGGATATTGCTGCCCACAAAATTATTGTTAGTCGAGATGTGTATTTTAATGAAAATTCAATGCAAAGAGGTAAAGAACAACAAGGTATGGAAGTTATTCTAGTAGAAGTTGAAAAACATGATGATCATCTAGATGTGCTTTATGAAGAACAACCAGATGCAGAGCAACTAGATGAAGATCAACCAGAAGAACAATAACCAGTTGAGCCACAGGGTGAATCATCACCTGTTTTAAGAAGATCTAGTAGAGTAATCAAACCACCTGTAAGGTATTCTCTTGTAATTTTGCTTATGCATTACTTACTAATGTTGGTGAACCTAGTTCATATCAGGAGGCTTGTGAAGCTAAATGTACAAGCAAATGGAGAGTTGCTATGGAAGAGGAGATGGAAGCTCTGCATAAGAACAAAACATGGGAGCTTGTGCCATTGCCTAAGGGGGAAAAATCTATTGGGAACAAGTGGTTCTTCAAGTTGAAGAGAGATTTAAATGATAATTTGGAGAGATATAAAGCTCGGTTGGTGACCAAGGGGTATGCACATAAATCTGGTATTGATTTTGATGAAATTTTTTCACTTGTTGTACGGTTAAGTATTGTTAGAGTTGTTTTAGCTCTTGTTGCTAGTATTGATTTGGAGTTAGAACAGTTAGATGTAAAAACAACCTTCCTGCATGGTGATCTCTTTGAGGAGATTTATATGCAAAATCCAAGAGGTTTTGAGGAAAGAGGCAATGAGAATCTTATTTGTAGGCTAAGAAAATCATTGTATGGTTTGAAACAGGCGCCAAGGTGTTGGTACAAGCAGTTTGATTCCTTCATGTTGAGTTTGGGTTTTAGTAGATGTGAGGCTGATCATTGTGCCTATTTTCAAAGGTATGATGATGATAGTTTTATTACTCTACTACTATATGTTGATGATATGTTGGTAGTAGGTCCCGGCATGTATAAAATCATCCATTTGAAAACTCAGCTTGCTAGGGATTTTGAGATGGACTTAGGCAGTGCAAATCAGATTCTTGGAATGAGGATACATAGAGACAAAAACAATAGGAAATTATGGTTGTCACATAAAACTTATGTGGAGAAGGTTTTGCAGCGCTTCAATAAGCAGAAAGCACAGCCAATTAGTACTCCATTTCATGTTCATATTAAATTGTCTTCAGAACATTGCCCTAGCATAGAAGCAAAGAAGACATAGATGTCTCATGTACCGTACTCATCAGTAGTAGGAAGTCTTATGTTCACCATGGTGTGCACCAAACCAAACATTGCACAAGTAGTGGGAGTTGTCAATAGGTACATGGTGAATCTTGGTACTTATCATTGGACAACTGTGAAGTGGATTCTCAGATATTTGAGAGGCACTTCAGATGCTACTATTTGTTATAGTGGGAGTAGTCTTTAAGTTAATGGGTATGTGGATGCAGAATTTGGTGGAGACAAAGATAAGAGAAAGTCTACAATAGGTTATGTTTTCTCTTTAGCTGGAGGTGTGTTTAGTTGGGTGTCAAATTTGCGGGAAGTGGTGGAATTGTCTACTACTGAGGCAGAATATATGACAGCAACACAAGCTAGCAAGGAGGCAATTTGGCTTCATAGACTTTTGGGTGAATTGCAAGTGAAGCAAGATAACATGGTACTGCATTATGATAGTCAAAGTGCTTTACACTTGGCATGAAACTCAGCTTACCATTCCAGAACAAAGCATATTGATATTCAATATCACTTTGTTCGTGAAGTGGTGGAAGGAGAACAAATCTCTTGAGCCAAGATTCACACTGATGTAAACCCTGCAAATATTATGACGAAACCTATTAGTAGAGAGAAGTTCATTTGGTGCAGAACTTCTCTTGGTCTGCAAATTATGTGATGATAGGCAACATTGGCAATGGTCTTTCAGTAGAGGAATTATTCAGAGTTTCAAATTTGACTTCAAGTGGGAGAACGTTGGAATGTGAAGTCCAAATTGGACTCTTACCTAGCAGTGGTTGACTCATCATGGCTATCTTAGCTAGAAGTGGTTGCGTCATCATGGATAGTCTTGTCGCAAGGCGCAATTTTTTTTGAGACTTATTATAAATAGAAAGTTTTTTTAATAAACTTTCTATAAATAGTAATTTTGACATGTGTTTTACATGCAGTTGTGCGAGTCATACTTACTATATTTAGTAAGTTGTATTCAAGTAGGACTCTTCAAATCGGTTGTTTTAGGTGCTCAAAATCATATTTTGATAGATAGTTTTGAGATTGTTGTAACTCTATAATTCCTGAGAATCAATACAAAAAACAAAATTTGCTCATGGTTTTTTACTGGTATATTTTTACCAAGTTTTTCCACCTAAATCTATGTGTTATGTGCTATTGTTCTTCTTTGAAAATTTTATGCACTTGGTATTTTTCCCATAGATACTCCTTGGGTGTTGCTACCAGTGTTTATGTTCCTTGTGCATCTTGCATTTGAACTCACTTCTCATGGCTCAAGAGTATCATTGCTGCTTCGAAATCTATACTTTATGATACTTGATGCATCATTGCCATGATATGGATATCATATTTGGTTCTCTCTGTCGTTGCTCCCCTTGCAAAACTCACATGTTGTTGTCATTCATATGATGATACTAGTCACTTGTTGACTACTGAGTGCATCTAAATCTATGTTGTATATGTTGTCATTGAATGGAATCATATTATGTCATTGAATGACAGCATGTAGGATCATGGGTTGATGTACTTGCTACTTAATAGCTGATTAATGTCACCTTGTGAATTGACATATATGTTGATGTCAACCCCTTTGAGATCCCATTTAAACCCACATACATGATGAACATGAATTGAAAACCTGTATCTGCACATGAAACAAACAAGTTAGATAAAAACATGGTTCTTGTAACTATCTCATGGTACCTTTTCTGTACCGATCTAATGTTTTGCATTGAAACTAATATATGCTAGTTGTATACATATGTTTTGATATTCTTATGTAGATAGGCTATGCATTCTAATGAATTTGAGTGTGACAATGTTGTTATCCTCATTTCTCTAACACCTTTTTTTTCAAATCTCTTGCAAGTATTGATGAACTAGGAGCGGAGAGAGTTGAAGACAGATGAATAGCTAAAGATCAACCACTCCTTCAAGCTTGGTCTTGTCATTCTAGGCAATGACAGGTCACTCTATTGCCATTCTCATTCCTTTCATTTGTTTATATAGCTTAGTTGTATAAGTGTATCAGAATGTATGTCTATAGCTTAGTTGGCTATTCCCAAGGCTTGTGTGGGACACTTTGCACATTCTTGTAAATAAAATAGTCATTTCTATGCAGTCTTTTGTTGGTGTTTATTGACAGCATTTACATGATGAAATATACTTCAATTTTGAAATCATAATGTGCATAAATAAAGAACTTGTAAAAAAAATTGTGTATACCTTTCTCCATTTGCAATGTATAAGGCCTTATTAGGCCACCAAAATTTGACTATAGTTAAATTTAGGTAACATTAATATTTTTATTTTCTTTTATGTTTTAGTTCAAGTTTAATATTATGTCATTTTTGCATTATTAAATTTATGGTATTTAATAAATTATTCATGTCATGACTATACTACCAATTAATGGAAACCAGTAAATAAAAATGACAATACACTACCAATGGACAGAAATGGGTGAAACAAATGACTAAATATACTACCAATTGATGACCATTAATTGTTAGAATGACTAAATAAATGACCAGATAACAACAATCAATGAATAAATTAATGATTAATTATATGACTAAATTAGTTACTAAATATATGACTAAATTAGTGTCTATCATGACTAAATAAATGACTAGATAACAACAATCAATGACTAAATTAGTGATTAAATAAATGACTAAATTAGTGACTATCATGACTAAATTAATGATTAGATAACAACAACTAATGACTAAATTAGTGACTAAATCAATGACTAAATCGATGACTAAATCGATGACCAAATCGATGACCAAATTGATCAATCAAAACAACCAATGGTCACGTGACCAAATTGATTTATGACCAGCAATAAACTACCAGTGGTCACGAGATCAAATTTAATCATTTATCTACAATTTTTGGTAGTTTGTTTAGTCATATATTGTTGTTTTTGTACTAGTGATTTGATACATTATAGCAAAAAATATTTGTAGAAAGGAAATGTTCTAGCTTTGTATTCCAAAATGGCTCCTATTACATACTACTTCTCAAAAAATGTTTGAATCCCTTTCACTCTGGCCTTGATTTCCCTTTTATAATCACAAGGGAAAAAAACAAGCTTTAGGCTGAGTGTGACAGATGTCAAATTTTCATTAGTTACATTTTACAAAATGCTACAAAGTAGCTTCAAATCAGCCTTGCGTGCAAATCCTCATGGTCCATTAATTGCAAATATCTGCAAGGGTTGCATCTAGGAACTGGAGCTAAATCTCTGATGAATTCATTAAGTGGTCCCTTTTGTACATGTACTTTCTACAGTAGGAACTTGGATCCTGGAGCCAGAGCAAGTACACTAGGACAGGTACGAGGTATTTGAATGCTCCAATCAACATGTCCAAAATTGGAGACTTGCATAGAAAAGATAAAAAGAAGCATCCCCAAAGGGACACAACCTTAATTACTCCTCTTCCTCGGGTTGGTCTTCCTCCAAAGTGAAGTACTTCTTGTGCTAGTATCAATTTCATTAGCTGGCCAGACAAAAGATCTCAAGTTTTGTAATTTGTTCATTGCATCTTTTGTCCTATGGGATGGCACAATAGTTATTTCCAAGATGAATTTATGATATAGAGAGTCCACATTGATGATTTTATCAATGATCAAATGATATGCATTCTCTTGATTGGGCTCATTAGTCAATGCTCCTAAGACTGCATTAATTGCTTCCTTGAAATCCTCCTTCCATCTGACAAAATCCTTCACCTGCCCATTTTCTGTCAAAATTGTGGGAATATCCCTTTTGTAGGCCTCTAAATGACCCAATCTTATTATCCAGTGTTTTTCTCTCTTCTTCCACATGGGGGAGTTCCTTGATTAACAGATTGTAGTTTTTCCACGTTACCCTCACATTTTGGGGTCCCTTGGGATCATTCTTAATCGCAAGAAGAATTTCCTTCACATGTTGTGCTTTTGGAAACCAAATAACCTTGATTGGTTGAAAAAATGAAAGAGTATCATCTAATTGTTCACCTAATTGTGACACCAAAGAATAAGAAGCATGCACCTCATCTAACTTGCTCAAAAGTCTATTTGAAATCTACAAAATTGTTAATTTCATGATTTCAAAATATTTTTCTCTGCTTCTTCTTCGCCTTTTGTAATTCTTCCTTTAATTTTTTCAACTCCTCTGGATTGGGCCCTGTTGAAGATGATGCATTCCTCTTTTCCAAATCACCCTTTAATTTTACATTTTCAATAAAGAGTTTACTATGGTCATCATTGAGAGCAACATGTAGTACCTTAATCCTCTCATGCCTCTTTTCTTGCTCCTCTATAGCTAATTGTTCTACCCCCTGCAAGACCAAAGTTTTATTTGTGTTTGGGGCCTTAGACCATATTGCAAATTCCTTTATATTGGGGTTAACCCCTGACCCATGCTCCCCAAACTCTTGTGCATACATCGAGTCCTCCTGCCTCATCACTTGGTTTAGAATAAAAATCCTTTCTAGAACCCACCCTGGCATGAGTAGCATACCACTATTCCTTCCCATCTCTCTAGCCTCTTGAGGAGTACATATAATGTTATCCTTGTCAGAATTTTGTATTTCCTCTTCAAATAAAGTTTTGAACTTTTCCCGCAGCCAAAAAGATTTGAATTCAGGTGTGTTGATGAAATCATCATCAGACATGAATTTTTTAGAGGCAATTATCCTTTCATCTGTAACCTCATTCTTTAGAATAACACTAGGGATGTTTCCCCTATCCAAGTCCATCAAAACTTCAGCTACCTCATCCTCTCTAAAGGCTTCATGAGGAAGGGAAGGTGATGGCACGCCTATATCAAATTTCTTCTTTGATTACATCTATAAAATCTGATATTTTTGTCTTCCCCCTCTCAACTCTTCTTATCGCCTCTATAGTAGGTTGCCCATCCTTTTGAGGACCCTATTGGGGGGCAGGGGGGGGATCTTGTGATGATCCTTCTACCAAAATTGTATTTCCCTTAGGCTTAGGGGCAGCTGGTGGAATATCTACAGGCCTTTCTTCTAGTGCCCTTTTTAGCTCCCTAGCTTGTCTCTGAGCCAATTCTTTTGCTATTATCTCATCAAAACTCCCAACTTTTCTTGACATTCTAGCAAAGTTGTTTTAAATGTTTGCACAACATCTGGAGAACTCAGGGTCTTCCTCTTTTCTTTCTATCTCTAGCATGTTTAAGTACTCCCACTTCTTTCTCCTTTGGAGGGCCTCAGCAGGGCCAACATTTCTAATTAAATCTTCCCTCTCATCATAACAATGAAAGAAGCCCTTTATTTTTAATTTACTAGTTCTTATATCATTGATGTAACCTTCAAGGTCAAAATTTTGTGTTTGGCTTACCTTCAGATGGTACGTGTTTACTAAGAAGCTTTGCACCATTTCTAGGGTGTCACACCTGTGGGGGCGGGAAAAGCGAGATTGGGTGACTAGGACCTAATCCCACTTTTGCCAACACATTGGGAACATGAAAGAGCCTAGGGAGATAGCTCACTTTGGCTACTTCTTGTGAGAAAGAGATATCTAAGGGTTATTTGTTATGGTTTCTATTCCTCTTGTTGCAAATGATGAGAAAAACTAGGGTTTGAATGATCAACTAGACTAGGAGATAAATAAACAAGCATAAATGAACTCAGAATTGCACAAACTTGCAGATCTGAAACTGAGATATTGAATGCATGAAAGGGGGAGGATTATAGATGTGTACTTGATGTTGCAAAATTGACCTGGACCATGGTGCCATGCCATTGTCCTATTTTTGCAGACAGGAGGCTGCAACTGAGACAATGCAAATTGGAGGTCTTGAGTCTCCAACCTGTCGAATTTGATTGCAAAATGGAGGGACCAGGGTGCCACGCCCCTACCCTTGACATATTTCTACACTTCTGAGTGGTGTTGATGCCTTTTCCAAATCTGAAACTACCTCTGGATGCCTGTTTTTGCACCTGCAACTGAAAAGGGAAGGTTTGGGTGGCTATATAGGGTTTTGCCTTAGTCAAACCCCTATGTTGGGGATATCCACCTCCATAAATAGCTGATAATGTACTAAAAATGTGTGTGCTAGAACCTTGTGTGTATGCAAGATCCTAAAATGTAAGAAACTGGAGCTACCCTATGCATGAGAGTAAACCCTAAATGTAAATGTGAATGTAAATAACAGTGGTTCAAACGAAATATGCTAAATGATATAAAGCATGAATGTAAATATGCAAATTGATGTAAAGAAACTCATACAAAGACGTGAAAATAACATGAAAATGTACCAATCCCCAAGGGAGAGATATTGCCACAAGATCTCCTACTATTCTTCAATGTCTTCAAGGCTCCTAATTGATGATGAATGCTTAATGAAATGTTGTTGAATGTTGTTGAATGTTGTTGAAGAATTCACATAGGCTTCTCTTTCACTACATAAAAGGCTCCTTATGCTTGCTTGGTTGAAAACTCCCTTAGATTAGACAAATCTTAGTTGCCTTTAAATGAAGAAAGAGAACTCTTATGTATGAAACCCTAGATCTGAATTTCAACTTAATTATGCCTTTAGGCCGACCTAGGAATTGAATTTCTTGCCAATCTCTTGGGGTTAAGCATTATAATATCATAGAATTGTGCTCTCGAAATTTCGGGAAAAAACCCAAGGGCCATGTGCACTCCCGCCACAGTTCGACCACCTTTTCACCAAATGTTCAGGGCCGTTAGATATGGTGATATTAGAGTGAATCCCAAAGTTACAACTGATTTTGAGGTGTTTTGATATGTGAAATTGGGCCTTAAAGGTCAAAATGGGACATAATTAGGGTTTATGATTAAATGATTTATTGGAGGAATAAAATAAAAAGGGGCACACTTAGGGTATAGGACCCAATTATATAATGTGTGAAGTGATGAAATATGACTTTAGATTTAATTAAATTAATTAATTAAATGCTTAAAGGGAAATTAGAAATGCAAGATGCAAGACACACTAAGGCGGGTGCTAAAGTGTGAAATTGTACCACCCTAGCAAGGGTGTACAATTTACGACACTGCAACACCATACTTTGAACTCTTCATACACAGTCAACCTAGGAAGATGTTTCCCCTTCTTCTTTGTTCTAATTTTTTCCTTCTCCATCCACATCAATTGCCACATCAATTCTATGAAAGCAAGCCTTGGAGAAACTGTAACTGGTAAGATATGAGGTGCTTGGTTGCACCCATACACTCTAATTATTGTAAAGTTGGAATAAAAGAAGAAATCACCAAAATTATGAGAAAATGCTCCCTTGGGGTACACAAGATTCTTTTCCCTTGCACTCCTTACCCTCAAAATTTTAATTATGTCCTATGGGAGCCTCAACAGAGTGACTCCACACATTCCTAAGACCCTGATGACAAAACAATCGAAGAACATTTTGTAGTCCCCATACTTGGACCCTTTGTCCCAAACTTGGGTCCATCTCTGAATCGGCCACTCTATACCTGTTCTTGGATCAAAGATCTTCACCTGCAAATGATCCTCCCATTCAGTTTTTTTCTGATAAAGAATTAAGTGACACAACAAAGAATAGTGCTTGAAGTTCAGGCCTGTCTTGAGATCTTTTGCATTTATTAGCTCCTCATGCATCTTTTCTTGGATGATTGTAGCAAAATCATACAATTCACTAGTATGTGAATGTTGAATTTTCGAATCCATCGTCATGTATTTTATAGGCATTACAGTTGACCCACAATCCTCACCCAAGATCTGGCATAGGGCATAATATGTCTTATTAAAATAATCTTCAATAGAATTCAGACTGAAGGGCTCCTTTTCAGATTCCAGAATGTAACTCTTCCCACCTCTAAATAATTTCTTCATAAAAAAAGGCAATATCTTCTCTCTGTAAGTATTTTTCTTGGTGGTATACTCCCTTATCAATATATTTTTATCAATGCCCTTGAGGGCACTCCTATCCAAGTGAAAACATTAGATTATATCTTCTCTAGTTACATCGACCAAGACATGGCCGCTTACGATTCTTACTATCATGCTCTGAGGGTTATATTTCTTGCCAATCTCTTTGATTAACAATGGTTCAACAAATGCATTTGGGACCACAAATTTTCCTAAATTTAAATTCTAGGGGTTTGATACTAGGACAAGGTTATCCCTATTTCCATAGAAATATTAAAAAATATCCCAGCCCCTATCATTTGTGTATGCATCTTTGCAACCAGATTCATGGTCATTAAATGCAGTTCTGAAAATTTCCTGCATTGTTGAACCCCTAAACAACTCTAAAAGGTCTTGATGGAGACTTCTAGTTTCTCTCTTTTGTCTTTGCTCCATTTCTTCTATTTGTTTCTCCACCTCCCTTGAAACTTCCTCTGCAATTTTTCCAGGGGCTGTAGTTTTTGCAGGGGCAAGTGGGGTAGGAGCCTATGTAGGTTTCTCCTCTTGAGTAGAGGATTCCTCTTCCTCAGTAGAAGCTTGGTTAGATTTCTTAGCAGCCTAAGGAGCAGCCCTTTTGGTAGGGGCTCTCTTCTTCTTTTGCTTAGGGGTTTTCTCCTACAGGTTAGGTTTTTCAACTTGAGAGCCTTTGGCAGCAGGAGGATCCTATGCGGATGATGCTGCAACATAAACCTTGGTGGAAGCCCTCCTTCTCTTTGGGGTCGGCTTCCTAGTCTTTAGGGCAGGGCCAAGGTCATAAGATGATTCATCATCTGACACGACTACAATGATTTTCTTTGGTGCCCTCTTTCTTTTGGATTGAGGAGGATTTTCCTTTAGTGGAATACTCGACTCGTCCTCAGATGGCAGCCATGGAGTAGCAGCGAGGATTGGTTCAAGAGAGGTCTATGGGGTAACTGGTGGGGTCTTCTCAACAACTGGTGCATTTTCAATCTCAGGCATGGGGTGGACCATAGTAATTAAGATGGCATAAGTGACTTCGAGCATTGAAGAGCCTGCTCCCGCTCTGGGAGCCTTTTTAGTAGATGAGGATAGGGAATTCTTTGTGGGGGAAGCCATTGTGAAATTCTTAAGCAAGAAAATGCAGTGAAAACTGAACAAACAAACCCTTCCTGCACAACTGGTGCAAGAAACATAGTATTCACTCAATAGAACCCTCCCACACAATCAAAACACCTTTCAGAATGTAAATAATTATCTCAAGAGTGACTTACTAGTTTCTCAGGTGCTGCTTGATAATGTTGAATACTTGGGGAGTACTTTGGTTTGCTTTTTCTCTCTCTTCAATCGATCTACGATTGATTTGGTTATTTCTTGAATGTAGGGTGTGTAACAATGTCCTTCAAGTTTTCTTTTATGGCACACAGATGACTCACCATTAATTCCTACGTGCATGGTGTAGCTGGCTGGTGGCTTCAAAATTTGAATTCCATCATTGATCATCAGATGAAAGGTTGAGATTGTACTTTGACATCCTTTGACTACTAACATGGCATGCCATAAATCATCTTCAACCACCCTCAATTATGCTTTGATTATGAAAGCATCCCCATCCTTTTGTTTTTCATCCCTGCGGGATAACGGGAAGCCCATATTCTTCCTTTCTAGTTACACCACATTACTTTCCATAAGCCTTTGTTACCTATGCGGGACAAATCCTTCTTTGTTCTTCAGCACTCTCCTTTATCCTGCAAGACACTTATCTCAAAGGGTTGGTCCTTCATTATTGCACTCATCTTTCACCATCGCGGGATAAGCAGTCCATTATTTTTCACCCTCTCATTACCCCGCATTGTCATAGGCAATTTGATTTCACCCTTGTGGGGTAAGCTCCTGCATGTCTACAAAAGTCTTTCATTATCCCGCATGACACGAGCCTCTCTTTCTTTTCACTTATTTCAACTGTTGTGGGGTAAATTATTCTTTTCGTCTTCCCCCCCCCGCATCGCACTATGAATGTGCCTTTGACTTGTGCAAGATAAGCCTCTACAATATGTTGCCATATTCCCCCTTATCCCGCAGGACACTATTTATTTCTTAGCTTCGCTCGGTAATGCACATCCTTCCTTAGCCATGTGGGATAAGGAAGGTTTTTTGCTTCCCCTATCTAATTAGCCTACATCATTGTTTTTGCCTACCATAAAACCCTGCAGGGTAGCTCTTCCTTTAGACTCTCAGAGTATCCCACTATCTCGCATGATTTCTTTGCTACTTCATTACTTCTATCTATGCATCCATATGCTTTTCCGCTTATACTGTTGTGTAGGATAGCTTTCTCTCTTGTCTCTTCAAGTGTCCATTTAGCCTACATGGGTGAGTTCTGGATCATAACAACTCTGGAGGGTAACTCTTTCTTTCGACACTGCTTTCTGTTATCCCACATGAGTGATCTTTTAAGTGCAAAGGTCGTGCAAGGCATCTTTCCCTTTAGCAAGGATGCTTCCTTCTATCCCGCATGGCTAAGATGTCGGAGCTAACACTTAAGTGGGATCCTTTTTGCACGTGGTAACTTATGAAGGGTAAGGGGATCATGGTATGGGGCATGCCTAGAGCACTTAGACTTATGTTTTTAAAATGCACAAGCAAAACATAAGACTCTTGGATTTTTATTTTTTTTAAGCAACCGACCCAATAAATAAAACCTAATACACGGGGTCGATAGAGACATGGCCTAAGGCCCTTTCGAGAGCAACTTAGAACATAGAGACTGGCTATCAACAATCAATGGAAAATTAAAACAAAGTCAAGGACAAAGCAAAGGACACGCTAGACAACTCAAACCCTAGTAAAACCCTAACACCATGGCTTTTTAAGAAGCAAATTTTAGCACTCCTAACATCTTCATTTGTCTTGAGCCAAATATTCTTTAGGAGTGTAACTCATGTCTTAAGTGTCACCATATTCCTTGTAAGGAACATTAGAATGTAACACATTTCCTTTGCACGTATGTGCTCACCTCTTGTCATGAGGAATAGCACATAGACACACATTAATGCAAGGTGGAAAATATTGAGGCTTGGAGCTAGACAAATTACTTTTATTCTCTTTTTTACAAAATAGGCACTCTCCTTCCCTTTCTTTAAGTTTGGTACGTAGTTATCTTGTTATTTTTTGAAACTATCATTTTTTTAATAGAGGGATTGTAAGCATTATAAGATTTCAAGTGTCATCTTCATTAATACATATGAGAGTTTCTTCTACAAAATAGTTTTCCTACTTCATAAATATTGTCTCAAATTTGTTGTGGTATGATCTTATTTCATTTTTGACAATTTATTTTAAGTTATTTATGTTTCTTGGATTAATGTTTTCCTCTATGAGAAAACTTCAAAGATAGCAAAGTCAACTTCATATAATGATTATCTCAAAAGTTTGTTGATTATATCACACAAGATATTACTAATCCTTGTATTTTGATGCTACATGTGGACTCTAGCAAAGGAAATGGATGCTTCAGTCAATGTAAAAGAGGTAGTAAAGGATTTATGACTTGACCCAAGAAATTTGTTGGATGTAGAATTGTGTTTAATGTTGCTCAGTGTGAATGGTGCTTTTATGTTATCCATTGTGGCAAGTAATTTTCTCCTACATTCATATGTTTATGACTTGGGGAAAAGGAGGGAGAAACTAATAAAAACACTATGGATGATATGCACCTTTTGTTTCAATTTTTGAAAAAGATTTCAAGGGTCTATATGAGATTGTTGCATGCCTGGACCTAAAATTATCTCTTGTAGCAATGATAGAAGAGGTGTGTTGCCAACCTAAGAGGAGTCTATTCAAATTATTATAATTAAGGATTCGTGGTGGTTTGAGGATTGTATATATATAATTTTGGACATGGTTTGGGATGACCTACATAATTTGTCACCCTTACCCTAGCAAATTCTAACTCTAAGAAAGTGTAGGGCCATTGTGATTTTTCTTCTCCCATAGCCAACATAAAGAACATAAGCTTATGTGATTAAATATAAAATAAAGTTTGAATAATATTTAAGTTTTGGGTCTTTGTGAGAATTGAGTACTAGATTGTGATGGTAGAGCATTATACCAAAGATGATTACATTCTAATAAATTTATATGGTTACAATAATATTGTGTTGTGATGCTAATTTTTTTCTAAGTCTTGTGTGCCTTATCCAAGTTACTATAAGACAAATATATATATATATATATACCTACTCTAGAATTCAATAGCTATTTATATCCTTGTGTAGTTAGAAATTTTCCCACCAACCTCATAATAAAATTAAAAAATCAACAATCAGGATATGAACTAAGCATTTTTTTCATTTGGTAGAACCCATATTTTCTTAGCCTCCACTAGGAGGAGAAAAAACAAAATCCTATATCCTCAAAGGACTTTCTTTGGCCTTGCATTTTAGATCAAACAAGTCTGAAGAGTCAATGCTTAGGTGATAAGTAGTAGATGAAGAAAAGAACTCTAGGACTAACACACTATAGCGAAAATGTATATGTTTGAGGCTACTCATATTTTAACACAATAGTATGACTATGTGCAAACCCAAAAACTTATTTGGTTTGATGTAATTTTTGTTTGTACGAGAGGATTATCTTTGTCGGAAAGTAGTTTCTTTTATTTATATGGTATAAGTGGGGATTTGGTATGATTAAGATGAGATATAGCAGATTTTTTTCTTTGACAAGCAAGCCTTCCAACTTTATACCTCTAGGCTACAACCAACCTACACTCCCTCTACTCGGACTTCTTCATTTAATTCCTTTTGAACTAAATAATGTGTTTTGCCTCTCCCCCACAAGGAAGTTTTACCTTGGGTGGGGTTGGACACTCGTGGAGAGAATGGATGGCCAACTTCTGTTGGTGGTGGTGGTTGGCCAAACTCTTCCAAGGGTTTTCCCCATTTAGCTCTAGCTATTTCGCTTGTTTGTGATACTAAAGATAAAGAGGAAGGAGAAGTTGCTACTAACAAGGGATGGTCTATGCTTGACATCACTTCAGACCCTACTCATGTATGGGGTAAGTCAGATGATCCCCCTCCACTGCCTTTTAGGGCTGCTCTCACTACTTAAGCAGATAGTTTTTTATGGTCTTTTACTCTTCAGGCTCTACTTGATATTATTGTTATGATTTTTTGTTGGTATTTTGGATATGTTGATATGGTTTTGTCATTGATTTCAACACTTGTCAGCACTTTTCAACCTTATCAGCACTTGGAGATATTTGGTTATGTTCACCGACAAGTCAGAGACTTATGCACAGTCACCAATATTTGGTTCACCGGCAGGTTATATTGTTCATCGGCACTTGGAATGACTTGGAGACTACTTGGTTATGTTGAAGACATTATTTGATCACTTGGTTTTGGCGATTTGGTTATTGGTCTATTCGGGTTTGCATATTTGTTGTTACCGGCAAATAGGTCCAGGTTATGCACCGGCAAAATATCTATTCCAAATCAGCACAACACTTATAGAGATGATTTGTTATTATTGTAAATGCATTGAGCCGACATGATGCATCGCTTATTGATTCATTTGTAATTGATTTTATTGTAATATCTTTTAGTGAGCCGACCTATTCAATTGGTCTTAGGTTATGGTATAAATGTAAGATCTCATTTGTGAGATTGATATGCAATTGGAAAAAGGATTGTAATAAGGTATATGTGAAAGTAAGCAGAGCTATACACGCAGACATCATTTGAAGATTGAAGGAAGGTTTTTGTGAAGGCATATCAGAGCTAAATCGGTACTGAATCCAACATATGAACATGCTATTTTATGCAGTATATTATCATTGGATTTAACCATCCAATTGTAGTTAGTGTGACTCCCATTTTGTGATTGAGCAGTGAGCTCTAGGCAGCTGGCCTTTCTGCATGTGCAGACTCCATATTGTATACACATATTATTTGCAGTAGTATCATTTGATTGTGGGTAAGGTTTCCCACCGTGGTTTTTCCCCTTACAAGGTTAACACATACAAATATTTGTGTTATGTGTTGTGGATGTTATTGTCTTTCTATTTCATGCATTAATCTTTACCGGTACTGCAATTAACTGATAAAACTGTCTACCGGCATAAAGTTTGGTTTACCGACACTAAGCATTCAATTTTGGTTAAGTTAATTTTTGTTGAATTTATTGGACAACTGATTCACCCCCCCCCCCCTCTCAGTTGTCTTCGGGACCTAACAATTGGTATCAAAGCTTAGTCCTCTTTTTGCAGAAGTTTAACAGCTTGAGGAGATCCAATGCTTCTAACTATTTCAGGAAGGACAGTCTGAAACTTGATGGAACCAACTATGGCATATGGAAGATCAGGATGGAGACACGTTTGAATTGCATTGGAAAGGACATATGGGATGTTACAAAGAATGGTTATACTTGGCTAAAGATGAGAAAAATGATTGCAAAGCAAGAGAAGCACTTTTGAGTGCATTATCAAATCAACAAGTCATGGGATTATCAGATAGATCTACTGCTAAAGCTATTTGGGACAAATTGGAAACATTGAATGAAGGAGATTCCACAGTCAAAATTGCAAAACTTGAATGCTTCCGGGTCAGGTATGAAAATTTGATAATGGAAGAAGATGAAAGAATTTTTGCTTTTATGGAAAGAGTAAATGAAATTGTTTTGGGTATACAATGTTGTGGAGGAACCTTAAGTGAAGATGAGATTGTTTCTAAAGTTTAAGAGCATTGCCACCGGCATATAAAATGAAAGTTACTGCTATAAATGAATTAAGAACAATGCCTAATGCATCAGTATCTAGAGACACCTTGGTTGGAAAACTTTCAGCTTTTGAACTTGAGGAATTTGGTCCAGTTGCTACTATTAAGACATATCTAGCTTTCAAAGCATCATCATCATCTCCAACATCATCATCATCATCTGAGAAATCTAATTGGAAAGCCTTTTATGCAAGAGAACTTGAAGAAATCAAAAAGGAGAATGAAGAACTAGAAGAGCTTGAAGCACTATTTGCAAGGAAAATGCCTAAAGGTCCAGTTGGAAGTAAGTATGAAGGTAAAGCACCATTTAAATGTTTTAACTGTAATAAGATTGGTCATATGGCTTCTAGATGTCCTGATAGACATGCAAGACTAAGAGAAGAAGCTAAAAGAACATATAAGTCTAACCCTGATTATCAGAGATACAAGTTTAAGAAGAATAGAGACAAATCTTGTTATTATGCTAATGAAGGAGTTACTGATGATTCTGATGAGCAACTAATAGACAATGGATGGGAATTTGTTGCGATAACAGATGATCAACTGACACCTACTGTTCAACCAGTAGAGTAGGCCCTGGCAGCTAAAGTTGAAGATAAAGATGAATGGATTATTGATTCGGGATGTTCACATCACATGACTGGTGATAAGAGTAAATTCTTAACCTTTCAGGATTACAATGGAGGTCTAGTGAGATTTGGAGATGATAAAGCTTGTATGATCAAAGGAAAAGGAACTATATCTTTTGATGGTAAGCATAATAATGATAATGTTTACTATGTTGAAGGTATAATCTTTTGAGTGTTGGTCAATTAGTTGAGAAAGGATTTCCGTTACAATTCAAAAATGGTAAATGCAAAATCTTAAACAAAACTGGTTTGGAAATTGCAACCGGTAATCAGACTAGAGGTAATATCTTTCATTTGAATAACAATGAGAAAGCATGTTTGATTGCACATATTGATGAAAGTTGGTTATGGCATAAGAGACTTTGTCATGTAAATTTTGATTGCATTGTGAAAATCAGTACAACTAAGGCAGTAAGAGATTTACCTAAGATTGTTAAACCTCACAATCCGGTATGTAAGGAATGTCAATTTGGAAAGCAAGTTAGAGCACCTTTCAAGAGTATTCGAGAGAAATCTAACAATGTTCTTGATTTAATTTATACTAATTTATGTGGTCCAGCAAGAACTCGAAGTATACAAGGAGATAGGTATTTTATGCTAATCATTGATAACTATTCTAGAATGTGTTGGGTTACTTTTCTCAGGGAGAAATCTGAAGCATTTGGGAAATTCAAATTATTCAAAGTGATGGTAGAGAATGAAACCGGCAAGAAAATCAAATGTTTGAGATTGGATCAAGGAGGTGAGTTCACATCTAAGGAATTTAATACATTCTGTGAAGTGAATGGGATCAGAAGATAATTATCAACACCCTGGACACCCCAACAAAATGGAGTTGTTGAAAGGAAAAATAGAACTATATTCAATGCAGCCAGAAGTATGATATCAGAAGCAAATCTGCCTCATATATATTGGAGAGAAGCGGTCAATAGAATAGTTTATACATTCAACAGAGTTCACATCAAAGGTGAAATAGCTAAGACCCCTCATGAACTATGGTTTGGAAATACTCCTACTCTTAAATATTTTAGAATATTTGGAAGTAAATGCTATATTAGAAGAGATGAGTATATTGGAAAATTTGATCCTAGAAGTGATGAAGGAATATTTCTTGGTTATTCATCTAAGAGCAAGGCATATAGATGTTTTAACAAAAGATTGCAGAAAATTGTTGAGAGTGCAAATCTGAAGATTGATGAACAGTTTAGAGGAAATTCAAGGTACATGGACTCCGCACCGATAATAGAGATAATCACAAATGAACCTACTGTGAGTACACCGATACAGAATGTTGGGGCGTGTGCACAAAGATGGTGGTCAGAAAAGTGGACACCACCAAAAAAAAATTGGAAAAACAGACAGCGCGTACGCGGTTTTAAAATTTCAAATTCTCGCGTACGCGCTTAGGTTTGTTCTTCCCAAACCTAGAAAAGGTAGCGCGTATGCGCTGAGCTTAGGAAACTGAGCACATACGTGCTATGGCTAGGAAAATTAGCACGTACATGCTGCTTATAGGAAAATGAGCGCGTACGCGCTAATAATCTTAGTAAAACCACGTACGTGGTGCCTGATAAAAAAAGTTTATAAAAAAAACTGGGTCCTCATTTACCCGAAAAGCGCATTTTTTAGTTTGTTTTTTTCCCATTTTCTAACCTAAACCGTGAACGAGGTGCTAAATTTGTCCTCCAGGCTATGGATCAAGGTTAGTTTTTGTTTATTTTTCTCTTTCTTTCTGGTTTATGCAATTTGTTTTACATTTTGAATTTAATTTCATTAATTTTGATTAGGTTTTTTCATTTTTTGTTTCAAAAACCAGATTCTTCTAATCCAAAACAAGAACAACCAAATACACCTCCTGAAAACCCATAAGAACAACCAAATGCACCTCCTGAAAACACACAAGAACAACCCCCAATTCCTCCTTTTGACCGCACAGCCGAAACACAAGAAGAATTAATTAATCAGTTAGGGCAAAATACATCCAAAATCAATAGACTGATTGTAAAATTAAAAACTTCTGAGCTTGACCATCATCAATCCCTCGCCACTAGCCTAGAAACATTAGCTAGTGGTGCCATAGCTGTTTCCACAGAAATTACCAAATGGGGAAGCTTTAGGGATAGGTGTCATCAATTCTATGCCAATGGGCTATCATACGATGGAGTTAAAAACAAAATATTTTTAAACAACAAATATGTGCCCTTTTTGTTGACCCCAAAACTGGTCAGTCATTACCTCCTAATGCAAAGAGGTTTCTCATACATGGTGTACCAATGTACAGATGAAGAATCTTTTTTGGCAAAGGTGGTGGATGGTCTTTGACGATCCACCTTGTAATAATTATGAGGTGCCATTATATTTTTTGAGAAAAATATATTGTGAGTTTGTGCTCAATGTGCACCCAAATTATTTTGACATGAGAGAGTTTCATGGTAGAGGTGGTGGCTCTGCCCAAGATAGACCTGGAGCCTGTAGGCGATTAGCCACGGAGAGTCGCCGCCCCTAGCACCCAACCCCAAGGTGCATCAGGCTGTCCCATTAGAGCTGAAAGAGTCAATGGAGCTACAGACTCTTCAGGCGGCCACATCATTGACTGGTGCCATCATCCAGCATGGGACATCATTAGCACACCCTATTGTATTGGATGATGAGCCGTTAGAGGGAGACAGAGAGCCCATCGAGCATATGTGTGTCGGTTGCTTGGGGATATGCTCGGGGATAGATGATGCAGTCAGTGCAGATGGATACTCATATCATCTATGCACGATTTGCGGTTGTAGATGTCAGGCTCACACGGTTGAGGATGTCGCGCTGACAAATGAGTTGATGGACATGGTGTTTGCCCATGAGCCACAGACACAGGTGTGTTGATTTGAATTCATAACATTTTATTTATTAGTCACTTTAATTTTGTAATTACATAAATGAATTTTCATTTATACATCGATTTAAATTGAGACAAATAATATGCATTTCAGGATGCAGCAGTGGTATCCCATACACCTCCCCTAGTTACCATAGCTGCAACTTCGACGCCTGAGGTGTAAATTTTGTAACATGTTAAAATAGAATAGTACACTTTGAATTCAAAAAAATACAAGATATACTAACTATCTTTAATGCTTGGTCCAATTTCTGGTTTGTAGGTGTTGACAGGGGACGAAATGTCCCAGATTGATGACATCACACTGTCGGCGATGGATTTTGGCCTACAACTCTTTTTATGCATTGTTTTGATGGAATATGCAAGTCAATTCATTTTAGATTTTTAAAATTATGTTTAATTTATTATCTGTACTAATATCTCATGTTAATTTTTTGTTTTTAGGGCACCCCCTCCGCGTCTAGGGCTTGTCCGAAGAAAAAGAATATCTTGAAGACGCCAAAACATGTGAAGAAGGTAATTGAACGCATTTTTAGTTGTACAATTGTTTGAAAATATTGAAATCAAGTATTAGTTGGGGTTTGTAGATTGATTAGTGTTTTTTGTCTATTTTACATGTACAACAGCCATTGAGCTTTGTGGATATGTTGAATGCACCTGATTCGCACGCGAATCAAGAGAGGGCGGAGGTATGTATCTCTACTTTATTTTCTTGATTTCATGATTATATGCACGGGTACATGTGAACTTGTGATATATTATAATCTTATATTTTTTTCATACAGGAAATATCCATACCTATTTCATCAATGGCAAACCCTCCTCCTTGCACTGGAGAAGCATATCAAGATCTAGTACACTTTTGTTTGATATGTAAAATTAATTGTTTTCAACCTTCAATAATTATCATTATATTAATTGTATTTAATCTTTGTACATTTTTTGTATAGGTAATAGCGATTGTTTCTACATCGATGGTGAGCCATCCTCAGTCCATTGGAGAAGCATCTGAGGCACAGGTACGTCATTGTTCTCTATATTATAGCTTTTAAGTGTTTTTGATATATTTATGTTAGTACATTGTATTAATTGTACATTTAATCTACAATAGACTTGTTCGCGGTATGGCCATAACGTGGATCCATTTAAGTATGTCTTCAAGACAACTCCTAAGAGTGACAAGGAGAGGAGAGCGAAGACATTAGCTCCTGGATCATCCGATGAGGTAATCTACATTTCAATTGCAAAGGAATTAAAGTTAAATGCATAGTTATGATGTTAATTGTGAACTATTTTCTACAAAAGAATTCTAACTTGGCTTTTGAATTATGATTTTGTGGCCATCTACAGAGCCGCGTACTGTGCCGAAGAGGCTTGATTTTGATGATCCACCAGAAGTTTAAGATCATATAGTGTTAGTTTTGGTCATAGAATGACCAATACATGTAGATATATTCTAGATTTTTATTGTATATCGATTTGGACATGGCATATGCCACATTTTTGTAATACTTGTATTGACTTGGCAGACATGCCTTTTTTTATATATATAAATATCGATATTCGATCCAATAAATGTGTAATGAGTTCATTATTTTGTATTCGTTGTATTTTGTGGTTGTCCTTTTATAAATTTAAATGAATATTTGCATATGTAATCAACAATATGAATATAAAAAACAAAAATATATGATATAAAGCATTGCAATCGTGGAATATGATTTGATAAAATTTCTAAAATGTTGAATTAACCCTACAAAACTCCTTGTATTCAGTTCATTATTGTGTATTCGTTGTATTTGGTGGCTACCCTTTTATAAATTTAAATGAATATTTGCATATGTAATTAACAATATGAATATAAACAACAAAAATCGACAATATGAATTTAAACAACAATGTGTTTGGTGTGAGAGCACCCTCACGCTCACAATGGTCAAATTTTCTTCCTCGTGAACACAAACCGATGTCGCAGGCGCGTTTGGGTGGGCATTTTTATGCTAGGCATGCCCTTGTCGTGCATCCCAAAGCACCAGAACATCGAGAGTCATACCCTACTGGTGAGATCTCTCAAGTGCCCTGAGTCCAAAAAATTGTCAAAATTTGACGAACTGTTTCTTCCAATCCACGACACATACAGTCAATCTGTTTGATCCCGTGGGGTCGCGTGAGGGTCCTCTACAATGGCCTATCTCGGTTTTCAACAACTCGAAGCCATTTTCAATTAGTAGCATTTTTTCGCTTACTCAAAAAACCGTCAGTTGCTTGCAAGGAAAAGTTGCAAGATTGGCTAGAATTGATTATGTTCCTCGTGTGCACAAACCGACGTCACGAGCACATCCGGGTGGGCATGTTTACGCTAGGCATGCCCCTGTCATGCATCCCAAAGCACCAGAACGTCGAGAGTCATACCGTACCGGTGAGATCTCTCAAGTGCCCTGAGTTCAAAAAATTATCAAAATTTGACAGACTGTTTCTTCCAATTCACGACACATACGGTCGATTTGTTTGATCTCGTGGGCTCGCGTGAGGGTCCTCTACAATGGCCTATCTTGGTTTTCGACGACTCAAAGCCATTTTCAATTAGTAGCATTTTTTCGCCTGCTCAAAAAATCGTCAGTTGCTTGCAAGGAAAAGTTGCAAGATTGGCTAGAATTGATTTTGTTCCTCATGTGCACAAACCGACATCGCGAGCGCGTCTGGGTGGGCATGTTTACACTAGGCATGCCCCTGTTATGCATCCCAAAACACCAGAATGTCGAGAGTCATACCGTACCGGTGAGATCTCTCAAGTGCCCTGAGTCCAAAAAATTGTCAAAATTTGACGGATTGTTTCTTCCAATCCACGACACATACGATCAATATGTTTGATCCTGTGGGGTCAAGTGAGGGTCCTCTACAATAGTCTATCTCGATTTTCGATGACTCGGAGCCATTTTCAATTAGTAGCATTTTTTCGCCTGCTCAAAAAATCGTCAGTTACTTGCAAGGAAAAGTTGCAAGATTGGCTAGAATTGATTTTGTTCCTCGTGTGCACAAACCGACATCGCGAGGGCGCCCGGGTGGGCATGTTTACACTAGGCATGCCCCTGTCATGCATCCCAAAGCACCAGAACATCGAGAGTCATACCCTACCAGTGAGATCTCTCAAGTGCCTTGAGTCCAAAAAATTGTCAAAATTTGACGGACTATTTCTTCCAATCCACGACACATACGGTCGATCTGTTTGATCCCGTGGGGTCGAGTGAGGGTCCTCTACAATGGCCTATCTCGGTTTTCGACAACTCGAAGCCATTTTCAATTAGTAGCATTTTTTCGTCTGCTCAAAAAACTGTCAGTTGCTTGCAAGGAAAAGTTGCAAGATTGGCTAGAATTGATTTTGTTCCTCATGTGCACAAACCGATGTCGTGAGCGTGTCCGGGTGGGCATGTTTATGCTAGGCATGCCTCTGTCATGCATCCCAAAGCACCAGAACGTCGAGAGTCATACCCTACCGACGCAATGTAGAAGTTGCTTGACAACTTTTTTGACAATTTTTTTGACAACAATGACAATTTTTGCTCAAATTGTATCTAGTCTCAATCTATCACCCCTATGACCCGATAATGACTCAAATAATTATCCATGATTATACAAGAATCAAGAATGCTCATGATTGACCAGTGACACATCACATATACTCAAAACATAGTCACAAAGAGGGAGAGGGAGAGAGAGAGAGAGAGAGACAGAGAGACAGAGGGAGGGAGAGGGGAGGGGAGATGGAGAGGGGGAGAGGAGAGAGGAGGGGAGAGGGAGAGAGAGAGGGAGAGGAGAGGGGAGAAGGAGAGAGGGAGAGAATATGGGGGGAAGGGAGAGGTAGAGGGAGGGAGAGGGAGAGAGAGAGAGAGAGGGAGAGGAGAGGGGAGAGGGAGAGAGAGGGAGAGAGGGAGAGAATATGGGGGGAAGGGAGAGGTAGAGGGAGGGAGAGAGGGAGAGAAGAGGGGGGTGGGAGAGGGAGAGGGAGAGAGAGGGAGAGGAGAGGAGAGAGAGAGAGAGAGAGAGGAGGGGGTGAGAGAGAGAGAGAGAGGGGAGAGGGAGAGAGAGGGAGAGGAGAGGGGAGAGGGAGAGAGGGAGAGAACATGGGGGGAAGGGAGAGTTAGAGGGAGGGAGGGAGGGAGAGAGAGAGAGAGAGAGGGAGGGAGGGAGGGAGGGAGGGAGGGAGGAGGGGGGTTGGAGAGGGAGAGAAGAGAGGAGGGAGAGAGAGAGAGAGAGAGAGAGAGAGAGAGAGAGAGAGAGGGAGCAGAGAGGGGAGAGGTAGAGAGAGGGAGAGAAGAGGGAGGGAGAGAGAGAGAGAGAGAGAGAGAGAGAGGGAGAGAGAGAGAGAGAGGAGAGGGGGGTGGGAGAGGGAGAGAGAGGGAGAGGAGAGGAGAGGGAGAGAGGGAGAGAACATGGGGGGAAGGGAGAGGTAGAGAGAGAGAGAGAGAGAGAGAGGGGAGAGGGAGAGGGAGAGGGAGAGGGAGAGGGAGAGGGAGAGAGAGAGAGAGAGAGATGAGAGGGGGGTGGGAGAGGGAGAGAGAGGGAGAGGAGAGGGAGAGAACATGGGGGGAAGGGAGAGGTAGAGAGAGAGAGAGAGAGAGAGAGAGAGAGAGAGAAAAAAGAGGGGGGTGGGAGAGAGAGAGAGAGAGAAGAGGGGAGAGGGAGAGAGAGAGAGAGAGAGAGAGAGAGAGAGAGAGAAGAGGGGGGGTGGGAGAGGGAGAGAGAGGGGAGAGGGGAGAGGGAGAGGGAGATAACATGGGGGGAAGGGAGAGGTAGAGGGAGGGAGAGAGGGAGAGAAGAGGGGGGAGGGAAGGTAGAGAGAGGGAGATAGGGAAGGAGAGAGAGAGAGAGAGAGAGAGAGAGAGAGAGAGAGAGAGAGGGAGAGGAAAGGGGAGAGAGGGAGAGGACATGGGGGGAAGGAGAGGTAGAGGGAGGGAGAGAATACATGATAAAAATCAAAGAGGAAGTTGCAGATAAGAAATAAATTTACTTACTTCTATAGAAGTGTAGACACAGTTGCAGTGGGGTATGGAGGGAGAGAAGAAGAGAAAGAGGGATGGGGTATGGAGAGAGAGAGAGAGAGACCTTGTATGCGTTTGAGAGGGAGAGACGATACACTTACATGTGCATATATATGTTTAATATATTATATGAATATAAACATATTATATATAAAATGTCATATTATACACATATTATATATTACATATATTATATGAATATACACATATTATACATAGAATATAATATTATACAATAGCGCGTACACGATGTTTAATGGGAAACACGCGCGTACGTGCTTCTTACACTATAAATACCCCGTACGCGCTTTTTAAACCATATGTACCCCGTACGCGCTTTTGACTGTTTAGGCTTGGAAATAGGCCTGGATGACAAAGCTATGGATTGGAAGTTTGATTTCCCTCCATATCTCTCATTTTTTACATGTTTTATTTTATCAACTTGGTTTATCGACTTTGTCATCATCAGGTTTACACTTCATAAAGTGGGTATTTCTAAAATTGCCACCATATTTTCACCCATCTTCTGAGCTTTCTAACCATATAATTTTTTTTCAATTTGAACAACAATAACATATTATTATTGAATTTCTTTTACTAGTGTCTCCATAGTTCTCATAGACATAGGTGCACCATTTTTTGAATAACTTTTGATATACGTATCCAAATTTAAAAAACTTTATATATTATTGTAATGCACTTGATTCTTTACAATTTTTTAAAAAAAATTGTATTTTCGATTTGTTTAGTGCAACTTATGCTTCGCACACGAACAGGTACCGAATTTTCAGGATGTGCTCGATTGGTAAAATCATAAAAAAAAAATACTCAACAAAAAATTACAAAAAAATATACATCTTTTAGTGCTCACTCTTAACTATCTTTCTGCCAAAGGATTTGTCAAAATACTAAATCTAACTATGACTTTTTTGATGCGCACATCAGACACTATGTTATGTTTTTCAGAAGAAAAAAAAAACAGGGTCAGTTTTTCATGCACGAAGGATTTGACCCCCTTAATCTTATCCAATTTTGAAAAAGTTTAGTAGTTTGGAAACTAGATTCAGAGTACTAGAATATTTGTTCTTTGATTATTTTCATATCTTGAGTGGATGACTTTCAAATTTTGCCTCTAAGTTCAGGTTCACCTGATTTCAGAAAAAAAGTGTCCACTTATACCCCACTTTTTGACAACCATCTTTGTGCACTTACCCGTTGATCTAGTTACACCGACATCATCTGAGGATTCAACAGTTACTGAAGAACAACAGCAAGTAAAAACACCCCGATATGTAAGATTGAACCACTTTGAAGATCAGATAGTTGGAAATAAATTTCAAGGAGTTATGATTAGAGGAAGATTGGCAAATGAAGAGGTATGTCTTATTTCTCAAATTGATCCTACATCAATTAATGAGGCATGTGAAGATAAGTATTGGATTAAATCTATGGAAGATGAAGTGGAACAAATTGAAAGAAATAACACTTGGTCATTAGTTCCCAGGCCTAAAGAAAAAAATGTAATTGGAACTAAGTGGGTTTTCAAAAATAAACTTAATGAAGATGGCAAAGCAATCAGAAACAAAGCAAGATTAGTGTGTAAGGGATATTCACAGAAAGAAGGAATTGATTACAATGAAACCTTTGCACCGATAGCTAGAATTGAGGCTATCAGACTTTTAATGGCTTTTGCAGCACACAAGAACTATAAAGTATATCAAATGGATGCTAAATGTGCATTTCTGAATGGAGATCTTGAAGAAGAAGTTTATATTGAACAACCTGATGGATTTTCTTTAACAGATGACAAAGATATGGTTTGCAAGTTAAGGAAAGCTTTATATGGACTAAAACAAGCGCCTAGAGCTTGGTATGCTAGATTGTTCAAATATCTTTTCAAACTTGGATACACTAAAGGTAATGTTGACAACAATCTATACTACAAAGTGAAGTTTTTGTTGATGATATAATCTTTGGAGGAGAAGATAGATTGTGTAAAGACTTTTCTAACAAAATGCAGCAAGAATTTGAAATGTCTATGATTGGAGAGATAAAATTATTTTTAGAATTGTAGATTTCACAGACTGATAAAGGTATATTCCTATGTCAATCTAAGTACTTGAAGGAATTACTAAAGAAATTTGGCATGGAAAACTCTAAACCGATAAGCACACCTATGACTACAACTGATAAACTATCTTTGTATCTTCACGCGGATATAGATAGATAGGGACCCCTCCTCTAACTATAAGCTAAGGAAGGACTTTATGTCCATAGAATTGTAGGGGCTGTCTCTCGAGTGACTACACATGGACCGCTGCTTCCTCACTGGGTAAGTAAGAGTTTGAGCAGATTCAGTTAATGATGCATTTTACCACTATGACTGTTACTCGCTCGGGAACAGGCTATGACTATCGATCTGGGTCACCACCTGTTAATCTGACTAGATACAAGTCTATGATAAGAGGTTTACTGTATTTGACACAAACAAGACCTGACTGATATTATGAATGCAGTATGTATTGTTTCAAGATTTCAGAGTAATCCTAAAGAAAATCATGAATCAGTAGTGAAAAGGATTTTCCGGTACTTACAAGGCACTACAAATCTTGATTTATGGTATCCTAGAGATGAAAATTTTGATTTATGTGCATACGTAGATGCTAATTGGGCAGGAGATGTAGATGACAGAAAAAGCACCACCAGTGGAGCATTTTTTCTTGGTAGCAAACTAATTTCATGGTTGAGCAAGAAACAAAGTTGTACATCACTATCAACAGCAGAATTAGAATATGTTGCAACATCAACTAATTGTACACAGGTATTATGGATCAAACAAATGTTGAAGGACATAAAGGTAAAATGCAAGGAACCTATAACTATTTACTGTGATAATATGACAGCAATTGATATATCAAAGAATCTGGTATTTCATTCAAAGACTAAACATATTTCCATCAAATTCAATTTTCTAAAAGAGAATGTTGAAGCAAAAGAAGTGAAATTGGTTTATGTGAATACTAAAGAGCAGATTGCAAATATTTTCACTAAGCCTTTACCTAAGGAGACTTTTGAATATCTCAGAGAGCAGCTAGAGTCCTACCCCCACCGGTAGAGACTTAGACAGTTGATGTTTGTCATCAACCGACAGAAATTAACAGAGAAAATTTTATTCTGGATTTGATGAGGAGAGCTACTTCTCAGGGGGAGTATTGGATAAATTGGTTGGTATTTTGTTATGAATTGGTATTTTGTATTTGGTTTTATATTGCTTTGGCATTTGATGTCAAAGGGGGAGAGATATTATGGAAAAACATTTTTGGGGAGAGATATCTTTTGGGAGAAATCATTCCTAAGGGAGAGAAATTATGTATTCTAATTTTTGGTTAATGATCTCTTTGGGAGATTGTTGATTGTTGGTTTTTGGCATTTTTGTTTTGGCACTTTGATGGTTTTTCCATTTTGTGTTGCCATCAATGCCAAAGGGAGAGATTGTTGGTATTTTGGATATGTTGATATGGTTTTGTCATTGATGTCAACACTTGTCAACCTTATCAGCACTTGGAGATCTTTGGTTATGTTCACCGGCAAGTCAGAGACTTATGCACAGTGACCGGTATTTGGTTCACCGGCAGGTTATATTGTTCACCGGCACTTAGAATGACTTGGAGACTACTTGATTATGTCGAAGATATTATTTGATCACTTGGTTTTGGCGATTTGGTTATTGGTCTATTCGAGTTTGTATATTTGTTGTTACCGGCAAATAGGTCCAGGTTATGCACCGACAAGCATATCTATTCCAGATCAGCACGACACGTTATAAAAATGATTTGTTATTATTGTAAATGCATTGAGCCGACATGATGCATCGCTTATTGATTCATTTGTAATTGATTTTATTGTAATATCAATTAGTGAGCCGACCTATTCAATTGGTCTTAGGTTATGGTATAAATGTAAGATCTCATTTGTGAGATTGATATGTGATTGGAAAAAGGATTGTAATAAGGTATATGCGAAAATAAGCAGAGCTATACACGCAGATATCATTTGAAGATTGAAGGAAGGTTTTTGTGAAGGCATGTTAGAGCTAAACCGGTACTGAATTCAGCATATGAAGATGTTATTTTATGCAGTACATTATCATTGGATTTAAACATCCAATTGTAGTCAGTGTGACTCTCATTTTGTGATTGAGCAGTGAGCTCTAGGCAACTGGCATTTCTGCATGTGCAGACTATATATTGTATACACATACTATCTGCAATAATATCATTTGATTGTGGGTAAAGCTTCCCACCGTGGTTTTTCCCCTTACAAGGTTTACACATACAAATATTTGTGTTATGTGTTGTGGATGTTATTGTCTTTCTGTTTCATGCATTCATCTTTACTGGTACTGCAATTAACTGATAAAACTGTCTACCGACATAAAGTTTGGTTTACCGGCATTAAGCATTCAATTTTGGTTGAATTTATTGGACAACTGATTCACACCCCCCCACCCCCCCCTCTCAGTTGTCTCTGGGACCTAACATTTGCTATATAGCCTTTGCCCATGGACCTCTGATTTAGCTATCTAGGCTTGGGCCGTTTGAACTCTGAGGGGTGAACTTGTGTCCCTCTACCTACTTTTTGTGGATATATGTACTATAATTTTTAATTAATAGAAACTGACACATATTCATCACAAATTAAAAAATTAGCCCATAGATTTGTGTTGCAACTGCATTTCATGTTGTATATCAATCTAACACATGTTGGTGTTTTATAATTAGTTTATTTATTATGCCACATGCTTTTTTCTCATAAGTGAGTCTAAAATCATATTTTAACCTCGTAATTTTCTAAATAATTTAAAATATTAAAAGTTGTTGAGTCATATAGGTTATTGAACCATGCATATAATGATTATTCAGATAATTGTTAAAAGTTTGAATTGAAACAAATTTAACTTTCCAAGTAGTTAAGATGGCCATCACTTGCATGATGTTCAATTTTACAATAGATTTTAATTTTGAAGTAAGGGTTTCTAAAAATAGAACTTGGCTTAGTGATGGAAAACTTGTATTCTTAAGAGATAGGTCACAAGTTGAAATCCTTATGTATTCCTCACAGTTAGGTGCCTCCCACTAAATAGACGGTCCAATATCATGAACTATCAAAAGATCCATTTCCATTTTCAAAAGACAAGTTTTCCATAAAATAATTTATAACACAAAATACTATATATTTGTAAGCAACAAAACCTCAATTAAAGCACGATATCAAATTATGGCCCTAAATTAGGTAGAAAATATATACTCCATTTAACCATTCCAAATATCAGAAAATGGAATCAAAATTTTATAGTGATTCCGTGTATTACAACTAAAATATAGCATCAAAGCAGTGTATATGGAGCCCATGTAGGATATCTTCCATCCAAATTGTATCGCATCAATTGTAATCTTGCCGCTGCAGTGGTGAAGTTTGCACGCTATATATCCTACTTTAATTAAGCTTTCTCCAAATTAAGAATAACAAAAATCAAACCAACAAAATAGAGAAAATGATTGAATAAAATTATGAAAATGAATGGTGTCTTGATACAGAACCATCTGTCTTCTGCAGATGTGCCAACATGTTTCCATAATTTACATTGAAGATTGGAGATGAATTATATTGTATATGTACATATTGCATAATGCCAATCAAAGCTTGCAGGTGTTTTCAGTCTCAGCCTACAACAAACAGTAAACTTTGGCGCACTGCTGGAATGGAACACAATAACGACCCAAATATGCCAGTTAATGCGTAGGCAATAGCACAAAATGGAAGGGCTTCTGGCTCTTTTGCTGACAGTGCAGCTGTTCCCAATCCATGAGCACTGAAATACACAAGCAGCTACGTTAGCTAAATCTATCTAATGCAGTTTATATACCCAAATAAAAATGTGTCGTTATGCCCAGCATTTATGGAAAAGCAAGAGAGACTTCAAGAACTTGTAAAAACAGGCATATCTCATAACAGACAATAACTCTGCAAACTCTCTTGAGCACAAGCAGCAAAGTGTAACTGCCCGAAAAGGGATTAAATCGCCATTTTGAATTATATGAATACAATGATGGTAAGAAAGCAAACAGGAAGAAAGTAGTCTAGAATACATATGGCTATGGGACAAAATAATGATTTTAGATGCACATGACGCTTATCAATACAGGACTTGAATGACTTGGAATAGTCAGCCTTGTTTTTGAGTAGAAGTATGCACAAACCAGTCATGAAAGTCCACAAATATTTCAACAATTGATGATGAAAGAAGAGGAAACTCTATGAACACCAGATGTTGGATCCCGTTCTTGATTTGCCCTGATTCTTGCTCTAAACACAAAATACGATTTTAAATTTTGAACTATACCATGAGTTCCCAATGACATGGAGTTTCGAGCAATGGGGACATTATCTGCAGTCTGCTTTATTTTGTGTCACTTTACCCACATCATTGTACTTAAACATATGTGCCACACCATGCTGCCATGCCCTTAGGTTTATGGTGTGAATAGGGTTATGAGTAGTCAGTTTGTTGCTACCTTCTTCACTAAGTGATTATTATTATATTTTTATTTAGGTAATTAAGTCATTCTAGGTGTTATATTTAGGTATCTAAGTTGGCCTGGCTGACATCCAAGGCATAAGTAAAATGCTGCCATGCCCTTAGGTTTATGGTGTGAATAGGGTTATGAGTAGTCAGTTTGTTGCTACCTTCTTCACTAAGTGATTATTATTATATTTTTATTTAGGTAATTAAGTCATTCTAGGTGTTATATTTAGGTATCTAAGTTGGCCTGGCTGACATCCAAGGCATAAGTAAAAGGTATATATAGGAGCTAGTGGTTAGTATCACCATCATATTGTGAATTGTGTCCATATTGAAGATATTTTGAAGTTTGCCCCCCAAAAGTGACTTATTATTTTCAATTATTTGTAACATATTTCCTATTATATTCTTCTTTAGTGCAAATTATTTCATTAAACACTCTCAGATATTACTTTCTTTTGGTGTAAATAAAGTATTTTACCTAACTAGTTCACCTAGTAAGTCCTATTCACATGTTAAGTTTACTTATCTTATCTCATTTGCTTCTTGTGCCTTAAGTTATTTGATATCTTGTTGGGTCGATTGTCTCATGCCATAAGATTAAGTGCAATGTCACTTATAAGATCTCCCCTATCTTTATAGTTTAATGATACAATTACACTTACGCTTCTTATGGACTTGACACTTATGCTTCTTATGGACTTGATTGGAAATGTATAATGACTTCAAACAAGATTCAATCGATGGGTCTTATATGAATGTTAGATTCTTAGCTAGGTGATAATATAACCTTTGAATCTATTGTCAACTTCAACGTATCGTTCCATGAGAAATCAAAATATAAAGTCCAATGAACACATGGTCTGATGATATATGTATGCAGAATTTACTGCGATTGCAGTGTTTCACTACCTAAATGATCGATACAATTATATGTTTTTGAACTTCCAAATATAAGATCACTGTGCCTGAATTGGCTCTTTTATAACATGATTAACTATGTTTCTGATATAAGAATCAAAATCCAGATTTTTGATTGCCCAAGCTTGCTGTAGTTGCTTATTGAACAATCTGCCTGTGATGCTGACGTAATTTTTATGGTGTTCTGTTCTTCTGAATCTGATCGATGGTGTTTCTTTTGAATGGACTGCTGTATCTTAATTCCCATGATCTGCTCATATATCTTCTTTCAAATCTGCTTATAACTTTGCTGCGAATCTGCTCTTAAATAGGAGTTGTCTTTCCATTGAATTCATGCCCAAATGAATTATAATAGCCTTCCTTTTATACCCTTCAAGAGTCCCTTTTCGCCAAAAGAGGCAACCCTTCCAACCAGGTTGGTCAACTTCTTATTATTATTATTTTATATTGTATTATTATTATTATTAGTTTTTTAATTTTTCCTTGCCCACATGGACGCTAGAACCAGGAGGGTTGGTCAGAATTTTCTTTAAATTAATTTAAGATCCCCTTAAACCCTAGGTCGGCCCTAGACCTAGGCGAGGTATGACATTAAGACACTTATCATGATTTTGTCTAATCCTATCTCTCACCTTGCCTATATAAGCAAGGTATCCTATAAGATCTCATATCTCCATTTGCAATGTATGTTTTGCTTCTTATTGAGTAGAATACAACTTATTCTAGATCTCATTTCTGATTGCTAGTTTTTCTTTCCTTCATTAGTTTATATCCTAGGTACACTTTTCAGCCAAATCTCACATGTTATCAAAACAGGTGTGAGTTGTGGGTTAGCAATATTTTTGAAATGTAGGAGTGCATAGCTACTATTTTTCAAAGAACATGAGTATGCTCTTCTCTTCCATCCTTGAATGATTTGGAGAGTCAAAAAAGTGTGGAAAAAAATATCAATTTCTGAGGGGGTTCATATTTTGATTTGCCAATTGCAGGGTTTTTTTTTGAGCTTCCTCGAGACAATTTGAGCTCATCATGGAGTGTAGAGTAATTGAGCTCATCAGATTTGCCTTTTGTTTCGTCCTAGTTGGAGATTGGAGGCCAAATCTACAAGGGTTTGAAGAGGGAGGTCCATTTCCAAATCTAATAGGGAGACATCATTTTAAAACATTTTGGGTCAAATATGACCTTGCCATGTGCTCAAAAGGCTCAGAAACCCCTATTTTCATATATAATACTTTATTATTGGTGACATAAAATTTTCAACATTTTTTCACACAATTATTTTAAATTTGACGGCCAAATGACCATCAATCAAGAATGTCTTAAATTTGATGGCTAAATGATTGTCAACAAGTTGCTCCAATATGTCCCCCTCTCCATAAGTAGTTTTGATTTTGCAATTCAACTTCAAACAACCATAACTTGGGCTCAAGTCCTTTTTGCGAGCCATTTTTTATAATCTGGGATACAATTTCACACTCTTCACAATGGTATACTAAATTTTTTATTTTGGTGCTTGGCTTTTTCAAAAATTGCCAATTTTCACTGGTGTTACCAAACTGTTCTTATTTCAAAACTTCCGAGGTTCCATTCTTTCTCGTATAGTAACATTTTTTGTAAAGTTGTTTTTTCAAGTGCATAATTTTTCTTTTACTTTGCAGTGGTGTAATCAATTTTTTTGAGGGGATGGGGAGGTGGTGGGCGGGCAGAGGGGCATGTTGTAGTTTTGTATTTCTTTTGTTGGAATATTCTAATTCTTGACTACTTTGAGGAGAATACCATGGATCTATCAAGTTATCTTTCAGTTATTTAATGAAAAAGAGGGAACTTAAGGCTTGGCGAGATGGTATTCACCAAATAAGGCTTGGAGAACAGAGAATGGTATTTCAAGAAATGTCATATTATAGGAACTATGCGTATTAATGTAATCACCTACATGCAAATTATCTTATCAGATTTTGATTCCCATATTTCCTCTTGGATAAAAATTTAGACCATGTATGGAGATCTAGTTGATCCTCAATTCCCAAATGATTCTCTCTTTGATTATTCAATTCATGTAGATGATTGTGATAATATTCCATATGATGAAGATACCCTAGAAGTGCTAAATTATTGGCAAAGTACATTCTCCTTCTCCTTCAAAGACAGCAGTTTATTCTTCGACTTGACTCCTATAGAAGCATCTCCTCCTCTATCTTCGAGTCAACATCAAGGGGTTGAGGACTCTTCATTTTCAGCACTTGCAGATTCTATAGTTGATCATGCTCAGAATTGTTGTGTGGACACTACATCATGGGATTCCTCATCTCTTATTGATCATTGGAATGATTACTTGCAGGACATACAATATTTGCTTGTTGAATCCCACATACGAGATGATGATAGTATTGAGGGTATTCATCTCCTCGTTGATGACATCACACAGAGAGGTGCATCACATTCTTCAGATGACCTAAGGGTACATTTAGATCCTCTTCCTTCCCTTCCATATCCGTATGCTTCCATAATGAAAAATTCTGCAGATACTCATGGATTGATAATTTCAACTCAATCACCATTCATGTTGACATCTTCTACGGTGGTACTTGATTCTTTATATTAGTGTTTGTCACAAGTCGGCATCTTTTTGGAGCAGCATTTGGAGGACTCGCCATCATCCTTGGTCCATGCTCTACATCAATCTCCACTTCGTTTTACATTGGCACCTTCTTCATTCAATATTGGGACTCCTAATATTGTAATATTTGAGCAGATTCCTTCTTCCCTCATATTCCTTTTAGGAATGCTGAGATATCCTACATATATCATTGGCTCTATTTCTTCCTAAGGGGAGGAATGTTGTTAAATGATCTTGGACCATATTCAGGTTCCATGTCGAACATCTACCATTAGTGCAAGAGTTTGTACATTTAGGAGGGTTCACTTATGGAGGAGGCCTTTTCCTCACACAAGGGTTTGTCCTTCTTATCATCTAGAGAGCATTTTCCTCTCTTTTCAAGAGGAGTTTTGTCCCACTAGGTCTTCTCCTTTTCTTCAATTGTGAAAGATTGCATTTATACATGGGTACCTCAACAGGCCTAGTAGCTGAGACCCATCATCATCATCTTTGCATTTTTGTATTCCCTAAGTTGCACTTAGGGGAGGGTCTTGGTATGAAGAAGGTATTTTACCTAACTAATTTACTGAGTAGGTCCTATTCACATGTTAAATATACTTAGGTTCTAGAAATTTTTCTAGAATTTATAGTTGCCAACAAGATCTTATCTTATCTCACTTAATTCTTGTGTCCTAAGTTATTTAAGTATTTTGTTATGTTAGTTGTCTCATGTCATAGGATTAAGACACTTGTTATAATCTTGTCTAATCTCATCTCTCACCTTGCCTATATAAGAAAAGTATCTTGTAAGATCTCGTATATCAATTGCATTGTATGCTTTACATTCTCATTAAATAGAATACAGTTTATTATATCTCATTTCTGATTTCTAATTTAGCTTTCCTTCATTCTTTTGTATCCTGGGTAGGCTTTTCAAGACAATTATAGGATGGCTATTGATGTATTACTTTTTGCTAGTTCAATAATTTTACTCATTTCAACTATCTCACAGAAAATAAAACATTTAAAATGCTGACAGGAAACTTATAATTACATAAAATAATGAATGTCCTCTTTAAGCTGGGTATATAGATTGTGACCTGGAAGCTGTAGCCATTCCCCGTGCAATAGGATCATCAAGACCCAGCTTGTCAAGCAATGTTTGCACAAAATTTGCTCCAATCAATCCCGTTAGCACCACAACAGCTGCTGTAAGGGAAGGATTTGTAGCTGCAGCAAAACAACTTATGGCATGATCAATTTGCCTACCTTTGAGTCATACCATAGAAAATAAAGTCTAAAATGAAAAGAAAAATGAAATATATCCAATTTTCAATGCATGCAAATGAAGGAACAGATACATCAGTATAAATCTAATACCGTATTCTCCATACAGACATTCGTAGATGACAGAATAGAACTCTATGGTACATGCATTGCATTGGAGCATAGCTTCACACAGAACAAAGTTCAAAAACATACCACCTCTCTTTTCTATAGAAATCACTTAAATGTATTTAGTCAGCCAGGCCAAATTTCCATTTTCATTGATTATAAGAAGGAAAAACTTGTTCAGTCTCTATAATACTGATTCCGTCTCTATGTAATGTAACAAATATTTTAACCGACAGTTAAAACTTCATAAGTAATGTGTCTCCATGATTGTCAAGTAGCAGTCAAATCTAACTCCATTAATGTGATATAAGATATATGACATCTACAAAAATTCGATTAGGCTAAGAAACAATAAAGGACACTAAGAATAAATCAATAATACTAACTAATCAGCCAGAACTTCACCTAGGTCTTTCATTTTGTTAGGTCCTTCAATAATTAAAACGAAACTTATGGCGCACAGCAACTAAGCCTCCGAATTTGTATATTTGTGGTATTCGGATTCCTCTATGGCACTTTCATTAACTCGGTGAGCCAATATACTTTCATTAACTCAGTGAGCCACAATCTGATATGCATTTGCCTTGTGTTGTCAATACCCACTCTAAGCATTTATTTAGGATCTGTTTCCTTAGAGATTTCTCCAGATACCCTTCATAATCTCTGTCCCAAGGGAGAAGTAAATATTTAGACCAGGGGATATATATGGAGGTTCAGTGGGATAGCCTGAATTGCCTTCTTTTGCCTCTGAAGAAGTTCATCCGATATTCCCATTTGTGTCAATATCATTCATAAATTCCTCTGCCAACAAGTTGAGCTACAACTTAATGAGGATTATGCTTGGGAGAAAAAAATTACACTATAAGACTGATCACTGCAAAACAAAAATCTGTTGCATTTGCAATATAATAAAGTAAAAATAAGTGCCATATCAGATTCAAATTTTCACCCAAATGTGGGTAGATCTTTTTGGGAACAGACACTTTAACACAATCTGTAAACTATATATATAGCTTTTCTCATTTCTGGTTTCGAGCTGTGTGTGATACTTTTCATCATCAACGTCGTATTTGCTTCATCCTAATGATGGATCATGTAGTATGATCCAAAACGTTGATGATGAAAAGTATCACACACAGCTCGAAACCAGAAATGAGAAAAGCTAACATTATGGACTGTGGAAATTATGTATATATATATATATATATATAACATGTGATTATCTACCTTGGACCATTAGACAAAAACCCAAGGCATGTCACTCAAACCAATAAACCCAAGCATTGGTGTCTGCATTAAATGTTGGGAAGGCTAGCAACAACAAGGTGGAATTTATGGCTGTTGTATGTGGACTCCAAAATCATTGTTCCACGGCCATTGGGGACGGGGAGACAGGGGGGCGCAGGGATGGGCTTCAGGGACGGGGGGACAAAGGGAAAAAATTTTGGGGATGGGTTTCCAGGACGGGGGGGACTTGGGGCTGGGAGGGGGAAACGCGAGTCCAAATCTTGATTCAAAATGGATTGTGGAGAAAAAAGGTTATTCATTTCTAACAAAAGGAGCAAAGTTGAGCTACGTGGCAGTTCAATGCAGAGGCCTTTTTCGCACATGCCTGCCACAACACTGAAATCCTTCACTTCCCTTGCTCGATGGGATCAAGAGACAATGGCATTTGCAGGGTCAAGGGAGAGCCAACTCATGGAAAATCAGCCTTAAATGGGGATGTGTACCTATGACCTAGGGGCCTTCCTACTTCCCAAAAATGTCCTCTTCCCATCCCACTAGCTGCAGAAAATCAGGGGAAGTCCCAACAATTAGGGGGCATCCCTATCATTTGAGGATGTCCCACTTTTTGGGAGCACAACAGGACATTCTGCCATCCTACCGACTTACACTTTTTTTTTAATTCATATAAAAATTACAGTGAAATTCAAAATATGAAATAAAATGCAGAAAGACCTCCAGAAGATCTAATTGCAAAAGGCTCATTACCTGGAATATATGAATTCCACATATGTTAACCTTAATATTTTAAGTTTCACGGTAACAAAAGATTTTTTTTCATTTCATTATTAGCAGAATTCAATATGTAACTCATATACATTTTTATCAACAGTAGACAGTACAACTAAAGAACTTTGCCCAACATTTGGGCCTGATTCATGTCAAAAATTTTCTGTTCCAACCAAATTACTTGCATTGTTGCATTGTTGAAAAATTCTTAGTCATTTTTAAAGTTTCAGCTACTTTTAGTTTGTTCAATTTTTTTATTTTTTTTGTGATGATGTATCAAAATGTCATTTTTGACATATATTTTTTCAATAGTGTAATGTCCCCTTTCTAGGCGACAGGAGATGAGAAGAGAATTGACCTATCACTCAAGTTCCCGTAGGTCAACTAGATGGTTAGGGGACTCATTCTGAGGGGCATAGAGCTTTGCAACAGCTCCGTGAGCCATTTTGAGCGTTTACACGACAATTCCTATTTTTTAGGTAAGTCTCCTATTTTTAAGGGAGAACTGGCAGTTGACTAGATGACCACCCGGGGGACCACGGAGTAGAGCAGGACCCTTTTGAGAAGTTTTGGAGTTGGAGGGAGGTTCCTACTTTTTAGGGCGAGTTCCTATTTTTTAGGGCGAACTGCCAGTTAGCCTGCAGGACTCGGGTGGCATCGGTGACGATAGTGCTTCAGACAGAATTCAAATCTGAGTCCCGGATTGCGTTTTATGAATAAATTATGGATTTAAATAAATTATATTAAAGTGATATTATATTCACTTTATAATAAAATAACTTATGATAAGTTGGCCCCCTTTTTCCTAGGTGTTTGAGGCATGAAATGTTGTAATAAAAAGGGGAAAACGTTATAATAATAAAATATGATGCCTAAGGGGTCAATTTTTAAAGAAAGGCATAGATTTTTAAAATAATAAGTTGAAAATATGGAAACCCTAAAAGTGATGACCTAGGGTTTGAGGCCTTTTAAAAAGGCATTTGGAGGTAATTTTTCATCATTCTTTTGATCATTTTTTATCTCTCATTTGAAGAATAGCAGCTCTGTGATCAAATTTGCAGCATACAGGTGTTGGAGAACAAAAACTCTTCAATCCAAGGCAAGCTTGGACGAAACCCCAGGCCATAATTCAGGGAAATTCACTCAAGATTTCCATTTGGACTTCAAGATTCAGTCTTAATCAACATTATCAGACCTGAAACAACAAGGAGATCAGACATTGGAGGCAGTTAAGGGCAACAAATAACAATTTTCAGCTCCAGGAGGTCATCCTATGCTGGCCGTACCTTCTTGGTGACATCAGCAAGGTTAGAAAAATAAATCAGCAGCAATAAGGGTTTGAATTCTGTAGGAAATTCATTGTTAAGGGTAGCAATCAGCAAATAAGTGGTTTTATCAGACTTTCTCAGCCAGATTTGAGTTGTATGAGCAATTCCTTGAGGATTTCAGGCCAAATTCAATGATCTCTCTTCGGAGATTGTTAGAACTTGTAGCAGATTTAATTATCTCTTCAGTAATAGTTTTTGATAATTATTAGTGAGGCAAATAAATAATTTTGGTGCAATTGATAGCACTTGGAGGCTCCAATATTGCTCAATGCACCACTTCCAGCAATAAATAAGCTCACCCAAGCTAGCATGGGATACTTAGTAGGCCAATTTTGGGCTTTGGATGTCATTGTTTGCCCTCTCGGGTGAATAACTTAAAGTACACAGATAAAGCACGTAATGCAGAATAATAATGCCATAGATATCAGATGCAATATATCAGATGTTATTCTATTCATAATTGTCCTCTGTCACAAGTTACATTCGGAAATATATAAAGATACCGAGGGGATGCGAGCGCCAACCGTCGCACCGCAACTGCCACCCCTCGATTGCCAACTAACCAAGACAATTACAACTTAATTAACTAGTTTTATTTTCATGTACAATATTGCCGCCAACATCATCCCCCCAAAAGAAAAGAAGTCGTCTCCGGATGACTTAATACAAAATAGAGATGACATTAAACAGAACTGCTGACGCCAGTCGAGCTCGAAACTTATACACCTGCTGCGTCCTTGCTTGAAAACCCTTTTCTGCTACCATCCTATGCTCAAGTGTGGATTTCACCCTTATGGCTTCCTTTGATAGCACAGTCCTCTTGTGCCTAAACCAAACTTGTCTGCAAAACACGGCTTTCAGTCTCAGCCTCCACCAACTGCTACTCCAATGATACTGTCTCCCTAGCCAATTTGTCCTCGATAGCCACCCACGCTGCCCTCTCGGCATCCAACTCTTGGGTACGCCGAGCTAAGTCTCACGCTAGTGAATTGCTGTTAATAAAAATCAAAATTGTAAATTTTGTTTCAGTCCATTATTCTTTCATGTATTGCATTTATATTACATTCAGCAGTGTCAAACATTCAAGCAAAAACCTTCAAAAAACCATAAAAACTTCAATATTCACCAAAAACCCAAAAACACATTCGTTGGTCAAAGATTTCAGACTTAAACATCAGAAGGAAGGCAAAAATCACAGTTTGGGGATATTATAGTGGTATCAGAGCCAAAATCCTGCCAACCTATGGGATGTTAAGGTTGTCTACAAAATGGAGATGTCAGAGATGATCACAGAAATGGAAGAATGGGAAAATGAAATTGCTGCCACTAAAATCTCTAATTGGTATAATAGATATCAAAAGAGGAAGAATCTTTTATTTCAGGAATATCAAAATTCGTCGAGGTTGACTATGTGAATGAGGATGTTATCATAATTTTTTATGAATATTTAAGTGAACTGGAGGAGGTCAAGGCTATCGAATCTTTTAACAAGTATTACAAGAAAAAGATGCTTGTATCAATTGAAGATTTGCCACCAAGGTATGACCATAATTCTAAAGTTCATAACAGTAGTGACATAACTTCTCTTCCTCAAGATATGGCAGCCTTTGGTCAAGAAAAGAATAATGATTTGCATTCTAGATTTGAGGGTACGCTTGGTGCAAGCATGGGTTATTATGATGTGAATGATACAACCCATCATAAATCAGATTTTGTGTACTTTAAGGCAGTAGATATGGAACATTGTCAAAGGCTAATTGAAGATTGGTTACATAGAGCTACCCAAGCAAAGATACTTGTTGCCCAAGCAAGACAACACCTCCCAAGAGTCAATTGGACCAGCCACTAAAGGGTTGTCTAAGTTGCAAAACGAAAACATCTACTATTCATCCGTGGACTTGACACCTCTTTCATATGATAGGGCAGCAATGCACTTATTGATTGGTGACTCAATTTTCTTAGATTTGACAGTGGGCTATGAAGATCAGCATGTAAGGGACTTCATTGGTGCATGGCTAAACAAAATATTTACTTATCATCTTCCAAAGAAGGCATACTAACTTGTGGAGGAATTGGACAAGTTGCAGCCACCGATTAGAGGTTTTGGAGAGGTTTTCATCACACATTCCTTGTTGGAGATTGGTTCATTGATGGGTTCATATCAACATTGATGGTTGGTGGTACTTGTGGCTTCAATTGGAGTGAAGTTCTCAGTTGGTTAGATGATGTCTAGGTTCACAGTAGCAGCATAATGAGTATCGACATGATGAATGGATATGACAGTGTAAAGATTTGGGATCCTGGTATTGACATGTGTGGTGCATTTCTTTAGTGGATCCATGATGAGTTGTTTCACTTTGTCTATACAAATGTTTATACCAGAGTAGTGCAGTGGTTGGGTGAAGCAATGTTTATCAGATTGATATGGGATTCAGGAATTGGTTTTCAGTGTGTAGGAGCAATCTGCGGAAAGGGAGGACTGTAATGTCCCCTTTCTAGGCGACAGGAGATGCGCAGAGGGTTGACCTATCACTCGAGTTCCCGTCGGTCAATCAGATGGATAGGGGACTCATTCTGAGAGGCATAGAGCTTTGCAAGGACTCCGTGAGCCATTTGAGCATTTACACGATAGTTCCTATTTTTTAGAGAGAATGGGCAGTTGACTGGATCACCACGGAGTAGAGCAGGAGCCTTTTGAGCAGTTTCTGGAGTTTGGAGTGAAGTTCCTATTTTTTAGGGCGAACTGTCAATTAGCCTGCATGACTCAGGCGGCATCGGTGACCACAGTGCTTTAGACAAAATTCAGATCTGAGTCCTGGATTGCATTTTATAAATAAATTATATTAAAGTGATATTATAATCACTTTATAATAAAATAATTTATAATAAGTTGGCCCCCTTTTTCCTAGGCATTTGAGGCATAAAATGTTGTAATAAAAAGGGGAAAACATTATAATAATAATATATGATGCCTAAGGGGTCAATTTTTAAAGAAAGGCATAGATTTTATTAAAAATAATAAGTTGAAAATATGGAAACCCTAAAAGTGACGACCTAGAGTTTGGAACCTTTTAAAAAGGCGTATGGAGGTCATTTTTCATCATTCTTTTGATCATTTTTTATCTCTCATTTGAAGAATAGCAGCTCTGTGATCAAATTTGCAGCATACAAGTGTTGGAGAATGAAAACTCTTTAGTCCTAGGCAAACTTGGACAAAACCCCACGCCATAATTCAAGGAAATTCACTCAGGGTTTCCATTTGGGCTTCAAGATTCAATCTTAATCAGCATTCTTAGACCTACAATAGCAAGGAGATCAGACATTGGAGGCAATTAAGGGCAGCAAATAACAATTTTCAGCTCCAGGAGATCATCCTATGCTGGCTGTACCTTCTTGGTGACATCAGCAGCAATAAGGGTTTGAATTCTATAGGAAATTCATTGTTAAGGGTAGCAATCAGCAAATAAGTGGTTTTATCAAACTTTCTCAGGCAAATTTGAGCAGTATGAGCAATTCCTTGAGGATTTCAAGCCAAATTTAGTGATCTCTCTTGGGAGCCTGTTAGAACTTCAATAAAAGTTTTTGATAATTATTAGTGAGACAGATAAATAACTTTGGAGCAATTGATAGCACTTGGAGGCTCTAGTATTGCTTAGTGCACCACTTCGAGCAATAAATAAGCTCATCCAGGCTAGCGTGGGATACCTGGTAGGCCAATTTTGGGCTTTGGATGTCATAAATAGTTAATTCTTTGAATTTGTAAATTGCTAATAATAAAAATCAGAATTCTAATTTTTGTTTCAGTCCATTATTCTTTCATGTATTGCATTTATAATCCATTCAGCAGTGTCAAACATTCAAGCAAAAATCTTCAAAAAACCATAAAAACTTCAATATTCACCAAAAACCCAAAAAACACATTCATTGGTCAAAGATTTCAGACTTAAACATCAGAAGGGAGGAAAAAATCACAGTTTGGGGATTTACAAATAGTCATCCTCAAAATCTATGAAAAACTTTCACCATCCACAAAATGGATCCCTCTATCCTTGAAACTTGGAGAAAAATTGGAAAATCGAGTAAACATGGTTACATGAGCCAATAGTCTAAAGCTAAGCCCAACATTTGGTTTTCAACTAGGTGATGGTTATTCTTAAGGCAAGAAACCTGAAGTAATTGGGATGCTTCATAGTTCACCAAAATAGTGGGATGAGATAAAAGGTTTTTGTGCCGAAAGAAAAGGTTTGTCTTCTAATATGGAATATCACCACATTTTGGACTATGTTTATTCTACTGAATTTAGATATTGGTGATTATTGTTGAATATTCATTTATATGATGGACATTATTGATCTAAGAGTTATGTTGATAACGTTGAGTTTGTTTAATTTTCCATTGGATGGATGTTGCTAATAGAAAACTAGTACTTGTGCAGGTTCAGGAATATGAAATCACATTGATTGAATGTGGTGGGGCTTTCATGGGGAGCTAAAAGAGCTGGAACAGTGACTTTAGCATAAAGTTTGAAAGATTCCTAGTTAGCACCTCATATGTTGTTTATTTGCAATGTTCCATGGGGACACATAACCCCCCCCCCCAAATCCCCATATTTTTGGGATGGGGACCCCCACCGCATCACCACCTCTACTGGGATGGCAGGGATGCCCAGGTGTCTCCAACAACTGACAGGCAAAAGAAAATCATTTTAATGAAAAAAACTCAAATTTATTTTTAGAACCAGCACCCAAGGTTGAACCCTAATGGCCAATGGACCTTGCCAACGCCTCTCAAATCCTATATAACACCCTAAAATTCTCATTTTTACTCTTCCACTTTCATTCTTAAATCAAGGTTGAGAGGAGAAAAATAATGAAAGTGGAAGAGTGAAAATGAGGATTTTAGGGTGTCATATAGGATTTGAGAGGTTTTGGCAGGGCACATTGACCATTAGGGTTTGTCTTTTTTCTCTCTTGTGAAATTTATTTTGGTCTTTCAAGGTTCCTGGGGTGTTCAGGAGTCACCAATCAACTCCTAAAGGGCACTAAGAGAGACCCAAGCTAGGACCTATACTAAAACCCATTAGGGCCAGTACAAGGATGATTCTATACAAACCCAGTATCTTAGTCTATCATTATTCATATAGTACTTATATATGTAAACTTTAGTTGGTTTATATCTATCCTTGAGGTTTGTGAAATGTAGCTCTATACTATTTCACTTAAGTAGTACGAAGCAATTGATAACATGTAATATTCCTTTACTTCTTTATCGTATTTGACTGAATATAAATATATTAGTGAAACCTTCTCACTAAGTTATGATACTCAAGCTAAACTATTGTAAACAATCTTTGTCTGGGAGTAATGAAACATTATACCGTATTTGATGAACCTACTGTAACTATTTGACATTATGTGATTATTGATGATTCACCTTGTGAGAGAATCAATGATTGTCTGTAGATGGATTTGGGGTATAATCTCTGAAGGTATAATGAATTGGTCTATGACAATCAAAGGAAAAATTGTTAAGCTTTATCAATGACATACTATTATCTGATGAAACAAATTAAAGATCTTTGACTGTTTTGCCATGGACCAGACTGTGTGGACCTACTTGTAATCAATAAAATAAACATTAAAGTGTGTATTTTATCTGTGGAACATACAGGAGCAATGTAAACATAGTATCGCACAGTTTAAGTCATGAATGCGACTGGGAAGTCATAAGGAAAATTTAGAGAAAGACTTTAAGAGGTAATATGTCAATATAGAGGAACAGTTATGAACAGATCAGAACCCTGTCTAAACTGAGGATGTGTGTTCTCTATTGAGGAATGCTAGCCTGTATGAAGAAGTAGATAGAGGTACACTGAATACTTGAATGTTTACACTGTGAATAAATGAAGTATACATATTGTTAGAAAATCTTGTTGAAGTTATGAAAAAAGGTTTAGAGCTAAAGCTGGACATCTGTTAGCGGCAATATTGTACATGAAAATAAAACTAGTTAATTAAGTTGTAATTGTCTTGGTTAGTTGGCAACGGCGGGGTGGTAGTTGCGGTGCGACAGTTGGCGCTCGCACCCCCTCGATATCTTTATATACTTCCGAATGTAACTTGTGACGGAAAACGATTATGAATGGAATAACATCTTTTATATTTTATCTGATATCTATGGCATTGTTATTTTGCATTATGTGTTTTATCTGTGTACTTTAAGTTATTCACCCGAGAGGGCAAACATTTGGCGCCGCTGCCTAGACATACTCGGGAACGGAAGAAATGGATGGCACACGGACACGATGGGCCTACCCGTTGGTGAGATAAACCCAGAGGCCGACGACACGCAAACAGAGCTCTACAGCGGAGAAGACACTACGACAAGGGAATTGAACCTTGAATCCCATAGGGATAAAGAACATTCTATATTCAAACAAAGGTGTCATAATATTGACACGAGTTGTATCTGACGAAATGAATTAATAAAGGCATGCTCTGGTTTATGTGTTGTGAATTATGGAAATGTATGGAAATCAATGCCCAACCTATTAAATAAAGATAGAAATAAGAAAGCAGAAACGGACGAGTGGGAGGCCGCACAGAGGGCCTTGATTCTGGAACAGCAAGTAGAACGTAGACGGAGGCTGAGGCAACTTGCCGAAGGACGACCTGCCGAAGGGTGGCCCGAAGGGAACCAAGGAGGTGTCACGGAGGGTGCAGAAGCCAAGGGAAATTTCTACGCGTCGCCAGAACACCGTAGGGTGCGGAGCCACGAAGAGTTTCTGGAGGAAACAAGGTTACGGCGGAATCTAGTCGAAGAGACTCGAGATCAGTTTAGAAACTTATCCCTTACGCCACGAAGTGAGGATCACGAGAGGGAGCCAGGAGTGGGTGCGGGCGACAACGGAGGGGAGGACAACCGTACGGTTGGAGGTGCCACACACAGCAGGCAAAGCACCGTACCTCTAGTCACCCATGCAGGACACACCACCAGCGCCGAAGGGAGCGGCGCACAGACGCAGCCACAGCCACCTCTAGGAAAACGACCCCCCTCAATGGCGGGCAAACAGAAGTTGCCTAAATTCAATGGAGATGGCAACAATGACCCCGTACGGCACTGCCATACATGTGAGACAATATGGTCAGCCAACGGGGTAGTTGACAAAGCGGATTGGGTGGTGCAATTCCCTGCCACCCTGAGAGGAGTAACCATTGATTGGTACTCTGATGTGGACAAAACAAAGGTGGGAACATGGGATGACCTACAGAAAGCTTTCGAGAAGGATTTTCAACTCCTTCGAGATGATAATGAGATCGTGGCGGAGATATTAAGCACAAAGCAGGGAAAGTACAAGACAGTGCGAACATATAGCCGACAACTAAAAGAGTTACTGGGGAAGATGGAAAACCAGCCTGCTGACGGACTAAAGAAGAGATGGTTCGTGGAAGGGTTGCGGTCATCCCTGCGGAAGAAGATGAAGATTGTACCGCCCACTTCATACGATGACGCATACAACCGCGCGATGGATTTGGAAAGTGAAGACAAAACATCGAGGAAGAAAAAGGACAAGTCCTCTGGAGAAGAGGAGTCCTCGGGAGAAAGCAGTAGTGACTTATCATCAAGTAAGAAGGTGCAAGCTCTTCAAAAGGATATTGCACCGTATGTTGAAGGAATTTAAGAACATGAAAGGAAGCACGAGCAAATACGAAGACATGTGGTGCACTGATTGTAAGGGAGAAGGCCACACAAAAGGCACCTACCCGAGGAAGGCCTTTTGTGAGATTTGCCAAGTGATAGGACACTCCATCAAGGAATGCCCATACAACATGAAAACCCGAAGTACGCAAATGAGCCAAGTGTTGTTCACTGAGCAGGCCACAAAATCCGCACCAGCGGGTACAACCCAACAAACTAACACAACGGCATCATTTGGAGGTTACCGGGACAACAGACGCAGCGGCGGAAGGAATAACAACAATAACAATAATGGAAGCCGTATCCAGTATGACACCAAGGGTCGGCCAATGATCCAATGTAGGGCCTGTAATCAATGGAGGCACTTCGCCCATGATTGCACGAAGGAAGCCACCCCTCAGCACCTCTGCCAATGGTGTGGGCCAGGCGACCATGAGGACGCAAATTGCCCAAAGGCAGGGGTTAATCTCCTCAACATTGAGAAGGCTGAGAAGACGGGTAAGAAAGAAGTACTGGCGGTCACCCGCGCTCAGACGAAAAAGGCACACACGCTTAGATGAAAAAGGCCACTTATCCCGACCCCCGTACGAAGAAGGAGAGATTACGGGAGGCAAAGGCCAATATTGAACGTGAGATGACGGCCGAACGACGGAACAACGAGGTGGTGAGTACATCATCCCGTACGGAAGCTGAAAATAACATCATTGGGCAAGTACTGCAGATGGAAGTACCTATAAGGGTAAAGGACCTTCTAGAAACAATGCCACAGTTAAGAACCGCCATTTTTAGTTCCATACAAACCATTGTGCAAGCACCTTTGCGTGCCACACGGGCAGAAGTTCCGTCAGCCCCTCGACTGACCCAATGTTGTTGGCCTGAAATAGTGGTCGGCATCCTGCTGTAGTAGAGATGGAAATTCTCAAGGCTATCCTCAAAGACACCATCGTGGACGAAAGTTCGGGGGTGAATGTACTGCCAGAGGATACGTGGAAGAAGTTGGGGAAGCCAACACTATGGCCACCCACGTTCAACTTGGTAGGTGCAGACCAGCACAGCATCAAGCCACTCGGCACCCTAATGGCCCAGCCAGTCACCATCGGCACACAACCCTTCATACTAGATTTTGTGGTAATCCCACTCAAGAAGAAGGGGTACAACGCCATCTTAGGCAGAGGGTGGCTGGTTACAGCAAAGGTGAACCATGACTGGAAAAAGAACACCCTTTCTATGGAAAAAGGGGGGCGGAAGTACACCATTGATCTGAGGACCCAGGTTGTCGGCGAGGAACTGGCATCATCTTCGAAATCGGAGGGTGAAGGAAAAGATGACCTGAGGGACGAAGGATGGGGCTACAGGGAGCCCAACGACGAAGGGATTCTCAAACTAGGAGAGTGCTCCGAGGATGAGATAGGGTCATTGAATGGGCTCTTCCACTGGTAGATGGAGGATTACGAAATGTTCCAGAGCTACAAGCTCGAAGTAGAGGAACCAGAGCAAGTAACAGAGGAGGTGTACGTGCCAAAATACAGAGAATATTGGAAGGGAGATGCCCCAAACCTCGGTGATGTAGATAATCCCAAGATCATTCGTGTCGGCAACGATTGGAACCCTGTGTGGAAGGCCGTAGCATTCAAAATCTTTATTATTCTTCTTCTTCTTATGTACGGGAAGGAGACCGTGGTCCCTGTAGAATTTGTGGTTCCAGGTCTTCGGATGGCCATTGAAAATAGACTTGCCACCAATGGGTCCAAATTGAAACCCTACCACGAGAAGCGTGCAGGGGACCCGAGAGGCCCGAAGGACACCCGAGAGTCCGGAGGGGAACCCGATAGGATGGAAGGGGACCTGAGAGGCCGGGCAGGCGAATCGAGAGGCACGGGACAAAAGCGAGAGACTCTTGGGCAAGGCAAACCAAGAAAGGGCGATCCCAGAGGCACGAAACCTGAGCCAAATTTAGACACTTGGAAAAAAAAAAGAAAAAAAAGAGGAAGAAAGCCACAGTGGGACCACCGTGCGGCGGCAACGCCGACGGTGGGACCATTGGCGATGGAAACACCGACGGTGGCAACACTGGCGGTGGTACCACCGTGCAGTGGAAACCACCGCTGTCGCAAGGAATAAAGGCATGGAGACACCGTGCGGTGGAAACCACCACTGCCGCAAGGAATAAAGGCACGGAGACATCGTGCGGTGGAAACCACTGCTGCCGCAAGGAATAAAGGCGCGGAGACATAAAACGCAGCCCCGCACAAACACGCAGCCGCACAAACACACACCCAGCCGCTCCGTCGTCAGTGGTCCACTATACAATTGAACTGCGTTGGGCGTGCGGAAGGAGGACCATACGGTGTGCACGGTTGACCATGTTGTCCGTACGCTGGAGGTGTGTCCGTACGGTAAGGAGGGTGTTGACCGCACGGGAAGGTGGTCGTACGATTGGAGGTGTCAGTGTTGTTGTTGACCGTACGGGGAGGTTGTATGGTCGGGGTGCCATCGGGGACATTACAAAGGAAAAAAAAAAGAAAAAACAACGACGACCAGAAAAATCATTCAATGACCTCTGGAGCCAGGACGCTGAAAATATTAGAGTGGAGAAGAAGGGTTTTGACATCTTAAAATATCACAGAAATGATGCGCGCCATGGACTTTCGTGTGGTTCTGAAGGTTGTCAATTGGTCTTAGCGGCGGGGGCGCTGCCCCTTGACGCCGCTGGGGGCACTGCCCCTTGACCCCCAGTTTATTTTTGAGCTACAATACACTTTTTGAGTCTAGCGAAGGGCATCAGAGAAGGCACAGTAAGTGTTGGGTTGTTCCGTACTATGAGAAAGAAGCCTGCAGCTAAGCATTGGCGGGAAAGCCATAAGCCGTAGAGGGAGACGGATTTGGAGGTTGCGAATAAACAGAATTTGAGGGAAGGCATTGCAAGAACGCGAAGTCATACGACACCAAAGAGTTATTCAATTCAGTTATCAGCCTTTGGGGAGTGTGATGAAGGATTTTAGGCGTCTCTTAGCCTTTGTGTCAGAGGGTTGTGGCCACCTCCAGGCAGGAATGGTACGCTTTGAGGAACTTGGAGTATGTCTCGGCTGGATGTGAGGTTACCTTGGTGGATGCACAGAGGGCTCGGGAGGAGCTGACCACCAGGTTGGAGGCAGTACTAGCGTGAGACTTAGCTTGGCATACCTAAGAGTTGGATGCCGAGAGGGCAGTGCAGGTGGCTATCGAGGACAAATTGGCTAGGGAGATAGTATCATTTGAGTAGCAGTTGGTGGAGGCTGAGACTGAAAAGCATGTTTTGCAGACAAGTTTGATTTAGGCACAGGAGGATTGTGATGTCAAAGGAAGCACTAATGGTGAAATACGCACTTGAGCATCGGATGGTAGCAGAAAAGGGTTTTTAAGCGAGGACGCAGCAAGTGTATAAGTTTCGGGCTCGACTAGCGTCAACAGTTCTATATAATGTCATCTCTATTTTGTATTAAGTCGTCCAGAGACGACTTCTTTTCTTTTGGGGGGGATGATGTTAGTGGCAATATTGTACATGAAAATAAAACTAGTTAATTAAGTTGTAATTGTCTTGGTTAGTTGGCAACCGCGGGGTGGTAGTTGCGATGCGACGGTTGGCGCTCGCACCCCCTCGGTATCTTTATATACTTCCGAATGTAACTTGTGACGGAAAACGATTATGAATGGAATAACATCTTTTATATTTTATCTGATATCTATGGCATTGTTATTCTGCATTATGTGTTTTATCTGTGTACTTTAAGTTATTCACCCGAGAGGGCAAACAACATCTAACCTTGTATCTAAATCATTAATATGAATAGTTTGATAGGAAATGATTAATATAAATAGCTTGACAGGAAATCTCTATAAAGGTTTATATAAATAGACAAGTTCTAATTATAGGTTTGTTGATTATAGAACCTTGTCCAGGGAAATGCTTCTTCCAGTGTGAAGCGTATTGCATTCTTAAATACTCTACACAATGATTATTTATTGTGTTATAAGATCAAACATCATGCGGTCCATTGCATGGCATCTAATCATATTTGCAATAAGGTAAGAGATCTGGTATCTATTTTCTGATGTTGGTTGCACTGAGAGCATGGTTGGGTATCAGAAGGCAACTAATTGTTACGAGAGTGTACTTTGAAGAAGAGGTCCCTTGTGTCTTTAAGTGTACTGTTTAGAAGGTATGGACTTTATGTTTAGTGAAATGTAAAAGTTATTTTATTAGTTCAAATTGGATAAAGATAGATTTATATAAAAAGGTTAAGTTTTGAATCTTAATGAAAAGGGTAGATTGTAACACAGATGATTTGATCATGAAACAAAATTTGAATACAGCTACACTTAATAAGACTTAAGATACTTGTATTAGTTAAGCATATGATATCTTAACTTGAATTAGCAGTTACAATTATAACATAAGTGATTTATATCATTATGAACAGGAACACGGTGAATTGATCCTTTAAATCAATACTTGAAACAAAAAAATCAACCAGTTTTTAAAGTGGTATCACATTATAATATTAATGGACAAAGTAACTACAGAAAAATAAATATGAAACCATCCTCAATGGCCATTTTCCATGCAACAGAAGAATAGATAGGATACAAAGGAAATGACAGAAGAAGTTTCTGTAAATGAACAACCACAATGTAGTTATTCCAAAAAAGTTCTGAACTTTTCTTCACAGAAATTTCTACCCCAAGGGAGATTCTTCACGTCAAATATTTACTTTAGTAGATGCATTATTCTTGCTATTTATACGCAACATTTTCTATAATCATTTCATACACGAATATTATGAATTCTTCATTTATGAAGACAGTCTTTATACGCTAAAATTCTTTGATAAGACGGATAACTATATTTAAAATTAGGTAAATATAGGGCATCAAGAACCTAACCTTAGGGATCTCGGCCGAACAGAATGTCAGGGAGATATAACTTTGATGTTGTAAGATAGTAAATTGCTATATAGGTTAATACATTAACATCAACAAACTTGTTAAAAAACAAATTACTAATCTCTACTACTTAATCTGAAATAATGAAATCTTTCTCGGACTAAGAACCAAAGGGATAAATCACATCTCAGATGAGGTGATTGAAGGTGAAGACAATTTGGGAAACACCTGGTGCACAAGGTAAGCTGATAGATTATCCTAAATTTGCCTTCTGCTGTAAATTTTGTTGTCCTTGAGAGAAAGCATGTTCATTGACTTTGGAGAATATGAAATGTAAATGCAAACTACAATTCATAAGTATATTGTAAGGATAGCTTCTGCCTGATTTGGAAATGATTTTGCCTTGCATGTATATTTACACCATGCAAATTTGGAAGTCACAGTTTCGAAAGGAACATTAGCTGCTAAAAAGCAGCAAGGCCTTGATGGGGCTGGCTAAAGAGATATCCTTAAAATGTATAGGCCAAGAGGACAAATTCAGAAGTGGACACTAGGCCTAGGGAACCATAACAAATGGAATGTAAGGGTAATACATTGATGAAGTAACCTAGAAGGATGTCTAATGAATCCAAAATATCTAGGGCTAAGCATCAGCAATACATGGTTCAGATCTCTGCTAGACCCACCCAAATTATGTCCATAATATAATGGAAGGTCAATGCATCGTTGACATTAGAAAGCATAAGTAACCATTTTTGATGTATCCCATACCCAAGTTCTTGTTTTGCAAAAGATTGATGAATTGTTATTATTTATAGAATAGACAATTACAGATCACGGAAAACCTCTACATCACTCAAGCAAACACTGAAAAAAGCTAAATTAATAATAGAACTTCTTTAGGATTGCATTATAATGGCAATTGCACAAGATGATCACCAAAAATCCTTTACAGATCATGTAAAAACCTCTACATCACTCACGCAATCATTGAAGAACTCTAAAATTATAAAAAAAACTTATTTTATATTGCATAAGAAATTTAGAATTGAAATAAGACAAGATGATCACAAAAATCTTTGATTAAATTGATTTAAACCACTCAATGAAACAATCATAAAGCTAAAGCATTGACCAACTTAAGAAACCATGTGTCAAAAACAGTTTTCTTTCTGGTGTTTGTCGTTGATTTCTATGTGTGTATGTGTGTGCATGTGTGTATCAGCATGAGTTAATAAAGACATGGTTGATAGGTGTGTATATTCAGGTGAGGGATTTATTGTTGAAGTTTTCCTGAAGCCTTCAGAATTGCATGCTCTGCTGTCAAACTCATTAACAAAGAGGAACAGTTAAGTAAAAATATTATTGGGTATGTTCCAATTTGACCTCAGCTAAGATACTAATAGATGGTATTATTCTATGAGTTGTCCATGTAGGACATTATAATACATTTTTGCATTATTTCCTATCAAACTATGACTTTAACTTGTGTATAGTATTATAACAACTATCGCATGCCAACTTCATTTGTGGTGTTTCTTGTATACCAAATAGGTTGTCCTATGTATGAAACAAGATAATCCTTGATTGTGACTTCAACTATAAAGATGCAGAGATCTACAACTGGGGATATGTATTTTGTAGATTTTGTGATCATGATTAATAGTTGGTCTAGTACTTAGTCAGACTTATAGTTACAATTGTTGTGGATTCATGCTAAGTAATGTATAGCTCTGTATCAAGATTCAAATGAGTCTGGTGGGAATTTGCCGGCAAAACACCCAGTGGGGTCAATGGGAAGTGCACCACTTTCATAATTTGCTAACTAAGTGTAGACAAATGACTTGAAACCTTTCAATAAATCTTAGGGCTGCAAACTCTATTAGACAATAAGATTTTTTATATTTTCTAAAGGTAGCCTAGTGTTAGTATTGTTAAAACTCTAGCCATGATATCTTTTAGTGTGGGGCATGACCTTTGCACTTGTATCATAATTCCCATTCAATTACCCATGCGCAGAGAGGTCTATAGTGTCTATGATGAATGCCTGTTAAATCTTAACATATAAATATTTGAAATTTCCTTATAGTTTAAAAGAATTCCTAGCTTTTTAATAGTCGTTGCATAAAACATATCCTTCAAAAAAACCTGTCCCCTGCTGTCCCCATCCCAGAAACTTGGGGAGCATAGGAATTAGGAGCTAGTCCACGACTTAGTAATCCGTTGCCAGTAGCATCCCCAACCAAGTTATCGTTGTAGGTTGCAGAAAATTACATGATTCTCTGCAAACATGAAACTAAAAAATACAACTTGATGTGTAGTCATATGCTAAAGAGCTGTTTTGCTATAGTTGAAGAATGAATTCGCATGTGCATGCATACAAAAATTAATCACAGTTTGTGCAAGGGACAACCATCACTAGGTGCTGTTGGCACAATGTATATGTATGTTTATAGGCTGCAACATCAAATGTAAAAGATTAAGGGAAAAGAAAACGGACCTTCAAAAAGACTGACAATGTTAAGTGCTAGTGCAACAGTGATACACCTTGGTAAAATGGAAACAGTTAAGGCTGGTTCCAACCCAATCATGCGCCCTACAACTGCTGTTGAATAAAGGGAAAAAACAGTTGAAGCCACCACTGCTGTGAAGATCTCCGAGGCATGTCGCTTGACAAGCTAAACACAAAAGAAATCCAACTTCATAAGATCTCCAGAGCAAATTCATGCTAGATATTTAGTTGTATCACTGCAAATTCATTTACCACAACTTGCCTTTGTGGCTACTTGTTTATGACAAGGTAGTCTAAAGGATGTCTGTAAGACTCTAACAACAGTATTCTTCAGATTATGATGGATTAGGAAAAGAGTGGGTAGATTGCTGTAGATACAGAATAATTGCAAGTACTTAGAGAGTGGCAGACATTCTGTATTAGTCAATTGTGGTTGCAAAAGATGAATAGAGGTCCAATCCACTAGAACAAGAGTAGACAGAATACCAAACACAAGTAATTCATTTGATATAAGGGTACACAAAAAGATGGAACATTATACTTATAAATATTGTAACCTAATAAGTCATGTGATTATTTATTCAACTTGTACATTCACAGAGTGGCATTTCTGGCAAGAAATTTATAATTTATAGATCACCTTCCAGCATATTTCAAATTGCCAATAAAGAAGCCTCTAAAGGAATGTGAAAGACCTTTCTTTGCCGAAACATTGAGAAAGCAAATGAGAGAATCACAGATCCTAGAAATCCCATGAATATATCACCAGCACCAGGATTTGATGAATTTTTAGTCAAATATAATCCTGCACATTGGAGTTATATTAAATACAAATATAAAGATGCCTTGGGCATTGCAACAAAAAAGAAAAAATAATCCTCAACCATTATTCTTTAATATGTGATTTTGCTGTAGCAAAGGAAAGAAATATTTACAGTGCTTTTCATACAGTACAATCACAAGACCTAAAATATAGTGACATCTTTAATGTGATAATTCAAACCAATGCAAACAAAAGGTGAAACATGTCTTCAGTGTGCAACTGCAAACTATAGGACCATCAAGTTTTGGAAAGAAATATGAATGCCATATGGTGACATGAAAACAACCAAACAAATAAATTATAAAACTAACATTGTTAACTAATCTTGATTCAGCATCTCAGGGGCACCATATGGACTTGAGAATCTAAAGATTGGCTTTGCATCCTAGTGGAAAGAGATACAGGGACTCTAGAAAATTCTCAGATCAACCAATAACTGTACATACGGCTCTTCTACATAGCAACAGTTAATTAAATAGAATATGAAAACATATCATCAATGATCCAAAAAAAGGGATAGAGAAAGTTGAACAAGTTGGACCATACAGTCAAAATGATTCCTCCCAGTCAAAAACTCAAAGATACATTGGATGGAAATTCATTGGAATGCAGGGCCTAGGGGACTGTAATAGTCCAGAGAGTATCTGACATGGTATGGAACATCTCCAGAGATCTCTGATACAAAATTACAGACCTCAAAATGACCTGAAAAAACTCTTTTGCAGTAAAATCGCCTGTTTGTACAGGCAGCAAAAGTGTAACTGCCCCAGTAAACTCACCTTATACCACAGTAAATGTAGATTATACCATGGAAGATGTGTGATTGCCCCAGTGAATGTGTATCACTGACTAGCAGAAGCAGCAAAAATGTTACAAGCCAGGGAATATGAAGGTTTCAGCATTATAAATCTCATTTTTGACATTTGGTCTTTGTTATTTTCCAAGGGAAGGATTTAGGAAGGCATATACTTGTCAGAAACAAGAAATCGGAAGCCTCAAAGAAGAGTCCTCTCAACTTGATGGTGCTGTTACTCCATCTTTTCATGGGAGTATAGTGGTTTTAGTCCATTTCCCATAGGGCCATATCTTAAGGTGGTTGGAGTTCATCTTACTACTATAACAGGGATTGTTGCAGTGCCAAGACATCTTGCAAGTGTGTGAGAGCTTATATAAGTGTAGTAGAGCTCTGTATTGAAAAATAAATTGAATGAATGATTCAATAATCGGATAATTGCATTGAACGATATACACACGTATATAGAGAGGTTACAAGACGATGTTCTATAATTAGAACATAACGTTAAAGTAAAAGATTAAAGAGCTAAAAGCTAAATTAAGCTTAAAAGCTAATTAACTAAAAAGAAAAGCTAAATGCTAAATAAAGCTTAAAAGCTAATTAATTAAAAAGAAAAAGCTAAATGCTAAATAAAGCTTAAAAGCTAATTAACTAAAACGCTAAATGACCATTAAACAAGGAACTAAATATAGGTGACTAAAATATAATTAAAAATTCTAATACCCTCCCTTAATGGTCATGCTATCTATTACACCAAGCTGCCCTCTAAATTTGAGAAACTTTGTCGGGCTCAAGGACTTGGTGAGGATATCCGCAGTCTGATCTTTTGTAGGAATGTATTGCAGTATCACTGATCCATCTTCAACATGCTGGCGGATGAAATGACAATGAAGCTCCACATGCTTTGTCCGCTCATGGAAAACTGGATTTTTGGCTAATTTTAGAACCCCTTGATTATCACAAAACAAGGGAGTAGGTCCTAGTTGAGACATTTGCATGTCTGCAAGCATCCTACGTAGCCAAATGTCTCACATGCTGCCTTAACAGTTCCCCGATACTCTGCTTCGGTCGAGGAAAGAGCTATTGCCCGTTGCTTCTTGCTAGTCCATGTGACTGCACCTGTACCCAAGCTGAAAACATACCCAGAAGTTGACTTTCTGTCATCAACACAACCTGCCCAATCTGAGTCTGTAAAACCAACCAGCCTAGGATCTTTGCTTCTGCTGTACAGAATGCCAAAATCAGGAGTGCCCTTCACATATCTAAGCACACGCTTCGCTGCAACCCAATTTTCAACTTTTGGGGCTGACATGAAGCGAGAAATATAGCTCACAGCATAACTGATGTCAGGTCTAGTGGGGGTGAAATAGATGAGGCTGCCCACTAGTTGCCTGAATGAAGACTCATCCACTACAGGTGAATCTGATTTGGCTGATAATTTGAACCCTATCTCCATAGGTGTAGATGCAAGTTTACAATCTTGCATTTGAAAATTATCTAGTAGGCTCTTGGCATACTTTGACTAAGAAATGAATATGTGGCTATCAGTCTGCAAAACTTCTACACCGAGACAATAATGGAGAAGTCCCAAATCTGTCGTATCAAAATGCTAACACAAATTTTGTTTGACCTGCATGATCAGATGTGCTGCATTGCCAGTATTTATAAGATCATCAACATAGACTACTAGAAATAGAATATCATCACTAGTATGTTTGACATACAAATTGGGATCTGAAGGACTCCTCTGAAAGCCTTGATCAATCAAGTACTTATCAATTTTGATGTACCATGCACGAGGAGCCTGTTTGAGGCCATAGAGTGCTTTGACTAGTCTACATACTTGGTGTTCCTTACCGGCAACCTTGAAACCTGGAGGCTGCGTCATGTAGACTTCTTCTTGCAAATCACCATTGAAAAAGGCACTCTTGACGTCCATTTGATGGACTTTCCATCCAAATTGAGCTGAGAGAGCAAAAACAAGCCTAATGGTACTCATCTTGGCTGTGGGAGCAAATGTCTCCTCATAGTCGATGCCCTCCTTCTGTGAAAACCCTTTTGCCACCAACCGAGCCTTGTACTTATCAAGACTTCCATCAGCTTTATACTTGACTTTAAACACCCATTTGCAGCCAATGGGCTTCTTTCCTGGAGGAAGATCAGACAATACCCAAGTGTTGTTTTTCAAAAGACTGTGTTGCTCCGCTGCCATAGCCTTTTCCCATTCAGGTACACCTTTAGCCTCTGTATATGTTTGAGGCCCATAAATACTGTGAATGTTGGCCATAAGAGCAAAATTAACTGTGTGTTGTTGGCTCTTACCTCTAACGGATCTACCCTCAATGAGCTCATCATCATGAAGATCACCAATGGTCTTGGCCCACCACTTAGGCCGGAGAGTAGAAGTACCAACATCTGCTGCAGGATGAAGAGTGCCTGGAATATCTAGAGCAAGCTCCTCTAGATGTGGATCGAGAAGATCTTGAGGAAAGTCAGGGGGTGCAATGTCATGCCTGGGAGACCCCACAACTTCAGAGTCAACTAAATCCCTCCCATCAAGTGGAGCTAAGGGAAGACGAACACCCATACTTACAGCCTTTGGAGGGTGATCCTCAGTGCTCAAATCAGGAGAGGAAGGCTGAAAAGGCCCTCTTTCTTCATCAAATACTACATCTCGACTAAATATGAGGTGATTAGTGTCTATATCAACCAGCCGATATGCCTTGTGGTTGTCACTGTAGCCGATGAACATCAACTTCTGACTCTTTGGATCCAGTTTGGTGCGCGTGGCATCTGGAATCCAAACATAAGCTGCAGAGCCAAAAACTTTCAAATGACTGATTTTGGGCTTCTTGCCAGACCAAGCTTCCTCTGGAGTCATCTTCTTAACGGCCTTTGTGGGAGACCGGTTCAGAAGGTAGACTACAGTGAAGACCGCTTCCGCCCAAAAGTGTTTTGGAACATTTCTATGCTCCAACATAGACTGAGCAATCTCAGTGACTGTACGGTTCCTGCATTCAACAACACCGTTCTGCTGTGGGGTGTAAGGTGTGGTAAGCTGATGCTTAATGCCATGTGATGCACAAAAGTTGGTGAACTTTGTAGAACAAAATTCCCCTCCATTGTCGGACCGAAGAGTGACTATCTGACAGCTAGACTCTTTTTCCACTAAGGCCTTAAACGTTTGAAACATGGTGAACACCTCTGATTTTTGCTTAAGAAAATAAACCCACATGCGTTTGCTAAAATCATCAACAAATAATAGAAAATACCTACATCCAGTGACGAATGGAGTGTTCATGGGACCACAGATGTCTGCATGAACGAACTGCAAAACCTTGGATGCTCTCCAAGCATCTCTATCTGAAAACGGAGTCCTATGCTGCTTTCCAGCTTGACACGCTCCGCAAACTCCATGATTTTGAGTTTGAATCTTAGGTAATCCTATGACTAGATCCTCTCGAACCAACTGAGAGAGATAGTGGACATTGAGATGCCCATATCGCTGATGCCAAAGAGTGCTGATGGAAGTACTCCTAGCTGCCATGACGAGCTCCTGAGAACTAGTAGAATCAACAAGTCTATAAAGACCATGATCCTCAATACCAACTGCAATTGTAGTGCGAGTCTCCCTGTCAACAATGTTGCACTTGTGCAACTCGAAGACGACATCCAGTTGTGGTGAATGCTGCATAATCTAACTGACTGACAGTAGATTGAGCTTCATAATAGGTACAAAGTATACATTGAGGAATATTAAATCCCTCCCACCAGATGAAATCTGAACGTTGCCCTTGCTGACAACAGTATACTCTTCGCCTCCACCAAAGATCACTGAATCAGTGAAAGGCATGTACTCTGTAAACCAATCCCGACGATGTGTGAAATGTCGAGAGGCTCCAGAGTCAATGTACCAGGTTGATGATTGAACATCATCAGAGGAGGTTTGGGCCATGAACGCATAGAAGGCAGATTCCTTCTGATCAAGATGCGTGGCAGAATTGGCTTTCTGCTTGGACCCTCCCTGTTTGGATTGCTGGGATGCTAGCAATTTCCGGCAATCTTTCACCAAATGGCCATATATATGACAGTAGGAACACTGTAAGCTCTTCTTTTTGGAAGACTGTTGAGGTTGACCTTGACCTTGTCCTTTCTACTGGAAGGACGGAGCTTTACCCTTGTACTTATGCGAAGCTGAGGCTGTGAAAGCCTGTTCAGTGGATGAACTAGCGTTGCTTCCAAACTGCTGCTTCCATCGATCCTGTTGGAGCAACTTGTTGCAAAGATCAGGAAACTTCAAATCAACACTAGTAGAGGAGATATTGAGCGTATCAATGAAATGCTCGTAGGATCTGGGAAGGCTTTTCAGCATGAACACTACCATATCCTCTTCCACCATGGTTCGGCCTATAGCTTCTAACTGATCACGGATGTCCTTGATCTTCGTAAGATGTGCCTAGATAGATGACTTCTCATCCATCATGATAGAAAACAACATATTCTTCAGAAAGAAAGCTCGGCTCTTGTCGGACATTTCATGAAGATCCTTCAAAAGATCCCAGATCTCTTTTGCTGTTTTACTTGAAGGCACCTGTGGGAGTTGATCATCTGTGACAGAGAGTTTGATAAGCATGACAACCTCTCGATTCTTTACATCATGTTTGTCTTGACCATCACCTGCTGTTGTAGGACGAGATTCCTTGCCCAAAACAAGTTGATCAAGGCAACGATACTCAAAGATGGTAAGCATACGCTGTTTCCAGGTGTTGCAGTTGCGACTGTTGAACTTCTAACTGTGTTCCAACATGATGTTGGTTAATAATGCCATCACGGAAATCGAGGTTGATCGAGGTCAACTAAGTGAAAGCAAGAGACAGAAAATCTGATTTAAAAAAAAATCAGAATAGAAACAGCTGCTGAAAACACTGAAAACCCTATAGGAGAATTCTGGCACGAATATCGAGGTTTGGAAGAAACCCAAAAATTAAAATTTTCTGCACATTTAAAACAACATAAATGGTGCCATAAAAACAGCAAAAATCCCAACGTCCACAGAAATAGCAGAAATTGTGAACTGTTTTTAAATTCCAAGGCAAATTTGCTAGCACAAAAATCGAGGCATGGAAAACGAGGCACCCAAAAAAATCTGAGACCAATCCAAAAAATCTCTCAAAAAACCCACCAAGAATCTGCAACCAAAATAAAATTTCGACTTGAACAGAAGGGTCAAAACCCTAGTCAAAAATTGCAGAAACCCTAGGAAAATTTTCAACCTGCAAAAAAATAAACTGCCCAGGGAGAGAAAAAAATCTGTTTTTTAAAAAATCTCTTCAATAAAAACTTCGAAAAATTTTAATAACAAAAATTTTCAAAATTTTTAATTTCCATGCTCTGATACCATGAAAAATAAATTGAATGAATGATTCAATAATCGGATAATTACATTGAACGATATACACACGTATATATAGAGGTTACAAGACGATGTTCTATAATTAGAACATAACATTAAAGTAAAAGATTAAAGAGCTAAAAGCTAAATTAAGCTTAAAAGCTAATTAACTAAAAAGAAAAAGCTAAATGCTAAATAAAGCTTAAAAGCTAATTAATTAAAAAGAAAAAGCTAAATGCTAAATAAAGCTTAAAAGCTAATTAACTAAAAAGCTAAATGACCAATAAACAAGGAACTAAATATAGGTGACTAAACTATAATTAAATATTCTAATATGTATAATCCTATGAGGCATAGAAAACACTTTGCAATAACTGCTCACTCTTACTAAGAGCTTTCTCCAACTGAATGTCTTGTGTTGCAAACATGTGTAGCTATTTTTCATACATTATATTGATGTTGCATTTACCCTCTTATTAATATCATTTTCATAACCATTGATGGTGGAAAACAATAGTTGAAGTTGTTCCTTGTATAGTTTCCAACTTCTGAAAGTGCAAAGTTTTGTGATTTGTAGGGTATGGCCGTGGGAAGAACCAAGAAGAACAAACTTGTAGTGTTGGAAGAAGAAAACCAGCTCATTTGACAAGTGAACCAAAGTTTTAGTTAGTTGTTGCAATCCTTACAAGAGAAGAATGAGGAATTGCATGTCTGGTTAGAAAGCGATGAAGTCTTTCTGGTGGACACTTCAGAAAAGTTACAAGAACAACTACAAGCCAAGGATGAGATGTTAGCAAAGTTGCAAGGTGATTGTGAAGGAGTGTTGAGGAAAAGAGAATACAGCTTCTTCCTCCAAAAAATAAAATTTACAACAGATTTGTCTTGATATATGTCACCCAGCTTCTTCCATAATTTCTTCGAAGAAGGTTCTTCATCGATATTTATCAAAATTAGGTCTACAAGGCACAACCTTATGAGACCTTTAGCTTTTACATCCAATACATCATAATTTGCAGCCAAAGTTGGATCCATATGCCTCTAAACACTATCATACACCACATCCCATAGATCCCAATCAATCAACAGATCTTCCATCTTCAGCTTCCACATTTCAAAATTTGTGCCTAAAAAAATTCTCTATTTCAATTCTTCCAGATGTGCTTGCCATCTCTACTATTCTGAATACAAAAAACTTTGCACAAGCTCCCACTCAAACCCTGATTAACTCAAAAAACCCTATACCAAACAAATAGAACCAAAACTAACTGGGCTTTGATACCACTTGTAAGGAAGCAAAGGTGTGCAAAAATGCTTCCTATGCTGGTCTTGATAGAAATGTTATGCAAATTTCAAATTAACTATTACAAAGATTTGAAGAAACATATATGAAATAATTAAAAAAAAAATAACAATAAAACATAGCACCATGATTTATGTGGGGAAAACCGTATCGGGAGAAAAACCCTATGCTCCAAAATCTAAACAATGTATTATCAACTATTGAAACAGATTACAACGCACTTGTAATGCAAGTTCATACAAGAATCTTCACCTCGACTAAATCCTAGAGGAGTTTTGGCAATATTCCAACAGCATACGGACTTGCAAAACTAATCTATCTCAAATAACTAACACAACTGACCTGAAAGTATCACAGTATCAAAAAGATTTTCTTTCAGAGCATGATTCTGGACTAGCAAGCCGAGGTACAACAAGAGACCACTGTATTTTTTTTGGAATAAACCATTGTTTTTGGGTTAAACACAAAAAGTATAATTCTTGCTTGGAAGTTTACTACTTGTGTAATATATCTGATGCATAATCATAACAATTTGTGAGGAATATAGAACTGTACAATTTCATTATCAAACAAGCAGATCTTGTAAATGATAATTAAATAAATAAGCATCTACAGCATTATTTCAGAAGAGTGAACCAAACAGGAAGCAAAAAGAAAAGATCCAAACAGAGAATAGAATAAACTTCTACATAAATCCATCTCTCATTTTGACTGCGTCCAGAATGAGCTCAATCATGGCTTTTAACTTTATATACAAAACGCTGTGTTGATCAGCTCAAAACTAAAAAATATGATCTCAAAATATCCACTTTTATCCAGGCCAGATCAACAACGAGAAAACTGGAATTATAATACAATCAAAGAGGCAGCTAAAAGAGGCCTAAATTTTTTAGGATGGAAAGAAAAAGGATTCCACAAAGTAAGGCAATCGGGATTGTTAGAAAGTGGTTGCAGCATGAAAGTATGCACCACTGTCTTTTATTCCCATACAATAATTCTATTTCAAGACCTTGAATGAATACATGATGCACTGCCATATCTAGTTAAATCATATTTGCAAAGGAAACGGTGTGTTCAGTTGGATTTACATCATGGATTTGATGCAATGTTAACATACTCAAGTAATAAACAGAAAATCCGATAACATGCTTTAAGATTTCCTTCTAGTATGTATATGTTAATACTGCTGCAATGTCTGTCACAAGCCTAGTGGTGTCATTAGTCCTATACCATTATCATGAGCTTGACATAGACAATATGCTCATCCCACACGAAGTACAAACTTTCTGCATTACAGCCATGACTGAATTGAGTGGAAGAGCCTTATGTTTTTTGATGTCTTTAATAGATATCTTTACAGAAAAAAGACAAGCTTGATGAATCTATGAACAAGTCCATCTATAAACAGAAAACAATGAAAAAAGTTACCAATTTGTAAGTTCAGCCACATACCTAAAGTGGATTCAAAGCCTGAACCTGTAATAGCTCCAAAAGCAAACACTGCCAAATCTGCAGATAGGGCACAAGTAATAATTGGATGCAACAGCTTCTTGGCACTTGATGAAAATCTGCATGCACACATTAACATAAATACTTGCATGGAGATAATTCTATTTTTCAACATAAAATGAATACAAATATGCACCCTAATAGAACAGTTAGTGGATGCATGGGTAATAATATTTGCCTAAAAATCAAATCTGTTCGATATAAATGATTAAAATTTCTCACAAAGAAAATTCATACTTTACCCTGAACCAACGATATATCCTAATACAGTTGCTGCTAGGAGGAATGGAAGACATGTGCTAGCACGTGTTCCAAAAGCCAAGGGTGAAAGGACAGCCAAAGTGAAAGAGAGGACGAAAATAGTAGTCCAAAACCATATCTCATTCCTTGAAAACGGGGAAGGCTTTGGCATTGGTTCTGCAGGAATCATCTTCGTTTTCACCATCCTTCTCACAGTAATGGCTGTATAACCAGCAACACAGAGGGATGCCACCCAGCCACCAACTGCATAAACAAAAAAGCACATTAAAATTCTAATATGAATATATGCATCCAAACAATTTAAAGCTTAGGAGCAACCTTTAGAGCCTATTCATTTCCTTATTAAAATATGAAAGATATTGTATAAATACAGAAGTGTATGGTTTTTAACATATGCTTTTACTTTTAGCAGTCCTTATAATTCTATTGCATTGGAAAGGTGAAAACCACAGAACTATTCATGTTAAATGCTTAAATGTCAAAGTAACTCATATGTTCAAATGTTTCTAGGCACCAAAACAGTTATAGGTAGCAAAATGGTACACTTTCAACTAAAGCTCAAATTTCTATGGTTCTGTTCTGCAATAAATTGTTGGAAATATGTGTTGTCATTGATGTCAACTCAATATGTGTTGTTGTTGATGTCAACTTGAAGTCATTTGTGAAGTTGAAGAGGCCGACAAATGATATGTAATGAAACATTTGAAAGAGATGGTTTGACATTTGACAGAGATAGTTTGACTCAAGTTTTGACATGATCAACATGATTGGAAACAGTCCGGAAGACCATCAGTTTTATCCATGGCAGAATATCAGTATGTATGGTATGGTTACACATTGTTACAAATGATTCATACCTTGGGTGAGGAATGCAATCATCTTGATTGATTTCTCTATGTTTCAAAGAGTCAAATGAAAGTTTGCCATGCTTCTGGGCCTCTGGCCGGCCTTGTTTGACTAGAAAATTTGTGTAAGGCATTTACAACGTATTCTCCCATGTCTGTGAATTGGTATTTTGGTTCACATTCTACCGCATTGCATGATCTGGTTGTGTGGTTCTGGAGTTAAGTTTGGTAGTGTGTAAGGAGTCTATTTTTTGGATTTCAAGTCATATCCACGTCTACAGAAAAAGTTATAAGTGTTTGTTCTCTGGATTGTAGTTTAATAGTGTAATGTGTCTCAGAGGTTTCATTAGAATGCTCTGCATTCCTCCGCAATGATTGGTATGCTTGTGCAGATATGGGAACATGTTTAGGAAGGTATAAGAGTTCAGTGATATGAGTTTCAAGTGGATTGGTGCTCCACAATGCAATATTCATTATGTTGAAGTGTCACAGTCTGTCCGGTTTGCACTGTCTATCAGTTCAGTGGGTTTATTCTTTTGCGCCAGCACTTGATGATTGATTTCTTTAGGAGATGATTGTAGAGAGGTTGTAGATGGTCCACATTGCTTCCATCTTGGTCCACATGATGATTCTAGTTTCTCCCCAATGGTGTGAAGGCAAACAATTAGGTGTTGATATTTGGGCTAACAGATTGAGTTTCTTCATTGGCAGTTGATCCTAACCTATCTAGATGGCTTTGAAGGATGTGTTAAGATGTGTTTAAGGTTAAACTGTGTCTTGAATTGATCCACAACCTAATTTTTTTTCATGCTACACGTGCTTGAAGCTGACCTATATTGGGTCACACGTTTCATTTGTTAAGTCCTGTTGGAGCCGACCTAATTGATGTTTTAGGGTGTTGCAAAAGATATATAAGGAAGGATAGATCATTGGTGAATTAGTGGTGATGTTATGTGATGTGTGGGATAATTTGGTAATGTATCAAATGAGTATGAAGTGTGCGAAATCAGTATGACAGAATAATTGTGCTACAAAGAGGACTACAACATCAATATAATTGTGCTTCTACAACAGTTCATTTCTATATTTTCATTGTAATTTTCATGTATCTTGCTCGAAGATAGTGTGTCTCCTCAACAAATCCTTTGTAATCTTTCCCTGAGGTAGTGAACCTATGCCTACAAGTCCTTCTGTGAGTAGTGAGCTTCCCCGGACAATGAGCCCTAAACAAACATTAATGGATGTATAAATTTTAGTTCCTCTCAGCATCCAGGCTTTTTCAACATAAATGAGGTAATCAATTCTCAAAATCAATACCCTATGACAATGGAGGCCATTTCTTCTAGGTGACACTTGATCAAGACTAGCATTGTATTGATCTATAGATTTTCTCTGTATTGGGGTAAGAACTCCTCAATATGGTGAGACTGCCTTTATTAAAAGACAACTGTACAATTTATAAATAAAATTTTGGAGATGATTTTTGAGGTTTAATGGGAATAAAGTATATTGAGAGTATGCAGCACGCTAATTTGCCAAGTTGAAGGCAGAGTTCGACAACTGTGTGCCAAGATAGTGTTTTGAAATAAATAATGGGTTGTGTTGATTTGGCAAATAGAAAGGCAACACATGTAGAAGTATTTTTGAAATGAATGATGAATTGAATTCACGATAAATATGAGTTAGCAAGATCCCAAGGAAATAGCAAGAATGTCTAACATACGAAAAGATATCACAATAATAATTTCACACAGGAACATAAGAAACTAAAAACTCTGTATTTCTTGGGAATCTCAAAAGCTCAAAGTCCTTTGTTCTCTCAAATATAACTTTACAAAATTTGTCATTAGTTCCATACCTTATACAATCCTTAAGACCTTTCCTTTCATAGGGTTCACTTCCTCCTCTGATTGCTCAACTGCTCCATTTTTGGGTTTACCAATGGCCTTGAAATACATTACAATTAATTTCCATACACAATCGCCACAACTAATTTTTTATCTCTTGGAGTAAATTTATGGGCAAATGGCTGTCACAACACTTGTCAAGTAATTAACCTGCCTGCCAACTTTGCAGGAATATGAAGGTCCAAGGGTGTGCATGACAAAAGTTGCAATTCTCTAGAGAGGACAGAAGAGGTGCAAGATTGCCAATCACACAAGCAAGAAAAAGTTTGCAGAACCAAGAAAGTAGTGTAGTGGGAACTCAAGAATCAATGATAGGAAATTTGCAGCCTTTTAGAACTATTTCCAAATAATTCTAAGAAAGAAAATCGTGCAAAACAAGTATTCAAACTCCACAATGCAAAATAGTAGACAATGGTTTACCAATGGTTTTGAAATAAATTAGAATTAATTTTTTCCATTTACAATGGCCACAACTAAAATTTTATCTCTTGGGGTAAATTTAATGGGCACATGGCTGTCACAACACTTGTCAAATAATTAACCTGCCTGTCTTCTTTGCAGGAATATGAAGGTCCAAGGGTTTGCATGACAAAGGGTGCAATTCTGCTAGAGAGGAATTAAGAGTCAAGATTTGAGGTGCACGATTGCCAATCACACAAGCAAGAAAAAGTTTGCAGATCCAAGAAAGTAGTGTAGTGGGAACTCAAGGATCAATGAAAGGAAATTTGCATCCATTTAGAACTATTTCCAAATAATTCTAAAAAAGAAAATCATGCAAGTAAGTATTCAAACTCCTCAATGCAAAATAGTAGACAAACATACCATCAAGATAACACAAGATGTACCCTAGGAAAACCCTCGTGAGGGAAAAACTCACCCTCCAAAAGCATCCACAGTCACAACACATCTGTAGAGTCTCCCTGAATACCTTTGCAACATCAAGCTCTCTATGTGTACATCATGTGAAGAAGCAAATGAAAATCATGTATCTACACATCCCAATCCAAGCTTTCTCTCTTCACATATGCAACCTACAAGAGATGTGTTGATGTGTTTTTTATGCACATGCGAACACAGAATAAAATACCAAGGTATCTTATCCTCTCTTGAACAAAGTCTCTCATATGCTATTCTTCGCGATCAAATGAGACAACTCCAAGGTTACGAAATGTCAGGTCTTGACGTGTGGATAAGTTTAGTGGTTTGATGTGATAATGCTGGAATCACAAAGGGGACTTACGTTGTACATGAATGCTCAATCTTATCATGGATCAGGATTAGTATACCGATAACTTAGGATTTGGCAATGAAGCTCCGGATTTACTTCTTACTAAAAAAGGGGGAAAAAGAATAGGGTTCAGGAAATCTATTCTAATCCTAGGAATGTAGGAAATGATGAATGGATTTAATGGAATCAAACCAGGCGAGGTCTCACAATCAGGTATTGACACAAGCTTAGTGCAATCATCTAAGGTATACTTAAAGATTTTCAGACTATTACCATCAAACATTGACACCATCCAAGTTGATGCTTGTCAATGGACAAGTAATAGTTGAAGTTATGCTTACTCAAATTCCAGTTGACCACACAAGGCGCACTTACCAACAGCAAGAGGCTAGTGGTATGGATTAAGGATTCCACACAAATGAATTCAACAAATCTTCCACTCAATCTAACATACATGAAAATAAATTCTAATCTAACTTGGAGGAATTGAGAACCATGAATGCAAATACAACACTTGAAGAGCAAAATCACCAACAATTGAACAATGATTAGGATTCAAATAGTTGTAGCATATACCAACAATTCTACAAAAAACTCTCCCTTACAAATGAGAGACAAGGAGGCATATATAGAGTCTCTTACAAAATGGATGGCCAAGATTGATCCAAGATCAACGACCGAGATTACAAGATAAAACCCTAATTAGGGTTTGTACAACCACCATTACATTGGCCAATAAGAAACGAGGGTAGGTAAGATAAATAATATTTGATGTAACGCCATATGTCACCTATTCCCTCCTTGAATGAATGTTGACTTGGTACCCTTTGATTGAACGAGTGGTGACTAGGATGCCACCTCAACTTGCCTTATACACTTAACCAATTTGCCTTGTACATTCTTCATCTTCACAATGTTTGGAATCCCTTATGATACTTTGCATTCGATCCTTATGTTAAGGAATTCCATGAATTGTTCCCTCCTTCTGTTTGGAAAATTTCCCAATCTTGGAATCCTGAAATATTTCCTTCCTTGGCGCTCTTTGATGTTGGAATTCCTTGATGTAGTTCTGGATTTCTTGATGTAAAATCCTTTGTGTTCATTTCTTGAACTTGTTTTCCTTCACTTGTTCACCATCAAAGTGAAATCTTCTTCATGATTGATCTAGTCCTCATCTTCACCCTCTGGAATCTCTATCCGGAAATCCCCATCCAATCTTTGAAGTATTGATCTTCCTTATCCTCATTGCATGCATCCTCCTTCACCTCAAGCCTTGATCATCGTGCTTCTTTTCCTCGTAACAGTCCTGCAAAACAAACAAGCATTGAATCAAACACCCATGTGATAAAGTTGATTTCAACCTTGGTGGGAACTCCATCCACATATGGACTGATCATTCCTCAAAACCATCCGCATTATCCTTGTCCATTCTTCACTTGGTGGAAATTTGATGCCTATCTGGACTGCAGTGGAAATCCGGCCCTCATCTGGACTCATTGTCCTTGAAAATCTTGTGTTGACCGGATCACTATTCCATGGAGTGGAAATACGGACACTATCAGGAATTTGTTCGTGACATTTGTCCCAACATGTGATAGGTAATCTTAGAAGATTGTAACACCAATTCTGGAAAATATGAAGGTCTGGATTAAAGTCTGGAAGATTTTCCTTAAGAAAAACCGATTTTCAGACCTAGGATAAGTCTGATCATAATTGCTAAGTCTGAAGACACCCATGTAAACTCAAAAAATCAAGTATTTGGAGCCCAAAAATGAATGTCCAGGTCTGAAAATATCACTTGGAGGTCTGAAAACACTCAGAAAGTGACTGGTTTTTTGATATCAAAGTTGTAATAAAAGTCTGATTTTCTGAGGACAAAGTCTAAATGCACCCTCCAATGTCTGAAAATACTCAAAAAATGGTGTACTGAAGTCTGATTTTCTGATTCTTAAGTCTGAATACACCCTCTGAAAGTCTGAAAATGGCTCCAAAAAGTCTGAAGACACTCTGAAAATTTTGAATATCAATGGCTGGAAGTGGTCACAGCCATGTCACATGCTTGCATTTGAATTATTTTGACCTTCAAAACTCAGAAATGGTCACATCTGGGCACAACTATGTGGCTGGAAATGAAGTTTCAATCTGAAGACAACCTGGTATACTCAGAAAAATGTCAAAAATGGTGCCCGGAAGTATACCACAATTCTGAAAATGCTTGGAAAAGGGTGTGGAAAAGTCTGATTTTTAGTTCTTAAAGTCTGAAGACACCCTTCTAAGGTCCAACAATGGTTGCCCAATGTCTGAAGACAACCTGCAACTTTAATAAATCAGTCATTTAAACTTGTCGCAGTCATAGGAAACCCCTGTATTTGATGAATTTCACGTTCCGAAAGTGAAGTTTGTCAAATTTGGGCACAAACAAAGGGCTGGTAAAAAATATCTAAGTCTGAAGACAAATCTGAAAATGGAGTTTCAGACTTAGATCAGCAATGGAAGCTCCACCAAATGCCCAAAAAACTCATAAGAAATGACACCCAAGTAAAATTTTCCAAGTTGGCAAGTGGCTGGAAATGAAAAATCAGTCTGAAGACAACCTGCAACTATGGAGTTTCAGACTGTAACAACAATGGCAGCCCCTGAAAATGCACTGAAAACTCCTCCAAACAGCCCTTAACCAAATCGCCTTAGCGTGGATGAGCTAGGCAATGAAGAATAATTCTGAAAATGTGTTCCCAGCCAACAATGGAGGTCAAATCACTCCTAGCAATAGCGCCCAGCAAGGTCTGAAAATAATGGCAGCCACCAAGCATGAAGAAAATCACCCCAAACAACGGCACAAAGCACTCCCAAGTAAAAAATCAAAATTTTCCCAGCTATGGCACCATTCCAAAATTCTGAAAAATGTCTTCAATGCCAGCTCGGATCTGCAACAATGGAGGTTGGAACAGCAAGCAAAAAATGGAGAAAAATATCGCCCAAGTCTCCAAACACAAAATCGCCACGTTTCACCAAAAAGTGCCAAATTTGGAAAAATCGCCAGACTTAGCAAAAATCGAAAATCTAGAACTGGTCTTTAATGGCAGCAAAGGGGAATAGATCAGCAAGCTGGAAAAAATAGAGGAGGAAAGAATCCTCAACCCAACACTTCACTTCAATCACTTGCTAAAATTCACCCAACTTGGAGAAAAATCGCTTTCATGGAGACACCTCACAGAAATAATAATAAAATAATGCTAAGTCTCCTCTCATATACTTGCATTCACCTCTCACTTTCACCACACAAGCAATGTGGGATAAAACACTTGTATAAATACTTGCTTGGTGAAAACATAACTTGCTTCTAAAAGGTTCAAATATTAAATGATTATTGCAAATTATTAAATTTTGCTTTAAAATTTTAAATAATCATTAATAATTATTAAAAAGTAATTAAAAATGGAGCTTATTTATTAAAATATTGCAAATTAAATCCAAATTAAGCCTCCAGGGGAAAATCGAATTGGGTTGGGATTGAAAAATCCCTTTAAAATCATTTAAGTGTCAAAATTTATCCCATTAGGGAAATTCGACCTTAGCTTGGACAAAAAATCCATGAATAAATTTATCAAAATTGCACACAAAGGCCTCCAGGGGAAAATCGATATGAGTTGGACAAAAATCCAGACAAAAATACACTCTACTTGCAAAAAATCACCCCCAGGGGAAATTCGATGGTAGTCTAGATTGAAAAATTCACACTCCAAACTCACTTGACTTGGAAAAAACCTCCCTGGTGGAATTTCGACCTCAGTCTAGATGAAAATCCGGACTCAAAACACTTCAAAATATTCCCAGTGGAAAATCGATCCCTGTCTGGATGAAAATTTGGACAAAAATCCTTACAAAAGCTCTTAGGGGAAAATTGACCTCTATCTGGATGGAAATCCGGACAAAAATCCTCACTTAGTCGTCACAAAAATCCCGGTGGCAAATCGACCCAAGCATGGAATTATCCTTAACGTTGCCCGCACTCCAATCCGCACTCCTGGTGGAAATTTGATGGCAGTCTGGATAAACAGTGGGGGAAAATAGTAGCCAATATGGATTCTAGGGGAAACCCATGTGTAGTATGGATTTTGAGTGGGGGAATGGGTTGAGTAGTCTGGAATGTGAGGGGAAAAGCACCTCTAGCATGGAATTTGACCCTTTAACCCTTGGAATATGAATTTCCCTTAGGATTTTATCATTTTAACCACTCAAAATCACTTAGAAACATTAAATTTAAACTGGACTTGGGCTAATTTTCCAAAAATATGAGCAAAACGCTAGAAATATATTGGAATAAAGTGCGAAATCAATTTAAATAATACCTTAGGAGCGAGAAAACAACTCCAAAAGGTCTGTGAATATTTTGGCACTTTAAAATCACCGATGCGCGTGTTTAAAAACACGTTAACGCTCAAAAAGTCAACACTTAGACAAAATTTAGGATCATTAAAATATCAACGTTTGCAACTTGATCCTATGCAAAAAAATTTTAAAAAAAACCCTCATCGACAAAGGAAAACACTAGGAAATTAGGCAAAACTTCTACTCTAAAAAGTGAAAAGTGGGGGTCCCCATTTGCAATGGGGCGATGTGTGAAGACGTCACAACAAGATGCTTATCAGCCTTAACCAGTGTTCCACGGGCGTTGGGGATGGGGGGACGCGGGACGCATTTTGGGGACGAGGGACCAAGGGCCTAAGTTTGGGGACGGCAGGGGGACGGCGGCGGGGTGGTGGCGGGGTGGTGGTGCTGATATAGTTATACATATACATATAGTACTTGAAAAAATAGTTTTGAAAAGATGTATGGCAGTATTACAGTATAAGAATTACATTTCAAATGAGACTATAGGAAATTTGAAATACTAAATCTAAATACCAAGATTTCTTCAATGCTAATTGTGTTGTTATATGGAGCCTAATCAAACTCGGAGGTTAAATTTTCCCTACTTCTATCGGCGCAGTTTCCCCCTATATTTTTCAACGGGGGTTTGGGGGCAGTGCCCCCAAGTTGGGGTCAAGGGGCAGCGCCCCGCGAGGCCAAAAATACTTTTATTATTTTCTAAAGGCATCGGGTGTTACTTTTCTATTGGCCCGCATCCAATTAGGGTTGCCCCTTAACCCCCAAAAAAGTCACTTTTTTTTAAATTTTTATTTTAATTTTTAAACATTGCATATACGTGGGGCCGATGGGAGACGTCTGGGCGTCTCCCCGTCCTTCGAGAGACGTGCAGACGTCTCTCGAAGGACGGGGAGATGCCTAGACGTCTCCCCGTCTCTGGCGGCGCTTGGGTGGCTGTGGCGGGACGGCGGGGGACGTCGTGTCCTCGTCCCCCCGCCCCGAAGACGTCCCCGTCTCCGAGATGCGGCCAAAAGGGGGGGGGACGCGTCCCCATGGAACACTGGCCTTAACCAACAATTGATAAGTAAGAGATATTTTCCACAGCAAGTCAAATTATAATATTGCTATCAAGATTCAATTATGTAGTTTTTTGAGTCAAACTCATTGACCCATGTTTCATGAGTATTGGTTCACAAGAACCCATCTCTCATGGGAATGAATGGTCCACCTAGCACTCATTGCATCTAGGTGATGCACATAGAGGTAAAGCATTGGGGCTTCCCGGGAGGTCACCCATCCCAACACTACTCAAACTCAAGCACGCTTGACCACAGAATTTCCTCCAAGGTCAAACCCACTTAGCTTGCAACCCCATTTGCAAAACCTTCAGCCACTGAGTGCTAAGTGGACCATTCATTCCCATGAGAGATGGGTTCTTGTGAACCAATACTCATGAAACATGGGTCAATGAATTTGACTCGAAAAACTACACAATTGAATCTTAATAGCAATCTCATAACTTATCCTACAAGCCAAAGGTTATGATAGCCAATCTCAGCAACTACTAATGTGCTTTCCTTTATAGAAATAAGTTTTCACAAAACCACCAAGTATTATTACATAAATCATGTCACCAATACTATGAGTTTTAAACCATTTCCCCCTCAATTTACTTTTTGATACTTAATTTTTCCTTTTTGATATTTTGATCAATCTATTTGTGACGTATATACATGTATCGCTGAGGATTAGTGACATAAGCAGCTTAGCTCACTCATCCTAGAGTTTTCTGCCCACTTAAGAGTTTCCCCAGAGTAATCTTGTGTTAAATATTGTTCTTTGTGTGATGCAGGTTTGTTTTCCGCATTCAGAGATGTTTCTATTATAGAACTGTTTTAGTGTGTATGCTATAGGTAGCCATTAGAGGTGGTTAGATACATGGAAAGGCAGTCGTAGAGCATCTCATTTTAGAATCAATAAGTTATGTACCAGGGTATAGCATAGCTGCTCCAAGTTTATGGATTGTCAACAGCCACGTGGAAAAAAGTGGGGGGGGGGAAGAAGACAAAAGCAGAATTATCCTAATCCAACACATCATGCATCCTGGTAATTGCACATTTGAATTACCAGATATGGTCTAATTAGGATATTTTGAGCCCTGAAAAAGTTAGATATTGATGCATAGTTTGGTAGAAAGTTGTAATTCCAAAACTCTCCAAAATCAAGGGTATAATTACATGCCCACTTAAAATTAATGACTGATTTCCGTTAACAAGAGATCTTGTATGTTTTGGATTAATGCAAAAACAGGTTTTGAAGGGGCCCCGAAACCCTTTACAAACCAAGAGATCTTGTATGTTAGTCAAAATTGTAATTTACTAATATCCACTTTTTACAATTAATTCGATGAGATTTCTTCATTTTCGTGGAAATTTGTTATGTACTTATTCTATGGTTGTTTTCCAAAATCTGAAATCAGTGGATAAGTACACCTAGGTACTTATTCTATAGTTATATTCCAAAATCTGAAATCGGAGACTAAGTACACCATCCGCACTCCAGATAGACAACAATGCTCTCCTATACCTTTAGCCTTCCAGCATCTAGAAGAATCACATATCTTGCCAAAGCGAAAAAAGTTGTACTAGTTCACAACTTTTAAATGTGAGACAGTTAAATGGGAAGCAGCAGAGGATTGAGAATATGGATTTCAATATAATGTAAGTAGAAGCATGGAAGTGCCTCGTCATGTAATGCTCAAATTATTTTGTTATTCGTGCCACACATGCTGAAAACTTGGGAGTTGACTTTAGGTTTGCGCTGTATGGAGAGAGAACAGAAGAAGCAGGGTAATTTCTCACGAGAATAAAATAGCAAAATAGCCACCCTTGAGAAGAGAAGTGCCTTTCTGCATCTATATTCAATCCTAAGAATGCTCACAAGTTGGCCAATGCAGAAATGTTTGTTCTACTGGAAGTAAATAAGATCACTGAAGCTGAGGATGGACTACAAAGTGAGATTCAAAAAGTTGATTTTCTAAATTACCATTAATTTCTCCATAACCTTTGTTGTTTTTCAAACCAGATCATTTCACTTCATTTCGGAGAAGCCATAAACAGAGTTCAACTGAAATCTTAAATAACTAGCTCTAGGAAGGAATTACTGCAGAAATTAACCATAGATGATATCATATTTATGTCCTGAGTTGAGCTCGGATCTCCTTAAGAGTCATTCGGATATTGCTTTATCTCGGCCTTTACTTTTCAATTCTTTTTGTTAACCTCAATTTCAGAGAAGCCCTGCTTCTCATAGTAATTATTGTCTGTGACGCCCAAAATCTCGTGATCAACATAACATCTTGACTTTTAATTTTTGAATATATTTCTATATAATGCACTCCTCCTTTTCTCTTTCAGTTCCGTTAATCCTTTACAATTGTTACTGAACAATAATATAGATTTCAAAATCCATATTCTACTATTCTGAATCTAGAATGAAACTTTGTTTGGCAGAAATTTTAGGATAAAGGGAAGAATGAATTGGAAGTACCGATGATAACGCCAATCTTTGCGGCGGAAGAAGCAGGAATGCCCTTTGCAGCGAGCGGCAAAACGACGAGAGAAGGCACGTAGAAGAGCGGCAGCCATCTCTGTATAAAGGTCGTGGCGGGCTCAAAAAGATCCACCAAAGCCATCGCCGCTGCGGGTCTCACCAAATCCACCACAGTCAACACGGAAAATATGCAGAACATTCCAAACAGGGCGCTCGGAAACTTGATTGCCGCAGCTTCAAAGCCCTTCTTTAACACCTTGTCCATCGCCAACATTGACCCCAATGACACGACCAAATGCACTGCTCGTCCCACCTGAAAATGATGCATAAAATGCCATAAAATCATACGCTCACGGAATTAGGATGAGAAAAAAAATTATCACGTGAAATTCATTCATTCATTCAAACTACATTCTGCGGGAGGGAGTTGGCGCCCGTGAAGTCTGAGTCGGCGGAAGCTTTGATTCTATTCACATGAATTCCTCTCTGCTTTACAAGACCAGAATATTTTTTTTGGTAATTAACTATGGCCTGCTTTGGCTTCTTGTGATACTGTGTAAATCGAAGTGAGGAATTTATGTTGGAATAATTGTGCGCGATTAATCGGTTTACGGGAGAATTCCAGGCGAGCAGCCATGAGATCTGAGATGATGATGCTACTGCCGCCGCCATTAAAAGAAATTTATGGAATGTTAAATTACGCAGGCCATTTATTCGATGCAGTTCCTCTGTTTCCTCTTCATCCGCTCCTAAATTATTCTTCCACCAACATGTCAGTATTCCATTTGCAAATGGGAATCTGCCAGGTCAGCAGTTTCCCCTTTTCTCGACCAAAGATTTAAAGAATGTTTACGTGGAAAATCAGAATATATAATATGGTAGAGAGGTTTCCCTTTTATCTACAACATGTGGCAAGAAGCTCGTCCCTTTAATTATGGATCACATTGGATTTGTATGGTTATATTATGTCTATATTTAGACGTCATCATCACAAATTTTTAATAGATGAAAATAGATATAATGTAGGAACGCAATTTATTTATATAAAACGTATCACGTAGTACTTATCTTTATAGCATTATATAATAGAATAATTATTATTATTAATATATATAAAAATATATAAATTAGTGTTAATAACATACATAAATCTAATTAATTATTGACTAATTTAATATTAAACAATTAAAAATATATCTCAACATTAAATGCAAATGTATAATATATTTATTGACATATATCAATTCATTATTGACTAGTTTAATATTAAACAATTAAAAAATATATCTCAACATTAAACATTAAATACAAATGTATAATATATTTATTGACATATATCAAATATATTATATTAAATAATAATAAACAAATCGATTTTAATGAGTCATCAAAAAATTAAATATATAAATAAAATTATCGAGTCTAATTACATAATATGATATTATTCAATAAACTAGCAATTGCACCTTGGTGTGCAATGGGTATGCTGAAAAGGTGTGGAAGGTCAATTAAAAAAATGATCTATTTTTTCATATACATTTGTTGAGTGCATGAGATTAATTGGTACAATATGAGTAAATCAAATTTCAAATGTGAAGATAACTTAAATGCAAAATATTAAAGTGTAAACTTTACATTTTATAATAGTAATATTTATGACAAGCGTTTGAAAATGTAAACATAACAGCTTAGATTCAAACATAGCAGCTTATATATATTTGTAGGTAGATATTGGACATGTGTTTGCAGATTTTCTTTTAACAATTGATATATACGTATTTATATAAACAAACGTTTATATTTTGTGACTCAAATAAAACCATGTATTATATCATTGTCAAACAAAACCATGTATCATATTATTGTCTTACAATACGATGTATTGATCTTGTGGTTAGTCATTCTTGTTGTTGCACATTTCTTTGATCTTGAAAAGTGAGATGTTGTTCTCTGCAGTGAAGTCGATTTGCGTAATCTTAGTGAAAACTGCCTTCAATTGTTCTTCATTGTTGTATGTCCACTACCGCAAATGTGTCACCTACAGTAAGTTTCTCACATCGAGCATTGACCATTAGGGTTCAACATTCTTACATTGGTTTCTCTCACGCCATGTTTTTTCTTAGGTTGTTTCCTTGACAGATGCCTAAACGAGTGGTAAAGGAGCATAGTGAGCAATACCAACAACAATTCTTCAAGGCAAAGGAAATCAGAGATCAAATCGGATTTAATGGAATCAAATCTTATCTTTTTAAAACAAATCGGAGCATTTCCTCAGATCATTGACAACTTTAGCCAATAGATTTTTGTAATTTTGTTTATTGTTTTTGAGAGGTAAGATATTTTCTTTTGACACTACTATTTTTTTATAATCAAACAAAATGAGAGTTACTTTAACTTGGACAATGCAAAGTCTTAAGCAAGGAGAAGGTCACGACTCTTATTTAATTATTAGTATTATTATTTAAGTTGTGTTATTAATGATAATTATTTAATAAATATTCTTCATTATTAATATTTATTATTAAGCATATACATATTTTTGTATTGTTATATTATATATTAATTTGATTGTTGTTTCAGTTTCCAATTACTGAAGATATATATAAAATCTAAATCTTATTACCAATACAATAGTAATCTAATTTTTAACACTTGTACTACCCTTGCCTTTTATGCGGCTTCATTATATTTAAGAAGATCATATTTAAACCTTGTGTGGTTGTATTGGGTTAAAACGAATCAGATTCAAGGGAGTCTTTTGCAGAAAGCTTGCTTAGCGCAGATCAAATTTAGAGGAATTAATGTAGAGGGTTAACAGAGACCATGGAGAAGGAATAAAGTTAGAGGCATAATACTATTTAAGTAGCGAGATATTCTCTTGCTTTCATTTCTAAGATAAATCCTTGTACCTTACTTGTTGTTGTAACTATTTTAGAAAATTGTCTTTCTTAACATAATTGTATTTAGATTAAAACACCTGGTATATGTAGATATCAACATGTAATATGAGATTCTTGATATTATTTTGTAAAAGTCTCTATATCAATGGTTGGGATGAAACCCTATATTTTACTTTGTATCCATGTGCTTTGGTAGTATTTTGTTGAAAGTACAGTGTTTGTTTCTTGATGAATTTATGTAATTAGGTTCTTTCTTGACACGGTCTCAAAATTTGACTGTTCTTTTAGCAGAAATTTGAAAAAACAACTCTTTTTTGCAGTTTATAGCAGTGCTATGAATGAGCCGAATGTTTTAAGGATGACTTTTTTGCTACTATTTCAGTTTTAAAGACTATCTAAAATTTAACTTCAACATATGAGCAATGGGACTATATGAAGCAGTTACCGGTGAGGAGGGACCTCAGGGAGATTAGTCCAAACCGGTCAGCAAGAGTAAACACAACAAAAATGCACAGATATAATGGAGGCAATGCAGAACGGATAGTTTTTATTGCATGAAATTCAATTACATCTAACCAGTAACAATTGAGTTACAACATATCGACACACAGGCCTGGTAGAACACGTCACATCGGGACCTTGAATCGAAAGATTTATCTTCTAGGCACAGTCTATCTATCTTATACTTCTTAATTCTGAATTGATTACATTCTTAAGCATGATTACAAATATATATCGATCCAAAGGATCTAGTCGACCCAAAAAGGGATCAAAACGTGAAGAACAAAACCTAACGTGCAAAATGAATGAGGTCGGCTTTCACTAAGAGACTCCTCTGAAAAATCTAAAGGATGAAACATAGAAGGTCGGCCACAGGCCAAGCAACATCAAAATTAATGCCCAAGGCTCTGCAAGCTTCGAAATGGGTTTCGGTAGATCATCGGAATAGGTCTCAGGCAACCAGGAACAAGAAATTGTCTAGGAAACCGGTAGCGATATCTTGTCGGAAAGTGATCCAAATGAGATGCAGTCCGAAAGCAAGAAAGATGATCAAGTCTTCAAGTAGAATCCAACTCCACAGGATCCGATGAGCCAAAACCAGGACACACAGAAAGGAAAACTGAAACTGCAAACAAAACAGAAAGGAAATATTTTGGGTTGATGCAAGATTGTTGTGAACCATGGATGCTCCTACATCAGACATCTGGGGTTAATGAAAAAGTGAGCCTCTCACTTTGTTGGGGTCAAAGGGAAACCAAAGTGGTCTACCTTTGCATAAGAAATCCAAGATGAATCTTCAACTGGAATGCTCTTCCACTTCACAAGATATTCTTTGTATTGACTATTCCTGGTACTACGCCCAATCCTACTGTCCAAAATCTCTTCAATATGATCTGGTTCCTTCCGGGGCAATTGTTTCTCCAAGTCTGCAACACTATCCATACTGAATTCTAGTTCATGGTACTCATGAATATCTACAATGTTGAATATAGGTGAAATACTTAGGCTATCTAGTAGCTCTACTTCATATGCATTTCCAGAATTGAACTTTCTCAAAATCTTACAAGGTCCAAACTTCTTCATCTGCAACTTACTATAAGTTCCAATCGAGAATCTCTCTTTTCTCAAGTATACCATTACTTCATCGCCAACTTCAAATTCCTTATGTCTCCTCTTCTCATCTGCCTTCTCCTTATATTTGTTGTTCATGTCTTCCAAATGTTGTTTAACCTGAATATGCAATGTTGCCATCTGATCTGCAAAATCTTCTGCTTTTGAACTCTTCCGGTCTTCACTGCCAATGTCTCTCAATTCTGCTATTCCTCTAGGATGCACTCTGGTAACAATCTCAAAAGGTGTTTTTCTGGTACTTCTATTCACTGAATTGTTATAGGCAAACTTTCCTTGTGCAAGGATCAAATCCCAACTTCTGGTTTTATCTCCCACGAAACATCTCAACAAGTTTCCCAAACTCTGGTTAACTACTTCTATATGTCCATTAGTTTGTGGATGAAAATTAGAACTGAACTCCAAATCTGTCTTCATCTTCTTCTAAAGTGTTCTCCAAAAATAACCAACAAACTTAGTGTCTCTGTCTAAAACTATTCTCTTAGGCAATCCATGCAATCTCACCACTTCCTTGAAAAATAGGTCTGCTACATGCAATGCATTTGATGTCTTCTTACAAGGTATGAAATGAGCCATCTTCGAAAATCTACCCACTACCACAAATATAGAATCATTCCCTCTCAGTGTCTTAGGCAATCCCAATACAAAATCCATGCTTATATCCTCCCAAGGTCTTACCAATATAGTTAAAGGTTTATACAATCCCACATTCTGACTACTACCTTTTGCAACTTGACAAACTCTACAACTCTGCACATATCTCTTATCATCCTTATGAATCTGGGGCCAAAAGTACTACTCACTCACCTCCACTATGCTTCTCTTTGATTAGGTTCTCTCTCATGGAACTCTTAGGTATGCATCACTAAACTCCCTTGAATAACATCCATCCTAAATAAAATAATCCGACCATTTGCTCCTATCAACCATAACCGGTTCTCTACATGCTTTCCAAGGTTCTGCAAAATCTGGGTCTTCATCATACAACGTCTTCAAATCTTCAAAACCTAATACTATCACTCTCATTTTTGTCAGCAAATTCCTTCTCCTACTCAATGCATCAACAACTTTGTTAGATTTCCCACTCCTATGCTTCAACACAAAGGTGTAACTCTGCAAGAATTTTATCCATCTCATATGTCTATGATTCAACTTACTCTGACTGTTCAAATACTACAAAGCTTGATGATCTGTATACAACACAAACTCCTTAGGCATTAAGTAGTGTCTCCATTTCTTCTAGGCTTGAACTATGGCATAAAATTCTTGATCATACACTAAATATCTCTTTCGAGCATCATTCAATTTCTCACTGAAATATGCTACTACTCTCCCTTCTTGACTCAAAACTACTCCTATTATTGTTCCACTTGCATCACAATCCACTTGGAATACCTTATTGAAATCTGGTAAAGCTAACATAGGCTTCTCAATCACTTTCTGCTTCAAGAATTCAAAACTTTTGTTTGCTCCGGTGGTCCACTTGAATTCCTTCTGATCTCCCCTCATGGTCTCAGTTATAGGGTTACAAACTGAACTGAAATTCCTAATAAACTTTCGATAAAAACCAGCCAATCCATGAAATGATCTTACCTCTCCGATTCTTTCTGGTGTAGGCCACTCAATAATGGATTTCACTTTCTCAGGCACCATCTTCAAACCATCCTCAGATATCACAAAGCCCAAATAGACTAACTCATCCTTCATGAAAGTACACTTCTTGATATTGATCAACAACTTTTCTTCTCTCAAACTCTGTAAAACTTGTCTTAATTGCAACAAATGATCCTCTTTTGTTCTACTGAAAATCAGAATGTCATCCAAATACACAATAACAAACTTACCCAAGAATTTCTTTAATACCTCATTCATCAACCTCATGAAAGTACTCGGTGCATTAGTCAATCCAAAAGGAATCACCAACCATTCATATAGTCCTTCATTTGTCTTAAATGTTGTTTTCCACTCATCACCTTCTCTGATCCTAATCTGATGATATCCACTCTTCAAATCTATCTTTGTAAAGTATTTTGCTCCACTCAAACAGTCCATTATGTCATCCACCCTAGGCAAAGGAAATTGGTATTTCACTGTGATCTTGTTTATTTCTCTTGAATCAGTACACATCCTCCATTCTCCATTCTTCTTAGGTGCTAATATAGTTGGTACTGCACAAGGGCTCAGACTCTTCCTGATCAAACCTTTTCTTAACAGTTATTGCACTTGTCTATTTAGTTCTTCATTCTCTGTCGGTGTCAACCGATGTGCAGCTTTGTTAGGCAAACTAGCTCCAAGAACCAAGTCCATGCAATGACTAACACTTCTAACATGTGGCAATCCATCAGGTACATTATCTAAAATGATATCCCCATATTCTATCAGCAAATCTCTTATCTCTGTCGGGTGTTCTCCCTCCTGTTCCAGTCTTGCAGTCTTCTTAGGAATTAAGGAAAAACACACATTATCATGTCTTAGTCCATCCATGAATTTTCTTCCTATTGGCATTGTAACAGACAATAAGAGATTGTTGGCATTTCAATAAGGATATTGAGAAGGTTGTTGATGATTATGGATATAACCGATTAAGGATGTTTACTGTCTTAATATTATTATTTTTTCATTGATGTCAAGAAATTGATTTTCTAATTCAGTATGATGTTGCCATATCTTAAGAAGTATGATTTGATGAGTATAAAGATGTCGGTAAAAGACACATAAAGATTGTGATGAATAAGGGGAGAAATAAGTTATTCAATGGACAACTATTACCAAGTTAGACAATGATGAGATCATGATGTTTAGATTGTTTTGATATCCTACATATGTTGTTGATTGTAAGGTTAATACTATACTATGTTACCGAGCAAAGAACCTAGTCGTTAAACCCTAAGGAACCTAGTTGGTAAACCCTAAGGTTATCGCTATCAGTTAATGAAGGCGGAATGTCTACCAAGTGAAGTTTAGTATTTACCGAGTTGCAACCGAGTAATAACAAAATGCATTAAATGATTAAAAGAGTTATTTAATGAAGGAAGCTGATGAGCTGGAATTGATTAAATGATTGGTATGTTGTGCATGAAGTTTGTTAAGGATCTATGGCAAAGGAAGATCGGCAGAAAGATCTATAGCTCAGATTCCAAGGCGAGGTAAAATGTTTTCAGATCGAAGGATACATGGAACCTGGTCAAGTTTGAAGATCTGATGGCTATGATTGATCATGGGATATGTGATCAAGGAGATTAAGCGGTTAGCAAATTGTTTATAAATAAGGAATTGTTGATAAACAATGTATGCGGGCAAGTGTAAGCATAGGGATGCTACATAGTGATTACCGAGCATAGAAGCTTGAAGACCTATTTGATTAATAGAGTATAGAGCCCAGCAGAGGGACAAGATAAGTCTTATGACTAGATTTTATTGAGCAAATAAGAATCTGCTTTAGCATTTTAGATGCAAAGTTGCAGATATATTTTTATTACTGTTATTTTGTGAAGTGACAGAAAATCTCTTAACCGAGTGGACTTAACAGTCTTATTTGTAAAACCCTCTAGCAAGGTGACATTTTGATTGAGTGTTTGAAACCCTTAACAAGGTCACTTCTAACAAGGTGAAGATCCTAACAGATTTGAGGGAAATCCCTTAACCGGGTCACATCTAGCAATGTGTTTGTAATCCTTAACAAGATTTGCTTTTAACCGAGCATACTCTAGAAGAGTATATTTCTTAGTGGGTCCGAAATCCCACAGTGGTTTTTCCCTATTTGGGTTTCCACGTTAAATCTGATGTTATTAGTGTTGTTATGATTATGTGTTCTTAAGTTTGCATGCTTTACAGTTTTGATTACATATATCTGTTTAAGCTACCGAGGTTGAATCTGTTGATTTTATGGAAGATTAAGTTTGTATGATTCACCCCCCCCCCCCTCTCATCTTGTTAGCTTGGCATCTGTACTTAACAATTAGTATCATAACTATCACTTCCATCCACTAAACAGATTCTGATATTTGTACAAACTTCACCCTTCAAAGGTTCCTCCAAAGGTAACAAGGTTTTCTTCATCCCATTGGCCACAATAGTGTATATATTCTTCCTCCCATCATGTACTGCCTGTCTATCAAACTGTCAAGGTCTTCCCAACAAAAGATGATAAATATCCATAGGCATAATATCACACAAAACTTCATCATGACAATTCCCAATATTCAATTTTACCAAACACTGTTCACTTTCTAACAACTTATGTTCATCCTGAATCCATGCTATTTGATAAGGCTTAGGGTGTTTCAATCTCTCCAATTTCAACTTATTCACCATCTCTTCTGAAACAAGATTATCTGAACTACCACTATTAATAACAACTTTACAACACTTACCAGATACCTTACATCTGGTCTTGAACAGGTTCTTCCTTTGCAAGGGTTCTTCATCTCCTCCAGTATGACACAAAGCTCTCCTCATCATCAACAGTTCTACATCTTGTAAGGAAGTTAAGTAGCGGAAACAACTTCCTACACTAACCTTGAGAGGAGGGTAATGCAAAACTTTTTCAGATCATTACAATAGTTACAGAAAATAGAAATAGATATAATAGCAATCATACCACAACACAATGATTTACGTGGGGAAAACCCTTTCGGGAGAAAAACCCCACCCTCCAAAAGCAGCTCAATATTTTATTCAGCAATCAAAAACAGATTACAAAATACTTGCAGAGCAAGCTCTTCGCAGGAGTAGCACTAATCAGAGATTCAGAGGCAACTCAATAGCCATAAGACTCTTACACACAACCTCTATCTCACACACCTCATAAATAGGAGATACAATACAAGAAACCGTCAAATGGTATTACAAAACCATGGGCTAAAACCACCCAATAAGGTGTAGCCGACCTTATCTCCCTTCTATGACATGTTAAAGCACACATCAACACGTGTCGCTCCCTTTTACAGCTCATTTATGTATTCGATACAAATTATTTTTCCTATTTCAGGAGTACAAACTTCCGGAGGCCATAACTTGAGAACCAGGTGTCCGATTGATGAACCGTTTGAAGCGCCGGAAAGCTCGTGAAGTGCTCTATCACCTCGTAACCCGCTTCGCCGGTTACGGCAACTTTTCAGGGCGTTTCGGAGCCTCTAAAGTCCCCAAAATTAAGTTTAAACATTTTATTGCACCCCTCCAAGACGAAAACTTTAATATCTTCAAAACTAGCTGTGACCTTGTGACGCAACTTTACCGGAATGCTTATCTAGCCAACCAAAAGCTTCAGGGAGAGTTTCGCACCGTTTCGTGCTCAAATGAAAACTTACTATAAATAGTAACCTCATATAAATGCAAGGTTGAGACATCATTTTTACCAACAAATCTCCCACTTGTCGAACACCTTGCATGAGCGGAAGGGAATGTCAACACAATGAATCAATTGCTAGGGGCCATAAGGCCCATAGACTCTGAACACCATCTGAACTTCTCTGTGCTCACAGCCTTAGTTAAAGCATCTGCAACATTCATCAAAGTGTCCACCTTAACCAGCTTCACCCTACCATCTTCGACCATATCTCTAACAAAATGATACTGAACATCAATATGTTTGGTCCGGGCATGAAATGTCGGGTTCTTAGCTAGGCTAATTGCACTCTGACTGTCACAGTAAACTGTCACTGTACCTTGTTTTATTCCAATATCCGAACACAGTCTCTTAAGCCAAATGGCCTCTTTACAAGCATGAGTAGCTGCCATATACTCTGCTTCAGTAGTGGATAAAGCAACCACAGCCTGTCGCTTACTCATCCAACTAATTGCACCACCAAACAAAGTAAACACATAAGCACTGGTGGATCTTCTGCTATCAATATCACCTGCCCAATCTGAATCTACATAACCATGGATATCAAGGGAAGTCATGTCTCCAATTGAATTACCATGATAACACAAAGAATACTCTGAAGTACCCTTCAAATATCTGAAGACTCTTTTGACTGCATCCCAATGAACTCTACCAGGATTAGACATATATCTAGAAAGTACTCCCACTGCTTGGGCAATATCTGGTCTAGTACAGACCATAGCATACATCAAGCTTCCAACTACACTCTGGTAAGGCACTCTGCTCATGTCTTCCATCTCCAATGGGGATGTAGGACAATCTGAAACAGATAGTTTCGTTCCAACTGTAAAAGGAACACTCAATGGTCTACAATTCTGCATGTTGAACCTCTGTAACATTGAATTCACATACTTACTCTGGCCTAGCCATAGCTTTCTGTTCGCCCTATCTCTTCTAATTTCTATCCCAAGAATGTGCTTTGCTGCACCAAGATCTTTCATTTCAAATTTAGCAGCGAGCTGAGACTTCAGTTCTGAAATCATACCTTTCCCTTTACCAATGAATAACATATCATCAACATACAATGCAATGAATAAGAAATGATCACCATAAGATTTATAATAAACACAGTGATCTGATTTAGAACGTTCAAATCCCAAACTCAACACATATGTATCAAATTTCTGGTACCACATCCTAGGACTTTGTTTGAGGCCATACAAAGATTTCTTCAATTTACAGACCAAATTACTTTTGCCTTTCACCACATAGTGCTCTGGCTGTGTCATATAAATATCTTCCTCCAAATCACCATGAAGGAAAGCAGTTTTCACATCCATTTGCTCAACCTCTAAATCATAAGCAGTAGCAATAGAAAGCAAAAATCTAATGGACGTCATTTTTGCAACAGGAAAAAATATCTCACCGTAATCAACACCCTCAACCTAAGAGTAGCCTTTTGCAACCAACCTTGCTTTATACTTCTCAATGCTTCCATCTGAACCAATCTTTTTCTTGAACACCCATTTACAACCAACAGGTTTTCGTCCTTCAGGCAATGGTACAAGATCCCATGTATTATTCTTTTTCAAAGCTGCCATTTCTTCCTCCATAGCAATCTTCCAGGATTCTGCATCATTCATACCTAATGCCTCTTCTACAGATTTCGGTTCATCCACACTAGTATTCAGAGCAAAAATACATCTCCAATCATTAGGTGAATACCTTTCAGGTGGTTGTCTATGTCTTGTAGACCTTCGAACAAGCTGAGTTGGAGGTTCTTCCTCCTCTTCTGAAGATTCAGAGCTAGACGAGCTCTCCTCAAATTCTTGCCTATCTAGGGGCCTCGATTCAACTCTTTCAGGTGTAGAAGGAAGTTGAATCACATCTTCTTTTTTAGTCTGTTCTGGCTGCAATGTAACAGAAGGAGACTTAATTTCTCTAAAAATAACACTTCTACTGTGAATTACCTTTTGTGCAACAGGATCCCAAAGCTTGTATCCTTTCACACCATAACTATACCCGATGAAGATACATTTCACAGCCTTGTTCTCCAACTTTGTTCGCTTCTCCTTTGGCACATGTGCATATGCCTCGCAACCAAAAACTCTAAGATGTCTCAATGAAGGCTTGTGACCTGACCATGCTTCCATAGGCGTTTTATCAACAAGAGCTGATGTAGGAGACCTGTTAATCAGGTAGCAAGCAGTGGCAACAGCTTCAACCCAAAACTTTTGTTCAAGACCAGCACCACTCAACATACTCCTAGCCTTCTCCATCAGTGTCCTGTTCATTCTTTCTGCAACTCCATTCTGCTGTGGAGAATACGGAGTTGTCTTATGCCTGTTAATTCCACAGTCTTTACAGAATCTATCAAAATCATTAGAGCAAAACTCACCGCCATTATCAGTTCTCAAACATTTTATTTTCTTTCCAGTCTGCAACTCAACCATTGCTTTAAATTCTTTAAAACGACTAAAAACTTCAGATTTACTCTTTAGAAAATAAACCCATGTCCTTCTACTAAAATCATCAATAAATGAAACATAATATGTGGATTTTCCAATCGAAGAGACATCTACTGGACCAAACACATCAGAATGGATAAGATCCAAAACACCACAAGTTTTATGAGAACTCGAGTAAAACTGAACTCGGTTTTGTTTTCCATAAATGCAATGCTCACAGAAATCAAAGTCAAGGTTACAGTCATTCAAACCTTCAACAAGGTTTTTATTTTTCAAGGTCCTTAGACCCTTTTCTCCAATGTGGCCAAGTCTCTGGTGCCATAACATAGTCTTCTCTGCAGGTAACTTTGCTTCAGACGAAAGAGCACCCTTAGGTACCCAAAAACCATGTCCATCTGCTGAAGGTGAAACCTTCAAATCTTCCAGTGAAGTATCCGCAGATTTACTTTTTACAGAAGTGCTATTACACTCAATAGTGTATGCTTCAAGCTTATACAAAGTGCCAAACCTGACACCTCTAGCAACTACCATAGCACCCTTAATCATCTTACATCCTGCTTCAGAAAAGATTACCTGCACACCTGCATCTATCAGTTTGCTCACAGATAACAGGTTTCGTTTTAATCCAGGGATATGCAGCACACCATTAATCCTTTTTATTCTACCATCAGAAAACCTGATTCTAACTTTACCTCGACCAACAATGTCTAGTTGTGAATCATCACCCAAGTACACCTTACCTCCATTAAATCCTTCATATTCAGAAAACCAATCTCTATTGGAAGTCATATGAAAAGATGCACCTGAGTCAATTAGCCAAGCATCATTACCTGCATGAGTCGCCAAAGCCGCAATAAATGCATCGCCATCTTCCTTGTCGGACTCAGAATCAGAATCGAACTTTTTCTTTTTCTTCTTCTTTTCTTCTTTGCAGTCCTTACGGATGTGACCCGGTTTACCGCAATTCCAACAAATGACTTTGGACTTTCCAGGAGATTTCGATCTCCCTTTGGATTTGGACTTGCCGCGCTTCTCATTCTTCTTGCCTTTCTCCTTAGGTCTTCCACGAACGGTCAGGGCTTCCTTTGAACTGATGGATACCTTCCTTCGCATCTCTTCACCGAGTAGGGCACCCACCACGTCTTCAGATTTCAAAACAATAGAAGTACTACCGATAGCCATAACAAGAGAATCCCACGAATCAGGCAAAGAACAAAGCAAGATCTGACATTTCTCCTCCTCGTCCATCTTAACACCGACGGATACTAATTGAGCCACAATCATATTGAATGCTTCTAGGTGGTCTGCAATTCGTCCACCCTCTTCCATCTTCAAGGAATACAATTTCTTTCTTAAGAAAATTTGATTTAATAAAGATTTCACTTGATACATCTCACCAAGCTTACTCCATAGCTTCTTTGCAGAGTTCTCTTCATGGACATTGATTAGAACAGAGTCTGCCAGGCACAGTCTGATTAGACCCTTGGCTTTTCGGTCCATAACATCATACTGAGCTGCCGCAGTAGGATCTGAGGGCCTTTGGACATTCGCATCAACAGCATCCCAAAGATCTCGATCTATTAGCAGATCTTCCATCTTCAGCTTCCACATCTCAAAATTACTTCCATTAAATTTCTCCACCTCTATTCTCCCTGACGAACTCGCCATCTGAATATTCCTGCAATAGGATCAAAAAGTGTCTTCTGCACAAGGTCCCACTCAAATCTGGATTAGTTCAAAAAACCCAACTGCCCACAATTGAAACCAAAGGTGATCAGGCTCTGATACCACTTGTAAGGAAGTTAAGTAGCGGAAACAACTTCCTACACTAACCTTGAGAGGAGGGTAATGCAAAACTTTTTCAGATCATTACAACAGTTACAGAAAATAGAAATAGATATAATAGCAATCATACCACAACACAATGATTTACGTGGGGAAAACCCTTTCGGGAGAAAAACCCCACCCTCCAAAAGCAGCTCAATATTTTATTCAGCAATCAAAAACAGATTACAAAATACTTGCAGAGCAAGCTCTTCGCAGGAGTAGCACTAATCAGAGATTCAGAGGCAACTCAATAGCCATAAGACTCTTACACACAACCTCTATCTCACACACCTCATAAATAGGAGATACAATACAAGAAACCGTCAAACGGTATTACAAAACCATGGGCTAAAACCACCCAATAAGGTGTAGCCGACCTTATCTCCCTTCTATGACATGTTAAAGCACACATCAACACGTGTCGCTCCCTTTTACAGCTCATTTATGTATTCGATACAAATTATTTTTCCTATTTCAGGAGTACAAACTTCCGGAGGCCATAACTTGAGAACCGGGTGTCCGATTGACGAACCGTTTGAAGCGCCGGAAAGCTCGTGAAGTGCTCTATCACCTCGTAACCCGCTTCACCGGTTACAGCAACTTTTCAGGGCGTTTCGGAGCCTCTAAAGTCCCCAAAATTAAGTTTAAATATTTTATTGCACCCCTCCAAGACGAAAACTTTAATATCTTCAAAACTAGCTGTGACCTTGCGACGCAACTTTACCGGAATGCTTATCTAGCCAACCAAAAGCTTCAGGGAGAGTTTCGCACCGTTTCGTGCTCAAATGAAAACTTACTACAAATAGTAACCTCACATAAATGCAAGGTTGAGACATCATTTTTACCAACACATCTTTCAGTTTATTGTTTGATCCAGTCGGGTTTTCTTACACCATTGTTGCCTTTCCAGTAGCCTCTGCCTTCTTACATTCAAATGCAGGATGTCGTTCTCCTCCACACTTAAGCAAGTCCCTCTAAATGTCCTCTTGTCTTGTCTTCCAAAGTTCTCATTCCGGTAACCATCTGGTTCTCTCCTCCGGTAGAATTTTCTATCATCCTTTTGGTATGAATTACCTTATTTGCTCGCTTCCTTGTCCTTGTTCTGATCTATGTTGGTTCCTCTTCCTCTAGTATATCATCTTCCTCCTTGAAATCTTCCTCCGGTAACCTTCCACCTCTACCTCTCTATCTTTGCTCATGTCTTTTGTTCAATTTCTCTTCAGCCTTTAGTGCATACTAGTAAGCCTCTTCAACACTCTCCAATTTTATCATAATGAGTTCATCTTGTATAGACATCCGCAATATGTTCACATATCTTGCATTTGTTTAACTTCATCATCAACGTGTCTGGATCTGATATTCAACTTGTAAAATGCTTCGATGTATTCGTGTGATATTCCTTCACACAAGATTTCTTTTGTCTCAGGTTCTGCAATTTCTGGAACAAATCCACTTGATAATTCACCAGGATGAACTTTGCTTTTAAGTTAGCAATCATCGAATCCCATGTCTTAATCTTCTCTTTACCTCTTCTTTGTCTATCAACTTGAAAATGCTCCCACCAAGAGATGCATAACCTTTCAACCGGGTACAGGCATATTTCACCTTCCTCTCTCCTGCAATGTTTTCAAAATCAAAATACTTCTCCATCTCTGAGATCCAGTCCATCAATTCATCTGAATCTAACTTCCCATCATATTCTAGTGGGGTAAAATGAGGTTTAGTGTTCACCCTACTCAAAAACCTTAAAAAACTTTCTTCATCTGGATCAACTATCGATAGGTTCACTTGTTCTGTCGTGGCTTCTTCTCCTTCATTTCACTTACATCTTCAATATGTCAGCCTCTTCTCTGGGTTGTCTCCACGACTTCTAACCGAGCTGCTATTCCTTGCAACATCTCCATCATAGTAGAGTATGCATTCCCACATGCTCCACCATTTGTAGTTTTTCAAGCCATAGATTAGTCCTCTACAATTGCAGGTCAGATCCACAATCCGCCACCCTACAACAAAATTTAGGGCATGCAACCTCTAGAATGAAACTTCGCTCTAATACCACATGAAGCAGTCACCAGTGAGGAGGGACCTCAATGAGATCAATCCAAACCAGTTAGCAAGAGTAAAGACAACAGAAACACATAGATATGATGGAGGCAATGCAGAATAAATAGTTTTTATTGCATGACATTCTATTACATCTAACTAGTAACAACCGGGTTACAACATATCGACACACAGGCCTGGTAGAACAGGTCACACCGGGACCTTGAATCGAAAGATCTATCTTCTAGGCACAATCTATCTATTTGATACTTCTTGATTATGAATTGATTACATTCTTAAGCATGATTAAAAATATATATATCGATCCAAAGGATCCAGTAGGCCCAAAAAGGGGTCAAAACCCGAAGAACAAGACCTAACATGCAAAATGAATGAGGTCAACCTCTGCCAAGAGATTCCTCCAGAAAATCCGAAGGATGAAACGTAGAAGGTCGGCCACATGCCAAGCAACATCAAGATCAACGCCCAAGGCTCCGCAAGCTTCAGAATGGGTTATGGTAGATCACCAAAATAGGTCTCAGGCAACCAGTAACAAAGGAACAACCAGGAACAAGAAACTATCTAGGAAATCGGTAGCGATATCTTGCCAGAAAGTTGTCCAAATGAGATGCAGTCTGAAATAAAGAAATATGATCAAGTCTTCAAGTAGAATCCAACTCCACAAGATTCAGTGAGCCAAAACCGGGACACACATAAAGGAAAGATAAAACTGCAAACAAAATAGAAAGGAAATGTTTTTGGTTGATGCAAGATTCTTGTGAACCAGGGATGCTCCTGCATCACTGTAGAATTGTATGCAAGTCAATTTCAACAAATATATGTTGTCAGGGTTCCACCAATCTAAACTTTGTCAGTCTTCAGGCAAGTTGTCAATTGCAAGGGTAGCCAGGGGCAACGTGAGTTCTTTGCTAACAAATATCTAAATTTTGTGTGAATATTGTTGTTCAGAACACTCATGTTAAATTTGAGTTTAATAGAGGACTGTTGTCATTAGCAGAGGAAACTTCACATCACCCCCAAATAAAAAAACTTGGGTATTCCCAAACAGACCTTGCTGGTGGTAAAGTAAAGGTGCAAAAATAGTCCATCGAAAAATAACCAAAAATTGGCCCACCAGAAAATAACCGGAAAATATTTCTAGCGTGAGACATCAAGCGTATCTGGTATCTGGCAAGCTTATGTTTAAGTAATGTAGAAAATTCTGAGAGCAAAATAATTTATGTACCACTTCATGTTCAACTAGTTTTATAAATCAAATAATGTTGATTGTTGTAGTAATTACAGTGTTTGTTTTAGCATGGTGAAAATAGTTGTATAATTTTAAATCTCTTTGTTTTAAGTTGTAGTTCTGCAACTATATTCTATTTGTAAATCATGCAAAACATATGGATTGGTACTTGTATGAATGTAAATCATACAAATCTAGAAATAAAATATGTAGAATCCCCAATTCGAACAAACCATTATCAAATCTAATAATGTTATCAAACTCAAGCAAAAGATTTAGGTTTTATAGGAAGGACTTGGTACTCTACTACCATACGATATTGCAGAGATTCTACAAAATTATCATAATGTTAAGAACATTTATTGGCAAAACTAACTTTGTAACAATTGCAGAAAGAGTATAGAAACAACATTTTCGTCAGAAACGCCAACACAACTACTTGCACATATCACATCTTGGAGCACTGAGTGGACAAACATGTATTTTGTGGTCCCATCACTTATAGAGGAGGTGACAACAGAGCGACATCAATATGTACCGACAGAAAATGGATCAACGGTTGTAAAGAGTGCAATCATCTTGCACTATCTCTGCATGGTCGTTAACCGTTAACTATTGATGGACAAAATGAGCTCATCCATCTCATATAGGATACGCCTTCGACGTAAATAATATTTTTAATTAAACATAAAAAAAAATTAGTTACACATTCTGGAACATATATGTTGGGATCCAAGAACACTGAGAGGGGGGGGGGGTGAATCAATGTTCTACCGGAATGGAGAAATTTAACCTTATATTCTATTTTTAAATCATGCAAAACATATGGATTGGTACTTGTATGAATGTAAATCATACAAATCTAGAAATAAAATATGTAGAATCCCCAATTCGAACAAACCATTATCAAATCTAATAATGTTATCAAACTCAAGCAAAAGATTTAGGTTTTATAGGAAGGACTTGGTACTCTACTACCATACGATATTGCAGAGATTCTACAAAATTATCATAATGTTAAGAACATTTATTGGCAAAACTAACCTTGTAACAATTGCAGAAAGAGTATAGAAACAACATTTTCGTCAGAAACGCCAACACAACTACTTGCACATATCACATCTTGGAGCACTGAGTAGACAAACATGTATTTTGTGGTCCCATCACTTACAGAGGAGGTGACAACAGAGCGACATCAATATGTACCGACAGAAAATGGATCAACGGTTGTAAAGAGTGCAATCATCTTGCACTATCTCTGCATGGTCGTTAACCGTTAACTATTGATGGACAAAATGAGCTCATCCATCTCATATAGGATACGCCTTCGACGTAAATAATATTTTTAATTAAACATAAAAAAAAATTAGTTACACATTCTGGAACATATATGTTGGGATCCAAGAACACTGAGAGGGGGGGGGGGGTGAATCAGTGTTCTACCGGAATGGAGAAATTTAACCTTATATTCTATTTTTAAATCATGCAAAACATATGGATTGGTACTTGTATGAATGTAAATCATACAAATCTAGAAATAAAATATGTAGAATCCCCAATTCGAACAAACCATTATCAAATCTAATAATGTTATCAAACTCAAGCAAAAGATTTAGGTTTTATAGGAAGGACTTGGTACTCTACTACCATACGATATTGCAGAGATTCTACAAAATTATCATACTGTTAAGAACATTTATTGGCAAAACTAACCTTGTAACAATTGCAGAAAGAGTATAGAAACAACATTTTCGTCAGAAACGCCAACACAACTACTTGCACATATCACATCTTGGAGCACTGAGTAGACAAACATGTATTTTGTGGTCCCATCACTTACAAAGGAGGTGACAACAGAGCGACATCAATATGTACCGACAGAAAATGGATCAACGGTTGTAAAGAGTGCAATCATCTTGCACTATCTCTGCATGGTCGTTAACCGTTAACTATTGATGGACAAAATGAGCTCATCCATCTCATATAGGATACGCCTTCGACGTAAATAATATTTTTAATTAAACATAAAAAAAAATTAGTTACACATTCTGGAACATATATGTTGGGATCCAAGAACACTGAGAGGGGGGGGGGGGTGAATCAGTGTTCTACCGGAATGGAGAAATTTAACCTTATTAATACAACAACTCAACAATCGGTAAACATAAAAGCATATAACCATAAGCAAAAATGCAACCACAAAGATGAACACCATAACACCATAGATTCATATGTGGAAAACCTCAAAGAGGAAAAACCACGGTGAGATTGGAGACCCACAATATCTATCCACTGATCAGACGAATAAATATTACAATAAGGGGCCAACACATGCAGGAAGGCCAACAGCCTAGAGCACACTGCTCATCACAAAAGGAGTCTCACTAACTACAGAAAACATCGGACAACAATCCGGAATGAGGATTGAACTGCAAGTATAGCATCTCCCATGCTTGAGTACAATTACAATTAAGCTCAATACTAGAGACCTTAATCCTCTTCCACAAACCTAATTCGATCACCTGTGATCGACCAAAACCTCTGCATATGATTACAACATTGTTCGCATACAGATAATCCCATAACCCATACCATACATGATCTCATCGATCTACAAAGAGATCTTACATCATATTTATACCAACCTGGGACCTAAACAATTAGGTCGGCCACCTAAAAGATAATACAATAAATTCATAACTTAAACCCACAATCTAATGATCAACCAAGTCGGCCTAATATCGAAACAACATAATACAATCAATGAATCCAACCGGTAATGCATCGGGAGCATCAACCCACACGCTACATAAATCAGTCCATAACCTAGCAGAATAACCACCACACCTATAATAGGTCGCCATAAGCCAAATGAAACACCACTAACAACTGGAACACGAACATGATAACCATCATCATCCAGATAACCTTCTAGAAGCCGCACCAACACCACTTATTCATAATATCAAAAGATCTTCAACAAAGCTCTAACGGTAAAACCCTTACTGGTAATCAAAAGGCTTACTAGAACAAGTGATAGCTTCCAAATCATCAAATCCCAAACCAGGAACACATGAATAGCTAATACAAACCAATTCCAAAGACCAAAGAATACCAAATCAACATGATCTTACCAACCAGAAACCAATCATCCTGTTGGGACCAACCGAATACCGATAAACAACCAAAGCAGCTAGAGCAGTCGATGTTGCCATCAATGACAACACATAGTCAATTCCTCCAAATTGCCAACAATATCAATATTCACATTTAAAACTAGATTTTTTTTTAATGAATAGGCATTTACATTAATATATTAAAAGGTACACTATTCACAAAAAAAGGTAGGAGGATACAAGATCACTTCTCGAGAGTCACTCGGGTAGCGCCCAGAAATAGAAATACTAAAAAATAGTCGCTAAGCGGCTAAGGCAGTGGCCAATGGATAGTTCTCGTGATTTTTAGGTGCATTTCATTCTTTCTTGACTTTCTATTTTAAGCCCTTAAGCATACAACTATGATTCCTTTCACAAGTTTTACACCCCAAATAGACAAAGGTACAAATTGAATTTACAAATAAAATTTGTATTCATAATCTTGAAGTCAACCCTCTTAGCTTTACATCCCAATATTTTGGGATTGTTGCTAGGGAATAATGTTAAAGGCCTAAAAGTCTAGTAAAATAAGTTAGGACTAGTGTGTCTAGGAGAAAGTGTTGGCATTTTTTATGTTCATGTTGTGATTATCATTGATGGACACACACTTGCATTAAGATCCTCTTTATATGTATGAGTTAGAGCACAACCAGTATTTGTTCCAACCGGTATGTTGTAGGTGTGTTGTATTATAGTCTTTAGACTATTGATGTTTTGCAAAATGTGTTTCCCGGTCTAAAGCGGCATGTTGACCCCAAGCGGTTCATGGATACCAAGCGGTACGAGTGAGCAAAGCGGCATAACACATTCTTACCAGTCTTCATTTTTGATAAACCGACAATTGGTATTTTGTATGAACCGGTAATACTCTGTGATGAGTTACCAACCGACATTTTGTGATGAGTTACCAATCCACCGATTGTTTGACGGTGCCAACACACTGGTGGTGCTTTTTGTGTCGTGTTACTAAGTATGTCTAGATTCATTGAACCTAGGAAATTGAAATGTAATCCTATTTGAGCGACATGAAATCAGATTCCTTTAAAAGGACATCATGTATAGGGTTTTAGGTAGTTGTCGAAAGGGTTTATGTTGTTGCTAGGGTTTAAGGTGGTTGAGGAGTTGGAAAGAATATGAATGTGTAGAAGACTGAAGTAATGCATGAGTGCATTAAGAACGAGCTATCAAGGATCTAACCGAGCAGTCTGTGCTATTAGATAGATCAAACACTTGTTGATTACTCACATCTTTGACAAGTCTGTAGCCCTTAACCGAGTAGGCCCAAAAGCCTTTTGTAAAATCCTCTAACAAGGTGGTTCACCTCTGTGAATCTAAAATCCTCTAGCAAGGTAGTCCTTGATCGGACTTATCTCCTAACAGAGATTGAGATTCCTAACAGGGTCTGTTCTGGTGAAGAACATTGTAAGACCTTAACCGGTCTGGTTTCTATTCTGCAGATAGTGACTTGTGAGTTCCATCTCACCGTGGTTTTTCCCATTTGGGTTTCCACGTCAAATATCTTGTGTTATGGTTGTATTGCTTTTGTGGGTGAATGCTTTATTTGCATTTTGGTTTGCATGTGTGATAACCGGTCTGTCTATTAAATTGTTTTACCGGTTTATCTTTAGACTGTTTAAGTGTTTAAGTTCAGTGTTTTTCGGTATACTAATTCACCCCCCCCCCCCTTAGTATTCATCAATTAGTATTAGAGCCTACCTTTCTATAAGTTTAAACACTTGGAAAGAGATATGGGGGAATACACCTTGAGGGAAATTACTCAGCGACTCACTCAGTCTGAGCAAGCCTATGATGATATTATGGTCAAATACAAGGCATCTCAAGCAAAAAGGAGAGAACATGCAGAAAAGCTGATGGAGTTGTCTGAAAATAGTTCTGCAGATGAAGCAGATATGGACACCCCAATTGCAAAAGTAAATAAGCTGAATGAATCAAACTCCAACATGAGAAAGGAGTTGGAAGGACTAACTATCCGGATGTGTCAAGAGCTTGAGAACCGGAGAAAAACTGAAGACCTAGTGAAAGAAAGAGATCTTGAGATCTCCAAGTTGAAACAAGAGATGAGTGCCCTAAATGCTCAACTCTATGCAAGCAAGGTGGAAAAGGAAGACATGCAAGGAGAACTGAACACTGCCATCTCTAAGAATGAAAACCTGTTCGAAACAAATGCTGCTATTTCCAAAGAACTCTCTGAGTCAAAGGAAATACTTGCTAAGTTCAGCAAAAGTACTGTTAATCTAGAGCAAAAGCTTGAGTCGGCTAGACCGCTAAAGAATACCAATGGACTTGGTTATTACGGTCTTGAGGAAGGTGAGACCTCTGGTACAAATGTTGGAGCATCAAAGAAACAACCGGCATCAAAGGATAAAGGTAAGCAAAAGTTTAAACCTATTTTTTTCAACTATCTTAAAGAAGGACATACTGCTAATGTGTGTAGGAGTAAGGCTTACAACAATTTTCCTTATTTCCTAAATGATAAGCCTAGACTTTATAGATTTGATGGTAACTTTTATGCATGCAACAAGTATGGGCATAGAGCATTTGAGTGCAGGTTTGTTATGAATAACACTAGAAGATATCCTCAAAGGACCCAAAGAGTTGGTCCTGAAGCTTTTGTGAATGGGAATCACAACCGGTTTAATGCCTTCAATCATTAGCCAAGAAGCGGTGGTTATCAAGCGGCAACTGGATGGAGAGAAAACTATATGGTATGTCATGGTCATGGTCACACTGCTGCAACATGCAGAAGGAAGAATGGAAACATGAACAATGGACCTTGGAGAGCACCTGGATTGGTTTGCTATCACTACAACAAACCGGGTCACATTGCAAGATTCTGCAGAAGCAGAAAGAGTATATCTGATGATATACTGGTCACTCCGGAAGGAGGAATTGATGTTGAAATAGTTCAAGTGGACATGAACAAAACCTGGAAGAGGAAACCAATAATGTTGGAAGAGGAACCGGTTTCTGCACCTATTGTGGAAATATTGGAATAGGCAAACTAAGCTTCAAAAGGCTTAGGGGGAGCAAACAGCAAAATGTTTTCAAACCCCGGGTTTATACCGGCAAAAGACCTTAACCGGTATGTGATACCTGTCACTTGGCAGAAGACCGAAAATGGTAAAAAGGCAAATTAGGGTTTATGCCCTAATGGAGGAGCATTAATGATGGTAGGTGAGAACTATGTTTAAAAGCATTTTTGAAATCATTTCTCACTATCAGTTTTCGAGCGAAGAAATTTTTTTCAAAGAGCAAAGCGACGAAAAGGCAATTTGAGCAGAGATTTGGAGAAATTGAGAAACTGTGAAGGAGATTCAAATTCAAATAGCAAATGGTCAAGTGGAGAACACAAAGTGGTGATTCAGCTACCGACGAAGTGGGGAGTGAAGGAGAAACGGAAAGCCCTAAATTCGCGTGCTTTAAAAAGGTATTTCTCGAGTTCTTGAAATTTCTACAATGGCTTCCGCATCTCATACCAATTCTAGTGCATCTATTGAGTCTGAAAGTTTTATTCAACAAAAGTCAAAGTACAATGCCCTATCACAAGTTCCGGCTAGAGTGATAGTAGAAGAGGGAATTTCTGACTACATAGATTGCAAGATTGAAGACCTAGGGTCTCTAGCCATCCACTCCCAACTAGGTCTGTCTTTTGGAAAGAATAAGAAAATCAAACCGAAGTATAGTATCTTGGAGAAGAAGAAACTCCATAATGTTGTATACTTTCTGGAAGACTTTACAGAGGATCATATAAGGATCATTTTCAGCAGAGTCCATGGTGACAAAATATACCTGGAGAGGATGCATGATATCACACCATAGGCAATTCATGCAGTCACCGCTTTCTGCAATACAGGGGAAGTACCAGCCCTAAGGACGGTTAGCAAGTCTGAAATGTCTAGGCTCACTGGTTCAGTGAGCGACTCACGGGGCATGACTGTAAATTCAATCAAGGATGATTTGGTTAAGTATGCCTGCATGTTGATAGGCTACCGGACATTCTCTACCAATAGAATCAACTCTGTATATGCTGTAGCGGTAAATGCCGCTTATCGGATGATAAAGGAGGATGCATCATTCGATCTGTGCACCAACATGCAGAGGCAACTCTAGTCAAATCCAAAGTCGATCAAACAAGACAATGCACTAAGGTTCAAGTTTGGACAACTACTGGTAGGGTTGTTCTTCTATTTCCAAGGCTACTTCCCAGGAGTAGGAGACATTCAGTGGTCTGGTGACCAACCGGTAACCAAGCAAATCAAGGAAAGCATTGAAGCACTTGGAACTAGTTATCCTGAAGTTCTAAACAAGTATTTTGATGAGTTCAGATGAAAAATGAGCCAAAGGATGAGGAGCTCAGGTGATATCATCAAGAAATATGAAGATGACATCTGTTTCACCATCTAGGTTGACAAATGCATAATGGAGGCTGTTGAGCCCAGAATGGAAGAAGTGGAGCCAATGGGCTATGAGGTGATGTACGACATGCTGGAAGGGTATGCCTCTACCCTTATTGCCTCATCGCTTGATCCTAAGGTGAAGAGAACTAGCACCTACCTAGAGAGGATAGCACCGGCTGAGGAACCACTAGCAGTGAGAGAAAGAACTGGCAGTGAAGAAGGCAAAAGCAGTGCTTGCAGCATCAGCACCTGTTACTACTGCAACTCCAAAAGTGACCAAGCGGTCACCAGCTAAGAAGAAACCGGAAGCTGCACCGACTAAAGTGTTCCATAGAAAGAGGAAGACAAGGAACACCTCTCCAGACTCAGAGGAAACTGTGTTTGAGGAAAAGCCAAAGAAAACACGTCAAGCAAAGAAGAAGACCAAGAATGAACCGACATCTTCTGCACCGGTAAATATAGATATCTCCTCCTATAAACCTTTGACACATTGTCAAAGAACAATAAAGAATATTAGGAGAAAAGTGTTAAATGATTTACTTGAGTGTTTTGATGACTTCAATGAGGTTGAAAAGGAAGCGGTCAAAAAGGAAATAATTCAATATTTGTGTAGTAATGACTGGTCGCCCTCAAAGATTAAGTCTCAGACACCGAATTCTTTATATATGTCATTAGATAATAAATGGTGCATTGCCATAGAGAAAGAACATGAAATTAGAGAGAAGGTTTTTGCACAATACTTTCCCAACCTGTCAAATTCTGAATTATATGATGTTATTAATCTAAATAAAGGACTCTTCTTCACTAGAAAAAGAAGACTCTGGCTGTTAGAAGGTAGAGTTGTTGATATCGAAAAAGACACCCATCTGTTTATGCAAACCGTTGTCCAGACTCACAAAGCATGTCTGGCCAACCGACAAGCAGAAGAAGAACTGGCTATATCCAAACCAGACGAAGTATTTTACGATGAAGGCAATCCAATCATTGAACCAATAGACACCATTGATGTCGATGCTCTGGATGATGAAGATGTTACTTAGGAAATACCATCTGAGGCAACAGGATAAGAGCAATAGGCTGAACAGGAGAAGAAAGCCGAGGACAGATAGGAAGTGGCAAAGGAAGAGGTAGAGTAGAGGAAAAAGGATAAAGAAGAGAATCAAAAGAAGAAGGAAGAAGAGAAAAAGAAGAAATATGAAGAAGAGAAAAGGAAGAAAGATGAAGAGGAACAGAAGAAGAAAGATGAAGAGGTGAAAAAGAAAAAAGATGAAGAGGAGAAAAAGAAGAAGGAAGAGGAGAAGAAGAAGAAAAATGAAGAGGAGAAGCAGAAGAAGGATGAAGAGGAGAAAAAGAAGCAAGAAGATGAAAAGAAAAAGAAAGAAGAGGAGGATAAGGAATAGGAGAAAAAGAAGGAAGCAGAGAGGAAGAAGAAGGAAAAAGAAGATAAGGAACAAGAGAAGATGAAGGAAGCAGAAAAGAAAAAGGCTGAGGAGGACAAGGAAGCAAAGAAGAGGAGAGAAGCGGAGAATAAGAAAGCATAAGAGGACAAGGCAGGAGAAGCAGCGAAGAGCACCCAAATGGAGACTCTGAAGGCAACCAGGAGTCAAGCCAAACCGACTGACCTCTCCAGTCCTATAGATCTCTAGTCCGCAAGTGAATCGGAGCTAATGCAGAGCATCAAGGTTTCTCAAGAGCACCTTGAAATCATTTGAAGGAAGAAGGAGTAGGATATAATTCAAGCGGCTATGGACACACTTATCGGTTTGATACCCAGTACAAATCTTCCAAACACCGATTCATCATTAGCTAGACTAAAGCTCCTATGCACAGTAGTGGATGATTAGGTGCAGAGCCTGGAAGAAGCAGCTAAGGCAAATGTCAAGAAAGACCATCAAAAAGCTCTTAACATTGCTCTGGTAAAGAAGTTGAATGAGCTCTGGTCTGAATTGCAGAAAGACCAAAAGGATATAAGGGACGCTTTGGATGAGGGAAATCTGCTACTTAGCAAAATCTGCCGACCCCATCTATTCTATGATGATGTGCTAGCTCAGAAGCAAAAGCTTCAAACAGACTTACAGTCTTACTTGAGCACATTCAAGCCACCCTATGATTCCTTCACAACTTATGGGCAAACCGTTCACCGGTTTCATATCCAGTCAGCCAAAATGGAGCAAGAGATCAATACATGGTCTAGAGATTTGCAAGAGCTACAACTGGTTTTACTTCCATGTCTGCAAATTCTTCAGAAGTGTTATCTAAACCTGGATGCCTTGACAGTTACACAGGAGATGAGCACAATTGATGCCATGGAAGAACAGGTCTCCCAGATGCAAACAGAGAAAGAAGTGGCCACCTCCCTACTTGAGTCCTGGTCTCTATCAATGAAGCAATTCTTGCAGGACTATAAATCTATTTTTGACAAGTACTATTCCTTATTGTCATAAACTTTTATTATTTTTATACCAAATGGAAATAGGGTTGTTTAGCGGTACTTTGTCATTGTTGGAAAAGGGGGAGAAGTATTCTATTTTGGAGAAGTATAGGGGAGAAGTATCTAGTACCTAAAATTTTGCTATATGCTTTGATATATGCTATATGCTCTGATATCTCAATGTTTATGCTCTGTATGCAAAATTGCTATACATTGTATTGATTAAGGGATAGTGTATATGCTTAGGGGGAGCAATTTTGCTAATGGCATGTTTTTGTTGTAAAACACTTAGATGTCAAAATTTTATTTTCCCAAGTGTTGCCGTCAATGCCAAAGGGGGAGATTGTTGGCATTTTTGATGTTCATGTTGTGATTGTCATTGATGGACACACACTTGCATTAAGATCCTCTTTATATGTATGAGTTAGAGCACAACTGATATTTGTTCCAACCGGTATGTTGTAGGTGTGTTGTATTATAGTCTTTAGACTATTGATGTTTTGCAGAATGTGTTTCCTGGTCTAAAGCGGCACGTTGACCCCAAGCGGTTCGTGGATACCAAGCGGTACGATGGAGGAAAGCAGCATAACACATTCTTACCAATCTTCATTTTTGATAAACCGGCAATCGACATTTTGTATGAACCGGTAATACTCTGTGATGAGTTACCAACCGGCATTTTGTGACGAGTTACCAATCCACCGATTATTTGACGGTGCCGACACACTGGGGGTGCTTTTTGTGTCGTGTTACTAAGTATGTCTAGATTCATTGAACCTAGGAAATTGAAATGTAATCCTATTGGAGCGACATGAAATCAGATTCCTTTAAAAGGACATCATGTATAGGGTTTTAGGTAGTTGTTGAAAGGGTTTATTTTGTTGCTAGGGTTTAAGGTGGTTGAGGAGTTGGAAAGAATATGAATGTGTAGAAGACTGAAGTAATGCAGGAGTGCATTAAGAATGAGCTATCAAGGATCTAACTGAGTAGTTTGTGCTATTAGATAGATCAAACACTTGTTGATTACTCACATCTTTGACAAGTCTGTAGCCCTTAACTAGGTAGGCCCAAAAGCCTTTTGTAAAATCCTCTAACAAGGTGGTTCACCTCTGTGAATCTAAAATCCTCTAGCAAGGTAGTCCTTGATCGGACTTATCTCCTAACAGAGATTGAGATTCCTAACAGGATCTATTCTAGTGAAGAACATTGTAAGACCTTAACTGGTCTGACCTTAACCGGTCTGGTTTCTATTCTGCAGATAGTGACTTGTGAGTTCCATCTCACCGTGGTTTTTCCCATTTGGGTTTCCACATCAAATATCTTGTGTTATGGTTGTATTGCTTTTGTGGGTGAATGCTTTATTTGCATTTTGGTTTGCATGTGTGATAACCGGTCTGTCTATTAAACTGTTTTACCGGTTTATCTTTAGACTGTTTAAGTGTTTAAGTGCAATGTTTTTCGGTATACTAATTCACCCCCCCACTCTTAGTATTCATCAGAAAGTTCATGCAATTATCGACCTTACCTAGGCAACTAAAGTACACTTGGTTTGAATTGTTATAAGTAATATAGATGCATGAGTTGCATTAGAGATACTAAAGGTAGATTGTTAAACAAGCTATAGCACATACTTCAAATCAATAAAATCAAAAACAAGAAATTTAAGTCCATTATCGAAAGAAAAGCTAATTGAACCTTACTTGGAAAAGTATGTCATAGGGCCCACCATTATTGAGTTTGATCTTGAGTCCCCACCTAGTACACAACAAGAATTACTTGGTTCTCCAAAAGAATATTTTAAAGTCAGCACTCTTGAATTTGTCAAACAATTTGAAGAATGTAACAAGCTACAGAGTGATAGACCTCTCAAAATGTTGGCATTATGTGAACCGGTATGTGGACATAATGACATTGTATGTTGTCATTGATGTCAATATGTTGAAGAGGTATGAACCGGCATATGTGAGAACTGGTATAACACTGTGAACCGGTATTTGTGCCAAAGTAAAAGTGGTATATTTGTTCAAGGTGAACCAGCATATAGTCATGGGAACCGACACATGGAAGCATTGTATGACTACCGGTTGGTAGGTAGTTTCCACTTCAAGATTTCCGGTTGGAGTACCTTAAACCTGTGTGACTCAATCGATGATCTTTGTGTGATGAGTTAGCAATATAACAAAGAACAGATCATGTTGCCATGTCAGCCTTATGCGCGTGAAGGATCTTACATGAAGAAGACTATCTCTATCTACCTCAGGAATGTGCGAAGTTTGTAAATGGTGAAAACGCGTGATGGATTATCAGTCGCCATGAAATCGGTGGATAATGAACGATGGAGAATGTCTTGAGATTTATTCAAGATCTGTTGCATTCAATACAGTATGATCAACGGTCAGGATTGAACCATTTGAATTCCTTAACCTAACAGGTCTAGGGTTTAGGGTTTATGCTACCGACCTGTCTGTTGTCCTATAAGGTCGATGTTGTGATTCTTTCAGAGGTTGTTGGCAAAAGTTATGTGTGAGTATCCAAGAGAAGGGATATGTGATTCTTGCCAGACCAGACAAGAAAAGTGATACCTATAGAGTGTAAGTGCAGAAGGTGAAGAGGAGCTCAAGCAGATCTGCATTGGCAATGAGTGTTGTTACTAGATCATTGTAATACCTGTTGATCTCTTACCACCTCAACAATTGGAAAATCCCCTAACAGGGTAGCCTTAACCGACTTGTTGTAAATCCCTTAACAAGGTAACTCAAAGTTATTGAGATCTGGAAAGCTAGAGAGCTCTGGAAATCCTTTAGCTATTGAGTTCCTGAAATCCTCTAACAAGGTACCCTTAATAGGGTTTAACCCTTAACCGGGTATTGTAGCCATCCCTTAACCGAGTGATCTCTAACAGGATCGGTTCCTAGCAGAACCTTTTGTAATGTCTTTAACCGGACAAGGCTCCCAACAGAGCAGACTTCTAAAGAGTTCAAAAAAAGCTTGTGGGTATTCATCCCCACCGTGGTTTTTCCCAGTTGGGTTTCCACGTGAAAAATATGTGTGTCATGTGTGATGCTTTTATCTTGTGATTCTTTGTTATTGCCTGTTAAGCATATGATGGTTTTGTGTTTTATGCCTATCAATAAAACATGTTGAACTAGTTGTTGTGAAGATATGATGATAGATTACCTGTTCATGCATAAGGGAGAAATGGTAGTGTAGTTTTGAAGTTGAGTGGAAAGCTAAGTGAGTAATCGGTTTATGATTGTTTTAGTTGTTTTGGGTTTTACCGGTTGCACTCTGTCTCAAACCGGTGTCACTGTTTGCTAGTCATTTGGAGTAATTGCCATTGAACCAGTTTAGAGATGTATTTTGTTTGTACTGATTCACCCCCCCTCTCAGTACCGGTTTGGTACTATTCATTCATCGTTGAGTTATCAATTGGTATCAGAGCATCCTCCAGGTCCTCTGTGTTGTAAGCTTAACTGCCTGAGGTAAAGATCCCAGTCAAATGATGAAGAGGGAAGGTCTAAAGTTTAACAGGAAAAATTTTGGTATATGGAAAGATAGGATGAAGATATTCATCAAAAGCATAGGTGCTCAACACTAGAGTTATGTTGAGAATGTCTATGTTGTCCCTACTGATACTCTCACCGATGACCAAAAGAGAGAGATACAAGAAAATAGGCAAGTCATGGAAGCCCTTATTAGTAGTCTATCTGACATTGAGTTTATTGATGTTCAGGACAAGGTAAATCCCAAAGAGGTATGGGATGCTCTTGAAAATATCTATGGTGGTGATGAACATGTAAAACAGGCTAAGGAAGAAAGGCTGAGAGGGAAGTTTGAAGATATGCAGATGGTTGAAGGTGAGACCATTCAGCAGTATGGAATAAGAATCAAAACAGTTGTTGGAGATATCAAGAGTGCAGGTGGTAAAATAGAAGATTCCACTGTGGTAAGAAAAGCCCTAAGATCCCTATTGCCAGTCTATGTAATAAGGGTTGCTGCTATTCAGGAGCTGAGATCAATAGAAAAGACTAAGGTTTCCTTGAACTCCATCATAGCCAAGTTGACAGCCTATGAGCTAAATAGTTTTGATGGCAGTTTTCAAAAGACTGAATCAGCTTTTAAAGCCTCTGCTATACCATCCAGAAAAGGAAAAGAAGCTAGCACTAGTGGTGAACCTAGACAGAGCAGAGAAATGGATGATGAGGAGATTCTGATGGCATTTAAAGCTCTCCTTTCCAGGAAGCTTCCTAAAGGAACCGATAAATACAAAGGTAAGCTACCTTTGAAATGTTTTTGTTGTAACCGGATAGGACATATTGCTATAAACTGTCCTAATGGCGATAACAAGGACAAACCAGAAAGGTTCAGGAAATTCAAAGGAGGAAACCAGAGAAACTGTTTTGTGGCAATTGATGAAGGTGTCACAGATGAAGAATCAGAGGATGAAGAAAATGAAGATATTGTGTTTGTTGCTGTCAAAGAAGATGTGTCAGACAAGAAGGCTCTTGTCTCCCGGTTTGATAATTCCAATGAGTGGATCATTGACAGTGGCTATTCTCACCATATGACTGGTGAACAGAGCAAGTTTCTATCCTTGGAGGAGTATGATGGTGGTGTGGTTCACTTTGGCAATGATGCACCATGCATGGTCAAAGGCAAAGGGTGCATCTCTTTGAATGGAAAGAGTAGTGCTGATAATGTGTACTGGGTTGATGGTCTCAGACATAACCTTCTGAGTGTTGCCGAGTTGAATGATATTGGCCTCACTCTGGAATTCAAGAATGGAGTTTGCAGAATCAAAGGAAAAGATGGTGAATTGGTGGCCACCGGCATGCAGACCAAAGGTAACCTATTTCATCTGAATGAAAATATAAGTACATGTCGTATGGCTAAATTTGATGATAGTTGGATATGGCATAGGAGACTCTGCCATGTAAACTTTGATAACATTGTAAAGGCCAGTAAGATCAAGGCAGTTAGAGGGTTGCCGGTGCTAAGAAAACTGGATAATACCTTGTGTAGAGAGTGTCAATTGGGGAAAATGTCTTCCTCAACCTTTAAAGGTAAATCTTTCACTGCTGACAACTTGCTTGATCTTGTGCATATTGATTTGTGTGGTCCTATGAAAACTAGAAGTGTGCAGGGTGATAGGTACTTCATGATTCTCACTGATGACTGCTCAAGAATGATGTGGGTCACATTCTTGAAAGACAAGTCTGAAGCCTTTGTGAAGTTCAAAGCTTTCAAAGCATTAGTGGAGAAGGAAAGTGGTAAAAGGATCAAGTGTCTCAGAACTGATCAAGGAGGGGAATTCACTTCCAGTAAATTCAACAAGTATTGTGAAGAATTTGGCATCAAGAGGCAATTATCTGCCCCCCGGACTCCACAACAGATGGCCTAGCAGAGAGGAATAACCAGACTATGGTTGAAGCAGCTAGAACCATGTTGATTCAAGGAAAGGTAGCTCACACCTTTTGGAGAGAAGCAGCGAGCACTGCAGTCTACACAATGAATCGGGTACTCATCAAGAAAGGTAAGGATAAAACTCCTTATGAGTATTGGACCGGTAAGACACCTCTCATTAGCTACTTTAGGGTATTTGGTAGCAAATGTTACATCAAGAGGAGTGAACATCAGGGCAAGTTTGAAGCTAAATGTGATGAGGGAATATTCCTAGGATATTCCACCAAGAGTAAAGCTCTCAAGTGTTTCAACAATAGGACTCAGAGAATTATGGAAAGTATCAATGTAAGAGTTGATGAAACCTCTGAGAAACCAAAGGAAACAGGCAGTGAGCAAGCTATAAATGAGCCGATTGCAACCTTTTGGGAATCGGTTGTCAATCAACCAAGTACCAACAACAGTGTTCTTGAACCGGTGAATGCTGATACTGATGAAGATGAGGATGAAGAGGAAAAGCAAGAAGAACCAGTCAAGACTATTCCTCGGTATGTCAAGCTGAATCATGATCCTAAGCAGATCGTATGACATAAGGATGCAGTAATCCTTACAAGAAGAAAAATCAGAGAAAACTCATGTATGATCTCTGAATTTGAGCCTAAATCATTCAAAGAGGCTCATAAAGATGAAGACTGGATCAAGGCAATGGAAGAGGAACTTGACCAAATAGAGAAAAATGGTACATGGTCCTTGGTACCCAGACCAGAGCATAAAAATGTCATTGGCACCAAATTGGTGTTCAGAAACAAGCTGAATGAGGATGGAACAGTGATCAGGAACAAAGCTAGATTGGTGTGCAAAGGATATGCTCAAGAAGAAGGAGAAGACTATGGAGAAACCTTTGCTCCTGTAGCCAGATTGGAAGGGGTTCGTATGCTTCTTGCATATGTAGCTTTTAAAGGATTTAAAGTATATCAAATGGATGTAAAATTTGCATTCCTAAATGGTGTACTTGAAGAGGAGGTGTATATTGAGCAACCAGATGGGTTTGCCCTATCTAAAGACAGTGACATGGTATGTAGGCTACATAAAGCCTTATATGATCTAAAGTAAGCACCTAGGGCATGGTATGAGCGCCTACATTTCCATCTTGTGAAGATTGGATTTGAGAGAACAAGTGAAGATAGCAATATCTACTTGAAGTCTGAAGGAGATCAAATCCTAATCTGTGAAGTATTTGTTGATGACATTATCTTTGGTGGAGATGACAAGATGAGTCATGAGTTTGCTGATGAGATGAAGGAAGAGTTTGAGATGTCACTCATAGGGGAGATTAAGTTCTTCATTGGACTACAGATCTTTATCACTCAGTCCAAGTATGTCAAAGAGACGTTGAAGACCTTTAGCATGGAAGATAGCAAACCGGTTGGTACACCGATGGTGACCGGTTGTAAACTATCCAAAGAGGATGACTCAGCATTGGTTGATGAGAAGGAATACCGATCAATGATTGGTAAGTTGCATTATGTAGTGCATAGCAGACCAGATATTGCACATGCAGTTGGCATTACTATAAGGTTCCAGAAAAGTCCAAGAGAATCCCACTTGTTTGCAGTCAAGCGAATTCATAGGTATCTGAAGGGAACTGTTGACTATGGATTGTGGTATCCATATAGCAAGAACTTCAACTTGAAAGTGTTCATAGATGCTGATTGGGTTAGTAATGTAGATGACCAGAAGAGCACAACCAGTGGTGCATTCTTCCTTGGTGGTAGACTGGTCTCATGGATGAGTAAGAAGTAGAGTTGTATCTCTCAGTTTACAGCGGAAGCTGAGTATGTTGCAGCTTTCATGAACTGCACTCAGACAATCTGGATGAAGCATGTATTAGATGACTTCAAAATCCTTGTATATGAACTGGTAAGTATATTCTGTGATAACACAAGTGCTATCAATATTTCAAAGAATCCGGTTTTACATTCTAGAACTAAGCAATTTGAGCTTAAGTATCATTTCTTGAGGGAAAAGGTTCAAAACAAAGAGATTGCACTGGAGCATGTGTCCAGTAAGGAGCAGTTAGCAGACATATTCACCAAGCCTCTCCCAAAGACTACATTTACACACTTAAGAGGTGAATTAGGGGTACTGCCCCTTTAGGAGGTGAACTAAAGGTATATGCTCCACATCAGTCATGTATTGCATAGTCAAATCTTTCTTCGGGATTGATGTGTTGAAGGATGCTACTCCTCAAGGGGAGCATCATAATGGAACAGGGAAGCTTGTGCCTCCACTTTGGCATTGTTGTCAAAGGGGGAGAAGATGTAAAGCGGAGAAGATATCTACAGAAATTGGGGGAGAAGTTGTGAAGCAGAGAGATATCTTTGTATATTGCCATCAATGCCAAAGGGGGAGATTGTTGGCATTATGTGAACCAGTATGTGAACATAATGACATTGTATGTTGTCATTGATGTCAATATGTTGAAGAGGTATGAATCGGCATATGTGAGAACCGGTATAACACTGTGAACCAACATTTGTGCCAAAGTAAAAGCGGTATATTTGTTCAAGGTGAACTAGCATGTCAAGGTGAACTGACATATAGTCATGGGAACCGACACATGGAAGCATTGTATGACTACTGGTTGGTAGGTATTTTCCACTTCGGGATTTCCAGTTGGAGTACCTCAAACCTGTGTGACTCAATCGGTGATCTTTGTGTGATGAGTTAGCAGTATAACAAAGAATAGATCATGTTGCCACGTCAACCTTGTATGCGTGAAGGATCTTGCATGAAGAAGACTATCTCTATCTACCTCGGGAATGTGCGAAGTTTGTAAACAGTGAAAACGCATGATGGATTATCAGCTGCCATGAAATCAGTGGATAATGAATGATGGAGAATGTCTTGAGATTTATTCAAGATCTGTTGCATTCAATACAGTATTGTAGCATCCTAAAATTGCGACACTTGCAATTTCGACTGCATTTGGGTCTTCACGATGGCGGTGCAACGTTGAACCTGAATGGAGACCCCGAAACCTGTTTACAACATCAAAAACTGCATTTTTCTACACCCTGGCTAAGTGTTGCATTCAAGACAAGGATTCAACCATTGAAGAGGAGATCACATACAACATACTACATACTACATACATTACACCTTTGCATGTAAGAATACAAACATTCTTACAACAAAGTATCAGTACTTGTTTACATTACAAACATTTACATTTACAACATTCTCATTTCTTGGTTAATTCCAAAACCGGGGTTTGACCTAAAGGCAAACCCCTCATCCCTAACCCCCCAATCGTCCTCTCTTTTCTGTGTGTAGGTTGCAGGTACGCGGTTGTAATTGAAGATCTGGAATCCTTGTGTAGAGACGAACAGATCCCCCTTCGTTTCGCAGATTTTTCGGAGGACCGTGTGCACGTCGGGCACCATCATCTTGTCAACTTTCACTCAAATTTGCAGAACAGCACCGTCTCGACATTTTACTACTAATTCCAGGTCCGCAGCTTCATCCCATATCCCTATCTTTGTTTATAAGCGTATCTTTCCTACTTTACATGCATTCCTAGTTCAATCTTTTTATCTACATTCTTTACAAAAGAGGGTATCCTTGATGTCTTAACCCTTGAAACTCATTTAGAATCCAATCTTGCATTGCGTGGGATTGGATCTTGTGGGTTTCAACCCCTCTTTTGAATGTAAAGTCTCTCCTAAGTGAAAACCATCAACCCTAGTGACTCTCCCTTCTCTCTCCTTGGAGTTGGGGAGGGGAGAACAGCTAGGGTTCAATTTTTCCGCTTTACATTTTGGTGAACCCAACATGAACATCCTCATTCTGATTATTCATGGTTAGATCTAAAAAATTTTGCTTTCCTAAATTTCCATGTTTGATCTTTTGCAAATTTTAGAGGTTGATTGCATAAAAACCCTAAAATTTTCTTTTAAGTAATTAAACTTGTGAAATGTTTAATTGTTAATGCTTATTTCAGATCTACCCTTCTATTGAAAATTGTCAATTCATATTTGTGCTTTAATTCTGAAAATTAAGTGGTTAAATATCAAAAGCCTAATTTTTAAGACCTTCTTGATTCAACCTTTGACTGATAATTTCACTAATCAAAACACCTCCAAATCGGCTGTAACTTTGGATTCCGCAATAAAATCACAATATCTTTCATCCCTGAAAATTTGGAAAAAAGTTGCGAGGACCGTGTGCACCCCGAGCACCATTGTCCCCAACATTTTTTCTGAAATTTTGGGAGCTAGATCTTATTGTATTTTTTTGCTAAAATCCAGAATTTTGGCTGATTTTATCAATTTTAACACTCTCAAAATTAAAGTCAAAGTTGGTCTAGCGATTGCTTGGATTGAGGCTTCTAATCATTCAAAAATTGTTGAAATTGAAATTCATATCAAAATTGTGTTTCTTGCAGTCCTAAATCTGAAAAGTGTGTTAGCATTCATTCGAAATTTCAGTACTTTATTCAAATCTTTACAATTTGTGACTTTTGAAATTAAGTGTTTAATTGCAACAACTTTGATTTCCACTTTCAAATTCAAATTTTGCATGAAATCGAGTCAACTTTTAAATTTCAAAGCCTGCATTGCTTTCAACATTCCCTCTAAAATCATAAAATTCAAAATTTTAGTTTCCCTCTCTTTTTCAAAATTCAAATTTTACATTTTTCAACAATCTTGGTAGGGTTCAATTTTGAGATTGCAACTTTAATTTGGCCTATCTATAGATCGTAAAATCACTCAGTTTTTTCAGATTAGCTTTAAAATCATCATAACTTTCATCTCTAAAAATTTTGAAAAAAGTTGCGAGGACCGTGTGCACTCCGTTCGCCACGGTCCCGGACATTTTTTTTGAAATTTCGGGAGATTGTCCTGATTTCATTTAACAGCTGAAATCTAGGAGATTGACTGGTTTTATTGAAATTTGCTACCTCTAAAATTCAAAATCTCTCTCTCTCTCTAGTGCATGAGTTTTACAACAATAAGTCCTACTTACACTATTCCCGTTAGACGAAGCCTTAGAATTAAGTCTTTCCAAGGTGTAACGTCGTAAATTGTATGCACTTGCTAGGGTGGTACAATTTCACACCTAGTTTAGCACCCGCCTTGGTGCATTTTGTATTTTGCATTGCATTTCCCCTTTAGCACTTAATTAATTAAATTAATTAGGTCTAAGGTCCTATTTTATCATCTCCTACATCATAAAGTTGGGCCCTTTCATTAAAGTGTGCCCCTTTCATTTTATTCTTCCAATACATCATTTAATCAAAAACCCTAATTAGGTCCTATTTTGAACTTGGGGGCTTGATTTCGGGGGTCAAAACATCTCGAAATCACCTGTAACTTCGGGATTCTCTCTAAAATCATCATATCCGACAGTCCTGAAAATTTGGTAAAAAGTTGTCAGGACCATGGCGCCCGGAGTGCAACATGGTCCCGGACATTTTTCCCGAAATTTTAGGAGCGCGATCCAATCATAAAATAAAGCTTAACCCCAAGAAATTGGTGGGAGATTCAATCTCTAGGTCGGCCAAAAGACGAAATTATGACCTAGGGTTTCATACATAAGAGCTCTCTTTCTTCATTTGAAAGGATCCGATTTTTGGCTTTCAAGGACCTTCTATGTAGCGAAAGAGCAGATCTTTGAAGGCTTCAACAACATTCAACATTCATCCATCAAGCATTCATCAATTTCATTCATCCACTTAGGGCTTGGAAGACATTGAAGAGCAATAGGAGATTACCGACTGAAGATTGGCTTGTACTCCTCCCTTGAGGGTTGGGTATGATTTCATGTTGTTTTCATGTCTTTGCATAAGCTTCAATATATCCTTTATTCATGCTTTAGATCACTTTGCATCTTGACTTAGAGCATTTACATTATCATTTACAAGCAATTAGGGTTTACTTTCTAGGTTGCTCTAGTTTGCTTTCTTGCATTTAAGGACCTTGCACACACACTAGGTCTGCACACACAATATATTTTACAATACAACTTGGCTATTCGTGGAGGTGGAAATCACTGAAGTGGGGGTTTGACTAAGGCAAAACCCTATATAGCCGCCCAAACACCTTTTTAGATATAAGTGCAGGTTTCAGGACTCGGACGACGCCGCAAGTTACAGATCCGGAAGAAGCAGACGGAGACCAAACAACACACCAAATCTCAAAGCAAAAGACCAGAACAGGGGCGCTGGGCGCCCTGGTCCCTGGGACAGGGGCGCTGGGCGCCCTAGTCCTCCTGACAGACAACATTTTTAGCATTTTTGACAGCTTTTCCAGAGTGCAAAACAGCAGTTTCCGAAGCAGTTTCAGGGGCAGAATTAGGACAGTGGCGCCCGCGCCCCCGTCCCGAACATTTTCAGTCAGATTTTAACTTCGGGTACGCATTTGCATTCTTGTCTTGTCCTTGTGTTTACAACTTTCCATCATTTAAGTTCAATTCTGTAATCTTGTTATTAGTTCATACTTGCACTTTGGGGTTAGGGATTGAACTTGCATCATTTCATCTTTCAATTACAACAAAGGAATAGAAATCCTAATAGGTAGCCCGTGGCTCTCTCTTCCACAAGAAGAAGTAGCCAATTGTGTGATACCTCTAGGCTCTTTCGTATTCCACAAGTGTGTGGTTGAAAGTGAGATTAGGGCATGTTTGCTTAGTGTCACTTTTTCTCCCACACATTTTGGTGAACCCGACGTGAATCTATCATTGCTTCCTCTTGCATTGCATTTGTTAGATCTAGATCTAGATTTAGTGTGTTTTCATTTCATTTTCATTAAAAAGAAAAAAGAAAAAAAAAAGTGTGTTTCTTTGCATTGTGTGTTTAAATTTTATGCAATTTCAAAATGTTAGATTTTTATTTGCAAGATGTTCATATTTGTGATGATTATGAGTTAGATGAAGCTTTAGATGAGTTTTTGAAACCTAAATATACCAAACCTTCATTTTACCAAAAACTCATAAACATTGTTACTATGCCATTTCGTTGTGATGAGAAAGATAAGTCGAATGATTCCTCTGAAGGGTACATTCCTATCAGCTCTTCCACTAAATCTAATAACATGGTTGTTTTCAATGATCCCCTCTATGAAGAGATATCTCCTTTTGAATCAAAAGATAAACCTTTTAATAGATATGATCATGCTTTGTTGAATGATGCCCTTGATGCCTTTGTGTCTCCTAAAAAACACTCCCTTCATGAGGATCCTTTTGTGCAAGAAGATGACATTATCCCTACATTTCCTAGTGATGGCCTTTCCTTTTCCAACAAAATTCCCACTAGAGATGATGAATTAATGATAAATGCTTACCCTTCTCCTAAAGTTGGTCTTACCCATAAGCATCCCTTAGAGAAAGAAGATGAAATAATAAGCAATTTCCTTAATTCTCTCTCCCCTAAAGATCATATTGAACATATCTTGAGGAAAGAGGATGAGTTTAACACATCTATTGATTCTCTCCCTCCTAAGCATGAGGAATTAATAAACAATGTTATCTCCTCTCCCGAAATTGACAATACTTCTTTCAACAACCTCACTATTTGGGATGAACCATTAGAAGAAGGTATAGATTATTCTTTACCCCTAGCCAAAGGGGATGAAATCAAGATTGAAAACTCCCTTGATAGTTTCTCACCTTCCTTGAATCTCAATTATTCTCCCTCTCCTCAACTTGGTTCTACTCATAAGGAAACCCTAGTTCAAAGCAAGATGGTTAACATCTCTTTCAAAGATCTCCCTCTCAAAAGTGAGACTTTAGAGAGTAATGTTGACTCTTCTCCTAGAGAGTTTATTCCCCATGTAGATCCTTTGATGATAAAGGATGATATGACCTTTCCTAGTATTACTCTTCCTACTAGAACATCAATACCTATCCCTTGTCTCTCTCCTAAAATTGATCTAATCTGTGATAAGATTTTAGTGCAAGAGAAGACTATCAATAATTCTTCCAACACTTTTGTTCATTCCTCTAAACCATCCTCAATCAATTTGATACATGTGAATGAAACACCTAACAAACCTCTCTTCACTGTCCAAGGTGCTTGTCCTTCTCAAAATTCTCAACCTTTAAATAAGCCTATCTTAGTGGTTCAAGGTGGTTATGCTAATGATTCTTTTTGCACTCCTAAGAAACCTGTTATTACTGTGCAAGGAGGTTATTCCTCTAAGAGCCCTTATGAGTATGCTAAGCAATTGACTAGAGAGAGTTATCATGCGGTTGCCCATACTTATAATACTAGAAACAATAGGCAACCTAATCCTCCTCTAGTTATCCCAACTTCACTTCCTCCTTCCCAACCTATTCTTCCTCAAGCTCCACGTATTTCACAAGTTCTTGGTAAGGAATATGATCTCATAGAACAACTTAAAGCTACCCCTGCTAAGATATCCCTTTGGGATTTGATCCAAACTTCTTCCGCTCATCATGAGATGTTACAGGATGCCTTGAAAGATTTGAATGTTCCTCCACCTAATACATCTAGTAATATAGTGTCTTTGGTTAACTCTGTGATGAATCCTAAAGCTCAAATTGTGTTTACTCAAGATGAGTTGCCTACTAGTGAAATTCAACATCAATATGATCCCTTGATGATTGTGGTTATCATAAATGACACTACTATAAGATGAACATTAGTAGATAATGGCTCTGGCCTTAATGTGTGTAGCATTAATCTATTGCATAAGATGAATGTGGATACATCCCTTATTGAGCCTAACTCTCGTCCCATTCGAGGCTTTGATAATGTGGCTAAGTCTTCATTAGGTATTATCACCTTACCCATCACAGTGGGACCTGTTACTTTGCCTACTCCTATCCATGTTATGTCGGGAAATCTAACATACAACTTGTTATTAGGGAGACCTTGGATTCACGGTATGCAAGCTGTCCCCTCTACATTGCATAGACAAGTTAAATTCATTTATAACAATAAGACATATACCTTGATAGGTGATACTAATTTTCAAGCTTGTTTGCAAACATCTACTTCCAAAGGGAGTTCTTCTAAATCTTCCTCTTCTAGTGATGACTCTTTACCTATGGACAAATCATCATCCTTTGATAATCAAAATTCTTTGGATGAAGATTCTTCTCAACTTGAATCTACACATAAAGAGGCTTTTGATCCTGAGAAGGTTCTCACAAAAGACGATTGGGGATCTCTTGATTTCACTCCCACCTTCGTAGGTGAGTATAGGGTTCCTCCTAGAGAGCTTAAAGTTAAAAAGAAGGAAGAAACTAGAGATCAATCAGTCTTACCTGAACCTATGAGTAATAATTTTGTGGCCGCTTCTCAAACTTCTTCTCCTCACACTTCTAATTCTGAAGAGTTTGATTCTTTGTCTTATGAAAAACCGCCTTCTCTTCCTGAAATGACTGATCGTTATGGTCGTGGTTTTCGCATTTTTGCTAAGCATGGGTATCATGGAAATGGTTGTGGCGCTCATGAACAAGGGATGAAGGTTCCTCTAGAGACTAATTTTCACAATTATGCCTTTGGACTTGGCTATAATCCCTGCAAACGCACCAAAGCATCTAAAAGACCATCTCTCAATGTGAATGCTATATTTAGTAGTGATGATGATCTCACTTCAACTAAATCATCTTCTACTTCTATCAACTCTCATTCCCCTCATAAGGAAATCTTGGCAATGAACAAATCTCTTTATGAATCCCCTCAAATTTCTAAATCCACTTATGAATCTTTATCTCCTATTCATCATAAAGTCCTTTCCTCTAGGGATAACGCTCTAATAAATTACACTCATCCCTCTTCTAAGATTTCATGTGACTTTTCTTCTTCAATTTTTATCACTTTATACATGTTTTTGATCTCACTTATAGTTGAGCATTCAGCATGTCATATTCAAATACCTCATTCAATCTATCATATCTTTAAATAACATTAATGGCTATTATGTTGCTCATCATTATGTGACATTGGTAGCTCATTTACTGGGGGCTCATTGTCATTCTTGATGGTACAATTTCAAGTGCAATCATATTTTTGGAAGCAACATAATAGCCTAATTTTCTATGTCATCTCTTGTTCCTATGGGGACAAGAGTGATTTCATACATCTCTTCTTTTTATGATTAAAATTTCCCTTTGGGGTAATAGTGTGGAAATATTGATCATCTTTTCTTTAGAATCCTCTTTTCCTAGATATGGGAGAAGATGTGTATTCTCTTTCTTATCCTACCCACTTCTTGTGAGGAGCATTTTACATACACTAATGTCTTGCAATTTGCTTATGTCTAAATCTCTCCCTGGAAGATTGTGTAAGTCCTTCTCATTGACCTTATCCTTGGGAGGCAATGATCTTTCCTTATTTTTATCTAAGGATCCACTTTTTCCTATTTCGTGGATGGTGTGAACTTTATTACTTGATGTTATTCCTTGTATGCATTTGTTGTTGTTTGTTCAAGGATTCTCTCTTACAAGAGGTGTAAGTCCTTGACTACAACCTCTTTTTCACTTGGTAAAATACATCCATAATGAATTCACTCTCCCAATTGGGTTAAAAAGAGCGTCATCCTTCATTAAGAATCACTTTCACCTCGCAAAAGAAGGAAGTATTGCATTCTTATTCTCTTCTTTGTCTTATTCTAGAAGATGTTATATTTGTCTAAGACAATTCCTCTCGAGGATAGGTGTCTTTTGTATAAAGATCTCTTCTCCTCTAAGGATCTCCTTTACACATACTACAAGATATCCCTTTTCAACTATCTTATCCTTTCTTAAAGAGTACACCTTATCAGGGCACCTGATGGTCCTTTATATATAGTTGCAAAAGTCAAGAATACACCTTGCCGTGGAGTGCTTATTGATCCTTCTTGTATGGTTAATGTCATTACTGAAGAATTTCTTTTTACTTTGCAATTGAATCAAGTGATCTATGATGAAACAAATGTGGTTGTGAAACTATTTGATGCATTTTCTTCTCCTGCAATTGGTTCTATTACATTACCTATTGAGGTCCATAACAAATCCCTTGATGTGGACTTTGCTATTATTCCATCATTCGAACAATTTCGTGTGAAGCTAAGCTATCCTTGGCTATCTTCCATGAAAGCTATTGCTTCTCCTATTCACAAGTGTTTGAAATTCCCCATAATGGTGAAGTTGTTACTGTCAATCATAGTCTCTTTAAACCAGCTGAAAGAACTTCTAGCATTCCTATTGATTACTTTTGGCCTAAACAATTCCAATCTCTTCCTCCATGAAGTGATCATCTTTTTAAATCTTATCAAAAATGGAAAAAAGATATGATCCTATCTCTAAGCGAACCTAGAACACCTAAGCTTGATATTCCTATCATTCTTGAGAAGGAAGTTCTTCCTTTGAAAGATAAAACTAATGTCTTTCCTCAAGAAGATTCCCAACCCATCCCTATGGATGTGACTATGCCTATATCTAATAAACTTCCTAAAAGTAGACCTATACCTCCTCGTCATGATGGACTTGGTCTCCTTCCTAAATCAAATATTCCTCCTTTATATGGAGCAGTTCCTCCTCCTTCCTCTTATGGAGAGAAGAGACCTTCCTCTTCTCCTATTATTCAACCTAAGAGACCACAACCTAAACACCCAAGTGATAAGGATGAGAACATTCCTCCTCCTCAATCTTCACAACTTCCTACTAAGACTGGACGGAATCGTTCTGCACGTGAACACCGATGAAAGCGTCATCTTAGAGCTCAGGCAGCTGCTTCTCAAACTTTGCAATCCCCAAAAACACCTTCAGCTAGTATTATTCCATTTTCTCCTCAGTCGACGATTGAGCTGAAATCTCCTAAACATAAGATGCAAGATGGCCTTGATCCTGTGCGAGTTAAAGATCCTATTTTTATAAATCTTGATGATGATATAGATGAAAATGTTATTCATGATGAAAATGTTACTCCTGTTCATTCTGATAGTGAATATGAATATGTTGACGTTGATAACCATTTATCTAACGAATTTTCTAAAGCACTTATCCTAGCTCCTAGACAAGAACAACGTGGCTCGGAACATGAACATAGCCCTTGTTTGGATCTTGTGATAGCTCCATTTGCTGTGTTGGATGTTCCTCCTCTAGCGTGTTTCCTACCTTCCCGAAATATTGATCAGCAAGATCGAGGGGTAGATGACGTGCTAGACTAGTTCAGTAGCATAGCAGACTCTCTCCTCCTCTCTTGATCTCTTTTGTTACTTCTTCTATGTGTTATTCTCATTCTTCTATTTGTTGTCATTAGTGTTGTCTACTTGAGGACGATGCAAAACATTGAGATCTCTTTTGGTCTCTCTCATGTTGACTCAAAAGACACATGTGTTCCCTTCTTCTAGGTGACCTTCCTTGATTGGGGAATGAAGAACAATTATGCATACATACATATGATATACATGAATTATCATACAGCATACTGACCCCGAGGAAAGCGAAGTCACCTTGTGCTTTGTGTTTTGTGTCTATTATCCTTGGGCTTATCTCACACTTGGGGGCTAAATCCTTGTGATAACGTGCTCCTTTCTCATTTCTTATATGTATCACTACCTTAAAGCAATCACCCCCGGTGAGGCGTGTGCGATCGCTTTAACGTAGGGGGGCATACATCCCGTTCATATCTTTTCAAGATACTTGAAAATTTCTTGACAATTTTTGATATCTTTCTTGCATGACTCATAGTGAGGGAACCTTACTACTGACAGTCATGGTTCTCCCTCGTGATCTTCCCTTTTACTTTGTCAATCGAAGTTGTAAGATCCTTAGTCCACTGGGGGCTTGGTGTATCTTGCCTCCTTGACATGGTGAAAGTTTTTCAATGTTGTTTCCTTGTACTTTACCGGAAGTATGAGCGTATGCTTATACTCCCGCTAAAGTGGGGGCTAAATGTAGCGTCCTAAAATTGTGACACTTGCAATTTCGACTGCATTTGGGTCTTCACGATGGCGGCACAACGTTGAACCTGAATGGAGACCCCGAAACCTGTTTACAACATCAAAAACTGCATTTTTCTACACCCTGGCCTGATCCCTCCTTGCACCCTACTGTCCCGAAAGGTGGGACCAGGGCGCCCAGGGCCCTGGTCCTTCAGGACTAGGGCGCTCAACGCCCTGGTCCCCCAGGACCATGGCGCCCAGCGCCCTGGTCCCTGGCCCTATTTTGGGCCCGGTCTCTTTTGGGCATCAGGTCTTTAAGTTTGCAAATTGGAAAATAATGTTTCCTGGTCGGCTTAAGGTCGCGAAAATCAGTCTATCAGCCCTAATTGACAAGTATATAAACTACATTTCCTCTCCCATTTGAGAAGGTCAAAAAAAGGAAATAAGCAGGAACAAGACGTGGAAGCGATATTCAAACATTCAAGCATTCAAGCATTCAAGCATTCAAGCATTCCTTCAAGCAATTGAGTATTCTAAGTCTCCATTCAAGGCTAAGTGTTGCATTCAAGACAAGGATTCAACCATTGAAGAGGAGATCACATACAACATACAACATACTACATACATTACACCTTTGCATGTAAGAATACAAACATTCTTACAACAAGGTATCAGTACTTGTTTACATTACAAACATTTACATTTACAACATTCTCATTTCTTGGTTAATTCCAAAACCGGGGTTTGACCTAAAGGCAAACCCCTCATCCCTAACCCCCCAATCGTCCTCTCTTTTGTATGTGTAGGTTGCAGGTACGCGGCTGTAATTGGAGATCTGGAATCCTTGTGCAGAGACGAATAGATCCCCCTTCATTTCGCGGATTTTTCGGAGGACCGTGTGCACGTCGGGCGCCATCGTCCTGTCAACTTTCACTCAAATTTGTAGAACAACACCGTCTCGACATTTTACTGCTAATTCCAGGTCCGCAGCTTCATCCCATATCCCTATCTTTGTTTATAAGCGTATCTTTCCTACTTTACATGCATTCCTAGTTCAATCTTTTTATCTACATTCTTTACAAAAGAGGGTATCCTTGATGTCTTAACCCTTGAAACTCATTTAGAATCCAATCTTGCATTGCGTGGGATTGGATCTTGTGGGTTTCAACCCCTCTTTTGAATGTAAAGTCTCTCCTAAGTGAAAACCATCAACCCTAGTGACTCTCCCTTCTCTCTCCTTGGAGTTGGGGAGGGGAGAACAACTAGGGTTCGATTTTTCCGCTTTACAAGTATGATCAACAGTCAGGATTGAACCGTTTGAATTCCTTAACCTAACAGGTCTAGGGTTTAGGGTTTATGCTATCGACCAGTCTGTTGTCCTATAAGGTCAATGTTGTGATTCTTTCAGAGGTTGTTGGCAAAAGTTGTGTGTGAGTATCCAAGAGAAGGGATACGTGATTCTTGCCAGACCAGAGGAGAAAAGTGATACCTACAGAGTGTAAGTGCAGAAGGTGAAGAGGAGCTTAAGCGGATCTGCACTGGCATTGAGTGTTGTTACCAGATCATTGTAATACCTGTTGATCTCTTACCACCTCAACAATTGGAAAATCCCCTAACAGGGTAGCCTTAACTGACTTGCTGTAAATCCCTTAATAGGGTAACTCAAAGTTATTGAGATCTAGAAAGCTAGAGAGCTCTGGAAATCCTTTAGCTATTGAATTCTTGAAATCCTCTAACAAGGTACCCTTAACATGGTTTAACCCTTAACCGGGTATTGTAGCCATCCCTTAACTGGGTGATCTCTAACAGGATCGGTTCCTAGCATAACCTTTTGTAATGTCTTTAACTGAACAAGGCTCCTAATAGAGCAGACTTCCAAAGAGTTCAAAAACAGCTTGTGGGTATTCATCCCCGCCATGGTTTTTCCCAATTGGGTTTCCACGTGAAAAATATGTGTGTCATGTGTGATGCTTTTATCTTGTGATGCTTTGTTATTGCCTATTAAGCATATGATGGTTTTGTGTTTTATACCTGTCAATAAAACATGTTGAACTAGCTATTGTGAAGATATGAGGATAGATTACCTGTTCATGCATAAGGGTGAAATGGTAGTGTAGTTTTGAAGTTGAGTGGAAAGCTAAGTGAGTAATCGGTATATGATTGTTTTAGTTGTTCTGGGTTTTACCGGTTGCACTCTGTCTCAAACCGGTGTCACTATTTGCCAGTCATTTGGAGTAATTGCCATTGAACCAGTTTAGAGTTATATTTTGTCTATAGTGATTCACCCCCCCACCCCCCCCCCCACTCCTCTCAGTACCAGTTTGGTACTATTCATTCATCATTGAGTTATCACAAAAGTCAGCAATCTAAACCATCTTTGTCTTTTTGGACCCCTTTAGCATTTGAAGTCATGGAAAATAACAATAACAACAATAATAAAGGGAGGGATATAGCCAATGATAATCTAGTTACTTTTAAATTTCCTATTACCCATCCAACAAAACATGCTCCTGTGAAAAACATATCCCATTCTACTCTAGTTTTTAGAGGACTTTCTATGGAAAATCCTAATACATGTTTTTTATTTGAGTTTGATGTATTATGTCACAACTATTATTATCAAAATGATTCTCAAAAGCTCAAATTAATCTTAACCACTTCAAAAGATGCAACATTATGATGGTTTATGGGCTTTGGACTAGACACACCTTTCACACATGAGAAGATATGAAGGGAAGGTTCTTGACAAAGTATCAAGAGTATTGTAAGACTAAGGAGGTTTGGAATTAAATATTTTGTATGAGGCAATGTGAAGAGAAAATATTAGTAAATTACCTCAAGCAGTTCTCATTCAATCTTTAAAGAATGAGACAAACATGACTAACCAATGAGGTCATTAAGATGTTTTTTCTTAGAGGAATTCTTGATGAATGCATGGATGTTTTAAATCTTAAAGGTGGTGGAGATGTTTATATGTTAAATTTGATTACATTTGTGATATTTTCAAGAATTACTCTAGATCTATCTAGTCCATAAGGAGTTATCCTAGAAAACATGTCTCCTTTGGTAGTAGTACAAGTATCACTGAATGCATACCAGAGATTACTTTAGTGCCGAATATTCGCCAATGGCGAATTTTTCACGTAGACAACCTGGGAAATGGTGAATATTTTGTACCGACTGGGGGTGGCCATGTCGCTGAAATATTATCAATTTTCGTCAAATTTACAGCCCGATCGCCATATGTTTTATGTAATTAAATGTTTCTATGCGAGAATTTCACCAATACAATATACGGTGGACACACGGTAAATTTAATTTTTTCGCCTACACTCTCCTAGGTTGCCTTAATAGACAACCATAATTCGCCTATTGGCATATGAAGATTTGTTAGCTAGGAGGACACAATTCACCCGACATCTTGTCGACGCGTCTCTCCATTCACCCCAACTTTCGCCAACTATATTGTATTTGCCAATTATTTGGACGACCCATAATCGCCTCGAAAATTACATAAGTGTTATAGTTACGCGGGATTCGCCAAATATTTGTATACCATATAAAATTCCCTTGGAATTCGCTAAATAAGGATTGGTATAAATACATTCAAAGATCGTATCTATCTCTACACAATCTGGTGGGTTCTAGGCTCCGAATTCTGATCAATAGCGAAGTTTCAGAACAAGGAAAATCATTGATGTTGACTGCATTGGTGACTGCTAGTGACCTAAAGGTGAGCGATCATATTTTTGAAGTGTTATAATATTATTCTGAATTCATCTATATTTGTTTGCACTGTTGAGTTCATTCTTATTCAGTGGGGACCGATTAGTGCTAAGTGGTCAGCCGAGAGATTCAGACCTCAGACATCTAGATTGTAGGTCTTAGGGCCAATGAAACATATATTATACTTTATAGTCTATTATTGCTTCTTCAACAAATTGATATTTTTTTGGCAGCCTTTATTTCGTTGGAGATGTTGAACAGGAAGAAGGGTAGGAAACCTGAATGTGGGGAAGGCCATGAGAGACCAACAAAAAGAAAAACGTTGTCTTCGTACTTTGTCTTTGGAAAATATTGTGGTGAAAATCAGGAAGGTACATCATCACAAGTACAAGTAAAAAATTCACAACCTACACCGCATGTTGAAGACGAGGACGAACCTGATATCTCATATTAGGATGATCTTGAAGAAGATTATCTAGTAGATGCCCAATTTAGTTGGAATGATATAATTGACTTGGGTGATAATGCCATTAATGATAATGCACGGAAGGGGAAAAGAAAAGCCAAATCAAAAAAGGATCAACCATAATAAAAAAAGGATCGGGAGTGGGATATGTCAGTGAGGATTTTTCAACTTAATTGGGCATATAAGTATCCATTCATTGAACCAATGGAGAATCCAATTGAAGGTGAGCCTCCAATAGAATGCAGGTGTAAGATTTTCACTTGGAAACATAACAAGGAAATTAGGTTGCAGCTAAAATTTGACACCATAGAAAATAATATAGGTAAAGTTTATGAAAAACAAATGATAGACGGAGTTGAAAAATCAGGGATAAGATGGAAAAAAAAGGAGGAATGTAAGCATGTGAGGAATGCTAAAGAGTATTATTTTCATGAGAAAATACAGATGAAGCCTGTTGAAGTTAAAGGTTCTATTGAAGCTAGTTTTGGAAAAGCAATGCAAATAGAACAACTAGAAAAAGTTGTTCGGTGCATTGATCTGGCGACAAAGAAAGACTGGTTGAAGCATTGTTTTTTATATTTTGAACAGAGGGCGTGCTATGATAGATTTACCATCAATTAGTGGTTTATTACACTTTTGAAAGTTCCTAACTATCCTAATAGACACTGGTCAGTAAACAATGGATGGGAATGGGCAAGTTGTCCTGCTGAGGTGGAAAAAGAAGATGTAAAGGAAAAAATAAGAGAGTCAAACTTTATTGTATTTTCTTTAGACAAAGTTACGCTAGTAGATAATACTTCATGGGTATGCATGCATGTTTATACTGTACAAAATCATGCCCGCCAACCTCATCTACTATCTATTGCTAAAACGAAGGAGACTGCGACAACGGAAAATTTATTTCAACTAGTAGAGAGAAGTTTAATTGAATATGGAGGTATGGATGACATGACGGTTGCCAAAAAATTGGCGTGTGTTGGAGCAGGTGGAGCTTCAGTAATGCAAGGTCATAGGAACAATCTTTGTACAAGATTGAAACTTTATTTGTACCGTACATTACTGCAATTCACTGCATGGCTCACAGAATGAATCTAGCTCTTGTAATTGTGAGCAAGTATGCTTCGGTAAAAAAAAAAATTAATCAAAGAGCTCTACTCACACTTATGTTGAAGTCCCGAGCAATTTATGTAATTTCAACACTTTGTTGATGGAATAACTAATGGGAACAAGCTTCTCAAGGATAATGATACCAGATGGATCTCTTTGGATGCTCCAGCACATCAAGTTTTTTCAGAATATCCATCCTTGATTGGACTATTTCACACAACTCACGACGAATCAGAGCAACCAAAATTTCTTGACCTTCTTCAGAGGTTAAGTAATCTAGAGACACTCTTAACTTTAGCAGCTCTTTTGCCCATGCTAGAGGAAATGAGGAATATTATGAAGACTGCCCAAAAAAGAGCTCTGCATATTGTAGAATATGCTACGCTACATAAGATGACATGCATGACCCTCGACAATCTCTATCGAAATCAACCAACACTATCTGATGAAAAATTTGTTAAGTGGCAGACACTCACAGATTTGAACAATCCTGATAACTTTTTACAAATCAGTGCAAATGGGGAGGTATGTGCCAATTTATGGGGAGTTGAGATACCAATGCACTTCTATACCATGGTCAACCCTGAGGAACCAAGAAAGCGCCCTGGGAAGCAACTAGCAATAGTTACAAGGGAAGATTTCGACAAGATTGTTAAGTCTGTAACTACTTCTGTGAAGAAAAATGCCTATGATCTTTCCTCACAAATTAGAAGCATATTCCCTCCTGACAACCTACTCGAAGCCATGTCTATTGTGTTTCCTCAATATTGGAGCCTCAACAGTGCAGCTGATTTTCAAAGTAAGCTATTGACTTTGATAAAATAATTTTGCATATCGAGAGAATTGAATGGAGTAACTATAAATTGAATATTAGATGAAACTCATCTCAGAGAGAAATCATCTTGTTTTGCATACACTATGAGGGAACAATATGGTACAATGGAGAACCCCTGCGAAGAGGGATCAGTAACAAGGATTTGGAAACATATAGCTAAGAACGCAGCGTTGCGTTATTCAATGCCAGAATATTTGAAGCTTGTTGATTTATGTCTTACCATGATATTGGGTTCTATGGAAGATGAGAGAGTTTTCAGTGCTTTGGGGTTCCTAAAATCAAAGCTAAGAAAAAAACTAGACAAAAATTTGGAAAATTGCTTGAGGCTCTATACATCTAGGTATGATATCCACACTTTTCCTTACGATAGGGCATTGCAAATCTGGAGGTCCAAATGTGAAAGAAGAGGTTTGGGAAACACTTCAAACCAAAGTGCTAGTGGGACTATTGGCTCATGTACTGGACCTATTGGTAGCATTGAGATGCAGTTCAACGAAGGTATGCAGACTTAGAGTGAAGAAAACACAGACAAGAATCAAGAAAGTTTTGATTTGATGAGGATGAATGACAACTGTAAGAGATTGGTATTTATTAATCTTATTAATGTATCTCATCATTCATATTACAAAAGCATATTATTATGGTTGATAACTTGATCATATTTTATGAGTCTACCAACTTTTTGCAATTAGAATTTAATATTGATTTGTATTTGTATTTTTCAACTTTCTATTTCCAGATTTAAAATAGCATAATAAAATATCATAATGTGTTTATTGATACAGAGATGTTTATTTAGACATGTTGAGAACTTAGATTTTCATTAATTCATTCAAAATATAGCCATATGATACAATTCATTCAATACACCACTCTGTGTGATTCTCTGTGCAGAAGAATACAAAGTTTTAGAACCCTTTGCAAATGACCTTGAATTCCCTTTTATAAAAACAAGGGAGCAACAACAGCTTCAGGTCGATTTGCAACATGTGAAGACTCAACATAAAAATCACAAACTCAACACAAATTTACATGGCCATCATAGGTTGGATTAGCAATTTAACAACTGCTACATGTCTGATGTCTCCTGTTCAAAAAACAGAGTTCAAAATTAAATATTAATTCAAGCCATGACAAATTAAATATAGATAATAGCAGTGCCTAAAACCTAGGAATCAGAAATAGAGAAATACAAAAATGGTAAAACTTGAAAGAATTTGAGAATACAAATTTACTGGTTGAAGGTTTGCACTGTGCATCATAGATTCATAGGCTGGATTAGCGATAGTGAGTGCTAGTTTTTTCCTGTTCATAAAACAAAATTATTTCAAGCGATGCCAAATTCCAAATAGAAAAAACATAATTTAACCTTGAACTTAAGAGTAAAAGTAGAAAACTGTGCAATACATTCTATGATTCTTAAGATTTATGTGCCAGTTTTTGTAGGGTGCTCCACTTTTCGTCTGATGGAAGGTCAATATTCTTTAAACTATGGAAAGTGAACTGCAACTTCATCAACAATCCATATTTAGAAGAGTGTCTTGATATCATTGTTTCACCCAATACCGCATTTAGAGTTGTAAATGGTTGGATGAATTCCATAAAGCTTTGGGGAATTGTGTTCTTAGGAAGCAAGTCTAAATCAGACTTCATTATTATCTCCATGTTTTTTTTGTAAGCTTCTTTTCCAATGAATTTATTTGATGGGTCAACGGTCTTAGGCAAACCAAGTTTAATCAAAGTAGTTGTCTTTTCTTGCAGCTTCAATATCTTTTGGCCACATTTATCCATAACTTTTGATGTTTCCCTTAGTTTCTAGCATTTTTTAAGGATAGATGATGTCTTAATTGTGGCATCAATGTGGCTGTTAATTCCCTTGGATGCCAAATAGTTGTCACTAGTACTGTAGACTACATGCAAAATATGTTTTGCCATATCCTCTTTTGAATAAACATGTATGCTCTTCTCAATGTGCCCTTTGATTTTCATATAAATTAATCTTAGACTTTCATTCAATTCAAACCATTCACACAACTTGTCACTCCTATGCATTATTTGCATCCAAATATTTTCTTCTATATACTTTGTTGTATTTTTCATATTATCTTTCAATCTATCCTCCAAATTTCTAATTTTATCATTTGCATTGTGCGAGTCTTCTTTCATTTGTGCATGTTTTTTTCTTTCTTCCTCTACTTCCTCTTCCAACTGTTTTGCTTTTTCCTTCTCATGATCCAATAGGTCCTGTATTTTTCTTATTTCAGCAGCAGCATACTCATAACTTTTGTATAATTTTGAAAACTAGCTCTTTCCTCATCATTTTTTTACTGCTTTTAGCCAATTTTTCACTCAGGTCCTTCTCTGCAATTTCTACTATAGAGCCCAAATTTTTTATCCTTTTCTGTAAATCATTGCACTTGTTATCTATTACTTTCCTCTTTGATTTTTCGTTTGCCAAGTCTGTCTGTAACTTTTCTTTTTGTTTCTCCAGTTTATTTTTTTCTCTCTCCACCTTTAGCAGTGAAGTGTAGACCATTTCGTTAGTCCTTTCTGACACACTAATTTTGTCCATATTTTATACTTTGGAAAAATCCATTGGGAGGGTGCAAACTTGACATTCAGAGGGATCTATTTGACTATGTGGTGGATTTTTATCTTTAGTTGGGGGCATAACAACCATGAACTCCATCATATCTTTGTGTGGGTCATATGTTGGAAATACTCCGTTCCCTGCAGGTTGTTCATCTAAAACTTCAGTCAGGGCAACCCTATGCAATGCTCTTTTTTTTTTCTTTATTTGCATTTGTTGTGTGTTCAAATTTTTCATAGTAATCACGAAATTAAAAAATCTGGGCTTGCTGAAGCAATTGAATGTTTGAAAGGTGAAATAGAAGAGGCTCCAATTTCACATATGCCTGTGGTTTTAACTAATGCATTACGAGGATTACCAACAACCATTCCTGATCATGTCCCACTGTCACTTTCATGTGTAGTTTTTATAGTCTTTTGAGGGGTATGATCTGAAGCTGCAAATGATAGATTTGTAGTGTCGGTGGCACTTGCTATAGGATTCTAAATAGTATGAGTATCTACCATTAGTGGCCTCTTGTGAGAGATATTTTGTTTTTGTACTTGTCCAACACCAAGACAACTAGTATGAGTAGTAGTACCCATGCCAACCCCACCAATCGCAGTGGCACTTGACTGAACACTAATAGGAATACTATCCCCAAATTCCCCACCAGTGGTAGTGGCACTTGATTCACCACCAATAGGAATACCATGATGTGGTGGGGGGTGTGGATTTGAAGCTGAAACAAATGCAGGTGGAACTTAAGGATAATGAGTAGTGCCCTGCTGTGATGAATCTGAAAAATCAAGTCCAATAATTGGTTTAACAAGAGCTTTTGATTTTGAATCTAATGGAAGTTGTACCTCAAGTGGATACCAAATGCCTTCTCCTCTGGGACCTAGACCACCACCTTCAAAACCCATTTTTTCCACAATGTTTGCCCCTTTGCTATATTTTTTTTCATGGACTCATTGACTCCACCTAATATTTTAGGGACTGTAGTAGCTGTTGGAGTGGGCTCAACCTCATACTCATTTTCATCCTCACTCATGTCATATGTTGTTGTGGGATGCTCCATATTCCACAATTTGCTAAACTCTTCATCCTCGTCCATGGACTCAAATTCTGCACTCATCTTTGATTCACCGAGATTCTTCCTCATAGTCCAAAAATCATTTACTTTGGTTTGAGTCCAATAATTGTCTTTACATTCTTGCAGAATTGTTTTGGGAATGGATTTGTTAGATGGATTAGCAGATTTTTGGTAGAAATTGTAGGACCTCCTATTTTGGATTCCCTCCTCTGTTGTCCTATGTGTGTGCAATGCCATAATTTGTGATGACATTTCTTCTATTGAAATGTTATCGTCAGCGACAATTTTCTCCATCTATTTTTTTACCTCATCCCAAGAGTCCATGTTCTAAGCTTTTCTAGCAATGGTTTACTTTCATGTTGACATAACGCTAAAGAGTTCCCATTTTTCTTAAGCCTTGCTTGAACTACACCAATTGGATCATACTGCCAGAGACCCTCATCACCAAAGCTAAAAACTGTCAAAAAATCATGTGCCACATTGAATGCTTTTCTCTCAAATGTGAACCCTCCACATGAGAAAGGCAAGGAAGAAAATATGCTCTTCTTTAGCCGACCATAGAAATGCCTATTTGTGCTCTCCAACTGTCATACATATTCCAATGCAAATACCCTCTCTGTCACATGTATTGGAAGTCTGTAGGGTTTTACTGCTGATCCGTAAAACCTTAACATAGTGTATTCTTCCATGAAGAACCAGTCAACCAATTGTATTTGACTTCTGAGTGAAATGCAATCTCTACAAGACATAGGGAATCTAGGGCATTGGAGTGCATGTAATTTCATTATACAATGGTGCCAAAAAGAAGTCTACAAAATGGTTGTAGTTCTTTATGTTATCTTGCATCCTTATCTTTGGTGTCCATTCATATATTGGACACTTTGTTCTGTTCCAGGTCTTCTCATCAATCTTATTGTTCACAATGTGAAGATTGTTGGTCTCGAATATTGCACGATACTTGGATAGAAGGAGAAAGCACAAGTAGGATGAGAACTTAAATTTCTTATAGGAACCTTTTTTGATCATTAGTAATTATTTTTGCATGGATTGAACAACGTGCTCAACAAAATTATATCTAATTGGCTGACTTACACAATGGATATTAAAAATCATTTCAAGAAGGATAGCACCCACTTCCCTATCATTTTCCAATCCTAGGTAAAATGTCAGGAAGGAAATAGTATCTCGAACCCATGGAACAAAAATGTTAGAATCATAAGGAGGCTTGTGATTTTGATCCAATGGAGTACCACACATTATTAGAGCTCTGATAAATGAATCTCTACGACATGGATCAAGACTCTCATAATTCTCTACCAGCTTTCCTAGGTCAATGTGGACATTTGAGTTTTGTGCTTCAAACCCTAGGTTCAACAAATGAGCAAATTCTCCCACGTTTATGGATAGAATTTCCTCTTTTGTATTTTTATTGACAATTGATTTTTTATCTTCATCATAATTTTTGGTGCAGACCATGACAAAATCAGGGCAAGGGAACACTTCAAGTAAGACCATGCTTCCCAATCCAACATCCCACGATGCGATTTTATTTGTTCTTTGTTTTAATAATGTGTTGAAAATAGTAAATTTTGCCTTGCTTGGATCTGTCACCTTCTTAGACAATGCATATCTAATATCTATGATATGATTTTCACTATGGTAGTAGGGTCATAAATATCATGGTATTCATCAGTGAAACTTGGTATTTTAACCAGTTTGGTTAGGTCTATTTTTTTTTCACTTGGCTTCCTGTTGAACTACTGCTTCCCATTTTCCCCATCGTTGTTATTGTTAATAATTTAAAATAATGCTAGATACAAGCCTGAAAATGCTAACCCTCAAATTGAATCACAAGATTAAAAAAAAGTAAAAAATGCGAGATGTAGGTGTTCTAGATTTTACTTGAATTTCTATTTCATTAGATTGGCGTAGACAGACTCTGTTGCAACTTAAATTCCTCAATCTAGTAGTCATTTTTGAATCTCCCTCTATTTACTGGTTTTTCCATGAAATGAAATACGATTATAATTTATGAGTCACTTATTTTGAAAACACTGAAAAGTACAAAAGTAATACCTAAAGGGCAAAATATCTAGAATCTTGTTGTAATTTTATTAATTATTATTAATATCTATTCGCCGCCGAAGGACAAAAAATTCATTGCTCCAGTCTAAATTTTGAGAACAGTGAACACGTCACCAAACTCAAGTGACGAGTCACTTTTCCAGACTGTTTTTTAAGTCTTTTTAATCCTTTCAACTTTCGCTCGTAATAGAGCTTAATTATAGACAATTAAATGTAAAACATTCAATTCTGGGTTAATTTCTCAAAAATGTGTTTACTTCCCACATTCGGGCTGAAATCCTAAGTCGTTGATCTGTGCTCATCCAACGGATGATGGTATTTGTTGTTAATTGTTGTGGGTCCCATGCCTTTTGCCATTTTTCAGGCACATCACCACACTCAAGTCACTTTTTCAGACTATTTTTTAAGTCTTTTTAATCATTTTCAACTACCGCCTGAAATAGAGCTTTATAGACTTAATTATATTTAATTAAATATAAAACGTTCAATTCCGGGCGAAGTTCTCACAAATGTGTTTACTTCCCACATTCGGGTCGAAATCCACCCTAAGTCGTTGATCTAAGCTCATCCAACTGACGATGGTATGTGTTGTCAGTTGTCTTGGGTCCCATGACTTTTGCCATTTTTCGGGCACGTCACCACACTCGAGTCACTTTTCCGAACTGTTTTTTAAGTATTTTTAATCATTTTCAACTTCCGCCAAAAATAGAGCTATATAGACTTAATTATATTTAATTAAATGTAAAACGTTCAATTCCGGGTGAAGTTCTCACGAATGTGTTTACTTCCCACATTCAGGCCGAAATCCATTCTAAGTCATTGATCTGTGCTCATCCAACAGACGATGGTATCTATTGTCAGTTGTCGTGGGTCCCATGACTTTTGCCATTTTTTGGGCACGTCACCACACTTGAGTCACTTTTCCGGACTGTTTTTTAAGTCTTTTTAATCCTTTTCAACTTCCGCCTGAAATAGAGATTTAAAGACTTAATTATAGTTAATTAAATATAAAACATTCAATTCCGGGTGAAGTTCTCACAAATGTGTTTACTTCCCACATTCGGGCCGAAATCCACCCTAAGTCGTTGATCTGTGCTCATCCAATGGACGATGGTATCTGTTGTCAATTGTTGTGGGTCCCATGACTTTTGCCATTTTTTTGACGCATCACTAGACTCGAGTCACTTTTCCGAACTGTTTTTGAAGTCTTTTTAATCCTTTTCAACTTCCGCCTAAAATAGAGATTTATAGACTTAATTTTAGTTAATTAAATGTAAAACGTTCAATTTCGGGTGAAGTTCTCACAAATGTGTCTACTTCCCACATTTGGGCCGAAATCCACCCTAAGCCATTGATCTAATTGAGTCTAATCCTATTCTCTAATTGAGTCTGAGAATCTTGAATTTTCTTCTAATGACCTTGGCCTTGAGTCTAATAATGTGGTGAATCTTATTGATAAACATGCACCTCCTAAGGACCTATGCAATATGCATTACCTTTGATCCTAGTGAGACTATTGAAGCACCCGATGGCCCACTATATATCATTGCAAATATCAAAGACATACTCTCACAAGGGGTTCTCATTGATCCAACATGTATCATTGATTTAGTGGTTAAGATCTTTGATGGTTTCTCTTGTCCTACTATAGGTTCTACTACTCTTCCCGTTAAGGTTGGTACTAAGTGCTTAGATGTCATTTTTTCTATCATTCCTACATCAGATCAATTTCATGTGAAGTTGGGACATCCTTGGTTCTCTTCCATGAAAGCGATCGCATCTACCATTCATAAATGTCTCAAATTTCTTCATAATGACAAAATCGTAACTATAAATCACAGCATGTACCAACCCATGGTGAGGCATGGAGATGTTAATCTTGATTACTTTTAGCCTAAACAATTTGAACTTCTTAAGACTCGAAGTGATGCTCTTTTTCAATCTTATAAAAAATGGAAGAATATTATAATCTTATCTTTGAGTAAGCCTAGAGATCCTAGACATATTCCTCCTCCTCATGATGGACCCGGTCTCCTTCCTACACCTTATATTCCTCCTTTATATATTGCAATAGTACCGCCTCCTACATCTTATAAAGGAAAGCGTCCAACATCTCCTATTTTTAACCCTAGTAGACTTTTTAATCCTTTTCAACTTCTACCGAAATAGAGCTTATAAAATTTAATTAAGTATACAATTGCAAATTTAGAATTTAACTATACTTAATTAAATGTTTATCATTTATGGAAGTCTTCCGTTAGAAGTTTTCAACACATGTTTATCGTTCCTTCGCATGCACTAGTTCAAAACTTCAACAACAAGTAAGTTGGACTTTTAATTCACTTGTTTTTCGCGAGATAAATGTCTTTTTTATATATATTTATAAAATTATAATCAACGATAATCAATGTACGAATAATTAATGGAACGAATTGGATTTTTTATTTTATATATTAAATATAGAGGAAGAAACATTACGTAAAAAAGATCACAGTATTAAATTTATTTCCATTGTTTAACAAAATATTGAAATAACGTAGTTCATAGACAAAAGGCATTTGTAAAATTATCATTAATAAAATGAAATAGAAAGCATTTTTATATCCATAAGAGGCAAACTGAAACAAACTAGAATTTGGAAAATCATCATTAATATTTATGTTTTGGAAATTTACAATTTTTACATGTCTGAGACTTGAGTCCCTCAAAAACTTTAAAGCCAAAATGAGTTAGCCATTGAACCTGTGAGGTTACGAGGACAAAGCCAAAAAAACAAAACTACTAGGGGGTCGGGGCTAGGGCACTAGTAGTGGACACATTCATGGTTTACCCTAAAAATATCGGCCTCCCTCCATGTAGAATTCTTGAGACATTATAAGCTGAGAGAATTATTCAAGCCAATTGTAGTTTGGAAAGTCGTCTAGGAGGAACCATTTCCGGAGAAAGTCCCTACCAATCCGCGCCCATTTCCTTTGACGCGTCAACTACTCCGCATTCAGGTTCAAAAGAAACAGTTGCTTGGCCACTGACACTATTTGGTCAGGGAGGAGAAGCTTGGTTAATTCATTCGCCCAAGGGATCCCCACCCCTACTTCTGCAAACACGACAACAATAATGTCATCTCCAAGGAAGTCTTCTTTAAACACCTTCCTTAACAACATCAACATATCCACCTTGTCTCCTCTGAGGTCCAGAAGAGACGCCAAGAACTGGGAAGTAACATCCATATTAACACGATATCTATTTTCGTTACGCAGAAAGTCTTTGCCCAACACCATCCTCATAGCCTCATTAGTGAACATCCCAACCTCCTTGCAGACTAATTGGAGGGTTGGGTCTCTAATAGAGCCCAAAAAGGCCCATTGGTCCTTCGTAGAAATGCTTCTTAAGCAGATAGGAGTGTCCATCTTGAGAAATCAAATTACCAAATTAAACAGCTTGAGCCTATAGACCTAAACCAGAGGCAAAATTTAAATACTGCGAGCTCCAACGATTTATCTACCAAAGGCTAATTGAAGATGAAAGAAGCAGAGATCATATGTAAATAGTTGAAGCTCTTGATTGTAATAATACCCTCTCTAATCGTATTAATTGCTTTAAATTTTTTAAAATATGTCGAATATCTCTGCAAATCTTTCCCATAAATGCACGAGTGTGCAAAAATGGAAACAACTATAAACCTGTACCAAGTACCACATTGGAAGTCGTGGGGACAGAGTGGATTACAATTAGTGACTAGACATATATTAAATGACCAACATTATTGACCAGGACATTTGATACGTGTCTATTGAATCCAATTCCATTCTGGGCACTTTCTGCTGAACTACGTTCTCTTCAAAAATTTGGGTCGAAATAAAACTTCAACCATTGATCTACGATCATCGAACGGTTTAAAATCATTGATGGATTTTAGGTACGTGTCACCCTTCACATGTCAAAGAGGATGCACTTATCGATACGTCGTGCAGAGTCTGGACTCAATGTGATGTACTAATGTGATGTGATGTATCATGTGCCTTGTTTATTAATGGCAATGAATTCATGAAATCACCAATAAAATATATATTTTTCCATAAATAAAAAAATATTAGCCAAACAAATTAAATAATTTTCAAGGAGGTGGATAAAATCGCCTATACGCTAAAATAATTTTTCCTTCATACTAAAAATTTGCGTCCATACAATTATATATTTGTTCCTTTAAACGAAAAATATTCGCCTCCTACAATATATATTTTCCCCACAGAACAAGGTACTATTCACCAGAATTTTATGTAATTTTTGTACCCTAGGAAAAAATCACCAATACAAAATAATTTTTTTTCCTACTTCGAAAAAAAATTTCTTCATCAATATGAAAATTTCCCCCCAAAAATAATGTCTGATTCGCCAAGATTTTACACTTTTGCCCAGGGGTGGTTTCTTAAAGTTATCCCTGACGCAAACTAGGTACATAACTTGATGACTTGAAAACTAATCTTTTAAGTCATATGAGAAAATAAATTGATACCTTTTATACATGTAAAAAAGCAAGATTGCTTCCTTAGAAGATGCTAGTAATTTGGTACTTTACAACCTCTTCTAATAGATATGGCAGATGTAGAATATACAAAAGAACCTATTTATTATATGGCTCAATGGAGGCCTTGGCCACCATGAGCAGTGCCCCCAGGAATGATGAATGACAAAATCATGCATCATACAATATAGGGCCTAGTGGTTAGACTACTCCTTTTTTTACTCAATCTAGATTAGTGTATTGAATAGATATTGATCTTCACAAACTTTGGTATTGAACCCATTTATTTTACAATATTAATCAATTAAATGTCTTATTCTAGATTTTTTTAAGTGGGAAAGACAATATTAATTAATTGTGTTCACAACCCACATTTACCACTGCCAGTGGAACCCATCACCTAGGTTAAGAATGGATTACAAATAATGGTGAGAACAAATTATTTTTCTAATACATCTTAAGTTCCTTAGGATACTTTCCAAGGATGTTGGAACCATGTCATAGGATTTACATGGTAAATGGAACCTTGATTCTAACAATTAGAATGGGTATAAATTGTTCACATTTCCTTTAGTATTCTTCATTGTATTGAAGTGGTTTTCCAATGTAGAGTTTGTAGTGTCACACTTTCTCCTTTCTTACCCTTTCTAGCCTTGGTAAGCTCAATAGTCACTTGTTGTCTCAGAGTATCCTTTTATAGTGTGGTATCCTTGATTACTTCCTCTATGAGGATTCTTAACTGTACTAGAAATGGTTGTGATGAGTCCCCTTGAAGATGGGTAAACTTATTTTGTATTTCCTTGATCAATTATTGTATTTGGTCTGTGTTGACCATATTTTTTTAGGAGCTCTTCCTAGGTTGTTTGATGTAGGATATCACCTAACTAAAACTTATCTACTAGCAACATAATATTGAAGCCTACTTGTGATCCAATTTGGGGCAATTGGAAGAGTTATGAAGAGGCCACTAGTTGTAATTATTTTTGTTTGGCTAGGAAATCCTTAATAAGTTGTATGAGAGATATGGTGGAGGTTGATGTTGTGTTAAAGGATCATGGACCCTAAGAAGAATGTTATGATATTATGTCCTTATATTTTCTTCTTGCCCATACAGTTGTTGATAAGCCTTTGCAATAGCTTCCCTTATGTTTTTCCTAACTATATTTAGGACCTCTAGTTTCTCGAGAATTAATCTAACCAACCTTTGTTTGGTCTAGAGTTCCTTAGTTTGTATCTCCTAGATTCATTGTTTATATAGGGATGTGATTGTTGAGGCCACCTCTTCAATGGATACCATTTTGTGTTCCTCATCTTCTTTTGTAGCTCTTTCTTGTCGTAATTTTAGTACCTTAGTTAGGATGTTTGGAAAGATGAATTAAATCTTCTAATGTTTTATTGGAGGTCACCAAGTGTCTAAACATTTTATTTTTCTACTAGAACCTTATTTGTTGTGGTGAACTCTAAGTAGAACACAATAGTATCCTTCATGACTTTCTTGTTAAATAATCCACTATATAATTTTCCTCATCAATTGGTGCTAATTTTTGTGTATGTATTAGGCCAAGGTATCTTATGGACCTTCTTCTACTTCTTCTTTGGTATCAATTACCTATGAGGAGATTGGACTTTGTTCCTTTTCCTACTTCCATTTTTGTTTCTTCTCTACACTTATTTGTAGTAGTGTCTTCAAGGCTTCTTTTTCAAGCAAATCCCTTCATGGAGGTGCAGTGGGGGGTAGCCTCTTCCTTGGTTTGCTACTTTCCCCTTGTATAGGTTTTTGTTGTAGTATTTTGGATCTTCTAGATGTGGTCCCCAACTATTCCTTTGTTTGCTTCCATGGTACCAAACCTCCATTTTCTATGGCATCTCTCTTTTATTTTCTCTATATGTTCGACGACTGTTTCCTTTTTCACTGACTCCATAAAATCTTGAGATGTAAGGTGTTGTTCTACTTTAGGGTCTTTTGGAATCTGTAGCAAGTTCATGGCAAAGATTCTATTTTTGCCTTAGAGACCTCATAGGGCATTTTTGGTATCCATGAGATTCAAGGTTTGAGTGCCTCCATCATAGTATAGTCTTTTTCAACCTAAAAAATGATCTTATCTATGTACCTTCGAACCATATCATAGGATATACTTTCTCTATCCTACATTTTCTCTTGAAAATATTTAAAAACCCCACAATATATAGTTGTGAAGGAAGATGCATCCTTGAGATATTTGATGTACTCTTGGATTTGTGCTACAATTGGCCTATTGGTATCCCACACTTTCCCTACATAGGCTGGTAGTTCATTGATGAAATAGAAAACCAAATAGATGGGAAGGGTACCATACCAAAATTGGTAGTGTGTTTTTTTGGTACACAAGTTCATTAATGACAGTGGGAGGGAATAGTTAGGTGGGGGGTAATTCTAGTTAGACCTCCACCATCTCTCCTCCTCCCACTGGCATTAATTAGTAAATTAATAAGCCAAATTAATTAGCTTGCTAGAATAAGCCAGAATAAATGAGGAGGGGATTATAGAACATGCCCAACCCTAATTTATATCTAGGTGGGGGAAACTATAGTATGTATAGAATGCAAACAAATTACATTTGCATTTAATATATTATAAATGTAAACCCTCTAGTGTCTTTTTTCACGATATAGAAAAAAGAACAATCAAATATAAAAATAGAACTCACAAATTAGATATAAGGATAATTAGTTTTGAACTGATGACTTTCAACACATCAAAGTGACACTCTACCACTAAGTTATATCTCTTTCCTATCATCATCTAGAATGTAAATCGTAAGAACCTATCATTTCCAAAGAATCGAGAAATTCAATAAAACTATATCATTATTCTCTACAAGTTATATCTTGTTTTCATACTCTTTTAAAACCTCATCAAAAAAGAATGGAATCATTATGTAGTGTTTTCCAATAGCTCCAGGTGCAACACTTCACATAAATCAACATCCTTTGCTTTGATCAGGTCATATGATGTGTAGTGTGCATGGTGGTGGCGATAGTGAACCATATTTGATGCCTAGGATGTTGATCTTAGTTAAATCCAAGCTTCTTCCATCGAATGTTGCCTCCATAAGTTTTTGTGACCTTTGAATTCTTTATGGCCTTCTTAGTGGGATTTCCCCTTTTTCCCATATCTCGTTGACTACTTAATTCACCTCATTTGTGATCTGATAGGGTTTGTTGAGATCAATATACTCATCATGGAATTGATTAAGCACTATGTAGACCCATTTGTTTTGTGCGATAAATTCTAGGAATTCCTTCCAGATGTCCAACCTTTTTTGGCTACCAAATTGTATTGTGCTAGGTAAGTGTTCGTTCTAGGTTGTAGGAAGGCCTCTCTGATCTCCTCATACTTGGTATGATCAACTTTTATAATTGGGGCATGAATGTGTTTCTGGATATCCTCTACGTAAATGGCGTCTATGGGCACCTTAGAAAATCTGCCATCCGGGTCTAAATACATAGCTTTAATGGGGAAGTTAAATTGTCTTTAGGACTGGGTTTCTGTGAAGAGTCTACAAAGATAAGGGTGGGGCCATGGGTGTAGTTTTGTTGATACGAGAGATGAACAGGTAGAGTGTAGTTAGGGCTTGATTGTGAAATTTTAATGAAGGGACAGAGGAACTGGAAAACCAACGAGAGGAGTGCTTATGATGAAGGGCCGTGAACTTTTTCTTTTGCCTTCTAGCATAGTGTACAATGTGACCTGAGGCTCTGGCTTGAGAAAAAGTCTCAAAAAGATCTAGAGGTCCAAACGGAGAGCAAAAGACAAGCTGTAGATGAAGAGGGAGGATCCTGAAGTTAAGAAGATTGATGGATTGTCTGGAGGATTTGATGATTGAGCTGAGGAGAGACAAGCCTGCCTTTAGAAAAATGTGCTTCATGTTATGGCTCCAGAGGTGGTGAGAATCTTTGATAAGGGATAGGAGAAAACGAGAGTCCCTACCTTCTTTTCATATCTTGAGTAAATCAAATTATTTTACTTTGTAATATAAATTATTTTACTTTGTAATATAATTCTCTCACATAGAGGGTATGAATAAGAGAGATTATATTTCTATAGTTCATTATAATATTGATTAGTTTCTAGATTCTATTATGTAAACTTTTATTTGCATCAATGTTTTGGATACTCTATGATCTTATAAAATAAAAATGAGTGAAATTGCAGACCAAGATAGGTTAAAAAGGGTTGGGGAGGGCGTGGTGAGGAGAGAGTAGCATGAGGTTCAAAGAGGTGAGAAGAAACCAAGACAAAATGTGAGGAAAATATTGAGAAAAGCAATAATAGTCAAAGGTGAAAAAAACCAAGTAAGAGATCTAAAGGAAAATAGACATTAAGCAAAGAATATGAGGAGAGAAGTTAATGAAGAGGAAAAGAATAGATATAATTGTATAATAAAAATATATATCTAAATATATAACTTAATATTTAAGTACCTTTACATATAATTGAAGAAAGGAAAGGAGTAATTGAGTGAAAATAAGAAATGATTTGTATTAAAAAATGAAAAATATAGATATAATTAAAAATAATTACTATTTTCTCAAAAAAATTATAAATTAAAAATATAAAAAAATTATTATATAGATGTGGACAAATAAAAATTATAAATAATTAAAATTTAATAAAAATAATTATATAAAACTTAATGTAAATTTTTTTTAAAAAATATGATTAAATGAAAAATATAGAAGAGGAAAATAATAGATATTTAGAAGTGTAGGTATAAAACTATATCTTTAGAAATATAGCTACAAAACTATATCTAAAAATTAAATAATAATAAATGTAAAAAGATTAATATGGAAGGAAAGAAAAATAAAAAGAAGGATATGTTAAAATAATATAAATTAAAAATTAAAAATAAAAGAATATAAGGAAAAAATTGTAAAAGCTCTTATATAATAAAAGAAAAAGAAAAAGAAAAATAAGATATTAATAAGCATATTACAAAAAAAGATATAATAAAAATTGTCTTAAAACTGACCAAAAAAAAAAAAGAATTGGATGAACGAGCGAGCGATTTTTTGGAGGAGCGAAGTCAGGGTTTTTTGTTTTGAAGTGCGTCATGCAGGAGAATGTGTTGTGGGGTGATGAAGTAGTGATATACCCGCTTCCCCCCAAGGATCCACTTGGCCGTAATTCTGATCATGTGCCTCAATGGGTATTTTGAGGCGGCAAATAGGTGGATTTGGCAGTCAGACAAGTGGTTTCTTTTGTTGTTTCCTCTAGCCTTCCTCGCTGTGGTGCTTACGATGGTAATGAAGGTTTGTCTTGGGGTAAACATTTCAGGCGAGATTTTCGTGATTTCCCTTCCTCTAGTTATTTTCGAGGTTTTTTTCATCAGCGGGGGGATTAGGGCCAACAAATGGGAACCAAGGCACTTGGTGTTCAACGAGTTGGCAAACGAGCTGCAAATGTTAGGGTTTCCCAACCTGAAAATAAGGCACGACAGGAAACAGTGAATAAGGAGCCTAGGGTAAAGTCGGGTGTTCCTTCGCCGAAGGCAATTTTGGGGGAAGTTGCTCGCCCTCTGTCGAACCCTGAAATGTCATCGCATTCGCACTCTGTTTGGCTTCTGGCTCCCTTGATTGATGCCTTTGATATTGTTCTGGGAAAGAAGGCCCGTGATCTTCAGGCTCTGGCGGTTATTATTCAGGTTTGGGGTGGCTCCATTCCTCTTTCAAAGCTCCAGTGTAAGATTCATGCACAATGGTATGGTACCCTGTATTTTCAAGTTTTATCTGCAAATTATTTTATTATTGTGTTCGATTCTGCTGAAGCTAGGGATAAGGCTCCGAGTGTTCCATTTTTTTGGCTTGGAAAAAAATTGATTTTTGTGGAAACTTGGAAACCTTTTTTTGAGCCCTCTGGGGTTTCTTCTAAACAGGTTCCTTCCTGGTTTAAACTCCCTGTGTTGCCTTCCGAATTTGTTGAATCTGATAATTTAAAAAGGATTGGGCTCTTTTGGCAAATTTTAATTGTCACATTCTATTTTTTAGGATGGCTATTTTGTGGTCAAAATTTGTGTCTTACTTGCTATGAACGTTTCTCCTCCTAGAACTTGTAATATTCGGTCCTCCTCTGGTATATGTCGTCAAGGCCTTGTTAGGGATTCGGTGGAGTTTGGTCGCACTTCTGTTATTATGGATTCACCTTTGTTTTTTGATATGAAGAAAATTAAATTTGCTTCAAGAACCCTTGATTCCTCAATTGATAAAAATATTGAATTTTTCTCTTGGAATAAGGTACAAGCAGGTGTTAAAGAGTCACATATTGCTTCTGTTATTCCCCCTTTGGATAAAAATGTTTCAACTGGGTTTAATTCAGATTTACCTAATTGCTTTGTTCCTTCTCCTGTTGAGGGCTTCGATAAGGTTTCTAGTATGGATGTGGATACTATTAATTGCTTATCTAATGTTGGTAATTTATCTTTGCATTCTGGGGGTTTGGAGAAAGATAAGAGGGTTGCTAAGGGTACTCCTTTGTTTGTTATGAAGATTGGTGAACACCCTCAGGAGGTTGATAATTCTATTATTGTTTTGGATGATCATCTTATTGCTTAGGTGAAAAATATTGTGAACAATAGTAATATTGCTCTAAACTCTGTTTTAGCTAATAGAGTAATTACTTCGATTTCAGCTGACTTAGGTAGATTGGATAATGACTTAGTTGCTTTCCCTACAAATAACTCTTTTGAACTTCTTAATACGGAGAGGGCAATGATTTCGTCAGTTCTTGGGGTTCCTTTGGATTCCATTAAGCTTGGCAGTTTGGATCAAGGCAAGGATAAGGCATCCGTTGCTACTGCACCTCTTGGGTTCAATGGTTTACCCTTGATTCAATCCCCCCTCTCTCCTGCTTCTCCTTTTACTACTCTTGGTAAGAGGGGTCGGAAGCCTAAGCATTTCAAGACTCAGTTGGAAGTTGATGTTGGCATTCAATCAACCCTTCTTTCTTCTTTAGAGTCTTCCAAAAAGAAGCAGTCAAAAAAGCCTTTTAGCCCACCGGTTACACGAGCCTTGGCCTCTAAAAGGAATCTTCATAAGGCGTTTATTGAGGGAAAGGTCTCTCAGAATTCTTTTTGTGAAAAGAGGGGAGATGAAGCTTCTCCTCTGGGCCAATGAAGATTATATCTTGGAATGTTAGGGGCTTAAATGCCCCTAACAAAAGACGCTTGATTAAGTCTCAATTGGACTTAATGAAGTGCGATATTGTGATGGTGCAAGAAACTAAGTTAAATTTATCGTCTGCAGATTTTTTATTCTCCTCCTGGAAATCTTGGAAATTTTGTGCTTCATCCTCGTTAGGGGCTTCAGGTGGACTTGCTTTCCTTTTGAAAGATTCTAGTGTGGAGTTCTCTTTGGTTGCCTCCTCATCCAATTGGATGCTTGGACTTGTTAAGAGTAGGTTATCAAATACTAAATTTTGGCTTTTTAATGTCTATGGTCCTGTTGGAGTGATGGAAAAAAGGAAACTCTGGGAGAACTTAGCCTTGGTGGCTTCTCCTTTGTTGGATGCCTTATTGATTTTTGGGGGTGATTTTAATGTTATTTCTTGTCTAGATGAGAAGGTTGGGGGGATCATTCCTAATAAGCATATTATTTCAGATTTTTGTCACTTTATCAGTAACTTGAACTTAGTTGATTGTAAACCTCTCAATGGTCCTTTCACATGGACCAATATGCGAAGAGATTTTTGTCAAGTTGCTGAAAGACTGGATCGGTTTTTGGTATCTGAAAATTGGTTTAATTCTGGTCAAGATTTTGTTTCCTCAGTTCTCCCTCTCATTGGGTCGGATCATTTTCCTATAATGTTTTCTCTACTTAAGGATATGGCTCCTAGGAAACTTCCTTTCAAGTTTGAACCAATGTGGTTTAGGGATCAATCTTTTTTGCCTTTGTTAAAACAATGGTGGCTGTCTGCTCCACATATTTATGGATCAAGGATGTATCAGATTGTTAAGAAATTGGCTTATTTAAAAAATAAGATTAGAATTTGGGATTCTTTACACTTCAAGAATATTTTTGGGGAAAAGGATAGGATACAGAAAGAAATAGAACATATTAATAAGATTATTCTCAGTTCGGGTATGTCCTTTGTGACCTTTGATAGGCTTAAATTTTTGAACACTCAACTGGAAGAAGTCTTGCCAAGGGAAGAGTCTTATTGGAGGTAGAAATCTAGGGATCTTTGGTTATCAAAGGGTGATAGAAACACCAAATTCTTCCATTCTTCTACTAAGATTAGAAGGCAATGCAATAGAATTTCATGTATTATTGATTCTAATGGGAGGAGTTTTCTAGATGAGGATGATATTGCCTCTAAAGCCGTTAGGTTTTTTAAATCTCTGCTTTCAACTGAGCCTATGTCCTTAGATAATGCTTTTGTTAATTTGGTCCCCCCTCTAGTGAGTCAGGAGGATAATAAGATTCTTATGGCTCCCTTCTCTTTGGAGGAGCTAAGAGGGGTAGTATTTTCCATGCACCCGGAAAAGTCTCTAGGTCCAAATGGTTTTATGACTTTATTCGTTCAAAAGTGTTGGGATTTTGTGGGGAAGGATGTCCTGCTAGCCTTGGAAGAGTCTAGGAGGAATAGAACGATCTTGAAAGAACTTAATACTACCCTTATTGCCATTATTCTGAAAGTGGATAATCCTAGCTCCTTTTCTGATTTTTACCCTATTGCCCTTTGTACTACTTTATATAAGATTTTTACAAAGGCAATTTCAGTTAGGCTGGCTAGACTCCTTCCCAAGATAGTTTCCATGGAGGAAGGTGGATTTGTGCCTAGAAGGGAAACCTCAGAAGGTGCGATTGTAGCTCATGAGATTTTGCACTTCATTTTACGTCAAAAGACTCCGGCTATGATCCTTAAACTAGATATGCTTAAAGCTTATGATCGTGTTAACTGGCAGTCCCTTGTTGTTGTCTTGAATCGCTTCGGGTTTGCGCATTATTGGGTTAAATGGGTGTTCTCTTGCATATCTTCTGCTCGTTTCTCAGTCTTGATTAATGGTTTTCCTTCGAGGTTTTTTTTCTTCCTCTCGGGGGGTTAGGCAAGGAGATCCTCTCTCTCCTTTTTTGTTTATACTTTTGGTAGAGGCTTTAAGTAGGGCCATTTCTGATTCTACAACATCTGGCATGTGGTCTGGCATCAAAATCGATGGGTATCCTTCTTCACAATCCCACTGCCTTTTTGTAGATGATACCCTTTTGTTTGGTTCTGCCTCCTTGAAAGAAGCTAGAGTTATAAAGAAAATTATTTCTGAATACTCTTCTTTTTCTTGTTAGAAAGTTAATGAGTTGAAGTCTAAGGTTTTCTTTTTGAATGTGTCCCCCCTGGTTATGAATAGAATAACTCAATTTTGGGGTTTCCAAGTGGGGGCCTTTCCTTGCAAGTATCTAGGCATTCCTTTTTTTGTTGGCTCGGACAAGGCCTCCTTTTGGGATAAAGTAGTTCATTCGATTTCATCCAGAATTTCTTTCTGGAATCATAAATGGCTCATGTTGGCTGGTAAGATTCTTTTAATTAAATTTGTTCTTAATGCCATCCCTACATATTTGATGTCTATTTTGAAGACTCCCCCTAAATTTGTTTAGGATCTTAAGGTATCCTTAAGGTCCTTTCTTTGGAATGATAACGTTGGGGGCAAGAAGAAGCTTCCTCTTCTAGCATGGGATAAAGTTTGTTGTCCTAAAGAACTGGGAGGAGCGAGTATCCAAGATTTAGTAGCTCACAATAAAGCCTTGGGAGCTAAACTGGTGTGGAAACTATACGCGGACCCTTTGAGTAAATGGGCTTCCATTATGCTTGCTAAGTACTTAAGGGGAGCCTTTGGAGAACGTATTTTCACAGCCTCATCTCTTCCAAAGGGATCTGCATTTTGGAACTTTCTAGTTTCTTGTAGATCGGTTATTTTACCGCATCTTTATTGGGTTGTCCATAATGGGAAAAGGGCCTGGTTTTGGGATGAAGTTTGGAATGGGCATCCTGCATTTTCATCCATTAGAGACTGGTCTCCTTTGTTTGATATCCTTTCGGATCTATGGGGAGTTTTTGTTTTAGTAGCTAGATGGAAGGATATTCCTTATCTGCCCATTGATAATGATCTTAGAGTTGCTTTTGAGGCAGAGCTCCAGAAAAGATCCCTTGTGTTTCAAAATAAAGAGGATAGTTTAGTTTGGACTAAGAGTGCCTCAAGCTCTTATTCAGGAAAGGAGGGGTATAAATCTTTGTCTCAGACCTCCTCGTCCTCCTCCTCATGGCCTGCTAAGTTTTTTTGGCACTCGGCTTGCCTTCCTAAAGCTGGGTCTTTTGCTTGGTTGGCAGTTCAGGATAGAGTTCTCATCAGGATGAGATTGGATAGGCTTGGGATTACTGTTGTTTTCCCTTGTGTTTTTTGTGGATATTGTATGGAAACCATGGATCATGTTTTTTTGCTTTGTCCTTTTGCTTTGGATTGTTGGTATTGGCTGTTTGGAATGCTTGGTTGGTCTTATGCTATTTGTCTTAATTTATTATCGCATTTCATGGCTTGACCCTTGTTGTACTCATCCTCTTTTTATTCATCTCTTTGGATAGTGACACCTTCTATTGTGGTTTGGAGCATCTGGCTAGAAATGAACTTTAGGATTTTTAAACATAAATCATCTTCACTTGAAGAAGTTCTTGACAAGATCCTATCCTCCATTTCTGAGGTGGTGCTTTCTTACATCTATAAAAATTTGGATCATCTGAGGTCTTTTTCTCATTGGGATAATTGGGTAACCTGGAAGTGGTGCTCACTTCGTGTTATGCCTTCTCACGGGGCTCTAACAACTGGATTATCTTCTCTTGTCAAATGTAAGATGGCCAAATGGAGGCCTCCCCCCCAATTCTCATTCAAACTAAATTTTGATGGGGCTTCTAAGGGTAATCCGGGGAAATCTAGAATTGGAGTGGTCATCTTTGATCATACTTCTAAGATTATTAAAGCTGTGGGAAAATATATTGGTGTAGGCTCTAATAATGTAGCAGAATTCCACGCGTTATCTTTTGGTCTTGATCTTGCCATCTCTTTGGACATTAAAGACATTGTCATTGAAGGGGACTCAATGTTGGTTTTTCAGGTGGTCTCTGCTAAGAAATGTATCTCTTGGCATCTATAGTAATTGTTAGAGCGTATTCTTGCGCAGTTGAAGTGTTTTTCTACCTTTACTATATCTCATTGTTATAGGGAGATTAATGTTATTGCGGATTTTTTGGCCAATAGGGTTGTTGCTGAGGGTTTTGAGTTCTTAGAGGTTCTTCCTTCGGACATTCCAGCCTCTTGCATTAGTATTATTTTTTAAAGAGGGATGGGTCTTGCTTTGTAGCCTTCCTCATACTCCTTGCTAGGTGTGGTTTTTCTTTCACATATGTCAGCAGGGAGGGTGTTGTCTTGCCTTATGGCAACCTCTTTGTTGTTGGTATATTCGGTAAGTATCTTCTCATGGAGCATGGAGGATGTGGTCGCTGCTCTTGCTTGACCTGTATCCTTCATATTTTGCATTGGCTTTGTGCTTGGTGTATCATTATTTGATAAGTTGGGATGAATTTGGCCATGTGTTGGGTGCTTATGTGATTATAGTGGTCGCATGACAATATTGGCTAAAACCATTCTTTGATTGGGAATATTATCTTGTGCTCTATTCGGATGACTATGGTTCTATCTGGGCATAAATTGATTATTTCAAATAATTACAGGTTGGCAGGTGGTTTGGGAGCATATTGTTATTATGACTCTTTTTGTAGTTTGGTGGTGTGATTGACAATCATGTTTATGAGTTGGATGGTTTCAGTATAATTACTCAGCTTCGATTTTAGATTTTCGGTCATTTGCATGTTATGTGTTGATGTGTTGGCAGTATCTTAGTTTGGTGCTTTGGTAATGAGTGGGGGATGAGTTTCTGAATAATGATTTCACCTCATCATTGGTAGATTGCCTTCCTTCTGTCTTTTGATTTCTCCTTGTCATTATGGTTTTCTCACTCCTCTTGCGTGTTGCTTGCTTATTATGATATGGGGTTGGTTATCATTCTTTCGATGAGATTTCGTGGCTTGGGGTTGGTTGTTTCCATTTTAATCTCCCGGCTGGTTTTGTTTTTATCTATGGTTGGTCGATGGTCTTCTTGTATTCATTGCTTTTTTGGTATTGTTATTCACTGGGAAAGATGCTTTGTTTTATTTGGAGAGGATTTGTTAAAATTGGTAGATGGTGGTTGTCCTTGAGAAATTGGAAAATGCAGATGGACTGGTATTTGAGATGGTCTCTCATCCTTCTGCTATTTTTTTGGTTGTTGTTGTGGGCTACTCCGTGGCTTGGTCTTATTTTGGTTCCTCGGGGTCTTCTGCATCCTTCCCTTCTCCTTATCCGAATTATTCTATGTTTGCTCACAATATTTGTTTTGGCAGGCTCACTTATCATAGGTTCTCTTATGGTTGTTGGTTTCATTCTAATCAATGGGTTGGAGACTTGTGCTTCATAGACAGGGGTGATCTAGTTTTGATTCTTCTGGGATTGGTGCACTTCTGATTGATGTTTCATTCTCACAAGTTCTCTTCTGTATGCCTCTTCTGGCAGCTTCCTTTATATCTAATGAGGTTGGTTATGTAATTGGGAAGATTTTTTTGGGGCAGTTGGACTTTTTGTAATGGGTAAATAGGCTTATGTTATCTTGAGCAATACTAAAGGGTTTTCTTACTGGTTATTTCCCTTCAGTGCTCTTTGAACCAGACACATGTAAAAAAACAAAAAATTATTAATATAATTCAGTGGTCTTATCCACTTTTATCAAAAAATAAAATAAATAAACATATTCAAAAAATATATAATTATTTAGTTTAAAAATAAGTATAAAATATATGAAAATAAAATTATAAATATAAAAATAAAAGACTATATATATTATAAATATATAAGAAGATAAATTAATGAATATATTTAAAAAAACGTGCCCATAAAATAAGAATATAAAAATGCAAATATCTTTAAAAAAGAGAGGAAATTTTAAAGAAATAAAAATAGAAAAAGTAATATACATATATAAACGTGAATAAGATATAAAAAGCTGTTTACCGTTGTCATATTTAAAAGCCGTTTCCATTATCGTGGCAGCAAAATGGAGTTCCAAAGAGGAAGCATGGTGGAGTGTTACTGCAATCAATCTGGTTATGAAGGTGCATGGTTTAAGGCTCTAGTCATTCATGTCGCCCCTCTCAAATCATCTGACGGTTGCAGAACTATCAAGGTCCAGTATGATGCATTTGAGACAGAAGACAAACAACCCTTAACAGAGAGCCTGTGTTATAATCATTTCAGACCAATACCACCTCCAATGCCATTGCCCAACAATTTAGCCATGGGTGATTATGTTGAAACATTTCACAATGATTGTTGGTGGCGTGCCATTGTCCTGGATTTCCCACCAACAACTCCTAATAATGCTCCACACAGTTACTTTCTGTATTTTCCAGACACCATGACCTGGGGAAACTATCGAGTTAAGGACCTTCGTCCCTGTCAAGAATGGGTCAGAGGTACTTGGATCTCGCCACAGGTATGTCAACATAATTACCCATTTATCTTAATATTCATATATTTAGATTTGGAAGAGCTGTTTTTCGATTAGATTGTGTGTTAATTTTTGCATCAATGTTTTCGATCATGATCATGATTGAGTGTTATAAAAGAACAAAAATATCTTGAAGTCATGATCAAAAACTACCACACAATCTAATTCAAAAATCGCTCTTCCAAATATTTAATTTAATCAATTGACAAAATACTAAGGCTTCGGACACTGTTAAATTACAGTCAATCATACCCATATTTTATGAATATAAGTTATCATTTTTAACAGTCTCTATTGAAACCAATTAATCTCCTGTTTTGATACAGAAATTGGGAGACAGAGAAGTTGCCAAACTTCGCAAAATGATATTGGTGAGGATGACAGAGAAAATACAAGAGCTGCAAAAAGGTACAAGCAAGGCTTCTGAAGATCAGATTCACAGGCGAAAACTATAATTCATATGGTGTTTTTGGGAGTGAAATCTTCCTTTTTTTTTCGTGGGGCAATTAAGAGAAGAGAGAGTACTTTGCTATTATGATAATGGACATGTGGCTACGCCCTTATAAATGGATATAAATTTGCTTTAAATTGAAATTATTATAGTGTATGCTTTGACAGTACAACTCGTACCATAGTGTTGATGATGAACTTGTGACAAAAGAATTTTAAATGGTGGATTATAAATGTGAATTTATTTGTAAATATTTAGTAATATCTGTATTAATGGTTAATCATGACACACAGTGCCAGCTCATATCTCAGACACGCAATGAAATGGTCACACATTCTTCAAGGTGTTATTATGCTGTAAGAAGATACAAATTCCTACACTAGCTTTGTTCTGCAGTAACTATTTTGCCAAATCTCCTAAGTTTTTGTTTTAATACTAGAGTTTGGTTGGTCAGGAAAACAACTATCTACAATACACTTGAATATATTTGCAGTGGATATATAAGGAGTATTGACTATCTTTTTGATGAGATTTTTAGAATTTCTTTTAGGGTAAATTCATGTCACAATAATCTGGCTTGTTATTTTTTTTATTTGTTTCATGTTTCTATTTTTGTGTGATGGGTTTTTTTAATCTCAAATTTATTTATGTTAATTTAATACATAAATAATATAAATTAAGAGGCGTTTGTGAGATATAAAACTTGAAATATTTATTCATGATGAGCTATTGAGAATACTTGTTGAATTTATAGATCATTTCAAAACACACCTTATGAATTATGAGAACATGTTTAAAGGGTTGAGAAAAGAATACTTGCCCATTTACTAAACTACTTTGTAGTAAATTCAAAATAAACAATGAAAGAGCATGGAAAATATATCTCAAGATTATATAAAATAGTTACACTCTATAGAAAGTGTTGAACATTAGTGAGTCATAAGAAGATGTGTTCACCTAGGTCAATCAGGTTAGTAACATGTGCAAAAGTTCAAAGATGGGAGGAAAGGGCTTTAAAGTGATGTATGCAAATTCATTATTCTTTTAGTGCACTAGATCTAAATGTTTCACTATTAATTATTCCCTTGACTATTCTAGAATGAAAGAATCTTTTAGTGTGCCAGGGATGTAAATGAATGTAATTAAATGCATTTAAATACTAGCACATAACATCGGGTTGCATCAAAGATTTACTTAATTGTCTTAGGGTGAGAAGATGAAGGGGAACAGTCAACCAAAGTTTGAAATTTGAATTTAATTTTTTTTTTAAGAAAGGATTAGGTCTATGATTATGGGTTATCATTTATTCATCTAGGGTTATTTTCCTAGTTATGATAGAGCCCTAATATATCAATGAACAATCTATATGTCAGCACTTATCTATAATGAAATAAACATAGGTACATACATAAACAATCAAATATATGTAGATAAATACTATATATCAAGGGAGATATAGGTATACGTGTGATAAATGCATGGATAGGGTGAATGTATTGGAGTAAGTGTGTATATAAGGATAAAGTGTGGTTTAGGTGTGTGATAATGTATGTGTATATGAACAAGTAAAGGCCTAGTGAATGAGAACCCATTCACACAAGATAACACATGTTATTGAAGGTGTATGTAGCAAGACATTTCCTTATTTAATCAACACAAAATTAAATAAAAAATGGCACGAGTACATGAATTTCATCATTACATTTTTGTCAACTTTGAGGTCTATGTGGATAACCACTGTAGCAAGAGAGATGTAGGTATAAGTGTGATAAATGTAGGTGTAGGGTGAATGTATTGGAGTATGTATGGATAAGGATAAAAAGGGGTTTAAGTATGTGGGAATATATGTGTATATATGAATAAGTAAATGCTTAGAGAATGAGGACACCTTTACACAAGATACCACCTTTTATTGAAGGTGTGTGTATATTTCCTTATTTAATTAGTATAAATTTAAATTAAAAAAAGGGCAATGAGTGCATGGATTTAACCACTACATTTTTTTCTCAAATTTGCGCTGGTGTGAATCCTAAAATGATAGTGTATCTCAAAGTCTAAAGCAATCACAAACATACATGTAAAATAAATATTTAGACATCAAAAATATGGAATTAAATCCATATAATGTAATGGAACCTACAAGGTTCCATCTTATAAGTGTGTTCCATTGTATGTGCTCTCCATGGGAACTTGCTTTAAAAATAATAATGGTATGTTTGGCATGGTAGTCATAGGTTGAATAAGTACATGGAGCACAAGTCATATCACATGATAATTCTCCATCTACACATGTTAATGAGTTTCTATAATACATCAATGCCTAAAATCTTAACATAGGAATACAAGGAATTGAAGGAAGATGAAAACAATAAATAATTTAAACAAGTAATTTATTGATTAGAATTTAACAATATAGATCATGTAAAGAAATACAAGAATCATACAAACTTAATCTTCTATAAAATCAATAGATTCAACCTCGCTAACTTATACTTCAACAATATAACCAAAACTACTAAACATGCAAACTCATAAACACATAATCATCATAACACTCATAACACCAGATTTAACGTGGAAACCCAAATAGGGAAAAACCACTGTGGGATTTCGGACCCACTAAGAAATATACTCCTCTAGAGTATGCTCGGTTAAAAGCAAATCCTGTTAAAGATTACAAACACATTGCTAGATGTGACCCGATTAAAGGATTTCCCTCAGATCTGTTAGGATCTTCACTTTGTTAGAAGTGACCTTGTCAAAGGATTTCAAACACTCATTTAGAATGTTACCTTGCTAGAGGGTTTACAAATAAGACTGTTAAGTCCACTCGGTTAAGAGATTTTTTGTCACTTACAAAATAACAGTAATACAAATCTATCTACAACTTCACATCTAAAAATGCTAAAGCAGATTCTTATTTGCTCAAAACAATCTAGTCATAGGACTTATCTTGTCCCTTTGCTGGGCTTTCTACTCTGTTATTCAAACAGGTCTTCAAGCTTCTGTGCTCGGTAATCACTATGTAGTATCCCTGTGCATACACTTGCCCACATACATTGTTTATCAACAATTCTTTATTTATAAACAATTGTTAACCACTTAATCTCCTTGATCACATTTCCTATGATCAATCTTAGTCATCAGATCTTCAAACTTGATCAGGTTCAATGTATCCTTTCGATCTGAAAATGTTTTACCTTGCCTTGGGACTTGTAGTCCTTTCTTGGAACTTGCACAAGGTTATTTCGGTTCAATCTGCGCTGTAGATCTTCCTGCCAATTTTCCTTTGCCATAGATCCTTAACAAACTTCATGCACGATATACCAATCATTTATACATTTCCAGCTAATCATTGTCCTTCATTAAATAATGCTTTTATCCATCCAATGCACACTGTCATAACTCGGTTGCAACTTGGTAAATACTAAACTTTACTCGGTAGACATTTCGCCTTCATTAACCGATATCAATAACCTTAGGGTTTACCAACTAGGTTCCTTAGGGTTTACCGACTAGGTTCTTTGCTCGGTGATATAGTATATTATTAACCTTACAAGCAACAACATATGTAGGATATCAAAACAATCTAAACATCATGATCTCATCATTGTCTAACTCGGTAATAGTTGCCCATTGAATAACTTATTTCTCCCCTTATTCATCACATTCTTTCTGTGTTTTTTACCGACATCTTAATTCTCTTCAAATCAATCTTCTCAAGATATGACAACATCATATTGAATCAGATAATCAATCTCTTGACATCAATGAAAAAATAATGTTATAAAGATAGTTATCATCATTCTTCAGTTATATCAATAATCTTCAACAACCTTCTCAATATTCTTACTAAATATCAACAATCTCCTGATATTGAAATGCCAACAATCTTTCTTACTGTAATGCCAACATAAATATGCATTGTGATAATCACATATAACATCAAGGATGACAAGGCACGGTAAGAACATATCAATTGGAGATATATCAAGAGAATTAAGATGATGCGAGAGAATCCATGGTCTAGGAGCAATCCTCATCAACCAAAAATATTTCAATTTTCTAGTATAGTTGAAATTTTGTTATAGGTTGAATAATGTATGAAATAAGGCCAAGTACTTCAATAAATATTTTGGCAGGCATTGTAATAAACATTATTTGTAATTTTGGGTTTCATATGGTTGACATTTCAAATATCAAAAGTGGTTTTAATAAAACTTGGGTGTTGGATTTTGAGGGACATCACTTGCTCTTCATGTGGAACCAAATACGACAAAATGATATATTCCAAGAGTTATGACATGACAGAGCATTTATGACAAGTTGGGCTACCAAGGAGGAGTTTCTAGCTTTTACTAAAATTTGGGAGTCAACCGACAAAGTTAGTGGCACAAATGGACAACTATTCTTAGAAAATTGCAAGATCCTGAATTGCAAGGGAATCAAATAGATATATTGAATGCTTATTCAAATAAAAATGGGAGGGAGACCAAGTTGGGTGTATCATTTCTAGGAGGCTAATTTTAGCCAATTTCATTTCTTGAGTTACATATACATGTTTGTTCTTTCAACATTTAGTGAGACATAGTTTACGAGTTGAAATGAGAAAGAGCTTGGAGGAAGGTTTTAGAAGATAGTTTTCTATAGTATCATCTCCTTGCAAGTTTAATATTAGTTGTAGTCAAATTTGAATATCTGAAATTGAAGCCAAAAGTCTTTCTTGGTCAAGTGTTTAGTTTATACTTCAATATTTGAATAGAAAATCCTCTATTTTACTTCCATATTTTCGTGAGCTATTTTCCTTAATTTTTTTATTATAAATTGAATTTATTGAAGAGAGATTATCCCTTCACATTTGTGCTATTAGAGAAGGAAATCCTGAGAGTGTAAATAGACCATTGAACATGAGGCAACTTCAACCAGGACTTGTGTGCTGCACATGGATATTAGGAAAATGCCTCCATGAAGAGGTAGAGAAAGAGGTGGAGGTGGAAACCCTATTGATATTTCTAATGGAAGTGAACTAAGAGCATTAAAAACACAATTATAATCTATGCAAGAAGAGATACAAAGGGGTGTTGCAAAATGGAGAGATCAATTTGAAAGTGAAGATGACTCTTCTGAAGTTGCTAGTCAATCTAATGAAGAAGAAAATGTTGCAGCAAATGATCCTTTAATTCTTGCATTATCAAGGAATTGTAAGAATCCTAAAATAGAAGTCTCAAAATCTAGTGGAAGCTTAAATCCAAAAGATCTCATAGATTGGATAAATGATATAGAAGAATTTTTTTATTTTGAACAAATTGAAAATTTGAATAAAGTAAAATTTCCAAAGACAAAATTGAAAGGACATTCTAATATTTGGTGAAGATAAATCTAGTTAGAAACATGAAGGAGAGAAAAAGATAAAATTTCAAAATGGGATAAAATGGTAGAAATTTGAAGAGAGGATTCATTCTTATAAATCATGAACTTGAGTTACTTATGAAAATGCAAAGTTTAAAATAAGGAGCAAGAACTGTAAAAGAGTATACTAAATAATTCCACAAAGTCCTAACTAGAATTGGTCATGCTGAAGAAAATAAGGAGAAGGTAGCTCATTAAATCAATGGATTGAGACCAAGTATTCAAGAGGAATTAAATTTTATTAGAATTTATAATATGGAAGATTCATACCAATTTGCATTAAAAGTTGAATTAGAAATTTGAAAGCAAACAAAAGATAAGAGGTAGATTGTATTTAAGGAAAATAATGAAGATCAAAATTGGAATAATGAGGACTCTAGAAGCAAAAAAAAATAGAAAATCAATGATTCAAACCTTCCCATTATCAAATTTTCTAAGAAAGAGGAAGATCGGGTAGAGGATTTAAAAGTTATGGCTTCCATGGAACTTGTTACATATGTGGAGAAGAGGGTCATAGAGATTATGAATGCCCTCATGAAGAAGTAAGAATAGGTAGAAGATCTAAAGAACATCCAAAAACAGAAAATGTAATTGGAGAAGTTCTAAGTCTTCACATTCAAAAGATGTGGAAAGTGGAGAAGTACTTGTTACAAGAAAACACTTGATCAACAAAGGAAAACAATCAACTTAAAGGAAAAGTTTATTTCGAACAAGATGTAAATGTGAAGGTACAATATGTAATATTATTATTTTTGGTGGTAGTATTAACAAATTTTTTTCTAAAGTATTGGTGAATAAGTTGCAATTAGAAAGGAGAAGGCACCTGCATCCGTTCATTAAGATTGCTTGGTTGCGAGATGACCATAAAGTTTTGGTAAATTAACAATGTTTTGTTAATTTTAAGATTGGAGATTATCATGATGAATTGTTATGTGATATAATGTCCATGGATGTTTGTCACATGTTATTGTGAATACCATGGCAGTTTGGCAAGTGTGCAATACATGAAGGGTATGCAAACACATATACATTGACAAAGGATGGAGTTCATCACAAGTTGAAGCTTTTGAATAAAGAAGAAGGAAAGGTGTGTAATAACATTGAAAATTGTTTGATTAATGGAGTTAGATAATTAGTGAAATAGGATGAGGATGAAGATAATGATTTACTAATACAATTTGTAGCAATGTTGACTGCATTCAAAACAAGTAGAATGAAAGTTTTAGCAAAGAAAGAAGAGGTAAAATCTTATTTTTGTGAGAATTTTATTGAAGTTGATTTAATTGAGGATGATAATGTTGACATAGAAGATGATATTACAAAAATGAATGTGTTGGAAGATGAAGGTACAATGAAAGTGAGGAAGTAGACGACCAAGTGAAAGTTGATATGTTTGATGATCTCTTGTTTGATAAAGAGATTGGTGAAAAGGAAAATCTTATGACTAATAGTTTGTTGTGGGATAGGAAAGATGAATCTTGTGCTTTTATATTGCTAACATTGATGTGAATTTTAAGGAGAAATAATTTGCAATTGAATATCTTTTACAAGACATGGAGAAAGAAGAACATAATGTATGCTTCGGTTTGTGGAATTGGTTTGGATCTGTCATTCATGCTATTCAGATGTGTATCACGATTAGTTGGTTTGGGATTTGATGAATCGGGAGCTATCATTTGTTCTAGTAAGCCTTTTTGTCACCAGTTAGGGTTCTACCAGCAGATCTTTGTTGAAGATCTTTTCATGCACGTGATAAGGGGTGTTGGCGCAGCTTCTTGATGGCTTTCGAGATGCCGATGGTTATCTTGTTCGTGTTCCTGTTGATCAGTGGTGTTGGATTTGGGTCTGGACCTAATGTTATCTTATTTAGCTAGGTTATGGACCGGTTTATGTAACGTGTTGGTGGATGATCCTGATGCGTTTCCGGTTGGATCTATTGATTGCATTATGTTGTTTCAGTCTTAGGTCAACTTGGTTGATCATTGGTTTGTGGGATTATGTAACGGATCTATTGTATTATCTTTTAGGTGGCCGACCTAATTGTTTAGGTCCCGGGTTGGTATAAATATGATGTAAGATCTCTCTATAGATCATGGTATGTGGGTTTTTGGGATATAGGTTTATCTGTGTGTGAATAAGGTTGTAATCATATGCAGAGGTTTTGGTCAATCATAGGTGATCGAATTGGGTTGGTGAAAGAGGTTTAAGACCTCTGGTATTGAGCTTAACTAGAATTATATTCAGGCATAGGAGATGTTATTCTTGTGGTTCATTCTTATTTTTCAGATTGTAGTCTGGATTTATTTTGTACTCAGCGAAGCCCCTTTTTGTGATGAGCAGTGCGCTCTAGGTTGTTAGCCTTCCTACATGTGCATGCCCCTCTTTATGTAATCACATACTTACTACAGAAGTATTATCTGACTGTGGGTAGGCTTCCCACCGTGGTTTTTCCCCTTATTGGGTTTTCCACGTACAAATCTTGGTGTTATCTCTTGTTGTGGGATTTTGCCAAGATCTAGAGTCAATGGAAAGCACAAAATAGATAGACAAAATATAGGACAAGAATAAATTGTATTCTCATCAATAGATAAAATGATCAAAATGTGATCAACTGGATCATCAAGTTGTTGTTACATACAATGTAGATGAGCCTGCATATATAGGCAAGGCTATATGGATATGTAAGCACACAAACATGACATGTGGCTCAATAAGAAACAAGGGTAGGTAGGAGAAACAATAAAATATTCCACATGAGTTGGATCACCCACCGAAGGTGGAATTATCACTCTACAATAAGTGAATATGATAGAGTAGTAACAAGATCAACACCATAAAAGGTGGAAATTCTCCTACACACACTATCCCAATGTGGCACAAACACCCAAGTGTCTCATATCCAAACTACTATGAAATGCATGACCTAAGTAAACTTAAGTAAGGTGTAATAATATCCAACATGAATAATTAATTACACTAACAATTGTGGATGGTTGGTAAATGTTCTGTGGATTATATTTGTGCTTAACTATTATATATGTTATTCTGATATTTGGTTTATATATTTAGGTACTAAGGTTTTAATGCTTAAAGTTATATAATATGTTAACAACTTATTCACCCCCCACTCTCAGTTGTTCATCGGTTATCTAAGCTGTCTAACAATTGGTATCAGATCCCGGTCCTCTCTACGAAAGCTTAACCACTTGAGGAAGATCCTATGACATCTAATAGTTCAAGCTCATCAAGTTCATCTGCAGTTGTTTTCCAGAGAGAAATTCCTAGGCTTGATGGAACAAATTACAAAGTATGGAAGATTCAGATGGAGACTCATCTGTTATGTCTTGGTAAGGAGATTTGAGAGATCACTGAGAAAGGATATATACCTCACAATCCGGTATCTGGCAATCCTCCTCCAGCAGGCTTGGATAAGGACATTGAAAATGATTATAGAGCTAGAGAAGCCCTTTTGTGTTCACTTTGTGATCAACAAATTATGAGACTAACCGACAAATCAACTACAAAGGCTATATGGGATAAATTGGAGACTCTGAATGAAGGTGACCCTACTATTAAAATTGTTAAACTTGATGGTTACCGAGTGAGATATGAGAACCTGAAGATGGAAGAAGATGAAAGGATTACTGATTTTATGGAGAGAGTAAATGAAATTGTTCTGGGAATTCAATGATGTGGTGGAGCTTGAGCAAAGATGAAATAGTTTCTAAAGTATTGAGAGCTTTGCCACTGGCTTATAAGATGAAGGCTACCGCAATTAATGAGTTAAGAACAATGGAAAACACCTTTGTAAATAGGGCTACCTTGGTTGGGAAGTTATCTACTTTTGAGCTTGACGAATTTGGTCCTTCTAAGGTTGCAAAATCTAAACCTACTTTTCATGCATCTAAATCATCCACCGACAAGAGTAATTGGGAAGCCTTATATGCTAAGGAATTGGAGGAAATGAAGAAAGAAGATGAAGAGTTTGAGCAACTTGAATCCCTATTTGCTAGAAGAGTACCTAGAGGTTCGACAAGAAGTAAGTATGAAGGAAAATCACCTTTTAAATGTTTCGCATGTAATAAGATAGGTCATTTTGCATCTAGATGTCTTGAAAGGAATTCAAGATTTGAGGAAAGAGATAGAAGATCTTTTAGGCCTAACCATGATTATCAGAACAAGCATAAGTACAAGAGGAACAAAGACAAATCATGCTACTATGTGGATGAGGAAGGTGTGATTGATTCTGATGATGAACCGACACAAGATTCTGCTAGTGGATCTGACAATGGAAAGGAATGGGTATTCTTAGCTATCAAGGAAGATGATATGGTACCTAAAGAAAATGCCCTTGCTACTAAAGTTGAAGACAAAGATGAATGGGTAATAGACAGTGAATGTTTGCATCATATGACTAGAGATAAAAGGAAGTTTCTATATTTGCAAGAATTTCATGGCGGTCTGGTTAGATTTGGAGATGACAAAGCATGCATGATCAAGGGAAGAGGAACTATATCATTGGATGGTAAGCATGATATTGATAATGTTTATTATGTTGAAGGTTTAAGGCATAATGTTTTGAATATAGGACAGTTGGTGGATAAGGGATTCCAGTTACAGTTCAAGGATGAAAAATGCAAGATTATCAACAGATCTGGATTGGAGATTGCAACTGGTACTCAAACTAAAGGTAACATCTTTCGTTTGAACTCCAGTGAGAAGATATGTTTGATTGCACAAATTGATGAAATTGGATATGGCATAAGAGGTTGTCTCATGTGAATTTTGATTGCATTGAAAATATCAGTTCTACTAAGGCAATTAGAGATATACCTAAGATTGTGAAGCCCTATAATCCCATATGTAAGGAATGTCAAATGGGAAAGCAAATCAAAACTTCTTTTAAGAGTATACAAGACAAATCTAATGATGTTCTTGATCTTCTTCATGTTGATTTGTGTGGTCCTGCTAGAATCAAGATTTTTCAAGGTGATAGATATTTTATGCTAATCATCGATGACTATACTAGAATGATGTGGGTTACTTTTCTAAGAGAGAAATCTAAAGCATTCAAAAAGTTTAAAATCTTTAAAACTGAAATTTAGATAGAGATAGGATTGAAGATTAAATGCTTAAGGTCTAATCAGGGTGGAGAATTCACATCCGATGAATTTAACAGTTATTATGAGAAGAATGGGATAAGGAGACAGTTATCTGCCCCCCGGACACCTCAGCAGAATTAAGTTGTGGAAAGGAAGAACAAAACTATCTTGGATGCGACTAGAACTATGATGATGAAAGCTAATCTGCCTCACATCTACCGGAGAGAAGCTGTGAGCACGACGGTATACACATTCAACAAAGTTCATATCAAATGAGACACTAGTAAGACACCTTATGAGTTATGGTTTGGTCATACACATACAATTAAGTATTTCAGAATCTTTGGTAGTAAATGCTATATCAAAAGAGATGATTCCATTGGAAAGTTTGATCCTAGATGTGATGAAGGGATATTTCTTGGTTATTCTAATGAAAGCAAAGCATATAGATGTTATAACAAAAGATTGCAGAGAATTGTGGAGAGCACTAATGTCAAGGTGGATGAGCTAAACAAAAGTCAAATGAGAACTTATGAGAGAGAACCGGTAGTGGAAATGATCATAACTGAACCAGTAGCACCTACAACGGAACAAAATGTTGAATCAGTTACTCCGACAGTATCAGAAAATTCAACAGTAACTGAAGATCAGAGCAGAGGAATAGAAAATCAGAAGACTCCTAAGTATGTTAGGTTAAATCATGCAGAAGATCATATCATTGGAGACAAGAATAAAGGAGAGATGACAAGAAGAAGGTTGGCAGCTAATGAGGTATGTTTAATTTCTCAAATTGAACCGACATCAGTAATTGAAGTATGTAAAGATGATTGTAGGATAAAAGCTATGAAAGAGGAATTAGATCAAATAGAAAAGAATAATACATGGGCTTTAGTTCTCCGACCTAAAAATAAGAATGTTATTGGGACTAAATGGGTTTTTAGGAATAAGTTGAATGAAGATGGACAAGTTGTGAGGAATAAGGCTAGATTGGTTTGTAAAGGATATTCTCAGAAGGAAGGAATTGATTATGATGAGACTTTTGCTCAGGTAGCTAGGATTGAAGCTATGAGATTATTTATTACTTATGCTACCCATAAGAACTACAAGGTTTATCAGATGGATGTTAAGTGTGTATTTCTGAATGAAGGTCTTGAAGAGGAAGTTTACATTGAGCAGCCTGATGGATTTTCACTTTCAGACAAAAACATGGTTTGTAGGTTAATGAAAGCTTTATATGGATTGAAACAAGCCCCTAGAACTTGGTATGCAAGATTGGATAAATATCTTTCAAAGTTTGGTTTCACTAAAGGTAATGCTGACAACAATTTATATCAATAGATCATTGATGATGACATATTGATTATTAAAGTCTTTGTTGATGATATCATTTTTGTGTTGGTATTATGGATATGTTGCATTGGTTTTGTCATTGATGTCAACACTTATCAACACTTATCCTTCTGGAGGTCTTTGGTTATGTTCACTGGCAAGTTCAGTGACTTATGCACAGTCACCGGTATAGGGTTCACCAGCAGGTTATATTGTTCACCGGCACTGAGGATGACTTGTTATCATCTGGAGGTCACTTGGTTATGTCGAAGACATGGTTTGGACACTTGATTTTGGTGATCTAGTTATTGGTATAATCGGGTTGACATATTTGTTGTTACCGACAAATTGGTCTAGGTTATGGACCGACATGCATTATCTATTCCAGATTAGTACGACACATTTTAGAGATGATTCAATCAATTGGTATTGTTGTAATTACATTGAGCCGACATGATGCATCACATCTTGAATTACTTGTTGTAATTGATTTTATTGTAATATTCTTAATTAGCCGACCTACACATTTGGTCTTAGGTTTTGGTATATATGTAAGATCTCATTTGTGAGATAATGAAAAATAGAAGCAAGAAGGTAGAAGGAAGAAATGGTTAAGGTATTGTAACATGGTATGTGTGAATATTGAAGATCATATGAGCAGACCATAGAGAAGGAGATTATCAGAGCTTAACCGGTACTGAATCCAGCATTGGAGATGCTACTTTCAGCAATACATTATCATTGGATTTAATCACCCAATTGTAGTCAGTGTGACTCCTATTTTGTGATTGAGCAATGAGCTCTAGGCATTGGCCTTTCTGCATGTGCAGACTCCATTTGTATACACATACTATCTGCAATAGTATCATCTATTTCTCTTTCTGTTTCATGCATTAAGTTTCACTGGTATTGATATTAACTGTTAATCTGTTAACCAGCATTGAGTTTAGTTTACCGGTATTATGTATCAAGTTTGATTAAGTTATATTTGGGTTGAATACAACGGTTTACACTTTCAACAGAGTTCACATCAAAGGTGAAACCAGTAAGACACCCTATGAATTATGGTTTGGTAATATTCCTACTCTTAAGTACTTCAGAATATTTGGAAGCAAATGTTACATTAGGAGAGATGAGTATATTGGTAAATTTGATCCTAGAAGTTTTGTAGGAATATTTCTTGGTTATTCATCTAAGAGAAGGGTCAGTGCAAGAAGATGAGTCCACTTTTTGGCCAAAAAGTGGAAGTGTTTTCCCTGTTTTTCAGATTTTGTCTCACTTGAGCTTAAATTTTGAAACACTTAGAGATTGAATCTTGGAAAAAGTCAGTAATATAAAAGATAGCTCTCTGAGTGTACTTTTCAAATATGTAATTTATTTTAATACCCACATAATAAAAAATAACTTTTTGAATGGAGTTCTAAAAACTATGTTTTAAAAATGCCTGTTTCAGGACCATACCATGCATGTGTACGACCCACACTTTTTGACACAATTAAAATTATTTTCTCAAACCGTTTTGGGAAATGGTTTATAACACACTGAAGATTGATGAGCATATTTTTCTGTTTTTTTTTTCAAATATTTTTTTTAATTAATTTTTTAATGGCCGTAATTATCTTTTTAAAAATTTGACGTGTACGACCCACATAATTTGACGTAAACTTAGCATTTTTTGAATTTTTTTTTTTTAAATTGAAAAGAATTTTGTGTAGATTGATGACATATAATTTTTTTTTCAAAATTCATTAAAATAAAAAAGTTATTAAATTAAGAAAATTAGTTAATATTTCAAATTTATGAACCTGATTTAGTATAAATTAAATGAAAAATAGTTAAAATAATCAATTTTTAAATTAATTTACATATTTAGAATCTAGACAGTATAATCTGAAATGGGTTTCAATTTCGTATAAAAATTCTCTGATTAGAGGCACGTAAACTATTTCATTTCATCATATTTGTGCTTTCATTCATGGAGCTTTGAATTTGCAGGTTCATGTCTCAGGTGTGGCCATCCCAGGCCTATCCCGGGCCTAATCCCGAGGCAAGTGGCGGGTTGTGAATTCAAATTTTGCATAAAATGGGGGCCCGTTTTGCATATAGATGTTTTAATAAAAGATTACAGAAAATCATTGAGAGTGCAAATGTGAAGATAAATGAACACTTTAGAAGAAATTCAAGGTCTATGGATTCTGAACCGGCAGTTGAGATAATCAAAAATGAAACTATACAGAGTGCATTGGTACAGAATGTAGATCCAGTCACACCGACATCATCTGAGAATTCCACAGTGACTAAAGAACATTAGCAAGTGGACACACCCAGGTATATAAGACTGGGTCACTCTGAAAGTTAGATAATTGGGAATAAGTATCAAGGAGTTATGACAAGAGGAAGACTGGAAAATGAAGAGGTATGTTTAATTTCTCAAATTGAACCAACATCTGTCATTGAGGCATGTGAATATAAACATTGGATTAAAGCTATGGAAGATGAATTGGAACAGATTGAAAAGAACAATACATGGACATTAGTTCCTCAGCCTAAAGATAAAAACGTAATTGGAAGTAAATGGGTATTCAGAAATAAACTTAATGAAGATGGTAAGGTAATTAGAAACAAAGCAAGATTAGTGTGTAAAGGCTATTCAAAAAAAGAGGGAATTGATTAAAATGAAACCTTTGCATCGGTAGCTAGAATTGAGGTGGTCAGATTATTTCTTGTGTTTGCAACACACAAGAACTATAAAGTATATCAAATGGATGTTAACTGTGCATTTCTGAATGGTGATCTTGAAGAACAAGTTTACATTGAACAGTTTGATGGATTTTCTTTGACAAATGATAAAGATATGGTTTGAAGGTTAAGGAAAGCTTTATATAGATTGAAGCAAGCTCCTAGAGCTTGGTATGCTAGATTGGACAAATATCTTTTGAAGCTTGGTTACACTAAAGGTAATGCTGATAGCAACTTATATTTCAAAGTGACTAATGAAGACATCTTGGTTATTGAAGTTTTTGTTGATGACATCATTTTTGGATGAGAAGATGGATTGTGTAAAGACTTTTCTAATAAGATGCAGGAAGAATTTGAAATGTATGATTGGGGAGATAAAATTATTTTTAGGATTGCAGATTTCACAAACTGATAAAGGTATATTCATATGTCAATCAAAGTACTTAAAGGAACTACTGAAGAAATTTGGTATGGAAAACTCTAAACCGATAAGTACTCCTATGACTACAACTGATAAACTATCATTGAAAGATGATTCAACTCCTGTTAATCCGACAAGATACAAATCTATGATTGGAGGTTTACTGTATTTGACACAAAAAAGACCTGATATAATGAATGCAATATGTATTGTTTCAAGATTTCAGAGTAATCCTAGAGAAAATCATGAATCGGCAGTGAAAAGGATTTTCTGGTATCTACAAGGCACAACAAATCTTGGTTTATGGTATTCTAAAGATGAAAATTTTGATTTATGTGCATACACCAATGCTAATTGGGTAGGAGATGTAGATGACAGAAAGAGCACCACCGGCGGGGCATTCTTTCTTGGTAGCAGATTGATTTCATGGTTGCGCAAGAAACAGAGTTGTATATCATTATCAACAACAAAATCAGAATATGTTGCAGCAACAACTAATTGTACTCAGGTATTATGGATTAAGAAAATGTTGAAGGACATAAAGGTAAAATGCAAATAACCTATAATCATCTATTATGATAATTCAATAGCAATTGATATATCTATGAATCTGGTATTGCACTCTAAAACTAAACATGTTTCTATCAAATACAATTTTTTGAAAGAGAATGTTGAAGCAAAAGAAGTGAGATTGGTTTATGTGAATACTAAAGAACAGATTGCAGATATCTTTACTAAGTCTTTGCCTAAGGAAACTTTTAAATATCTCAGAGAGCAACTTGGGGTTATACCCTCACCGGTAGAGACCTAGATAGTTGATGCTTGGCATCAAACCGACAGAATTTATAGAGAAACCTTTTTCCAGCTTTGATGGAGGAGAGCTACTTCTCAGGGGGAGAAGTTGGTTATAACAGTTGTTATTTGTAATTGGTTATATGAACTTGTTGTATCTGGTATTTGTATTGTTTTGACATTTGATGTCAAAGGGGGAGAGATATCTATGGAAAAAAAAACATTATCCTTTAGGGAGAGATTATTCATTGAGGGAGAGATACATACTCTCTGCATTCATTTTCATATCTATTCTGGAGATTGTTGGTTTTTTGGTTTTTGGCATTCTGTTTTGGCACTTAGATGTTTTTCCATCTTTGTGTTGCCATCAATGCCAAAGGGGGAGATTGTTGGTATTATGGATATGTTGCATTGGTTTTGTCATCGATGTCAACACTTATCAACACTTATCCTTCTGGAGGTCTTTGGTTATGTTCACCGGAAAGTTCAGTGACTTATGCACAGTCACCAGTATTTGGTTCACCGGTAGGTTATATTGTTCACCGGCACTGAGGATGACTTGTTATCATCTAGAGATCACTTGGTTATGTTGAAGACATGGTTTGGACACTTGGTTTTGGTGTTCTGGTTATTGGTCTAATCGGGTTCACATATTTGTTGTTATCGACAAATTGCTCTAGGTTATGGACCGACATACGTTATCTATTCTAGATCAGCACGACACGTTTTAGAGATGATTCAATCAATTGGTATTGTTGTAATTACATTGAGCCGACATGATGCATCACATCTTGACTTACTTGTTGTAATTGATTTTATTGTAATATTCTTAATTAGCCATCCTACACATTTGGTCTTAGGTTTTGGTATATATGTAATATCTCATTTGTGAGATAATGAAAAATAGAAGCAAGAAGGTAGAAGGAAGAAATGGTTATGGTATTGTAACATGGTATGTGATAATATTGAAGATCATATGAGCAGACCATAGAGAAGGAGATTATCAGAGCTTAACTGGTACTGAATCCAACATTGGAGATGCTACTTTCAGCAGTACATTATCATTGGATTTAATCATCCAATTGTAGAGAGTGTGACTCCTATTTTGTGATTGAGCAGTGAGCTCTAAGCAGTTGGCCTTTCTGCATGTGCAGACTCCATTTGTATACACATACTATCTGCAGTAGTATCATCTAATTGTGGGTAAGGTTTCCCACCATGCTTTTTCCCCTTACAGGGTATCCACGTACAAATCTTTGTGTCATGTGTTGTGGATGTTGTTTCTCTTTCAGTTTCATGCATTAAGTTTCATCGGTATTAATATTAACTGTTAATCTGTTAACCGTCATTAAGTTTAGTTTACTGGTATTATGTATCAAGTTTGATTAAGTTGTATCTGGGTTGAAATAAATAGACAACTAATTTACCCCCCCTCTCAGTTACCTCTGGGTCCTAACATTTTGCAGACGAGGATAAGTTATGTATGGAATTCTCTGATAATACGAAGAATGAATTTGAGATGTCTATGATTGGGGAGATGAAATTTTTCTTAGGTTTGCAGATTACTCAGACTGATAAAGATATTTTGATCTGTCAAACTAAGTATGCTAGAAAGTTGTTGATGAAATTTGGTATGGAAAATTCTAAATCGGTTGGTACACTTGTCGTTACAAGTGAGAAATTGACTAAGATAGATGCATAAGCACTGGTAAATCCTATAAGGTACAAGTCTATGATTGGAGGTTTGTTATATCTGACTCGGACTAGACCGGATATAATGAATGCAGTTTGTATTGTATCAAGATATTAGAGTGATCCTAGAGAGAATCATGAGAGTGCGGTGAAAAGGATTTTCAGGTATTTGCAAGCAACAACTGAATATGGTTTGTGGTATCCTAAAAATGATGATTTTACACTATGTGCATATACAGATGCAGATTGGGCTGGAGATGTTGATGACCAAAAGAGCACATCCGGTGGAGATTTCTTTCTTGGAAAGAAAAAAATTTCATGGATCAACAAGAAGCGATCATGTACCTCTTTATCTACTACTGAAGCTGAGTATGTTGTTGCTGCTACTAACTGTATAGAAGTTATGTGGATGAAGCAAATGTTGAAGGATATAAGGGTGGACTATAATAAACCGGTAGTTATTCACTATGATAACTCTGCTGCTATTGACATAGCAAAGAATCTGGTATTTCATTCTAAGACAAAGCACATATCTATCAAGTAAAACTTTTTAAAGGAGAAGATGGAAGCAAATGAAGTCAGACTAGTTTATGTGAACACTAAAGAGAAGATTGCAGATATCTTCACTAAACCTTTGCCTAAGGAATCATTTGAGTACTTTAGAGATAGATTGGGGGTTTATGCCCCTCCAGTAGTGACTTCAGTGATTTTGATTGGCATCGGTCCGGTATGCATTTACAGAGCTACTATTCATTCCAAATTAATGTGTTGGTGCTACTACTCAGGGGGAGTAGTCAGCTATGTAGTTCAGTGGATTTATGATTTTTCTTTGATATTCATGTTATATTTTTGGCATTGATATCAAATGGGGAGAGATATATGTGAAAAACAGAGCTTAACATGGATATCATTCACAGGGGGACTTTGTTAACTTCATTGTAATATCATCTTATGGGAGATTGTTGGTTGTCTTCCTTTGGGGAGATGTGTTTGGAATTTCTTGGCACTTGGATGTTTTTCACATCTAGTGTTGCCATCAATGCCAAAGGGGGAGATTGTTGGCAATTGGAGGAATTGATTATGTGTTGCATTGACGTTTTTTCACTGATGGCAACACTGGCTATTTTGGTTGTTTACTAGTTTCCGGTAGGTTCCGGTAGAGCAATTGGATTATGATATTGATCCGATATGCTTTGGTATGCTTCAGTTTGTGGAATTGGTTTGGATCTATCATTCATGCTATTCAAATGTGTATCACGATCAGTTGGTTCGAGATTTGATGACTCAGGAGCTATCATTTGTTCTAGTAAGCCTTTTGGTCACTGGTAAGGGTTTTACCGCCAGAGCTTTGTTGAAGATCTTTTGATGCACGTGATAAGTGGTGTTGGTGTGGCTTCTAGATGGCTTTTGGGATGTTGATGGTTATCTTGTTTGTGTTCCTGTTGATCAGTGGTGTTGGATTTGGGTTCGGACCTAATGCTATCTTATTTGGCTAGGTTATGGACCAGTTTATGTAATGTGTTGGTGGATGATCCCGATGCGTTTCTAGTTGGATCTATTGATTGGATTATGTTGTTTTAGTCTTAGGCCAACTTGGTTGATCATTGATTTATGGGATTATGTAGCGGATCTATTGTATTATCTTTTAGGTGGTCAACCTAATTGTTTAGGTCCCAGGTTGGTGTAAATATGATGTAAGATCTCTTTGTAGATCATGGTATGTGGGTTTTTGGGATATAGGTTTATCTGTGTGTGAATAAGGTTGTAATCATATGTAGAGGTTTTGGTCGATCATAGGTGATCGAATTGGGTTGGGTAAATAGGTTTAAGACCTTCAGTGCTGAGCTTAACCGGAACTGTATTCAGGCATAGGAGATGCTATCCTTGTAGTTCATTCTTCTTTCTGGATTGTGGTCTGGATTTATTTTGTAGTCAATGATGCTCCTTTTGTGATGAGAAGTGCGCTCTAGGCTGTTGGCCTTCCTACATGTTCAAGCCCCTCTTTATGTAATCACATATTGCAGAAGTATTATCTTACTGTGGGTAGGCTCCCCACTGTGGTTTTTCCCCTTACTAGGTTTTCCACATACAAATCTTGGTGTTATCTGCTATTTCGGTATTTGGTTTATGTATTTTAGTAATAAGGTGTTAATGCTTAAAGTTCTAGAATTTTATAACAATTGATTCACCCCCCCCCCCTCTTAGTTGTTCATCGGTTATTTGAGTTGTCTAACAGATCTAACCTAATTTGAATTCTTTATATATCCTTTGAATTTACCTTGTATAAATGATCTATAGTGTCATGTATCCCATGAGGTATATCACGTGGTGTCTATACAAATATATCCAATGTAAAATGAACAACATTTTTTACAGCTATAGTGAGCCATTTCAATCTTACCATTTTTCCTTCATGTATGAATTCAACACATTGATCCAAAATAGAAGGAACAACCTTATGTTGATTGATCTAAGGTCTCCCAAGAACTACACTAAATCTATCTAAGGATGACATCATATGGCTTAAAATTGGTGACTTTTTAGGTATAACTCTTAATTTCTAAAATAACCTATCCCAAAGAGTTGATTGGCATACCATTATTATTACTCAATGAAATCATAAAATATACATGTAATCAATGACTAATATGATTATTGCATGATGCTTCTTTAGTAAAAATATTATATTTGTATATTATATAAATAAGAGACTAAGTAGGTGACTATTGATGTAATTAAGGTGTTGTACCTTGTTATTTCTTCACCTAGGTTCTAATAACACCTTTCATTAAGCTCACATAGGGACCAGGGATAACTTTAAGAAACCAGCCCCCGGGCAACTATGTAAAATCCTAGCGAATCAAACATTATTTTCGAGGTAAAATTTTCATATGGATGGGGAAATGTTTTTTTCCAAATAGGGCAAAAAATTATTTTGTATTGGTGATTTTTTTCTAGGGTACGAAAATTTCATAAATTTTTGGCGAATTATACCTTGTTCTATGAGGAAAATATATATCGTAGGAGGCGAATAGTTTTTGTTAAAAGGAACAAATATATAATTGTATGGCTGAAAAATTTTACTCCGAAGGAAAAATTATTTAAATGTATTGGCAATTTTTATCCACCGCTTGAAAAATTTTGAATTTGTTTTGGAGAATATTTTGTTATTTATGGAAAAATATATAATTTATTGGCGATTTCATGAATTCATTGCCATTAATAGACAAGGCACATCACATCACATCAGTACATCACATTGAGTCTGGACTCTGCACGATGTATCAATAAGTGTGGCCTCTTTGACACGTGAAGGGTGACACATACCTAAAATCCATCAATGATTTTAAATCATTTGATGATCGTAGATCAATGGCTGAAGTTTTATTTCGGCCCAATTTTCTAAAGAGAACATAGCTCATCAGAAAGTGCTCGGAATGGAATTGGATTCAATAGACACGTATCAAATGTCATGAATCATGATCGATAATTTCGATCGTTTAATATATATCTATTCACTTACTGCAGTCCACTTTGTCCCCACGACTTCCAATGTGGTACTTGCCAACTTGGTACTAGTTTATAGCTGTTTCCAATTTCACATTCTCATGCATTTATGGGAAAGATTTGCAAAGATACAAAAGATTTAAAAAAGTTTAAATCAATTAATATGGTTAGAGAAGTAATTATTATAGTCAAGAGCTTTATTTATATACGATCTCTACTTCTTTCATCTTCAATTAGCCTTTGCCATTTGGTAGTTAAATCGTCGGAGCTCACGGTATTTAAATTCTTCCTCTAGCTTAGGTTTATAGGCTTAGGTTGTTTAATTTGTTAATCTTTTTTCTCAAGATGGACACTCCCATCCGCTTGAGAAGCATTTCTGCAAAGGACCAGAGGGCCTTTCTGGGCTCCGTTAAGGACCAAACCCTCCAATCAGTCTGCAAGGAGGTCGGGTCGTTCACCAATGAGGCTGTGTGGATGGTGCTGGGTAGAGAGTTTCTGTGAAATGAAAATAGATACCGTGTTAACACAGACATTACATCCTAATTCTTAGCGTCTCTTCTGGACCTTGGAGGAGACAAGGTGGATATGTTGATGCTGTTGAGGAAGGTTTTTAAGGAAGACTTCCTTGGAGACAACATTACTGTTGTCATCCTTATAGAAGTAGGGGTGGGGATCCCTTAGGCGAGTGAATTATCCAAGCTTCTCCTCCCTGACCAAATAGTGCCAGTGGCCAGGCAACTGTTTCTCCCGAACCTGAATGCAGAACACTTGACGCGTCACAGGAAATGAGCGCGAATTAGCAAGGACTTCCTCCAGAAATGGTTTCTCCTAGACGACTTTCCAAACTACACGTGGCTTGAAGAATTCTCTCAGCTTGTGTTGTCTGAAGAATTCTACATGGAAGGAGGGCCAGATTCTTAGGGCAAAGTTGTAAACCATCCACTACCTGTGCCCTAGCCCCGCCCCCTTGGGCCCCTAGTAGTTTTTTTTCCTATGTCTTCGAAACATAACAGGCTCAGTGGCTCAGTGGCTCAAATGCTTTTGAGGGACTCAAGTCTTAGACTTCAGACGTAAAAATTGTAAATTTCTAAAGCATAAATATTAATGATAATTTTTCAAATTCCAGTTTGTTTCAGTTTGCCTCTTAGAGTCTTATGGATATAAAAATGCTTTCTATAATTCTATTTCATTTTTATTAATTAATTTTTTTCAAATGCTTTTTGCATATGAGCTACATTATTTCAATTATTTGTTAAACAATGGAAATAAATTTAATATTGTGATCTTTTTTATGTAATGCTTCTCTCTCTCTCTCTCTCTCTCTCTCTCTCTCTCTCTCTCTATATATATATATATATATATATTCAGTTCGTTCCATTTATTATTTGTACATTGATTATGGTTGATTATAATTTTATAAATATATAGTTAAGATTTGAACTAAAACTCCAACTTATATTAAACTAAATTTAATTATATTAAATTTACTTATTTTAATTATATTAAACTTATTTATTTTATTTATATTAAACTAAATTTATGTTAAACTTTTATATATATTTTTAGTCTTTATTTATTTATTAAATTAAAATTTATATTACACTAAATTTATGTTGAACTTTTATATATATTTTTAAACTATTTTTTAAAATTATATATCGTAAACATATTTTTAAAGAGTTTTGTTAAACTTTAAATTAATACACTAAATTTATGTTGAACTTTTATATATATTTTTAAACTATTTTTTAAAATTATATATCATAAACATATTTTTAAAGAATTTTGTTAAACTTTAAATTGATATTTTAGATTTAATATTGAATATTTTCTTTTTTATATTAAAATTTTACCTTTCAAATTGTATATCAAAATTTATATTTTTATTTAGTTATTTGTTTGATTCTAGAAACTAAGTTTCATGTTTTATACTATTTTTGAATTTTAATTTTTTACAAATAATATTAACATTATATTTAATAGTTATCTCAAACTATTGAACATCTTTAAAATTTAAATGTCTCTTATTATGGGACCGACGACATCTGACAACACTCAACAGGTATCATCGTTCGTTGGATGATCAAAGATCAATGGCTTAAGGTGGATTTCGGCCCAAATGTGGGAAGTGAACACATTTGTGAGAACTTCGCTCGGAATTGAACATTTTAAATTTAATTAAATATAATTAAGTCTATAAAGCTCTTTTTCAGGTGGAAGTTAAAATGATTAAATAGACTTAAAAAACAGACCCAAAAAGTGACACGAGTATGGTGACGTGCCAGAAAAATGGCTGAAGTCATGGGACCCACGACATCTAAAAACAAGTACCATCGTCCGTTGGATGAACAAAGGTCAACGACTTAGGGTGGATTTCGGCTCGAATGTGGGAAGTGAACACATTTGTGAGAACTTCACCCGGAATTGAACATTTTAAATTTAATTAAATATACTTAAGTCTATAAAGCTCTTTTTCGGGTAGAAGTTTAAAATGATTAAATAGACTTAAAAACATACCCAAAAAGTGACTCGAGTGTGGTGATGTGCCAGAAAAATGGCAGAAGTAATGGGACCCACGACATCTGAAAACAGGTACCATCGTTTGTTGGATGAACAAAGATCAATGTCTTAGGGTGGATTTCGACCCGAATGTGGGAAGTGAACACATTTGTGAGAACTTCACCCGGAATTGAACATTTTAAATTTAATTAAATATAATTAAGTCTATAAAGCTCTTTTTCTAGCGAAAGTTTAAAATGATTAAACAGACTTAAAAAACAGACCCGAAGAGTGACACGAGTATGGTGACGTGCCCGAAAATTGGCAGAAGTCATGGGACCTACGACAACTGACAACAGGTACCATCGTCTGTTGGATGAGCAAAGATCAATGACTTAGGGTGGATTTCGGCCTGAATGTGGGAAGTGAACACATATGTGAGAACTTCGCCTGAAATTGAAACATTTTAAATTTAATTAAATATAATTAAGTCTATAAAGCTCTTTTTCGAGCGGAAGTTTAAAATTATTAATCAGACTTAAAAAACAGACCTGTAAAGTCACACGAGTATGGTGACGTGCCCGAAAAATGGCAGAAGTCATGGGGCCCACGACATCTGACAATAGGTACCCCCATCCTTTGGATGAGCAAAGATCAACGGCTTAGGGTGGATTTCAGCCCAAATGTGCAAAGTGAACACATTTGTGAGAACTTTGCCTGGAATTGAACGTTTTACATTTAATGTCCTTAGAATTTATATTGAAGTAATGAATGTTTTGTCCTTTGGCATAGAATAGCTATTAATAATAATTAATAAAATTACAACATGATTCTTGATGTCCTCTGAATTTATACTGAAGTAATGAATGTTTTGTCCTTCAACATCGAATAGTTATTAATAGTAATTAATAAAATTACAACATGATTCCAGATATTTTGCCCTTTAGGTATTACTTTTGTACTTTTCAAAGTTTTCAAAATAAGAGACTCGTAAATCATAATTGTATTTCATTTCATGGACAAACCTGTAAATCGAGGGAGATTCAGAAACAGCTACTAGATTGAGGAATGCAAGTTGCAACAGAGATTGTCTGCGCCAATCTCGTGAAATAGAAATTTCGGGTAAAATCTAGAACACCTACATCCCGCCTTTTTTATTTTTTTTAAATCTTGTGGTCCAATTTGAGGGTTAGCATTTTCAAGTTTTTATCTAGCATTATTTTGAATTATTAACAATAACACCGAAGGGGGAAACGGGAAGCAATAGTTCAACAGGAAGCCAAGTGAAAAACAAAATGTACCTAACCGAACTGGTTGAAACACCAGGTTTCACTAATGAATACCATGATATTTGTGACCCTGCTATCCATGGTGAAAAGCATATCATAGATATTAGATATGCATTGTCTAGTAAGGCGGCAGATGCATGTAGGGCAAAATTTACTGGTTTCAACCCAATGTTAAAACAAAGAACATATAAAATTGCATCATGGGATGCTGGATTGGGAAGCATGGTGTTACCTGAAGTATTCCCTTGCCCTGATTTTGTCATGGTCTGGGCCAAAATATATGATGAAGATAAAAAAGCAATTGTCAATAAAAATACAAAAGAGGAAATTCTATCCATAAACGAGGGAGAATTTGCTCATTTGTTGAACCTAGGATTTGAAGCCCAAAACTCAAACGTCCAAATTGACCTTGGAAAGCTGACAGGGAATTATGAGAGACTCGATCCAAGTCGCAGAGATTCATTTATCAAAGCTCTAATAAAGAGTGGTACTGGTATTGTGTTGGATCAGAATCATAAGCCTCCTTATGATTCTAACATTTTTGTTCCATGGGTTGCGGATACTATTTCCTTGCTGTCGTTTTGCTTGGGATTGGAAAATGATAGGGAAGTGGGTGCAAGCCTTCTTGAAATGATTTATAATATCCATTGTGTAGGTCAGCCAGTAAGATATAATTTTATTGAGCACATTGTTCAATCCATGCAAAAACAATTACATTTAGGTTCTCATCCTACTTGTGCTATCTCCTTCTATCTAAGTATAGTGCAATATTCGAGACCAACAAGCTTCAAATTGTGAACTATAAGATTGATGAGAAGACTAGGAAGAGAACAGAGTGTCCAATATATGAATGGACACCAAAGATAAGGATGCATGCTAACAGAAAGAACTACAACCATTTTGTAGACTTCTTTTTGGCACCAATGTATAATGAAATTACAAGCACTCCAATGCCTAGGTTGCCTGTGTCTTGTAGAGATTGCATTCAACTCGGAAGTCAAATAGAATTGGCTGACTGGTTCTTCATGGAAGAATTCACTGTGTTAAGGTTTTACGGATCGGCAGTAAAACCATACAGACTTCCAATACATGTGACAGAGAGGGTATTTGCATTGGAGTATGTACAGAAATTGGAGAGCATAGATAGGCACTTCCATGGTCAGCAAAAGAAGAGCATATTTCCTTCCTTGCCTTTCTCATGTGGAGGGTTCACATTTGAGAGAAAAGCATTCAATGTGGCACTTGATTTTTTGATAGTTTTTAACTTTAGTGATGAGGGTCTCTGGCAGTATGATCCAATCAGTGTAGTTCAAGCAAGGCTTAAGAAAAATGAGAACTCTTCAGCATTATGTCAACATGAAAGTAAACCATTGCTAGAAAAGCTAAGAAACATGGACTCCTAGGATGAGGTTAAAAAAAAGATGGAGAAAATTGCAGCTGACAATAACATTTCAACAGAAGAAATTTAATCACAAATTATGGCATTGCACACATAGAGGACAACAGAGGAGGACCAGGGCATCCAAAATAGGAGGTCCTTCAATTTCTACCTAAAATATGCTAATCCATCTAAGAAATATATTCCCAAATCAATTCTGCAAGAATGTAAAGAGAGTTTTTGGACTCAAACCAAAATAAATGATTTTTTGACTATGAGGAAGAATCTCGGTGAACCAAAGACCAGTGCAGAATTTGAGACCATCAATGAGGATGAAGAGTTTAGCAAATTGTGGAATATGGAGCATCCCACAACAACATATGATAGGAGTGAAGATGATGATGAGTATGAGGTTGAGCCCACTCTAACAACTACTACAGTCCCTAATATATTAGGTGCAGTCAATGAGTCCATGAAAGAAAAATATAGAAAAGGGGCAAGCATTGTGGAAAAAATGGGTTTTGAAGGTTGTTGTTCTCAAAATCTGATTTCCCTTCAATGCCCTTAAAATAATACAATCTGAAATGAGTGCCGAGGAGACATTAAGGATAAAGGGATTCTAGAGACAACATATGACAAGGTTTGGTTAGACCTTCTACACTTCGAACCTTTCTTTGAGCCCAGGTGGGTATACCTTCTGTGAATTAACTCCACACTCTTAAGCAACAAATCCACAGCAAACCAGTCCAGAAACCAGTGGATTCATTCACCTTGAAAAACAATTGAAAACAAAGGATGAAACAATACTCAACTTCAACATATTTGATCAACAAAGTATGCAATAAACAGCCTTCGATTACTACCAGTGCTTTATCCAAGGCTACAGAATCACTCAAACTCAAATAAAACTCCTGAAACAAAATATCTCTATACTTCCCATCAACTTGGTTTCCATTTATCCTTGCAGATGCCTAACATCAACAAGAATTTAATCACTTCAAAATAAACTACGGCCCTCAAAATTCAAAGCTTCTCCTAAAGTATTTACTGGTAGAGTGGTCATGCATGTTTAATTTCCCTCCTAAAGAGAAAAGCTAGAAACACCCATACTGAGATTGCCTTACAATTTCATTCAAACAGAAAAATCCTAGACTATTCTGAATGAAAAAGAGTAAATAAACTCAAGGACAAGATTGAAGACGACACAAAGCTTTCATTCCAAACTGACGGCCTGTATATTGATATTCATTTGAAAAGATCTTACAAAAGTCTGATTCTCCATTAATCTTTGGAAAAGCTCAGATAATATTTCTGCAGCGTTTTCTTACAAAATTTTTGTGATCCCTTTCTCTCTAGTCCTGGTATCCATTTATAACAATATGGATGCACAAAGCTTCGGACTTCTCGAGGAAAGTTTGTTACAATTACTTCAAAAATTGAAGAGGTTACAATTTCAGTTATGCGCTCTTTTCAGCTTCTTCAGCAGTCTGTTGGACGGGTTGTTCAGTTGCAACTTCTTCTGGCTCTTCAGGGGCGCTCTCTAACTGCTTCGGATCTCGAGTGGAATATTTAACTCCCCACTCACTATACGTCTCCTCGGTCGGCCATACAAAATTAATCACATCACTTTTAACTTTAGTCAACCCTTTCCAAGAATTCCTCAGTTTGTTGACTTCTGAGTTAAGAAAACTGTAGTGTGATTTAATTCTTTCTATTTCCTGTATGGTTAGAACAAAGAATGAGGTGTCATCGAGATCAATGATTCCTTTGACCCTTGCTGACAACTTAGCATCTATCTCATTGAGCCATACCTGCTTGTCTTTCAGCTGGTCTGGATTGGCAAAAATTCCTGGAAGCAACTCAAAAACTTGATCAGTGTATTCCTTTTTGCACAAATTGACCTTCCTGTCCATATTGTCTACATCTGCAGCTAATTGCATTAAAACTTTAGCAACATCAGAAGTAGCCTTTATAATGGGATTGGCCCTTGCTTCATCACAGGAAACACACATGAACTCCAAATCCTGCTCCCTAGGCCTCCATCTGTCAAAAATGGGTGTCAAGATGGCCTTATCTCTTCTCAACTCAGTCCATATCTCCATGACTTTTCCTACACTATTGTGAAGGAGTGAAGCATTTATAGTGTTTGCAAAACTGGAGACTGTGGCCTTGATCTTTTCTTCATACTTCCCTGCATAATAGGCCTGAGTTTGCTTAAGACTCTCCAATTCTTGGGGAGTTATCTCTATCATCTGAGAGCTGGAAGGTGCAGGAGATGGTGGGAGCTCAATAATGGGGCTAGTAGGTGGAGGTCTTGCAGGAGAAGAGGTGATCATTAATGTTGAAGACTCACCTTGTGGACGTTGTCCTGCTAACTGGCTCTGCAATTTGGCAATAATACTCTCCTTGCCTCTTATTTCCTCCTTGGCACTGTCATAAGCCTTCAAGACTGTTTCCAATTTGAGCTGGAGGGCTTCCTTTTCTTTAGCATCCTTCTCAGCTACTGCAACACTAAATTTGGCAGTCTCCAACACTGTGCTAGCAGCCTCTACTACCCCTGTACTCTCTACTCTCTTGACCATTAATCCACCAATGTGACTTGTCCCTGTGGTGTCTTTACCCTTCTTGTCCTCATTTCTCTTAAGGGACCACATGACTAGAGCAGCATTGTCTTTACTGAATGTAACCCCTTCCATGGGTTTGGTTTCTTTTCTCACTGCATCCAGCACCAGAGCATCAACAATATTCCATTCTGGTAGAATGAGCACTCCAGCTTGTGCTACTAAATCTCTTCCTTGTTCAGGAGTGATGGTTTTGAATTCTTCCATCATCTCCTATTTTATTTCTTCCTCCACTGAGGCTGGATCTTTATCAGGTTGTTCTGCCTTTCTTGTTTCACATCTAGCATTATACTTATCTATATGTTGTTTCCAGATAAATTGCACGAATGCTTCAGATGTGACAAAACTATCATCCGCTAGAAAGGCACTAGTGGCCTTCTTTATCTCAGGATCCCACTCCTGGCCTTTGAGTTCAGTTGAAGTGATGTCCATTTGTGCTTCAATGGGCTCTTCTGGCATCCCTTCTTCCACTTCATCATATGTATACGCAATCTCCCCCAAGCTACCCAACTGAGAGAGGTATTCAGTTGCTGCTTGTTCATCTCCAATGTGGAGAGGGGATTGGGATGGGGAATATAAGGGTGTATCTGATTGCACCTCCTTCCCCACCCTCTGCTTCTTTGGGTTGTCTTGTATGTCAATGACTTCATGTGCTTTCCTCTTCCCTTTGGATGAAGAGGGTTCCCCTCTTGCATACACCAACACACTGTAACCTGCTTTCTTATGCAGGGTGTAATCACCAGGAGGGATGGCTTTAGTAGGAGCTGATTTCCCCAAAACCATTCTTGCTTTCTCAGGGTTGTTTTTAATTACAACTTCCCTTTTCTCCTTTATTGTCTGCATCACATCCTCAAAATAAATAATCAAAAATTTTATCTTTTCTTCCAATGGGAAGAAGCTAGACAATGGGTCATAGCTAGCATCAAATTGATGCACAAAATCCAGGGCCTTCCTATAAGCCACCCACTTTTCCTTCCTTAACTCCTGCTCATCCAAATCAAATTCATTCCTGATGAGGTCTTCAGGAAAGTGGAACTGATGAGGCCTACCTCTGCATGCTACTTTCTTCCGGAATACACCATTGTAGAAGTCTTCCGGATCAGCACATCTAGACACTACAGTGGACAAATGGTAGGGTTTGAGGAAATCCTCAAAACATTTCCAGCCTCCCTTGGTGATTATAAATTGGTGGGCTACTGTAGCTGTAGGGAAAATAGTCCCTTTACCTCTGCCTGTTAACTCTGCCTCTTGCAAGTCACCAATTTGTCTGAGAATCTCAGCTATTCCCACTTTGAGGGGGACCTGGTATGGTAACAAAAATGGGGTGCCTCTGAAACCAAAGACTCTAAAAACTGTGGAAACTGGATACAAGTACATATCACCCCAGTTATGAACTATCTTGATACTCTCTGCGAATTCTTTTGGTCTTAAGAATTCCAGAAGAACCTTGGGGACTCTTGGATTGTCAGAGCAAAGGAGAGTCCTTATCTTGGATGCAAAATATTTATCAAACTTTAGAAAACTTGCATCCTCTCTATCCCATGGCAATACAGTACTCCATAATTGTACCGGCATCTTTTCTCCCTCCTTTTCTTTTACCAGGTCCAATCCACTGGCGAAATAATCTCCACCTTTGAAGAGGAAGAGGTGCATCAATAATGAATACCACCCAAATGGCCTATCCACCTTTCCATTCTTTATCCCTATCAATCCTCCATGGATAGCATCAGCAATATAGGAAGCATAATCAAATGTAATAGCAAGAGAAGGATTCAGAATTTGAACAATCATTAACAGATAATGATTTGGCATATTAGATTCAGCATCCTCTCCTAAAACTTGGCAAAGTGCCCAGTACATCCCTTTTGCCCTCAAGGTAAACATACTTAGTGAAAAAGGCTCTTGTGTATTGGGCCCTACAACTGCTAACCCTCCTACTTTCAGAAAAAGTTCTTTGAGAGGCCCATTCCTGAGATAAGTCCTCTGTGCCCTATATACCTGAGCTAATTGTGTGAAGTTTATAGGTTCCAAGAAATTGGTGAACTCACTGAGCCCGAACGCTTTTCTCAACTCTTCTGCATTAATCTCCACGAGGGTTTTTCCATTTACATCCCGGATGCACCTTGTAACTGAATCATAATTCAATGCCATTTGGGTTAACAAATCTGTATCCATGAACACCCCTGGGACCACCAACTTCCCAACATCTAATTCCCAAATGCTATTTTGAGGAGCAGGAGAATTCCTCATCCCAAATCCGATTCTAAATAACCCCAACCCAGACAATCCAACCTGTGGGTCTCTTAACCAATTACCCTTGTCATATAATCCTTCTCCAATTTTCAGTCGGGGAGCCGTGGGTACTAACTCTTTGGTCTTAGACGCCTGGTTAGTTGACAGCGTCAACTGCTCTAAAAATTCATCACATACACTTCTTTCCAGATAATCAACTTTACCAGAAAATTCCCTTTTAGGCGCCATTTGAAATACAACCAGAGGAATATCACTTCTTAAAACACTTCTGTTATACGAGAACAATTTCACTTATTACAACACAAAAATGGCTGCAAAATAAGAAAAAACCTGATGCTTGCTTGAAGAAATTCGCTCTGCAACCAGTTCGCCTTCTCTGTATTTGTAAAAGATAACTCTGCGTTTGCTTCCTCTGCAACAATCCTTTTAAAAGGTATCCTTACTTGGTTGTTAGGAAATCAAATGCTTGTACTCTGGGCCTTAACTATAACATTGATTCCGCATGCTTCGGCCGTCCCTTCAAAATCGAATTCATACAAGAATTCATATTTTAGCTCCAACGGGTCGCAGTCTTTCTGCAAGTGTCTCTCTGTGAATTTCATTTTGACGGCTTTGTCCTTAGTCTAAGTCCTGTCTTTTTATTTGCTGCATAATACCACGCGGCATCCGACCATTGGCTTAGAAAATCCTCTCACATTCTGTTTTGATACTGGCTGAATGTCGCTCTTTATACTGTGGTGGGCCCATGTTTTACCCTTTTTGCCATGTCATCATCGTGACACATGGACAACTCTCATTAACTCTCGCTATTTCGCGGCCTTAAAAAGTGAGCAGCTTACCCCTGCGAAATAGCGCGGACCGTTGGATCATCTTTCAAGTTGATCACCTTTTAATCCTTCGAAAAAGTCCTCAGGACTGGTGGGCCCGCTATGTCGTCAGTGACATCTGGCATCTAGTCATCCACTGTGCTGATTTGTCGCTTTGTCACTTGCCGGAAGAAGAACCATGGGGGCCCCACTTCAGTCTCGACAGGTCTATCTCAGAAATGGTGGGCCCATGGACACGCCATGGACACCTGGCTCCTCGTCATCTTCGGAGCCGACCTGTCACATTTTCATTTGTCAAGCATACACTATAGGGACCCACAGCTTCCTTTTAGACCGCGTGTCATCAAGACACGTGGACGATCCAGGTTAACTTTCGCTATTTCGCAGCCTTAAAAGGTGGGCATCTTACCCCTGCGAAATAGCGTGAGCCGTTAGATCCTATCTCAACTTGCTCAGCATTTAAACCCTGTTAGAAGCTCTCAGAGGTGGTGGGCCCACGGACACGCCATGGACACCTGGCGCCTTGTCCTGCTGACTGTGGCGGCCTGTGCCATGTGTTACCTTATAATACGCCAGAAGAAAGCCACGTAGGGGGGGCCCTACCTTCTTTGACGGCCGCAACCTTTACTTTCTCCGCACGACACATGGACGGCTGACATTCATCCTCGCTATTTCGCGGCCTTAAAAGGCGAGCACCTCACCCTTGCGAGATAACGCCGACCGTCGGATCTTTCCCCAAGTCGATCGGTGTTTACTGGGCCCGACACTTTAGAAGGAAATAATAAAAGGTGAAAGTTTTTTCAAATAATCAACATGACCGCCTAGGTAAATAGCAAGGGGGGACACTTCTTACGACCCCGCGACCCATGGCTTAAGTGAAATAAAGTAACGACGGAATAGAAACCAGGGGACCTAGTACAAAAGATAAAGCCTAAAACCTAGAAAAACCTTAAACCCTCTAGGTTTAGAATAAAGCTGAAGCATTTGGGGCCACACCCTACGAATATTTTCAAAGAACCATAGCCAATTATGAGGAAAGAACCCAATTTTAAAAACAGTGATAACAAAGGTGGTGGTCTAGGTGCTAGAGGAGAGGGCATTTGGTATCCACTTCAGGTACAACTTCCATCAGAGTCAAAATCAAAAGCTCCAATTTAACCAGTCATTGGACTTGATTCTTCAGATTCATCACGGATAGGTACTACTCATTACCCTCAGGGTCCACCTACATTTGTTTCGGGTTCAAATCCACAACCACCACCACATCATGGTATTCCCATTGGTGGTGAATCAAGTGCCACTGCACAGGTGGGGAATCTGGGGGTATGATGGGATGGTGTTAGGGATAGACTGGCCTAGTCTATGCTCTTGGATCCTTCCCTTGGATCACCTGGTGTTCTCTTCACACCCTAGGGTCTCTAGGACTTCCCTTGCTTGAGTAATCCCCCGACCTTGCCCAATCCACCCACCAATGAGTTGCAATGCTACTCCTAAGGTCTCACCTACTCATGAGACTCAAAACCCCTTACTATGGCTAATAAGGGCTTGGCTTGCCCTACTGCTTCCTAGGTCTTAGCAAGGTTAGGTCATGTCTATTTCATGGTTTTTCCACCCATTCATGTGCCCCCAAGAGGTTTCAAGATTCCAACCCCTTACCGATTTCACTATTTTGTGTTTTTGCCTACAAAATAGGGCTACAAAGATTTTGACCAATTAGGCCTCCTACCCGGTCCTTTAGGGCTCCCTCTCACAAACGATGCACAAACTACCCAAACTCCCAAAATGGACTACCATTCATTTGTCAAGGGATCAAGGATTTCTCTAGTTTTGGGCCTCCAAGTGGTCGTACAGTGCCTTGGGCGAATTTTGGGGTTTTTAAGGGTTTTGTGAGGGTTTTATGGTCTACCTAGGTCACAGTGTACGTTTTGTGTTTTAGCCAAATTTTTTCGATTGGTGGAGGCTCCTCCTTTACACCAATGGTTATTCACACACTCCTCTACACCTCCTCCAAAGGGTGCACTCTCCTCTGACCAACCTTGCTCTCCAAGACCTCTGCAACTTAACCCTTCCTAGCCGGGCACTGTTCAGTCTCGCCTAGGATTGGGTCTTTTGATGGCCTCCCTACATTTTCAAGGGCCTTTCTTTCTTTGTAGTATAGTACAAGACCTACACTCTCATTCCCCATGGTTTCATGGTGGTTCCACAATGGGGAATGGAGTCATGATTCCATTTGCACAAACTAGTCCAAAACTAGACAGTGAGAAGACAACTTACAAGATATTTACAAGCACACCACACTTACAAACCAAACCTAATATAATTGCTCAAAATTAAATTATTTACACCATAGAAGACACTCCACACAATTTTGCATGTAAATCAATCCATTATCAATCTTCCTTTACTCCATTTGTGCCGACTGGCAACAAAATTGCAGTCTCAGTCAGGTCACTTTGCTTGGGTCGTACAATGTCTGACATCCAACCCATTAACTTAGGGTTTGGAAATACTTATACTACCCTCTCCTCGGTCTATGTGCACATATTAGGGTTGTCCACGCTACATTAAGGATTTTGACCTCATGGTGGAAAATTTGCTTGACAACTTTAAAAAGTTGTCATGCAACTTTTGCAACTTCTGAGCAACTTTCCCAATTGTTTCTTTTCTTGACTCCTAGACCCACATTGGGCAAACCTAAGGACACCACCATTCTATAAAGGACCCCTAAACACCTCAAAGACACACATACCCTCTATTTTCAACAAAATCTCAATTTTTGACTCATGACCCTAAGACCTCAACTAGGACCAATGAGCACATGGCTCTTTATTTTATATACAATGGCTTCAAAAGAAGCATAACACCAAAAAAACAAAGGAGGAAGAGCTTGGAAGGGTGCTCCTGCACCAGGATAGTATTCCCATTATTGTTCAGTCAAGTGATGTTGTGATTGGTGGGGTTGGCATGGGTACTACTAGTACTATTGATACTAGTTGTCTTGTTGTTGGACAAGGGCTACAACAAAATATCTCTCACAAGAGGCCACTAGTGGTAGATACTAATACTATTGAGAATCCTATATCAAGTGCCACTGACACTACAAAACAATCATTTGCAGCTTCAGATCACACACCTAAAAAGATTATGAAAACTACACATGAAAGTGTCAGTGGGAGTGGGACAGGATTAGGAATTGTTGTTGGTAATCCTAGTCAAGCATTAGTTAAAACCACAAGAATAAGTGGATTTGGAGCCTCTGGTATTCCTATGTCACCTTTCAAACATTCAATTGATTCAACAAGCCCAGATTTTCAATTTTGTGATTACTATGAAAAATATGAACACACAACAAAAACAAATAAAGAAAAAAAGAAAGCATTTCATAGGGTTTCCCTGACTGAAGTTTTAAACGAAGAGCCTGCAAGGAAAAGGGTATTTCCAACATATGACCCAAAGAAAGATATGATGGAATTCATGGTTGTTATGCCCCAGACCCCAACTAAAGATAAAAATCCACCACACAGTCAGATAGATCCCTCTGAATTTACAGTTAGCACCCTCCAAATGGATTTTTCCAAAGTACATAATGTGGACAAAATTAGTGTGTCAAAAAGGACTAACGAAGTGGTCTACATTTCACTACTAAAGGTGGAGAGAGAAAAAATAAACTGGAGAAACAAATAGAAAAGTTACAGGCAGACCTGGCAAACAAAAAAATCAAGGAGGAAAGCAGCAGATAACAAGTGCAATGATTTACAGAAAAGGATAAAAAATTTAGGCTCTACAATAGAAATTGCAGAGCAGGAGAAGATGGATGCAGAATTGAAGGACCTGACATAAAAACTGGCTAAAATTAGTAAAAAAATTGATGAGGAAAGAGCTAGTTTTAAAAAATTATACAAAAGTTATGAGTCTGTTGTTGCCTAAATGAGAAAATTAGAGGACCTATTGGATCGTGGCAAGGAAAAAGAAAAACATTTGCAATAGGAAGTAGAGGGAAAAAAGAAAAAAATGTGCACAAATGAAAGAAGACATGCATAATGCAAATGATAAAATAAAAACTTTGGAGGATAGATTGAAAGATAATATGAAAATTACAACAAAGTATATACAAGAAAACATTTGGTGGCAAATAATGCAAAGGAGTGACAAGTTGGGTGAATGGTTTGAATTGAATGAAAGTTTGAGAGTAATTTATATGAAAATCAAAGGGCACTTTGAGAAGAGCGTACATGTTTATTCAAAAGAGGATATGGCAAAAAAGATTCTGCAAGTAGTCTACAATTCCAGTGACAGCTACTTGGAATCCAAGGGAATTAAGAGTCACATTGATGCCATAGTTAAGACATCATCTATCATTCAAAATGGCCAGAAACTAAGGGAAACATCAGAAGTTATGGAAAATTATGGAAAAAAGATATTGAAGCTATAAGAAAAGAAAAATAATTTGATTAAACTTGGTTTGCCTAAGATCGTTGACCCATCAAATAAATTCATTGGAAAAGAAGCTTACAAAAAAAACATGGAGATAAAAATGAAGTCTGATTTAGACTTGCTTCCTAAGGACAAAACTCCCCAAAGCTTTCTGTAATTCATGCAACCATTTACAACTCTAAATTTGGTATTGGATGAAACAGTGATGTCAAGTCAATCTTCTAAATATGGAATGTTGACGAAGTTGCAGTTGACTTTCCATAGTTTATAGAATATTGACCTTCCTTCAAAAGAAGAGTGGAGCACCCTACAAAAACTGGCACAAAAATCTTAAGAATCATAGTATGTATTGCATAATTTTCCTCTTTTACTCTTAATTTCAAGGTTTTATGTTTTTTTTGTTTGGAATTTGGCATCACTTGAAATAACTCTGTTTTGTGAATAGGAAAAAACCAGCACTTGCTATTGCTATTTTGCTAATTCAGCCTATGAATCTATGATGCATAATGCAAAACTTCAGCCAGTAAATTTGTATTCTCAAATTCTCCCTTGCTTTAACATTTATGCATTTCTCTATTTCTGATTACTAGGTTTTAGGCATTGCTATTATCTATATTTAATTTGTCATGGTGTGAATTAATATTTAATTTTGAACTCTATTTTTTGAACAGGAGACATCAGACATGTAGCATATGTTAAATTGCTAATACGGCCTGTGATGGTCATATAAATCTGTGTTGAGTTTGTGATTTTGATGTTGAGTCTTCACATGTTGCAAACTTGCAATTCGACCTGAAACTGTTGTTGCTCCCTTGTTTCTATAAAAGGGAATTCAGGGTCATTTGCAAAGGGTTCTGAAACTTTGTATTCACTTTTGCATGGACATTGGAGAATCACACAGGAGCTGTTGTTGCTCTCTTGTTTCTATAAAAGAGAATTTAGGGTCATTTGCAAAGGGTTTAGAAACTTTGTATTCACTTTTGCAATTTGCATGGAGAATCACACAGATTGGTGTATTACTATTGAATGAATTGTATCTTATGGCTATATTTTGAAAGAATTAATGAAAATCTAAGTTCTCGACATGTGTATTAATATTGAATGAATTGTATCATATGGTTTTAAAATGTATCACACAGATTTGAGACTCAAACATGTCTAAATAAACAATAAACATCTCTGTATCAATAAACACATTATGGTCTTTTTTTTTATTATGCTATTTTAAATCTAGAAATAGAAAGTTGAAAAATACAATTACAAATCAATATTAAATTCTAATTGCAAAAAGTAATATGCTTTTGTAATATCAATGATGAGATACAGTAATAAGATTAATAAATACCAATCTCTTACAGTTGCTATTCATCCTCGTCAAATTCAAAGCTTTCTTGATTCTTGTATGTGGTTTCTTCACTCTGAGTCTGCATACCTTCATTGAACTGCATCTCAATGCTACTAGTAGGTCCAGTACATGAGTCAATAGTCCCACTGGCACTTTGGTTTGAAGTGTTGCCCAAACCTCTTCTTTCACATTTGGACCTCTAGACTTGCAGTGCCCTATCATAAGGAAAAGTGTGGACATCATACCTAGATGTATAGAGCCTCAAGCAATTTTCCAAATTTTTGTCTAGTTTGTTTCTTAGCTTTGATTTTAGGAACCCCAAAGCACTGAAAACTCTCTCATCTTCCACCGAACCCAATATCATGGTAAGACATAAATCACCAAGCTTCAAATATTCTGGCATTGAATCATGCAACGTTGAGTTCTCAGCTATAGTTTTCCAAAGCCTTGTTATTGATCCCTCTTCGCGGGGGTTCTCCATTTTTCCATATTGTTCTCTCATAGTGTATGCAAAACAAGATGATTGCTCTTGGAGATGAGTTTCGTCTAATATTCCATTTATAGTTACTCCATTCAATTCTCTGGATATGCAAAATTGTTTTATCAAAATCGGTAGCTTACTTTGAAAATCAGATGCAATGTTGAGGCTCCAATAATGAGGAAACACAATAGACATGGCTTTGAGAAGGTTGTCAGGAGGGAATCTGCTTCTAATTTGTGAGGAAAGATCATACGCAATTTTCTTCACAAAATTAATTACAGTTTCAACAATCTTGTCGAAATTTTCCCTTGTAACTCTTGCTAGTTGCTTCCTGGGGCGCTTTCCTGGTTCCTCAGGGTCGACCGTGGCATAGAAGTGCATTGGTATCTCAACTTCTCATACATTAGCACATACCTCCCCGTCTGTACCGATTTGTAAAAATTTATCAGGATTGTTCAAATCTGTGAGTGTCCGCCACTTAACAAATTTTTCATCAGATAGTGTTGGTTGATTTCGATAGAGATTGTCGAGAGTCATGCATGTCATCTTACACAGCGTAGTATATTCTGCAATATACAAAGCTCTTTTTTGGGTAGCCTTCATAATATTCCTCATTTCCTGTAGCATGGGCAGAAGAGCTGCTAAAATTAAGAGTGTCTCTAAATTACTTAACCTCCGGAAAAGGTCAGGAAATTTTGGTTGATCTGATTCGTCACGAGTTGTGTGAAATAGTCCAATCAAGGATGGATATTATGAAAACACTCGATGTGTTGGACCATCCAAAGAGATCCATCTAGTATCATTATCCTTGAGAAGCTTGTTCCCATCAGTTATTCCATCAGCAAAGTGTCAAAATTCCATAAATCGCTTGGGACTTCGACAGAAGTGTGAGTAGAGCTCTCTGATTAAAATTTCAATTTTTTTAATCGAAGAAAACTTGCTCACAATTCCAAAAGCTAGATTCATTATGTGAGCCATGTAGTGAATTGCAATAATGTACGGTGCAAATGAAGTTTCAATCTTTGTACAAAGACTGTTCCTGTGACCTTGCATTATTGAAGCTCCATCTGCTCCAACACAAACCAATTTTTTGGCTACCGTCATGTCATCCATACCTCCATATTCAATTAAACTTCTCTTTACTAGTTGAAATAAATATTTTGTTGTCGCACTCTCCTTCATTTTAGCAACAGATAGTAGATGATGTTGGCGGGTATGATTCTCTACAGTATAAACATGCATGCATACCCATTAAGTATTGTCTACTGCCATAACTTCGTCTAAATAAAATGCAATAAAGTTTGACTCTCTTATTTTTTCCTTTACATCTTCTTTTTCAACCCCAGCAAGACAACTTGCCCATTCCCATCCATTGTTAACTGACCAGTGTCTATTAGGATAGTTAGGAACTTTCAAAAATTGTAATAAACCACTAATTGATGGGAAATTTGTCATAGCATGCCCTCTGCTCAAAATATAAAAAACAACGCTTAATTGAACAACTTTTCCCAGTTGTTCTATTTGCATTGCTTTTCCAAAACTAGCTTCAATGGAACCTTTAACTTCAATAGGCTTCATTTGTATTTTCTCATGAAAATAATACTCTTCGGCATTCCTCACATGCTTACATTCCTCTTTTTTTTTCCATCTTATCACTGATATTTCAACCCCGTCTATCATTTGTTTTTCATAAACTTTACCCATATGCTTTTCTATGGTGTCAAATTTTAGTTGCAACCTAATTTCCTTGTTATGTTTCCAAGTGCAAATCTTACACCTTCATTCTATTGGAGGCTCGCCTTCAATTGGATTCTCCACTGGTTCGATGAATGGATACTTTGATGCCCAATTAATTTGAAAATTCATCACTGACATGTCCCACTCCTGATCCTTTTTTGATTGTGGTTCACCCTTTTTTCATATGGCTTTTCTTTTCCCCTTCCGTGCATTATCATCAATGGCATTATCACCCAAGTCGATTATATCATTCTGGCTAACTTGGGCATCTACCAGATAATCTTCTTCAAGATCATATTGATCTGAGATATCAGGTTTGCTGTTGTCTTCAACATGCGGTGTAGGTGGCGAGTTTTGTACTTGTACTTGTGATGATGTACCTTCCTGATTTTCACCACAATCTTTTCCAATGCCAAAGTACGAAGACAACGTTCTACTTTTTGTTGGCCTCTCATGGCCTTCCCCACATTCAAGTTTCCTACCCCTCTTCCTGTTCGACATCTCCAATGAAATAAAGGTTGCCAAAAAATATCAATTTGTTGAAGAAGCAATAATAGACTATAATGTATAACATATGTTTCATTGGCCCTACGACCTACAATCTAGATGTCTGGGGTCTGAATGTCCCCCTTGAGTCCTGACTACTTAGCACTGACGAGTCGCCACTGAATAAAAATGAACTCAACAATGCAAACAAATATAGATAAATTTAGAATAATATTATAACACTTCAAAAATATGATCGTTCACCTTCAAGTCACTAGCAGTCGCCAATGCAGTCAACAACAATGATTTTCCTTGGTCTGAAACTTCGCTATTGATTAGAATTCAGAGCCTAGAACCCACCAGATTGTGTTGAGATAGATTTGATATTTGTATGTATTTATACCAATCCTTATATGGCGAATTAAATGGGAATTTTATATGGTATACAAATATTTGGCCAATCACGCATAACTATAACACAACTTATGTAATTTTAGAGGTGATTATGGGTCGTCTAAATACGACATGTAATTTTCAAGGCGATTATAGGTCGTCCAAATAATTGGCAAATACAATATAGTTGGCGAAAGTTGGGGTGAATGGAGACACGCATCGGCAAGATGTCGGGCGAATTGGGTCCTCCTGGCTAACAAACCTTCACATGCCTATAGGCGAATTAAGGTTGTCTATTAAGGCAACCTCGAAGAGTGTAGGCGAAAAAATTAAATTTACCATGTGTCCACCATTTATTGTATTGGTGAAATCATCGCATAGAAACATTTAATTGCATAAAACATATGGCGATCGGGCCATGACTTTGAGGGAAATTGATAGTGTTCTGGCGACATGGCCACCCCCAGTCGATACAAAATATTCACCATTTCCCAGGTCACCGACATGAAAAAATTGCCATTGGCGAATATTCGCCACTAAAGTAATCTCGGATAGGGACCACAAAGGACATTTCCACATTTGTTGATCTTATCACATTATCACTTTCCACCTCATGTGGAACTTCCACCTTTAGTGGTTTTATCATGTTAACACTTTTTTACCCTAGGTAGGCGATCCACCTTTAGTGTACGTATTACACTATCACTTTTCAACCTTATTTGGGTGATAATTTATCACTTTATGCATCATGTCATTAGATTAAGAGGCTTGTCATAATATTATGCCTTCCTATGTTTCACCTTGGCCTAATTAACCAAGGGGTCTCCTGTGTACATTCTAATTTGTTGTATTGCATTCTTGATAGGAATACAATTCATTCTTGTCATATTATCTCTCCCTTATTATTTTGTTTTCTATTAGGTTGCTAGATCTTGTTGAACATGCCATAGGACTAAGAGGTGGGATGAATCAATCCGGACCTAAAAATACTTAATTTATGATCTTTTAAACTTCAAACCACAACTATATAATTACTCCAGTAAAAAATCATGAAAGGACAAAACACAATACACACATGAACACCATATTTATGTAGAAAACCCTAAGACTGGGACACACTGTCTCAGGGAAAGATATAGAAAGTTGCCAAGTGACACACTGTCTTCCGACAAAGAAACAAATAGCTAAATTGAAATGAACAAGATATCCTTATCATGAAATTATCCTTGAAACACTATATCAAGTGATGAATATCATGGCAAACACATCTAACTTCAAAGCTATCTCAGAACACTGTCACATTTAAGATATCATCATCAAATCTCTTCACAATTGACTTTTGTAAATCTCCAACACCAAATCTTCTTGCAAATAATTGACATCCACTGCTCATCAATTCACACACATCCCATGCCATCACTCACACATCCACACTCCATTATATACAAGATAATTCATTATAACCCTTGACTAGGTTGGCCATAATAAAATTTACATTATTACTTAAATTAGGACACTCGAACCAAAAATATTAAATGTGGTCCACTCCAGGAGATAGACGGGACCCAAACACATTACAAAACCTCCTTCCAAGTCAATTCCAATGAACCACATAAGCTAATACATCCTCCAAAGTCGTCATCAAATGAAACATGTAGATAAACATTAAATCATATTAAACAACTACCCAAAATTGTCCTCCAATTCAAATTACACAATGTGGATCTCTTCATGCCATAGTGAAACCCTAAGCACTAACCAAAATTATTCTCCAAAGAAAACCAAGACCAAAAGAATATTGGATAAGTAAGAGAAGCCAATCAGACCAATCTAAACACAACACAACTGAGCATGTTGAACACAAAACAAAATAACTATACTTGCCAGTCAGCTTAACACCTACCAAACTAAAACACTACACAAACCAAATCAACATGTCCTCAAAACCACAACACTTAGATCCACACATCCAAAATCCATCAAGCATTCTCCAGATCAATTATAACAGATGACCACTGTCAAAAACAACAATAAACACCTCTACCCTCTGAGCAACACAGGACTTGTAAACTTGATAGTACAACATACACAGATCATAAACATTATAGCTAAAAACACACTCCATAATCTTGATATACCAAAGTGTTGGATGTTGTTGAGTGTTTGCTAGAATGGTGTGTTGTCATTGATGTCAACATATTCTTCTGTGTATTCCACTATTGCAGAATGAGTTGGTTTAGCTTGTGTATTGCAGATGAGTTGATGAAGATTAAAGGGTTTCTGGTATGTTGTCTGTAGATGGTTCATTCTCAATTGCAGAGGTCTGCATGATGTTTTGATCGAGTTATGAAATCCGGTATTGAGGTTGATATTTAATTGTTCATGTTATTCGGTATTCTGGTTTGTGCTCTGAATTACTCTGGAATTGCTATATCTTTAGTTGCATATGTATGGTAAGTGTTATGGGCATTGATGTGTGTCCTCAGTTCGAATGGTTCATGATTTAAAAATCCACAAGCGAATCTTTTAGGTTGACAGTCAATTATGATGGTGCTTTTGAGATCCGGTAGTGAGATGATGATGATTCTGGTAATTTATGTTATTGTGGTTGTTGTGGTGCAATTTGCGTTGCTTGTGAATATCTCTAGATCGTTTTCTATGCGTATTTGTAGTCTACATTGATTATTGTGCGCATTATTGAATATTTTCTTTGTCTGGTGATGTTCTTCATGTTATGTGACATTCTTGGTGGTTGTAGTGTGTTGCGGATGATCGAGGAATAATTGTTAGAAGTGTTGCATATTTGTGGTGGTTCTTTGGGTCCATACTATGCCATAGATGACATTATTTTAGTCTGCATGCATTTTTGTAGCGCGTGAGGTTATTATTTAGTAATTTGTATTGAGGGTTTAGCCGACCTTGAAATATAGGTTGATGTCTTGTATAAATAAATATAATAATCATGTAAGATGTATGTATGCGATCTTTGAGTGTGTGTATGATCAATTAAATGTGAAGGAGAGAAGAGAAGTGTTGCAGAGAAAACTGTCTGATTAACCGAAACTGTACTCAGGCATATGGAGATGTTATTTTCACAGTTCATGTAATCCATATTGTTGTCTAATTTTTTTTGTAAGTCAGTGAGATTTATTGTAAGGCAGTGAGCCTTCCCTAAAATTTGTAGCCTTTCTGGGTTTCTTACTTGAGCAGTGAGCTCTAGGCAGTGTGCTTGAATGCATGTGCATTCCCCACTGTAATATTTTATTTACTCCTAACAGGGTATTATCTCATTGTGGGCAGGTTCCCACCTATTGGCATTTGATGTTGTTCTGGTGATGCTTCAGTGAAGATTGGTGATATTTTATACATGTAGATTCTTAGGAGTTGTCATTGATGGAAAATCAGCCTATTACTTATATCCAGTATGGAGTTTGGTACATCCGATATAGAGTTTTGGTGCAAGTTTGTTAGCATTACTCTGTGTACAGTCTTGGTGAGCATTTCTCATTTTCGGTGAAGCAAATTTTGGTTCCTGTGATTTGAGGTTAGTTGGTTGAGTGTGAGAAGCAGATTATCATGTATTATTATCATCTGGTGATGATTCTGTAGCATGTTAGAAGATTTGGTATCTGGTTAAGCAGTAAAACAGGGTTATTTTCACTTTTGGTGGTGTAACGTGTGGACTGGATTCCTTGAGTTGATTTTGGTAGTTATTGGAAAGTTAGAGGTGATTGGACCAGCTTATGGGAAGTGTGTGATCGTGTGTCTTGGATCCAGAATATGTTCTAGAAAATATATGAGCCAACTTGTAGCACTACACGTTTCATAATTTGATATTCTATGAAGCCGACTTGTGGGAGATTAATTTTGCTAAGTGTGGATATATAAGATCGATTGGGATAATGATTTTTACCGGTGACATGATATGTGTGATGATTTTGGAGCGATTGAGCACAGTTTCACGTGCGCACCTTGATTTGTGTTGATCTGGTAAGCAAAGCAAAGCAGTTTATCAGTACAGTGCAGCGGATCACTTTGTGCCTAACTAGAACTGTAATTTGGCATAGTCGGATGCTTCTAATTAGTCCATCTATCATTGTAATCATTTTATATTATCCTGTAAGTCAGTGAGCCTTCCTCCAGAATTGTAGCCCTATTATTTTAACTGAGCAATGAGCTCTAGGCAGTGTGTCTGAATGCCAGTGAATTCCCCTTTTCGTAATATTGTTTTGCTACTGATCATATTGGAATAATATTGTGGGTTCAAATCCCATCGTGGTTTTTCCCTTTCCGAGTTTCCACGTAAAATATTGGTGTTATGGTTTTGTGCTTGATTGCTTTGTGTTTCTGCATTTTAGTTTCTTATTTGTGCATTTGGTTGATTAAGAATCAAATTAACAAATTTATAAATATTGGAACATTGATTCACCCCCCCCCCCCTCTCAGTGTTCATTGATTCCAACACCATCATGTTTTTTCCCTTAACTGGGTTTTCCCCATCAAAAATATCTGGTGTTATGTGTGTTATTGATGTGGTGTTGTTTCATGCTTTAACTGTTAATTATCAAATCTTATTTTTGGTTTAAGTTGTAGAATTTTTTTGTGCAAACTAATTCACCCCCCTCTCAGTTTGTTGCATTGTTGCCAATAATTGGTATCAGAGTTAGATTCTCTAGAAGAAGCTTGATTGCTTGATGAGATTCGGGATGACAACCTTTGCTTTCAAGAAGGATAGTCTGAGATTTGATGGAATGAACTACACTCTCTGGAAAAGCCAGATGCAATGTCATTTGAGATGCATTAGACAAGAGTACTGGAAGATTACTAAGAATGTATAAAATGTTCCTCAGAATGGTCCTACTACTCCAAATGAGATAAAGGAAAAAAAATACAATATTAGAGCTAAGGAAGCATTGTTGAGTGCCTTATCAGATTTTGAGATGACTAATGTGATGGACTTGGAGACTGCCCATGAGATCTAGATAAAATTTGAGACCTTGGATGAAGGTGATAGTCATGTGAATTCATATTGCTAATTTGCAAAGCTTTAAGAGAAAACATGAGAACCGGAAGATGAGTGAAGATGAGAACATTACTTCTTTTATGCAGAAAGTGAATGAGCTTGTGTGCGAAATTAGATGTGTCGGTGGAGTATTAGAAGAATCTAAGATTATTGCTAAAGTGTTGAGATCCTTGCGTCTTGCTTACAAACATAAAGTTGTTACTATTGATGAGATCCAGACTATGAAAAATGTGATAAGAGACATGTTGATTGGTAAGCTTTCTTTTGAGTTGAGTGAGTTTGGAGACTCTCTTCCTAAGACTAAATCTACATTCAAAGCTACTATCTCTAGGAAGCAAAGATATAATCCGGGAGAAATTTCTACAAGAGTATCTAGATATGAGAAAGTGTTGAAAGAGATGGAAGATGAAGGAAGGGAGCTTTAGGAGCTTGAAGGACTTATTGCCAAAATATTGCCTAAAGGTATTGGTAAGTATGAAGGGAAGTTACCTCTTAAATGCTTTCTTGTAATAAGACAGGATATTTTACATCGAGGTGTCCAGAAAGAGATAGAAATCCTAAGAAGCCATTTAAGCCATATAAGCCTAAATATCAGAAGAAGTGTTCTTATGATACTGATGAAGGTGTGACAAATGATGACTTGGATAAGGAAAATTCAGGAGATGAATTTGTGTTCATTGCTATCAAGGAAGATGATCTTGTAACTATAGATTCTACAAGTTGCATTAATGAGGAGAAAGATGAACGGGTAATTGATAGTGGTTGCTCTCATCATATGACAGGTGATAAGAGTAATTTTGTAAACTTTGAAAAGTATGATGGTGGTATAGTAATATTTGGTGATAACAAAGCTTTTTTATTTTGTGGTAGAGGTTTTATTTCTCCTTATGGTAAGTACAATACTAATTATGTGTTGTATGTTGAAGAATTAAAGCATAATCTTTTGAGTGTTGGCCAGATGGTTGATAAGGGATATAACTTGAAATTCAAGAATGGCAAATGTGATATCTTGAGTAGCTCTGGAAATGAGATTGCATTAGGGACAAAGAATAAAGCTAATATCTTTCATTTGAATGTTGGTGTTAAAAGTTGTTTCATTGCTCAGATTGATGAAAGGTGGTTATAACATAAGAGGACGTGTCATGTAAATTGATTGCATGGTTAAGATAATTTCTACTCAAACAGTAAGAGATCTACTGAAGTTGATAAAGCCTTCTAATCCGGTATGTAAGGAATGTCAATCAAGGAAGAAGACAAGAGTTACTTATATGAGAAAACAATATAATTCTAATGGATTGTTGGATCTTGTGCATACTGATCTGTGTGGTCCTTCTAGAATAAGAAGCTTGTAGGGTGACAAGTATTTCATGTTGTTGATTGATGATTATTCAAGAATGATGTGGGTTACCTTCTTCAGGGAGAAGTCTGAAGCGTTGGAGAAGTTCAAAATTTTCAAAGCCAGAGTTGAGACTGAGACTGGATTCAAGCTGAAGTTTATGAGATCTGATAGAGGTGTAGAATTCACTTCCGGTGAGTTTAATGCATATTGTGAAGAGCATGGAGTTAAGAGACAGTTATCTGCTCCTAGGACACCACAATAGAATGGTATTATGGAGAGGAAGAATAGAACAGTTCTAGAAGCTACTAGAACCATGAGGATTGAAGGAAATGTTCTGCATGTGTTTTGGAGAGAAGTTGTGAGTATTGTAGTATACACTCTTAACCAAGTAAATGTCAAAGGTGATACTAGTAAGAGTCCTTATAAGTTAAGGTTTGGTTATACCCCTACTGTTAGATATTTCAAAATTTTTGGTAGTAAATGCTATATCAAAAGAGATGAAGATCTTGGAAATTTTGATGTTATATGTGATGAAGGAATCTTTCTTGGTTATTCTACAAAGAGTAAGGCCTACTGGTGTTATAATAAAAGATTGAGGAAGATTGTTGAAAGTTCTAATGTGAAGGTTCATGAAGGTAATGTGTATCAAATTAGATCTTGTGGATATAATTCTGATTATTAGGATGCTAGTTCAGATAAAGGAAAACAAGTACAAACCCAAAGTCAAGTTCATATTGTTGCAGAAAAGCCTAAGAATGAAGGTGCAGATGCTAATGCAGAAGAAAGAGTTCAAGGGCCACAAATTCAAGGAAATCCTAAAACTCCAAGGTATGTAAGGTTGAATCATTCAGAAAATCAAATTATTGGTGATAAGAATAAAGGTGTGATGACTAGGAGAAGACTTGTTGAAGAAATTTGTTTGATTTCTAAGACTAAGCCTAAAAATGTTGAAGAAGCATGTAAAGATGAAAATTGGATAAATGCTATGAAAGAAGAATTGAATCAAATTGAGAAAAATGATACATGGATTCTTCTTCCTATACCTAAGGATAAAAATGTAATTGGAACTAAATGGGTATTCTGGAATAAGTTGAATGAATAGGGTGAAGTTGTTTGATATAAAGATAGACTTGTTTGTAAAGGTTATTCATAGATGGAAGGATTTGATTATGAGGATACCTTTTCTTCAGTAGCTAGAATTGAAGTTGTTAGATTATTTCTTGCTTATGTTGCTCACAAAGATTTCAAGGTTTATTAGATGGATGTCAAATCATCCTTTCTTAATGGTGAGTTGGAAGAAGAAGTCTACATTGAGCAACCGGATAGATTTCATTTGACAGATGAGAAGGACATGGTTTTTCAGTTGAAGAAAGCATTGTATGGATTGAAGGAAGCCCCTAGAACCTAGTATGCTAGATTGGATAAGTATTTGATAAAGCTTGGATTCAATAAAGGTACTACTGATAGTAATTTTTATTTCAAGATTAATCAAAATAACATGTTGATTGTTGAAGTTTTTGTTAATGACATTATCTTTGGAGGAAATGATTGCCTATGTAAGAAATTTGCTAAAGAGATGCAAAATGAATTTGAGATGTCTATGATTGGTGAAATGAAATTCTTTCTGGGATTGCAAATTACTCAGTTGGATAAAGGCATTTTCAGATCTCGGTCTAAGTATGTGAAGGAACTATTGAAGAAAATTGGTTTTGAGGACTCTAAGTTTGTTGGAACACCTATGGTGACTAGATGTAAGTTGACAAAGGATGATGATTCTCCAAAAGCTAATCAAACCATATATAGATCTATGATTGGTGGTTTATTGTATTTGACTCAGACTAGACCTAATATAATGAATGTTGTGTGTCATGTTGCTAGATTTCAAGCTAATCCTAAGGAATCTCATGTTGCTGCTATAAAAATGATATTCAAATATTTGAAACTGATAGATGACTTTGGTTTGTGGTATTCTAAGAATGATGATTTCACTTTGAGTGCTTTTACAAATATTGATTAGGCAGGTGATGTTGATGACCAGAAGAGTACTACATGTGGTGCATTCTTTTTGGGTAAGAAGTTTGTCTCTTGGGCAAGTAAGAAGCGGAATACTATTTCTTTATCTACTGCAAAAGCTTAATACATTGTTGTTGCTAGCAATTGTACTCAGGTAATTTGCATGAAGCAGATGTTGAAGGATATAGGAGTTATTTATGATGAGACTATTTTTATATACTATGATAATTCAAGTGCCATCAATATTTCAAAGAATCTGGTGTTGCATTCCAAAACAAAGCATATATCAATCAAGTTTCATTTCTTGAGAGAGAAGGTGAATTAGAAAGAAGTCATACTGGAGTATGTATCTACAAAGGAACAGATTGCAGATATATTTACGAATCCTTTTCCTAAAGATACTTTTGAGAATCTCAGAGAGAAGTTAGGGGTAATTGCCCTTCCTGATAAGAACTAAGATGCATGGATTTGCGTCAGTCCGGTGAACTTCACAGAGATATCTTGTGATCTGGATTGATGAGTGAGGCTGCTACTTAGGGGGAGTAGTTAGTTTTGGTGTTCAAATGTTCAGATTTGTGGGGAGAGAATCATGATTCTTGAGCTTTTTTCATTGATGTCAAAGGGGGAGAGAAGCATGTGAAAAACCCTAGAGCATTTTAAGGTTTATAATTTGAGTTGTTTGTCTAAGGCAGAGTTGATCCTTGTGATTTTGATAGAGATTGCTAAGAGATAATTTCTTTCTTTGCATTGATTTTTTGTCACATTTATATGTTGCCATCAATGCCAAAGGGGGAGATTGTTGGATGTTGCTGTGAATTTGTTGGAATGATGTGTTTTCATTCATTTAAACATATTCTTCAGTGTATTCCAGTGTTGCAGAATGAGTTGGTGTATATTGCAAATGAGGTGATGAAGATTAAAGGTTTCTTGTATGTTGTTTGTAGATGGATTATTCCCATTTGTAGAGGTTCACATGATGTTTTGATCGAGTTATGAGATCCGGTATTGAGGTTGATATTCAGTTGTCTGTGTTATTTGGTATTTTGGTTTGTGCTCCGAATTGCTTCAAAATTGCTATATCTTTAGTTATGGATGTATGGTAAGTGTTCTAGACATTTATGTGTGTCCTCAGTTAGATTGGTTCATGATTTGGAAAACCACAAGAGAATCTTAAAGGGTGGTGTTTTTGAGCTCTGGAAGTGAGATGATGATGATTCTAGTAATTCAATTTATTGCGGTTGTTATGGTGCATTTTACATTGCTTATGAATATCTCTAGATCGTGTTCTATGTGTATTTATGGTCCTCATTGATTATTGTGCATATTATTGAAAAAAAAAATATGGTGATGTTATTCGTGTTATGTGACATTCTTGGTGGTTGTAGCGTGTTGCGGATGATCGAGGCATAATTGTTGGAAGTGTTGCATATTTGCAATGGTTGTTTGGGTCCAGACTGTGTCTTAGCCAACGTTAGTTTGGTCCACATGCATTATTGTAGCATGTGAGGTTATTATTTTATAATTTGTATTGTGTTTAACCGACCTTGAAATATAGGTTGATGTCTTGTATAAATAAATGTAATAATCATCTAAGATGTATGTATGTGATCTTTGAGTTTGTGTATGATCAAGTTGTATGTGCGAACAAGGGACTTGATCTTTCATAAGTGTGAAGGAGAGAAGCGAAGTGTTGCAGAGTAGACGGTGTGCTTAATTGAAACTATACTCAAGCATAAGGAGATGTTATTTTCATAGTTCATGTAATCTAGATTGTTGTCTGAATGATTTTGTAAGTCAGTGAGACTTCTTGTAAGGCAGTGAGCCTTCCCTGAATATTGTAGCCTTTCCGAGTTTCTTATTTGAGCAATGAGCTCTAGGTAGTGTGTCTGAATGCATGTGTATTCCCCATTGTAATAAATCATTTAATCCTAATAGGGTATTATCCAATTGTGGGTAGGTTCCCACCATGGTTTTTCCCTTAACACAGTTTTCCAAATCAAAAATATTTGGTATTATGTGTGTTATTGATGTGGTGTTGTTTCATGCTTTAATTGTCAATTATCAGATTTGATTTGTGGTTTAAGTTGCAAAAAGTTTTTGTGCAAACTAATTCACCCCCCCTCTCAGTTTGATGCATTGTTGCCAACACAAATGCTCGCCAAAATACCCTAGAGAAACTAACCATCTAATATGCAAATAGATATTAAAAAAAGCGAAAATCACTTAATACAACACATTCAACTAACTTCTCATATGCATTTAACATCCATTAAACAATTAACCATCATGAACGTATTCACCAAAGTACTATATGCAAGCGGAAATAAATACAACTCTACAATTAATCTTTACCTAGGGTATCTCAATGAATTTACATAGAACTTCATCAAGAACATATCCATACAAACATAACATCTTCATAATTACTACCATGATCCAATGCTACTATGATTCCCTCTTTTCATGCATACATAAGATCCTGTACTAATATAACTAACATGATACCATTAATTAATAATGCAAATGCCCATAATCCACTTTGAAGATTCAATTTAAGAGCACCAATACCAAATGTTCCTAATCCAATTTACTTATTCAACATCCTAGCATCATTATTCCATTATTTCCATTAATGAAAAATATCCAAGATACATCATGATACAACAATAATTATAATATTATATCACAACAATTGCATCTTTTTCCATTACATATAAATACTTAGCCATTGACAGTGAAGCTAATATGCGGGACGTAAGTGTGGATGAGATCCCTTCCTCGGTTTTGGAATATTTAAAGTAAAGAAGGGCATAGTTGTATTCTTCATCAACCTCCTTATTTGGTATGGCTTTTCTTTGGTGTGGGTTCTGCTATGCTTGGTCACAATGTTTATTTTGACAGGGTCTCTGATTATGGTTTCATTCTAACCTGTGGTTTGGAGAATTGTGTTTCATAGACAGGGGTGGTTCAAACTGATGTTTTTTGGTAGCAATGGATATGCATCCTTCGGTGATCATACTTTAATCTTCCTTCTATATGCTTATGTTGGCAGCTTCCTTTATATCTAATGCAGCTTATGTAATTGGGATGGGTTTTTTGATGTACTATGCCAATGGGCATTTGGTATTGGGTAGAATAGGCTTGTGTTACTTAAGCAATACTGAAGGGTTTTCTTACTGGTTCTTTCCCTTTAGTGCTTTTTGAACCAGACATTGTAAAAAACTTTTAAAATTTAATATAGTTCAGTGGTTCTATCCACTTTTATCAAAAAAAAAAAAAGATACATGGATTCTCTTTCTACAAATGCAACCATCTCATAAGTCATACTAATACAAATGCCAAATGAATCTTATTACATCAATCTACTACAAGAATCCATCCATAAGCTAAAGTGATAGGAATCCACATCCATGTGCAAGAGCATCCAATGAAGAACATCCCAATGGAAGAAGGCATCAAACCACCCAGCCATGTGGAACTAAAGGAACAACCCCCCATGCTAGGAGATGACACAATATCCCACACACACTCTAGACCTAGGCTGACACCTAACAACTAAAAAGAACTCGATGAGTAACAGACGGGTTGTGGTTTCTTTGTCTAGTACTCACACATAGTATATGGCAGCTACTCATGCTTGTAAAGAGGCTATTTGTCTTAAGAGACTATGTCCAGTCATCAGAATAAAACAAGGAGTCGTGACAGTTTATTGTGACAGTCAAAGTGCGATCTGCCTAGCTAAGAACCTGACATTTCATGCCTAGACCAAGCACATTGATGTTCAGTATAATTTTATCAGAGATATGGTCGAAGATGGCAGGGTGAAGTTAGTTAAGGTGAAAACTTTGATGAATGTTGCAGATTATTTAACTAAGGTTGTGAGCACAGAGAAGTTTAGATGGTGTTTGGAGTCTATGGGCCTCATGGCCCCTAGAAATTGATTTATTGTGTTGATACTCCCTTTGCTCTTGCAAGGTGTTTGACAAGTGGGAGATTTGTTGGGAAAATGGTGTCTCAACATTGCATTTACATGAGGTTACTATTTATAGTAAGTTTTCATTTGAGCATGAAATGGTGTGAAATTCTCCCTGAAGCTTCTGATTGGCTAGATAATCATTCTGGCAAAGTTACATCGCAATATCACAACAAGTTTTGAAGATATTAAATTTTTTCATTTTGGAGGGTCCAATGAAAGGTTTAAATTTGATTTTGAGGACTTTAGAGGCCCCTAAAAATCTTGAAAAGTGGGTGTAAATGGCGTAGTGGTTTACAAGGTAATAGAGAGCTTTGCGAGCTTTTCGGCGCTTCAAACGGTTTGTTAAGAGGACACACAGTTCTCAAGTTATGGCCTCCTGAAGTTTGTACTGCTGAAATAGGAAATATAAAATACATCGGATGCATAAATGAGTTGTGTAAAGCGGAAAAATCGAACCCTAGTCGTTCTCCCCTCCCCAACTCCAAGGAGAGAGAAGGGAGAGTCGCTAGGGTTGATGGTTTTCACTTAGGAGGGACTTTACATTCAAAAGAGGGGTTGAAACCCACAAGATCCAATCCCACGCAATGCAAGATTGGATTCTATATGAGTTTCAAGGGTTAAGACATCAAGGATACCCTCTTTTGTAAAGAAATGTAGAAAGATTGAACTAGGAATGCATGTAAAGTAGGAAAGATTCACTTATAAACAGAGATAGGGATATGGGATGAAGCTGCGGACCTGGAATTAGTAGTAAAATATCGAGACGGTGCTGTTCTACAAATTTGAGCGAAAGTTGACAGGACGATGGCGCCCGACGTGCACACAGTCCTCCGAAAAATCCGCGAAACGAAGGTGGATCTATTCGTCTCTGCACAAGGATTCCAGATCTTCAATTACAGCCGCGTACCTGCAACCTTGTTGTAAGAATGTTTGTATTCTTACATGCGAAGGTGTAATGTATGTAGTATGTAATGTGTTGTAAGTGATCTCCCCTTCAATGGTTGAATCCTTGTCTTGAATGCAACACTTAGCCTTGAACGGAGACTTAGAATGCTCAATTGCTTGAAGGAATGCTTGAATGCTTGAATGTTTGAATGTTTGAATATCGCTTTCAACTTTTTTCCATCTATGTCCTCCTCCTTTTTTGAGAGGGGAAATGTAGTTTATATACTTGTCAATTAGGGCTGATAGACTGATTTTCCCGACCTTAGGCTGACCAGGAAACATTATTTTCCAATTTGCAAACTTAAAGACCCGAGACCCAAAAGAGACCGGGCCCAAAATAGGGCCAGGGCCCAGGGCGCTGGACGCCATGGTCCCACCTCCCGGGACAGCAGGGTGCAAGGAGGATCAGGCCAGGGTGCTGAGAAATGCAATTTTTGATGTCATGAACAAGTTTCGGGGTCTCCATTTAGGTTTCGTGTTGCATCGCCATCGTGAAGACCCAAATGCAGTTGAAATTGCAAGTGTCACAATTTTAGGACGCTACATTTAGCCCCCACTTTAGTGGGAGTATAAGCGTACGCTCATACTTCCGGTAAAGTACAAGGAAACAACATTAAAAAACTTTCACCACGTCAAGGAGGCAAGATACACCAAGCCCCTAGTGGACTAAGGATGTTACGACTTTGATTGACAAAGTAAAAGGGAAGATCATGAGGGAGAACCATGACTGTCAGTAGTAAGGTTCCCTCACTATGAGTCATGCAAGAAAGATATCAAAAAATTTCAAGGCAAAGCTAAATTTGTCAAGAAATTTTCAAGTATCTTGAAAAGATATGAACGGGATGTATGCCCCCCTACATTAAAGCGATCGCACACGCCTCACCGGGGGTGATTGCTTTAAGGTAGTGATACATATAATAAATGAGAAGGAAAAGGAGCACGTTATCACAAGGATTTAGCCCCCAAGTGTGGGATAAGCCCAAGGATAATAGACACAAAACACAAAGCACAAGGTGACTTCGCTTTCCTTGGGGTCAGTATGTTGTATGATAATTCATGTATATCATATGTATGTATGCATAATTGTTCTTCATTCCCCAATCAAGGAAGGTCACCTAGAAGAAGGGAACACATGCATCTTTTGAGTCAACATGAGAGAGACCAAAAGAGATCTCAATGCTTTGCATCGTCCTCAAGTAGACAACACTAAGGACAACAAATAGAAGAATGAGAATAACACATAGAAGAAGTAACAAAAGAGATCAAGAGAGGAGGAGAGAATCTGCTATGCTAATGAAACTAGTCTAGCACGTCATCTACCCCCCGATCTTGCTGATCAATATTTCGGGAAGGTAGGAAACACGCTAGAGGAAAAACATCCAACACAGCAGATGGAGCTATCACAAGATCCAAACAAGGGCTATGTTCATGTTTCGAGCCACGTTGTTCTTGTCTAGGAGCTAGGATAAGTGCTTTCGAAAATGCGTTAGATAAATGGTTATCAACATCAACATATTCATATTCACTATCAGAATGAACAAGAGTAACATTTTCATCATGAATAACATTTTCATCTATATCATCATCAAGATTTATAAAAATAGGATCTTTAACTCGCACAGGATCAAGACCATCATGCATCTTATGTTTAGGAGATTTTGGCTCAATTTTCGGCTGAGGAGAAAATGGAATAATACTAGCTGAAAGTGTTTTTGGGGATTGCAAAGTTTGAGAAGCAGCTGCCTGAGCTCTAAGATGACGCTTTCGTCGGCGTTCACGCGCAGAACGATTTCGTCTAGTCTTAGTAGGAAGTTGAGAAGATTGAGGAGGAGGAATGTTCTCATCCTTATCACTTGGGTGTTTAGGTTGTGGTCTCTTAGGTTGAATAATAGGAGAAGAGGAAGGTCTCTTCTCTCCATAAGAGGAAGGAGGAGGAACTGCTCCATATAAAGGAGGAAAATTTGGTTTAGGAAGGAGACCAAGTCCATTATGACGAGGAGGTATAAGTCTACTTTTAGGAAGTTTATTAGATATAGGCATAGTCACATTCATAGGGATGGGTTGGGAATCTTCTTGAGGAAAGACATTAGTTTTATCTTTCAAAGGAAGAACTTCCTTCTCAAGAACGATAGGAATGTCAAGTTTGGGTGTTCTAGGTTCACTTAGAGATAGGATCATATCTTTTTTCCACTTTTGATAAGATTTGAAAAGATGATCACTTCGCGGTGGAAGAGATTGGAATTGTTTAGACCAAAAATAATCAATAGGAATGCTAGAAATTCTTTCAGCTGGTTTAAAGAGACTATGATTGACAGTAACAACTTCACCATTATGGGGAAATTTCAAACACTTGTGAATAGGAGAAGCAATAGCTTTCATGGAAGATAGCCAAGGATAGCCTAGCTTCACACGAAATTGTTCGGATGATGGAATAATAGCAAAGTCCACATCAAGGGATTTGTTATGGACCTCAATAGGTAATGTAATAGAACCAATTGTAGGAGAAGAAAATGCATCAAATAGTTTCACAACCACATTTGTTTCATCATAGATCACTTGATTCAATTGCAAAGTAAAAAGAAATTCTTCAGTAATGACATTACCCATGCAAGAAGGATCAATAAGCACTCCACGGCAAGGTGTATTTTTTACTTTTGCAACTATATATAAAGGACCATCAGGTGCCCTGATAGTTTCACTAGAATCAAAGGTGATGGAAGGTTCTTCAGGGATTTTCTGCTGCTCTACAAAGTTAATCACATTCGGAGTCATAGACACGAGATCATCAGGTGAGACAGAGGAATCAGTAGTATCAATCGCATTAGAGGTATGAGAAGGCAATGGATCAGTAAAAATCTGAAGATTTTGGTTAGGAGGAGCTACAGATGTGTTGCCTTTATCATTCACACCAGAAACAGAGATGGTATTATTATCAATCAAATCTTGAATTTTACCCTTTAAAGCAAAACATTTTTCGGTATCATGCCCAAGATGACGATGAAATTGACAAAAAGATTTGTTATCAAAATAGGGCGAATTAATCTTTGCAGGATCTATTTGCCTTATAGGAGGAAGAGTAAGCACATTTTGTTCCAATAACTTATTCATAATACTATGCAATGATTCATTCAAAGGAGTAAACTTTCTTTCTTTCTTGAAAAACTTAGAAATAGGAGGCACACCTGATGCTGCATTCACATTGTTGTTGATGATGTTTTCATTGAATTTAATTGACTCTCTGTTTGGTTTAAACTTCCCAAATGGTTGTTGACTACTATCACCCTTATCACTCGGAGCCATAGGATTTGCTTGTTCCATTTGACTCACAGTCAGTTGATAATTGTGAAGAGTTGCGCACAACTGTTGGAAAGAAGTAAACTCAGAAAACAGGAGTTTTTCTCTAATATCTTTTTGTAAATTAGAAATAAAGATTCTTTGAATATCATTGTCAGGGACTGGAAAGGAAATTTGAGCATACAAATGCTTATATCTACCAATGAAATCAGTCACTTTTTCTTTAACACCTTGTTTACAATGCATTAAATCAATCAAAGTAACTTTAGGACTTATATTGTTTTGAAATTGTTGAATGAAAGCATTTGCAAGTTTTTCGAAAGAAGTAATAGAATAAGAAGGCAACGAGCAATACCATTGTAGGTCTTTATCTCTTAATGTTCTAGTAAACAGTTTTGCAAGCAACCTTTGGTCATAAGCAAAATCGGTACATATTGTTTGAAAGGTCTTAACATGTGTTAGAGGATCACCCTTACCATTATAAAGCTCCAAATGCGGAATTTCAACATGTTTAGGGGGGATAGCTCGAACAATGTCAAGAGAAAGTGGGCTCGCAACATCAAATGTGGGCACACTAAACTTAGATTGATTCATAGAGGCAATTTGTTGCTATAAAGAAGAGACAGTTTGTGCAAGATTGCTAATGGTCGCTTCAGTCAAAGAGTTCATATTAGACGTGTTAGATTGTGATGGAGGTGTTATGTTATTGAAAGAAGGTAGAGAGTAAGGTGGTGGGACACTATGATAGTTAGTCATAGGAGATGATTGGAAAGGAGGAACACTACAAGGAGGAATGGAATGATTAAACGAATTGCCCCCTTGCGTCATGTTCATTTGTGGTGATATAATAGGAACACTTATTGAAGGAATGAATGAAGAAGTTGGATTGAATGAAGGAAGAGGGTTGATTGAAGAAGAGGGATTGCCCCCATGACTGGTGATCATAGGAGGAATGTCTTGTGTTGAAGTAGTCATTATGTTTGATGTAAAAGTAGGTATACTAGCAATAGGAGTTGTCAAAGGAATAGAATGATTAACTTGACTAGGAGGTTGTGTATAACCCAAAGTTTCGGCACAACTCTTCATAGGCATCACATTTGAATCCATAATGTGTGCAATACCATGCAAAATATCAATTCCATTCTTATCATTTTGAACCATACGTTTTAGACCCTCAATTAATGAAAGAGCTTCGCTATCGGGGTATTCTTGAGACATCCATTGTCGAAAATCATCAAATTGGTTATCCAATTTCAAAAGTTGTTCCACAGAAACCTCATGGAGAGCTTCTTCATCATTAAGAGGATTAGAGGAATTACCCATGTCCTCGTTAAAAAGGCCATTCAAATTAGGTTCCATCTCCTCGGTAATTACACCTTGGAAGGACTTAATTCTAAGGCTTCGTCTAACGGGAATAGTGTAAGTAGGGCTTATTGTTGTAAAACTCATGCACTAAAGAGAGAGAGAAGATTTTGAATTTTAGAGGTAGCAAATTTCAATAAAATCAGCCAATCTCCTAGATTTAAGCTGTTAAATGCAATCAAGACAATCTCCTGAAATTTCGGAAAAAATGTTCGGGACCGTGGCGAACGGAGTGCACACGGCCCTTGCAACTTTTTTCAAAATTTTCAGGGATGAAAGTTATGATGATTTTAAAGCTAATCTGAAAAAATTGAGTGATTTTACGATCTGTAGATAGGCCAAATTAAAGTTGCAATCTCAAAATTGAACCCTACCAAGAAAAAATGTAAAATTTGAATTTTGAAAAAGAGAAGGAAACTGAAATTTTGAATTTTATGATTTTAGAAGGAATATTGAAAGCAATGCAGGCTTTGAAATTTAAAAATTGACTCAATTTCACGCAAAGTTCAATTTTGAAAGTGGAAATCAAGGTTGTTGCAATTAAACACTTAATTTCAAAAGCCACAAACTGCAAAAATTTGAATAAAGCACTGAAATTTTGAATGAATGCTAACACGCTTTTCAGATTTAGGACTGTAAGAAACACAATTTTGATATGAATTTTAATTTCAACAGTTTTTGAATGATAATAAGCCTCAATCCAAGCAATCGCTAGACCAACTTTGACTTTAATTTTGAAAGTGTTAAAATTGATAAAATCAGCCAAAATTCTGGATTTTAGCAGAAAAATACAGTAAGATCTAGCTCCCGAAATTTCGGAAAAAATGTCGGGGACGATGGCACTCGGGGTGCACACGGTCCTCGCAACTTTTTTCCAAATTTTCAAGGATGAAAGATATTGTGATTTTATTGCAGAATCCAAAGTTACAGCCGATTTGGAAGTGTTTTGATCAGTGAAATTATCAGTCAAAGGTTGAATCAAGAGGGTTCTAAAAATTAGGGTTTTGACACTTAACCACTTAATTTTCAGAATTAAAGCACAAATATGAATTGATAATTTGCAATAGAAGGGTAGATCTGAAACAAGCATTAACAATTAAACATTTCACAAGTTTAATTACTAAAAAGAAAATTTTAGGGTTTTTATGCAATCAACCTCTAAAATTTGCAAAAGATCAAACATGGAAATATAATTAGGAAAGCAAAATTTTCAGATCTAACTATGAATAATCAGAATGAGGATGTTCACGTCGGGTTCACCAAAATGTAAAGCAGAAAAATCGAACCCTAGTCATTCTCCCCTCCCCAACTCCAAGGAGAGAGAAGGGAAAGTCACTAGGGTTGATGGTTTTCACTTAGGAGGGACTTTACATTCAAAAGAGGGGTTGAAACCCACAAGATCCAATCCCACGCAATGCAAGATTGGATTCTATATGAGTTTCAAGGGTTAAGACATCAAGGATACCCTCTTTTGTAAAGAAATGTAGAAAGATTGAACTAGGAATGCATGTAAAGTAGGAAAGATTCTCTTATAAACAGAGATAGGGATATGGGATGAAGCTGCGGACCTGGAATTAGCAGTAAAATGTCGAGACGGTGCTGTTTTGCAAATTTGAGCGAAAGTTGACAGGACGATGGTGCCCGGCGTGCACACGGTCCTCCGAAAAATCCACGAAACGAAGGTGGATATGTTCGTCTCTGCACAAGGATTCCAGATCTTCAATTACAGCCGCATACCTGCAACCTTGTTGTAAGAATGTTTGTATTCTTACATGCGAAGGTGTAATGTATGTAGTATGTAATGTGTTGTAAGTGATCTCCCCTTCAATGGTTGAATCCTTGTCTTGAATGCAACACTTAGGCTTGAATGGAGACTTAGAATGCTCAATTGCTTGAAGGAATGCTTGAATGCTTGAATGTTTGAATGTTTGAATATCGCTTTCACCTTTTTTCCATCTATGTCCTCCTCCTTTTTTGAGAGGGGAAATGTAGTTTATATACTTGTCAATTAGGGCTGATAGACTGATTTTCCCGACCTTAGGCCGACCAGGAAACATTATTTTCCAATTTGCAAACTTAAAGACCCAAGACCCAAAAGAGACCGGGCCCAAAATAGGGCCAGGGACCAGGGCGCTGGGCGCCATGGTCCTGGGGGACCAGGGCGCTGGGCGCCCTCATCCTGAAGGACCAGGGCACTGGGCGCCATGGTCCCACCTCCCGGGACAGCAGGGTGCAAGGAGGATCAGGCCAGGGTGCTAAGAAATGCAGTTTTTGATGTCATGAACAAGTTTCGGGGTCTCCATTCAGGTTCCGTGTTGCATCGCCATCATGAAGTCCCAAATGCAGTCGAAATTGCAAGTGTCACAATTTTAGGATGCTACAAGTTGTAAAAAGGGAGGGACATGTCATAGGGCATCTGGAAGGGAGATAAGGTCGGCTACACCTTATTGGGTGGTTTTAGCCCATGGTTTTATAATATAGTTTGACGGTTTCTTGTATTGTATCTCCTATATATGAGATGTGTGAGATAGAGGTTGTGTGAAAGAGTCTTGTGGCTATTGAGTTACCTCTGAATCTTTGATTGGTGTTAGTCCTGCGAAGAGATTGCTCTACAAGTATATTGTAATCTATTTGATGCAGCTATAACCAGTAAAAACCCTCAAAATAGTCAACCGGCTTATGCAACAAAAGAGACACAACGAAAGCAGCAAGAAAACATAACAAGTTTACTTAAATAGATTGTATTAAAGCCTTATAACTTCTGACAATCATCTGGCAATCATCATATTATCATTAAAGAACATCTGGTAGTTAACTGATTACATGCAGGCTTCAAGCCAGATACAATCCAACCGAGACTCTAAGAATTAACTGGATCGCAATGTGAGAATCTCTATCTTTATTCTTAGTTCTCCTTCCTCTGCCCTTACAAATGATTACATAACATCATATTTATACCCGGTGGAACACATCTGGGTCGACCTCATAAGATTACATTCACCAATGTAGGAAAATGAAATGTGTAATTAGGTCGACCCTAAGAATTAGATAAATATTTCCGGAAAATAACAACCAAGTGATGCAGTTCAACAGAAAGGTTGTCCACATGCCAAAGAACATCAGACAAGACCCAAGATGGATCCACATGCCAAAAATCACGTCTGTAATGAAGGAAAACCAACCGGTAAGCACAAGAACTGTCTCGAAACCCAGAAACAGTCAACCAAAAGCGATAACAGACAGGAAAAGAACCCAAATGAACTAGAAATATGGAAATAAGCACATGAAACCGTCTGGAAACCGAAAATAAGATCTTCCACAAAGAACAAGCAACTACCAGTACATACCAGTAAGAACATAGAAAACTACACAAAGAACTAAACAAGAACAAAACTGAAAGGAAATATTTTTGGTTGATGCAAGATTGCTCATCGACTGGGGATGCTCCTACATCATTGTCTTTGATTGCTTAATAATATATTGGATAACTTTTGGAGTGTGGGGTTTTTCTCCCGAAAGGGTTTTCCCCGCGTAAATCACTGTGTTACGGTTTGAATGTTACTATATCTATTTCTATTTTATGTCACTATTGTAATGATCTGTAAAATTTGTTGCATTACCCTCCTCTCAAGGTTAGTGTAGGAATTTATGTCATTACTTAACTTCCTTACAAGTGGTATCAGAGCTTGATCACCTTTGGTTTTTGTTGTGGGTTGTTGGGTTTTTTGAACTAATCCAGATTTGAGTGGGAGCTTGTGTAGAAGACACTTTTTGATCGTGTTGTAGAAATCTTTAGATGGCAAGTTTGTCAGGGAAAATGACGTAGAGAAATTTAATGGAACAAATTTTGAGATGTGGAAGTTGAATATGGAAGATCTACTAATAGATCGATATCTATGGGATGTTGTTGATGCAAATATCTAAAGACCCTTAGATCCTACTGCGGTGGCTCAGTATGATGTAATGGACTAAAAATGCAAGGGTCTAATCAGATTGTGCATGGTAAACTCTGTTCTGATCAATGTCCATGAAGAAAACAATACAAAAAAGCTATGGACTAAGCTTGGTTAAATGTATCAAGCAAAATATTTATTAAATCAGATTTTCTTCAGGAAAAAATTATATTCTTTGAAGATGGAAGAGGGTGGACGAGTTGTAGACCACCTACAAGCATCCAATATGTTGGTGTCTTAATTAGTATATGTCGGTGTTAAGATGAACGAAGAGGAGAAATGCCAGATCTTTCTTTGTTCTTTTCCTGATTCGTGGGATTCTTTTATTATCGCTATCGGTAGTACTTCTATTGTTTTGAAGTCTGATGATGTGGTGGGTGCCCTACTTGGTGAAGAGATGCGAAGGAAGGTATCCCACAGTTTGAAGGAATCCCTAACTATTCGTAGAAGACCTAAGGAGAAAGGCAAGAAGAATGAGAAGCATGATAAGTCCAAATCGAGATGGAGATAAAAATCTCCTAGAAAGTCCAAAGTCATTTGCTGGAATTGCGGTAAACCAGGTCATATCCGTAAGGACTGCAAAGAAGAAAAGAAGAAAAAAAATAATAAGATTGATTCTTATTCTGAGTCCAAGAAGGAAGATGGTGATGTATTTATTTTAGCTTTGGGCACTCATGCAGGTAATGACGACCGGTTAATTGACTTGGGTGCATCTTTTCATATGACTGCCAATAGAGATTGGTTTTTTGAATATGAAGAATTTAATGGAGGTAAGGTGTACTTGGGTGATGATTCACATTTAAACATTGTTGGTCGAGGTAAAGTTAGAATCAGGTTTTTTGAGGTTAGAATAAAAGGGATTAATGGTGTGTTGCATATCCCTGGTTTAAAATGAAATCTGTTATCTGTGAGCAAACTCATAGATGTGGGTGTGCAAGTGGTCTTTTCTGAAGCAGGATGTACGATGATTAAGGGTGCTGTGGTAATTTCTAGAGGTGTCACGTTCGACACTTTGTATAAGCTATACACATACACTATTGAGTGTAATAGCACTTCTGTAAATAGTAACTATGTGGAAGATTTGAGGGTTTCACCTTCAGCAGATGGAAATGGCTTTTGGGTACCTAAGGGTGCTCTTTCTTCTGAAGCAAAGTTACCTGCAAAGAAGACTATGTTATGGCACTAGAGGCTTGGCCACATTGGAGAAAAGGGGCTAAGGACCTTGAAAAATAAAAACCTTGTTGAAGTTTTGAATGATTGTAATCTTGACTTTGATTTCTGTGAGCATTGCATTCATGGAAAACAAAACCACGTTCAATTTTACTCGAGTTCTCATAAAACTTGTGGTGTTTTGGATCTTATTCATTCTGATGTGTTTGGTCCTGTAGATGTTCCTTCGATTGGAAAATCCACATATTATGTTTCATTTATTGATGATTTCAGTAGGACATGGGTATATTTTCTAAAGAGTAAATCTGAATTTTTCAGTCGATTTAAAGAATTTAAAGAAATGGTTGAGTTGTAGACTAGAAAGAAGATTAAAATTTTGAGGACTGATATGGTGGTGAATTTTGCTCTAATGATTCTGATAGATTTTATAAAGACTGTGGCATTAATAGACAGAAGACAACTCTGTATTCTCCACAACAGAATGGAGTTGCAGAAAGAATGAACAGGACACTGATGGAGAAGGCTACGAGTATGTTGAGTGGTGCTAGTCTAGAACAAATTTTTTGGGCTAAATTTGTTATCACTGCTTGCTACTTGATTAACAGGTCTCCTACATCAACTCTTGTTGATAAAATGCTATGAAATCATGGTCGGTTTACAAGCCTTCATTGATACATCTTAGAGTTTTTGGTTGTGAGGCATATGCACATGTGCCAAAGAAGAAGTGGACAAAGTTGGATAACAAGGTTATGAAATGTATCTTCATTGAGTACAGTCATGGTGTGAAAGGATACAAGCTTTAGGACCCTGTTGCACAAAAGGTAATTCATAGTAGAAGTGTTATTTTTAGAGAAATTAAGTCTCCTTTTGTTACATTGTAGCCAGAATAAACTAAAAAGGAAGATGTGATTCAATTTCCTTCTACACTTGAAAGAGTTGAATCGAGACCCCTAGATAGGCAAGAAGTTGAGGAGATCTCATCTAGCTCTGAATCTTCAAAAGATGAGGAAGAACCTCCAAATCGGCTTGTTCAAAGGTCTACAAGACGTAGACAACCACCTGAAAGGTATTCACCTGATGATTGGAGATGTATTTTTTCTTTGAATACTAATGTGGATGAACTGAAATCTATAGAAGAGGCATTAGGTATGAATGATGTAGAATCCTAGAAGATTTCTATGGAAGAAGAAATGGTAGGTTTGAAAAATAATGATATATGGGATCTTGTACCATTGCCTGAAGGACGAAAGCCTGTTGGTTGCAAGGGTGTTCAAGAAAAATATTGGTTCAGATGGAAGCATTGAGAAGTATAAATCAAGGTTGGTTGCAAAAGGTTACTCTCAAGTTGAGGGTGTTGATTATGGTGAGATATTTTCTCCTATTGCCAAAATGACATCCATTAGATTTTTGATTTCTAATATTACTGCTTATGATTTAGAGGCTAAGAAAATGGATGTGAAAATTGCTTTTCTTCATGGTGATTTGGAGGATATTTATATGACATAGTCGGAGCACTATGTGGTGAAAGATAAAAGTAATTTGGTATGTAACTTAAAGAAATCCCTGTATGGCCTCAAATAGAGTCCTAGGATGTGGTACCAGAAATTTGATACATATGTGTTGAGTTTGGGATTTGAGCGTTCTAAATCATATCAATGTGTTTATTATAAAATTGATGGTGATTATTTCCTGTACATTGCATTGTATGTTGATGATATGTTATTCATTGGTAAAGGGAAAGGTATGATTTCAAAACTAAAGTCTCAGCTCGCTGCTAAATTTGAAATGAAAGATCTTGGTGCAGTGAAACACATTCTTGGGATGGAAATTAGAAGAGATAGAGTGAATATAAAGCTATGGCTAGGCCAAAGTAAGTATGTGAATTCAATGTTATAGAGGTCAACATGCAGGATTGTAGACCATTGTGTGTTTCTTTTACAATTGGAATGAAATTATCTGTTGTAGATTGTCCTACATCCCCATCAAAAATGGAAGACATGAGCAGAGTACCTTACCAAAGTGCAGTTGGAAGTTTGATGTATGTTATGGTCTATACTAGACCAAACATTGCCTAAGCAGTGGGAGTTTTGTCTAGAATCTTGGTAGAGTTCATTGGGATGTAGTCAAAAGATTCTTCGGATATTTAAAGGGCACCTCAGAGTATTCTTTGTTTTATCATGGAAATTTAGTTGGAGACGTGATTTCCCTTGATATTCATGGTTATGTGGATTCAGACTGGGCAGGTGATATTGATAACAGAAGATCCACCAGTGCTTATGTGTTTACTTTATTTGGTGGTGCAATTAGTTGGATGAGTAAGCGATAGGTTGTGGTTTCTTTGTCCACTACTGAAGCAGAGTATATGGAAGCTACTCATGCTTGTACATAGGCCATTTGTCTTAACAGACTGTGTTCAGACATTGGAATAAAATAAGGAGTCATGACAGTTTATTGTGACAGTTAGAGTGCGATCTACCTAGCTAAGAACTCGATATTTCATGCCCGGACCAAGCACATTGATGTTTAGTATCATTTTGTCAGAGATATGGTCGAATATGGTAGGGTGAAGCTGGTTAAGGTGAAAAATTTGATGAATATTGCATATTCTTTAACTAAGGTTGTGAGCAAAGAGAATTTCATATGGTGCTCGGAGTCTATGGGCCTCATGGCCCCTAACAATTGATTTATTATGTTGATACTCGCTTTTCTCTTGCAAGGTGTTCGACAAGTGAGATTTTTTGGGAAAATGGTGTCTCAACCTTGCATTTGCAAGAGGTTACTATTTATAGTAAGTTTTCATTTGAGCATGAAATGGTGCGAAATTCTCCTTGAAGCTTCTGGTTGGCTAGATAAGCATTCTGGTAAAGTTACGTTGCAATATCACAACTAGTTTCGAAGATATTAAATTTTCCATTTTTGAGGGGTCCAATGAAAGGTTTAAATTTGATTTTGAGGACTTTAGAGGCCCTGAAATGCCTTGAAAAGTGGGTGTAAATGGCCTATCAATTTATGAGGCAATAGAGAACTTTGCAAGCTTTCTAGGGCTTCAAATGATCTATCAATACGGCACACAGTTCTCAAGTCATGGCCTCCAGAAGTTTTTACTCCTGAAATAGAAAAATATAAAATATATTAGACACATAAATGCACTATAAAAAGGGAGGGACACTTCATAGGGCATATAGAAGGGAGATAAGGTTGGCTACACCTTATTGGGTGGTTTTATCCCATGGTTTTGTAATACCGTTTGACGGTTTCTTGTATTATATCTCCTATATATGAGTTGTGTGAGATAGAGGTTATGTGAAAGAGTCTTATGGCTATTGAGTTACCTCTGAATCTCTGATTAGTTGTACTCCTACAAAGAACTTGCTCTGCAAGTATATTGTAATCTGTCTTTGATTGTTGAATAATATATTGGGTGACTTTTGGAGTGTGGGGTTTTTCTCCCGAAAGGGTTTTCCCCATGTAAATCACAGTGTTATGGTTTGAATGTTATTATATCTATTTATGTTTTCTATAACTATTGTGACGATGTGTAAAAGTTTTTGCATTACCCTCCTCTCAAGGTTAGTGTAGGAAGTTGTTCCACTACTTAACTTCCTTACACAACACGTAGGGAAAAGTGTAAAGTGTCATCACATTTTACGACTATCAAAGGATATCCTAGAACTCAATCCCAACATCCGTGATACACATGCATAATTGTCTCAACCTTTGAGTAAATCAAGGGATATTGATTTATCTGGTTACCAAATCTGCCCATACCTCAATCTGGCTACGCTAGTAATCCATCCATGAGATGGGGTACCACATATATATTTCTTATCTTATTAAGATGAGTTACTACTACCCAACACACCTCTGATTAATTTATTATTTTATCACTTGATTATTACAATAAACCTCCAATGAGATTTCCCAACGGTCTAGACCCAAGCTCCTAGCAATCCATTCCTCACGACCTCGACAGACTCATGGAAGCCCACTTTCCCTAATCATGTGCCTAGACCTTAGGGTATACATAATACGTAATCACAATAATAGCCGGAGGCTCAATGACAACACCAAGAAGGTATCCACATAACATATGCAATAACCACATTGAACAATGTCAAAATGCCAATACATAAATAAGAGCCTCACCAATAATCCACATATCAAAATCAAGAGTAAGGCATATATCATTCTTACTCAACAACAAACAATATCAAAACCTCAACAGCAAGGTACAACCATCTCACTAGAGCTAATCCTTCTTACTCAACCACAAACAATATCAAAACCTCAACAACGAGGTACAACAATCTCACTGGAGCTAACATAAACTATTTTCTACAACAAGACTTATCAACTTGATGAAGCTAACAAGATACCCTCAATAGCAAGGCACTAACATCTTGCCAAAGTCATAAACAATAAATAAACAACCAAAACTAAGCAACACCATCTCTGTGAAAAAACAAGAATATCAACAAATGCTTCTGGTATAGTAACAGACCTAAGAAAATTGATGCAAAAAGTTAAAATCATTAAAATTACTATTGATAGGGTAGTTTAGCGCATCTGAAGGAAAGAATAGCGCATAGACCAGTTCTTTTAGTGCATCCACCAATTCTTTTAGCGCATCCACCAATTTTAATAGTGCATCTGCACAGAAGACATAGAAAACAAGATTTAAACACTCTGACTTTAACCAAGACTCAATCATGAGCTCAAATCGGCCCAGAAAGGGATGCAATAATATTAATAAGACAAATAAATCTCCATAAATATCAATGGAAATCAATAAATGAAGATATACTTCTCACAAGCATAGATATAACTCCTAGAAGCACATAGGGAGCCAAAAACTCAGACTAGAACAAAGAAGGAATTAATCGGGGTAACAAACCATTCCACGCACATAATGAAAAATGACAACTCTAATCCTCACCTCTCTAATCAGAAACAATATACACAGCAAGTTGGAGAAATCATAGAGAAGCTACAAGCCATTCACAGCAAAAAATTCAAACAACAAGAAATAATAAACATATACACACATATACATTAATCCTAACCTTATAGTATAACTTGATAATTATTCCTTTCACCAATACTCCCAACCTACTCCCGCAACAATCTTTTCTCAACACAATGCAGACAAAATTATTTTTGGAAAACAAAATTGCAAAGAGGGAGTAAGCTCCACCAACCTAGAAAATTAGAAGTGATGGCAATGTAAATTTATGAAGAACCAAATCCAAATCCAAATCCAAATCCAAAGCCCAATCAAGTCAAATCCAAGGAATACAAAAATCTCTAATACGCAAAAAATAATTCCAGGAAGTTAACCCATCAAAATGCTCAGAGAGATCAATATATAGAAAATTATAGAAAACATATCGACCAATCATAAAATTCTATAAAAATATATTTCATACCAACCCTTATGCAAATACCAAGGCAATAGTATAAGATATTATTTAATTAACTTACCCCAATATATACAACCAATAGTAAAATAGTGTAGGTAAGGAATATAATATTTAATTAACTCAATAGATAAAAAGAAAATAATAAATTAAACAACCAATAATAAATTAAACCATGGGCACAATTAAATATAAAAGTCCAATAATAAAATAGCCAAGGGTAATATAAAGAAATACTCCAAATTAATATTAAAGCCTCAACTATATAAATGGATAATAATTCTAAAAGACTTAATTAATAATTTAATTAAACAATAAATAATAAATATCCAATAAACACTTAAATCAATAAATAAAAATTAATCAAGCCAATATAATAAATATTAATAAATCACCTAATAATTAATTAAATATCAAACTATACTTTAATTTAATTTATTTAAACTATATAAATCAATTATTAATTAATTAAATAACCAAATACTCGCAACGCCACAAGGCAACCCTACATTGGGTCAACATCGCCACACAAGACTCTAACCACTGACTCAAGCCAAGATGCATAAACTGACAAAAATGACAACTTAAGCCTAGAGTGTGTAGAAGGAACTCATGTCATCTCCAATCAACTTGCCATTGTGATGAAGACATGCTCAGATCTGTGAAGCCAGGTTGAGTCGATGTTTGGTACCTACAAACTTTTCACCACCAATACATGTACGACAACATATACAATAACATATATCATAAAATAGACGGACAAGTGAAGGGGAATCACAATGTCATATCGTGCTCATGAATGAGTGGTATGACATCGTCCCCATCACAAATGCAATAGAAGACAATCACGACAACCAAACATTACCGTACTCATCATCATCATATCCAATATGATCATGAAATATGGTTAACATAATATTATATCATCAAATCATCTTAAAGTAGACTAAGCTATATCAATATGATCCATTGATGTACAAAAAGGCAAGATGAATCAAGGAGGGGCACTACAGTTTCCTACATATTGAAACTTCCACTACACCAACCTTTCAAAAACACCTCAACATCTTCACCAGACCAAACAATAATACCAACACACTCACTTCCAAATTATTTTCAATACATAGTAACACGAATGACAAAACAAGACAGGTTGACATCAATGAAAATACAACACAACTCAAGTTTCCAATAGATCTTGGGTGGCTACCTTCATAGCCAAATCTTACAAGGTATTAGAGCTTTTAGAGTGCCATCGGTTAGTCTTTTGAGAGATTTTTGGTGTATTTTTGGTCTTTTTAAATTTTTGTGGCTTTGTATTGCAAGTAAAAAATAGAGCTTGTTCGGTCAAATCTAAGGTCATCGTTAGATTCAGAAGGTTTGAGAAACTTAGTTTTATATTTTGTTTCATCCAAATCAGACACCAGAGGCTAAATCTACATGGATTTGAAGTTTGAAGGTGTCACGGCAATACGAGCATCATAATTACATAGACCATTTTCAAACATTGATATCTCAATCATCCGAGACCCTTTTTGGAACCAAATTTTTTTATTTGGGATAGAAGTTCATGTTCTTCACCTTGGACCAATTTTTTTTAATCTCCGTACACTAATGTTTCAAAACATTACATAATCCTAGTTTTTGCAACTTCAAAGCCTTCATTCAAACTCATATAGACTTCTTTTCAAGTGCATTTTTTTAAAGCGCATGATTTTTTCTATATTTCATAGTGGTTCTATTAGTTTGCAATCATTTTTATAAAAAAAAAAATTACTTTCAACGTGTGCTCTTATTTGGCTTATATTTGGCAAATGTAAAGCATGGATGACAATTTTGTCTTTTCTATATTGATTTGAGTCTAATATAGCCTAATTCTGACAATTGTAATCACTGAAATTAGAAGTCCACTTTTCCTTTGTTTAGCAAGTGGCCATTGTAATCATACTAAGTATAAAGTGTCAAATCATCATTCTAGGGTGGAGGAGGAGGGGGAGGGGGGGGGGTGGAGAATGAGGTACTTTGATTGAGTGAATTTGGTGGGTTGTGGTGTGTGATTGTGCTTTATCTCTTGTGCTCAACAAATTTTCAGCCATTGTTTCTCCCGAGTTTCCTCTTTTAACTCCACATAACTATGAAACATGGAGAATAAATGCATGAAGTAAAGTAATGGAAAAGTGATTAACTCACTTCATTGATGGAACTATTCAAGAACCATCATATTCTAATTTTAAAATGGATTGGCTTATGAAAAGCACTATGACTTTTGGAACATTGAGAAAATATGTTCCACCTGATCTTATCTTTCATATTGATAAGTGTAAAAGAGTTAAGGATGCTTGGGATAAACTTGGTCAATTGTATGGAAAATTTTATGAGATTAGAGGATACAAACTCGATATCAATCTCAAAGATTTAGATCCTAAGGATTTTGATACAATCCATGACTATGTAACACAAATGAACTAAGGGCACAACTCAAAGATTGTGGAATTGATAAGAAGGATGCACAATTGGTCTTCAATTTGTTGGACAAACTTCCTTCAGAGTATAATGCTTTTGTTTCTAGTTTCTATACTCATTGGTTGATAATGGGGAGCACCTATACTACGCCATCCATTGATTCATTCACAAGTATGTTGATGCTTGAGCAAGAAAATTTGATCACCATGGATATCCTATTGGAGTCAATGAACACTGAGAGGGGGGGTGAATTAGTGTTCTGCAATTTATTAGATTATTAAATTGATTCTTGACCCACCGGATGCAACAAATAAAAAGTATAATGCAAAATCTCAAAGCAAATAACCATACAACCATAACACGGGAATTTTCACTTGGAAACCTAGAAAGGGAAAAACCACGATGGGATTTGAATTCATAATACTATTATACTATGGCCAGTAGTAGAACAATATTACAAAAGGGGAATTCATTGCATTCAGGCACACTGCCTAGATCTCACTACTCAATTACAAAATAGGGTTGCAACCCCAGAGGACTCACTATCCTATAACTGAGATATAGAGGAAATTACAAAGTTTGAACTGGAAATAGCATCTACCAATGCCAAAAATCAGTTTCAATTATGTACTAAATGATTCGCTCCCACTTATCTGAAAATTTGCTCTATTTTGCTCTACTGCCAAATTCTAGATCAACAAAACTCAAGATGCGCACATGAAACTACACTCAATTGCACAAAAAACAATTTTGCACACACATATTCACACCAAAATGATCACCCAAGTCCATCTTATATATCCACACCACCAAAATAGTTTTCTATCAAGTTGGCTTCACAAGACTGCAAAACATGAAACGTGTAGTCTCATGTCAGCTCAATCCATCACAAATTCATATTTTGGACCTAAAACATGTGATCACAAGATTCATACACAATGGTACAAAATCCTCTAACACAACACCAATCACCAAAATCATCCCTACAGTTCTGCAACACGCGTTACCCAACTGTCCACAGAATAACTTTGTTCTTTCATAATTACCAGATACTGGAGCCCTAAACTTGCACACAATTCAACACCAGATGTCAGGATCATGAAGTAATATATCTCGAACCTCGAACCAACTGCCTTGATCACCACCGTGTATGGTGAAAAGTGGATAATGGAAACAACAATATTGAAAGACTAAATGAATTCAACCACAAAACCCTAGCCTAACAACAACAAAGATCCACCATAACATATGAAGATTACCTAAGACAATGCAAATCAACAAAATCACAAAGATTATACCATCACATGTCCACTAGGGTTTGAATCTTCATTCTTCCTATCTCCATTGATCTTGCTTGATATATTTGCTCTCAGATTTTATTTGTGCACAAGAGATCAACAAATAACGGAAATGTGGTTGATAGCTTGATCACAAAAAGGCTTGATTGCATAAGATTGATTAGACAATTAGAATGCTTAGGATGCTTAGGGTTGATAATGAAGGAAATGTCCTCTTATATAGATAACACTTTAGGAAATGGAGGGATAAGATTAAGAGGTGTACAGATAGATGGTCGGCTAGGATTAGAGGGTAGGTAGAGGAAATAAGAAAATAATGAGAGGGTAGGTAGTGTAGGAATTAAGAGATGAATGACATGTGTCATGGGTAGAAAAGGCTAATGAATTAATTAAATAAATAGATTTATTCAATTAATAGAAGAATTAAGATTAAATAATTAAATAAATAAATATATTTATTTAATTAGATAGGATAATTTTAGGTACCTACATTTTGCCCCTCTTTGAGACAATGCAGCTTGTCGCATTGTTTCAAAGAAGATAAGATAAACTGATACAAAGTTGCCTCATGATGGGAATGATATACGCCCTCGAGAGATTGGATGAAAATATTTGAAAATATCGCATACAATATTTTGATAAGAAAGAAAGGCTAAAAAGAACTAATCAGATAGGGTGACAAGGTCACGCAGAAAAAAGGCTGACTCAAGAAGAATCAACAGAATCGTGTCTATGTTTGAAAAGGCCAAAATTAATAGGTTTGTGATGAACATATGCTATCAATTGGATAATTTGTTGAGACGATTCACTCAAACAGGTGCCCTAGGGAAGACAAACTGAAAACAAGGCTAGAATTGAAAATTTTGTGATAAACATACGTTGCCAATTGGATAAGTTGTTGAGAGGATTCACTCAACAAGTGCCCTAAAACAGGTAGGTTTTCTAAGCTGAGTGTAGGATAAGGTTGTCGAATTGATAAAATTCGCTGAATGCTCTAGCAAGATAGGATATGGTGCAATCTGATAAACATATACACTAGGATGTAGTGCCATGTGATAGACATAAGCACTAGGATAGAGCCTGATGAGCAGCACCATGTGATAAACATAGGTACCACTAGGCTAGGATAGGATAAGATAAGCAACACTATGTGATGAACATGAGTACCACTAGGATTGACACAATTGATTTGATTGGATGCAAGAGTACTTACCCTAGATTGAGTCTAGAGAGTGATTCCTTGTGACATAACAGTTACGAATAGATTTGACTATTGAGGACCACGCCATGATCAAGGCGATGGGATTGAGACACATTATGTATATGCCTGAGATTTGGGAAAAACAAAACTGTTAACTTCTTTGGTGAAAAGATGGTCCCAGAGGGTCTGCGGGAGGGGACAGACAAGATAATCCAAGTTGTATTAGTTTTTGTATGATGATGTACACCACCTTTGGGTGATTTTGTGTCCATATGAGATATTTTGACATCATTGTATCATGACACTTCATTATTTTTTGATATATGAGATGATTCATTATTTACGGAAGCTATATGCATGTGTGATGTTCTATATGCTTTATGATGATTTTATGATGCTTATGATATGGATGCAAATATGTACATGATGAAATGCAATATATTTTTGTTCTTTTTATGGGTTTATATGCATATGCAAATACTAGCCAATGATATATGCGAGATGTGATGCGATTGTGGTATCTATATGTATGTATGAAATGATATATGATATCATTTTATGATGCAGGTGGAAACTGCATGAAATGCAAATATTTTTGGTGTGTCATTATACTCAGTCATGTGATAGCAGGCTACATGGACTCAAGGAAGGACGTTGGAGGTCAGTCAAGAAAGGGGGATGGAAAGTAGAAGATATGGAAGTGAAAGAGATTCTTGTGCTTTATCATCATTGAGCTTTATTATGGCTAATAGGTTATGACAATCAAGGTATAGGTTCAGCCCATAAAGTCATGGTACCCGTTTGCATGGAGATCAGACAGTCGCAAACAAGGAATGTCCTAGTTCACACTAGACTCGCAGTGTCCTCATTCCTTGGACAAGTCATAGCATTACTAAGAGACAATCCATAGACAACAAAATAACAGGTGCACATATCTCATCTTTGCCTTTCTAGTCAAAGACATCCTGGAGATAGAATCTCTAGTTAGAGACATCCCGAAAAAGCTAAAAGACAAGTCACCAAAAGATAAAATCAAAAGAAAACCAATACTCGACACCAACATCCACTATAGTCCTCAAGCTATTTGTGTTTCTTGCCACTTGTATAAGTCTATTTGATTGTGGTCACAATGTTTACTTTCAGAAAAAGGATAGATAGCACTAAACCATAATGTTGTCTAAGTCTGTTGAAAGAGTTCATTTGTTGAAGCCCATTGTTGTTGTCTACATCTCATTTGAAACTGACTAAATCTAGGAAACAGATACCTTATTGTGGAGAAGACAAAACTGTATTGTGGATCTGTGATGTAAGTGTTTCTTTTATTGTGGACTGTGTGCGAAAAGAAGGAGGAATGAAAAGATGATGCTCCTCAAAACATGCGATGCTTAGGGTACCACTTCCATCACTAGATTTAGAGTTTTGCCCCAGTTACAGATTGGACCTGATTTATTATGGATGGAAAGGGTGAAAAGAGAGGTTTATTATGAATGGCTAACCAATCTTAGGTAGATCAATAACAAGCCATGATGGGATTGGGTAAGTTTATTATGGATGGATAGGTTGTGAGTGTGTGCAAGGTGAAAGGATGAGATTGAATCCTGAAGGAGGGAGGAGCAATGTCTCTACACATGGTGCCAGTAACCTGGTTTTCACCATGGTACTTGCCCATGGTGCCACCGAAATGGTTTTCACCATTGGACAAATTTAATTCTCTTTACTTTTTTTCGATTTTTTATTTTTTTTGTGTCACAAGGTGCCTGTTTTCCAAGTTTTCACCAAGTAACGATTTTTTTTATTTATGATTTTTTTGTATTTTTGATATTTTTTATAATGGGATATTCTAAAAAGCTATGTGTAAAACCTGCGAAGGTGCATGTTGTTGATAGGATTTTCCAAAGGTTCTCCATCTGGTGTTGAGAGCTGATATGCACCTAACCCATAGTCTGTTGTGATGACGTAAGGACCAAGCTAATTTGGTTCGAACTTACCCTTCTTCTCTCTATCTTGTTGATTTCTAGGATTCTCCTTGAGAACTAAGTCACCCACCTCAAATGTACTAGGCCTTACCTTATGATTGTAACTGCATCGTTCCTTGATTGAATGATGTGTAGCTCGAGTGACTATCTTCCTTGATGAAGGAACTGAGATAGAATTACTAGCGTGTGGACTACACAGGCCTGTATGTGTGTCACCTAAAGAAGTTTGGGCATCCCTAATAACAAAGTCCCCCGAGGAAGCTCCATTAAAGTTCCATGATGTATCGCCAAAAGGGAAAGGATGTGCAGAACAAGTGGATAAGTTATGAAGGCTTATGATTGTGAAAATAAGTGAAAGTATCATGACATGATGGAGACTTAGGATCAACAATTATTCATTTTGACTTAAAATTGTAGAACTTTTGCCCCCAGTTATTTTGATATTAGGGGAGATCATCTCTTGTTCTTTTTCTTCATAGAATTTTTATCCTTGAATTTGATTTTTGCAGAGTCCAATAGCTTTTGATTTTAATTTGGACTAAAGGACTTTTCTTTATTTTTGACTTTTAGATTTTTCTTTTCCAAGCTTGATTTTTGATCCCCAATAAGTAAGGGCTTTTGTAATTCTTGTTGATCCAAGTCTGGGAGAGGAGTGGAAAAGGAATGAATGGATGAAATGGTAAAGCTACATGAGTTCTCAAGAGGGCTGGCGATACGCTCAATAGATTCTTTACTAGAACCACTCTTAGGATTATTGATATCAAGAGTTGCTTGCACCACTACAGGAGATTTGCATTCAGACTTAGTAGCCACAACACTAGGTGGTTCAAACCCAATTCCTTGGCAATGCAAATTGTTTTTAGGTTGTTCCTGTCAACTAAATGTCTTAGGAGATAGTGAGAGTTGACCAACATGAAATATATACTCACCACATCCCATGTCTTTAACCTTTAATTTTTCTTTGAGCTTTGCTTGTTTTGATGTAGAAGGTTTCAATGATTTAGGATCCACATGTGTTGATGATAGAGTAGCCTCTTGATTGACTGGGATTGTTATTTCTGATCTTCGTCATAGGTTATCGCAATATATGAATAGATTCTGATCATTATTAATGGTTAATTCAACTCCATTGTGTGTGAACTTGACACATTCATGATATGTAGAAGGAACAACTCTCATTTCATGAATCCATGGGCGTCCCAAGAGTATATTGTATGTGAGATCTAGATCACGGACTTGACAAACCACATCCTTTGTAACTGGCCCAACTCTAAGAGGTAAGGTGACTGTGCCCTTGGATGAGCGCTCTTCATCGTCATATGCTTTTATGGTGACTGCATGTGTAGACTTCACAGTCTTTTCATAATATCCTAATTGCTTAAGAGTATTCAATGTACAAATGTTCAGACCAGCTCCTCCATCTATTAGGACTCGTTTTATTCAATTTTTATATATAAAGGATTCAATATGTAGAGGTGCATTATGCAGTTAGCTTACGGAGGCATCGTCAGCTTTGGTGAATGTAAGGGAATGTGGTACGGAAAGGTATCCCACCATGGCTTGAAACTGGTCCACATTCAGATCAATGGGTACAAAGGTTTCTCTTAGGACTTTATCGAGTATGACTTTATGTGAAGGAGAGATACGTAATAGTTCTAGGATTGAGATAAGCGCGGGTGTTTTCCCTAATTGTTCTACTAGGTCATACTTAGGTTTGGCTGATGAGGAAATGGTGGTTTTAATTGGAGCGCCTTGCAAGGTGACTTTACCTCGATGACTTGTGACATTACATTCAAAGGTTTCATTTTTAGAAGATGAGGAAGATGGTCCAATGCCTTTTAAAACAACTTTACTCCTTTGGGTAGGAATTTCAGAAGTTTTATCCTTGATGATGATGGTTGAAACACGGTTGTCCATTGAAATGTGATTAATAGTGAAATCATAGTCATAGGGCATCTTCGTATAATTAGCTTGATTATCAGTTTTGGCTTTTCCCTTGTCATGTTTAGGAAATGACTCCTTGGACATAGCATGCTCTTCATTGGAGGTATGACTATCCACCTCTATGTCACCTCTGTCAATGAGATCTTGAATGATATTCTTCAATTTGTGAAAATTGCTAGTTAGATGTCCTTTGCTCTTATGATATTCGCAATATTCATCATCATTCCACCAATTTAGTTTCACTTTTGGCTCATATAGTGGTAGTGTTGTGAGCTTGTTTGCCACTAACTTCTTGAATGTTGTTTCAATTGGTTCTCCCAACGGGGTGTATTTTCTTCGAGGTTTTGATGGCCTTTGATTGTTCACTTGATTGTCCGTATTGGAAGAACTTGCACCGGGGAAGGTTATTTTTGGTTTCACGACATTTGCATCTACTAACCCATCATTGATTGTTTTCTTATTCTTTTTCGAAAAGCGTGGTTTGTCTTTCCCATTTGATTCCTCTTTATTCTTTTTGAATATCTTGATGATACCTTGTTCAATAAGGACTTTTTCTATCACCATTCTTTTCTCAATGACCTCTTTGAAGGTAGACAAACATGCTTTTCTTAGCTCATATCCGATATCCTTGTTGACATTTTGAGTGAACATTTCTACCATTTGTTTTTGTGGTATATCACAAGAGCATAGACTAGCAACACCTCTCCATCGTTGTAAAAATGAAGAAAAATATTCCCCATGTTTCTGCTTAGTATTGCATAAGGTGGCTACTGACACATCTGTTTCAATGTTGTATGAAAAAAGTTGTATGAAAGCCTCTGCTAGATCACCCCATGACTTAATTCCAGGTGGAAGTTGGGAGAACCATTCCATAGCTTGTTCGCCTAAGCTTTGTGGAAACTATCTCACCAAGTATGTTTCTTCTGTTGCTACCTCAATGCAATCTTTGAAAATTTGTCTTATGTGTGCCTTAGGATCCCCCTTGCCTTTGTATTTATCAAACTTTAGTGTTACAAAATGTGGAGGGAATGGAGGCATTGGAATGCTTCTATCAAACGGGTAAGGACATATATCTCTCATTGTGTATTGTTTCTTTGGTGTATTCATGTCCGCCATTTGCCTTTGTAAGTCCTTTATCTGTTGTTGCAAGTCATTCTTGGGTGGTGTCTTTTCTCTTTGAGCTAGTCCCATGCCTGAGCCACTGGGCAGAGGAGGAGGGATATAATGCATATATGGATGAATTGATCATAGATGTGTTCATATGGAGGAGGGACATAGTTATAGCTTGGATATGGACCACTTGGTATGGTATTATAGTGAGGAGCACTAGGTCTAGGTCGATACATGTCATGACCATGGGGATAGGAGATTTCATAAGAATGATCTTGGATATTGCTCCCAAATCTGACACGGGGTCTCCTTGTGTCATGATTTTGAATGTTCAATTGAGTGTAATTGTACGCATTGGTATTATCTTGGGTATCATCATGAGCATGTGTGGTGGTAGTTCTTCTCCATGAGAAAGGACGATTGTGGGGTTGTTCATGAGAGGTTCTATCATAACTTGCATGAGAATGAGTGTATGTGTTTGGAATCTCAGGTTTTTGTAATAGGGCTGAAGGTGACTCAAGCACGAGACACTCTTTCTTATCACCACTATTGGGCCTCCTTTGTCTTGCATTAACTTGATTTATTTGATTTGGATCATCCTCCAAAATTTGTGACATATCAAATCCATGAGGTATTCTTGTCCCACTTTGTGCCATGACTTGTAGGAAATATTGTCTATCCCTTTTCATGATTTCTTGAACCAATCTATTAAAATGGGGATCCATGATAGTTTCCTCAACTTCTGCAGAATCTACAAATGCATTGTAATTGTCATTATCATTTCCATTGTTATTGTCATTGTTATCATTGCCTGGTATGTTATTGTGGTGTTCAAATGGATTGTAGAATTCATCTCCATCAAACTCATAGGTACTCATGTTTAAAGACCTTAAAGCTTCTTCAGCTTCACTTCTAGACCTTTGTGAATGAGTTTCAACCATGGACTAAAGTCTTGACCAAAATGAAAGGTAGTATGAAAATGCAAAGACTATGGAAGACCAAGAGGTGTATGAAGTGTAGATGAATCTAGGGTAAACTTGCAATGTCCAAGAGTGTAAGACCAAAGTAGGAGTGTAAGTTGTGGCTTCCAAAGAGATGATGGATCTCTTTATGAGGTAAGTTGACCTTGACTCAAGAAGACCAAATGAGACCATAAGATGATGGATCTTGATGCGGGACTGACCCAGTGTTGTGTTATAGTATGTTTGCAAAGTTTGATGAGGTCAAGCAAAGTAACCTTTTAACTCAAATTTGGAAGATATGTATGAGGGAAATGCGAGTGAAGGAAAATGATTGACTATGTGTGGCCAAGATAGGTTGACTGAAGAATGAAGCCCTATAGGAAGCATCCTTAGAAGCTCTTTAGATATGAAAACTTAAGTCCTTATTGTTCTCAAGAGTTTTTGTAATCTCTCAACTATGAATGCAGATGCAGTTTTAATAAACTCAGACGTGATTCTGAAAATGTTTTGCAATTATATCCAATTGTAAAGTTGTTGAATGTGACCAAATCTCAATGTTTTGACTTTTTAGTGGCAAGAAGACACAATAACAATGAAGACTCAATGTTTGAAGGTGTTTTGTCTTAAGGATCCAAAATGTTTCCAAATGTGAAGTATAATGTAAAATATTTTTACATACACTTGAAAACATGGTAGACACAATGTTTCTTTGTGTTGTTTGAAAATGTTTGAGTGTTTTGATCATACAAGCATAAATCCTAGGGCTGGTCGAGACAATAGTTGTTGAATCTCACTTGGGGGGTTACCCCGAGCTACGCAATTCAAAGCGGATACTTAGGTGCTTGACCCCATTGGCTCCACCCTTGGCACTCACTTCTCTGGGGCAGCCAAGCACTAGTCCCCACAAAAACTCCATGTGGCGAACTTTGTATCTCTACTAAGAATTGTAAGAATGTGAGCCGCTTCAAAGGTCCGACCTCCTGCGCCAACAACTAGAAGGTTTTTGGTCTTTCTAAAACAAAAAGGTGCTAGTAAGGGTTTCCATTAGGAGACTATCCTTTGAAGTCACACAAACATGATTGAGGCCTATAGCCCAACAAAGTACCAAACACTTTAATAGTCACGCAAGCATGATTTATACATCAAGGGCCCTACAAAGTGCTTGATATGAGATAAACCTCAAATAGCTCTAACATCCAAAATTTTCATCCCAAGAGGCCTATTTATTATAGTGAGTTGGAATGACTGGGTTTTAGCCATACTCACTTGGGTCATTCCCTCCTCACTAGTAATCCTAGTGACCACACGAGGAGGCAGGCCCTTTAAAGATAAACACAAAAGAACCTAATGCTCAAAACACAAAAGACATGTTCAATTTTAGTGCACCAATTGAAGTGTTTCCTAGACTAAGAAAACAAAGAAAACAATTTTAAAATCAAATCTTTGCCAAAGTTCCTGCACCAAGATTATTAGTAGTTTTTAAATAATACCCCTCCTGCAAGCACACAAGTTAGGTAAATTTTTGATCCAAAACACTTTGTGAAATAGGGGCCTTCGACAAGACGTTTTTTTGATAGATTCAAAGATCTGATTTTCCACAAGTTATTTTGCATCATAAAAAACAGGCCGCCTGTAAAATTTCAAGACATTTCCAAAAATGTAAGAAAATCCAAAAAAAAATCTAATTTGCTCCAAACATTGAATTTTTTTTTTAAATCATAAAAAAATCATAGAAAATGCAAAATTAATCCAAAAAATCTGAATGTTTTACTGGAAACTCTTGATAGCCTTCCCAACCTGCATAAAAAAATGCCTACAAAAATTTTAAGTAGTTTGTTAGATATGATCAAAATAATGAAAAACCCTAATTTTTAAAGAACCATTTTTTTTATGAAATATTTTGCATCAAAATTAAAATCACAAAGAACAGATCCTGTGTATAATTTTGAGAAATTTCCAAAACTGTAAAAAAATCCAAAAAATTCGCTCATTTTCTCTCAAAATTATTTTTTTATGAAAATGCATAAAAAATTCATAGAAAATTCAAATCTACCTCAAAAAATCTGATTTTTTTACTGAGCACTTATGCTACTGTTTTTGACATGTTAAAAAACATTTATGCAAAAAAACTAAGTCGTTTGTGAGAAATGATCAAAATAATGAAAACCCCTAATTTTTAATGATCCAATTTTTCATGAAATATTGTGCACCCAAATTTAAATCACAAAAATAGAACCCCTAGAGAATTCTGAAAAAATTCCAAAAATGTAATAAAATCCAAAAAATTAGCTCATTTGCTCTCAAAATTATTTTTTTATAAAAAATCATAAAAAATTCATAATAAATTCAAATATGCTCCAAAAATTTTGAATTTTTTACTAAACACTTTTGATACTTTCCAAAACCTGCAAAATAGATTTACTATAAAATTTCCAAGTTGTTTGTGAGATCGGATCAAATCTCTCCAAGATCTTAATCTTGTGTCCAAAACCCTAGCTGCACAAGGTTATTCTCCAAATTGTTTTACAAAACAACAATATAAGGTTAGAAAAACCTACAAAAAACATAGATCTAACAAAAATCCATGTCCCACCGGGCATGCCAAAATGTGTATGGTGAAAAGTGGATAATGGAAACAACAATATTGAAAGACTAAATGAATTCAACCACAAAACCCTAGCCTAACAACAACAAAGATCCACCATAACATATGAATATTACCTAAGACAATGCAAATCAATAAAATCACAAAGATTATACCATCACATGTCTACTAGGGTTTGAATCTTCAGTCTTCTTATCTCCATTGATCTTGCTTCATATATTTGCTCTCAGATTTTATGTGTGCACAAGAGCTCAACAAAGAACGGAAATGTGGTTGATAGCTTGATCACAAAAAGGTTTGATTGAATAAGATTGATTAAACAATTAGAATGCTTAGGATGCTTAGGGTTGATAATGAAGAAAGCATCCTCTTATATAGAGAACACTTTAGGAAATGGAGGGATAAGATTAAGAGGTGTATAGATAGATGGTCGGCTAGGATTAGAGGGTAGGTAGAGGAAACAAGAAAATAATGAGAGGGTAGGTAGTGTAGGAATTAAGATATGAATGACATGTGTCATGTGTAGAAAAGACTAATGAAATAATTAAATAAATACAGATTTATTTAATTAATAGAAGAAGTGAGATCAATTAAATAAATAAAAGAATTTATTTAATTTGGGAAAAGGACAATTTAAATAAATAAATGTATTTATTTAAATGAGGAAAGACTTAGAAGAGGATTAATGAATTAATTAAATAAACAAAGATTTATTTAATTAATAAAAGAATTAAGATTAAATAATTAAATAAATAAAAAATATTTATTTAATTAGATAGGACAATTTTACGTGTCTACAACCACAACCAAAAATACTTCACCAAAATCAGGATTTGTACCATGATCTCATGCTCTACCAGTTACTGTGTTCTACCTTCAAGACTTATGCCTTATGAACAGAATGACTTTCGGTAAATCAATTCTATGGATACCAGATAGGATTACTAGGTTGATTTGCCATCAATGACAACCCTTAAGTAATCTTCATGCATCTAAAATCACCAGAACAGTGTCTCTTACCAACATATTCTCAAGTCTTTCAAGTCACGTGTGTTCATGGATAGTCATGAGAAAGGATCCAACAAGAAACAAAAGCAATCAAATCATAAGCCATACGAGGATAGAGCACAATCTTCTTCAACTCAACAAGGAGATTCTACATTCTCTCCTAAAGAGGAATCATCTAAGAAGGACAAGCCTACTTGTGCATATTGCAAGAAGTTAGGACATGAACAACACTCATGTTATAAGAAGGATATTGATGAATTGTACTATCTTATTGAGAAGAATAGAATTATTTTGCATTCAAGAATGTCTACTTCAACTTATTCTTCCAAACAAATAGAATTTAAAAAAGAAAAGATTCGTACTTTTGGAATGAGTCAAAACAAAGGACAAGCTCTTTGTTCTACTATCGATCATGATTTAGTGAAATGACTTCTATATTCAAGAGCTTCTCATCATATGGCATCTTCCCAATATATGTTTTCTCCATTTGAGCCTTGCAACATGCCACACTTTTTGATGGGAAATTGTACATATATGAATGTGGTTACGAAGTGATCTATTGATATTGCAGATGGCACCTTCAATGATGTGTTGTGTGTACCTCACTTGACAAATAATCTCCTTTCCATCAATCAAATTACATAGGGTTCAACAAGGAAGACTACAGAGTTCACTCTTGATTCAATTATCATTAGAGACTTTGAGAGTAAAGCTATCATTTATGCTAGGGTGGTCAATCATGCATTTTAATTGTACTCCTTTTCAAACTATTCCAATTGATGATTTTTATTCTTCAAATAATGATCACATTTCTAGTGTGGATTTCAATATTGAGGAGAAATTTGGCTACCTGAAGTTGGGTATTTTGACTTGTGATCCAATTCTTGAGCCTTGCATTCCATATCCTCTATTAATATCACATCTCCTATTTCTCTTGATGATTTTCATCTTGCTACTATTTTGGCTTCTTGTGATGTAGTGTAGCAGATATACATTATTTTCTAGATACAATTCCTTGGGATGACTACATGATAGATATTGTAGGTTTTGTGGAGTCCAATCTTAAAAATTTGAGAGACACCATTGATGATATACATATTTTCTTTGATGGAGATTATTCTTCTTCAGTTGTTGTGAGGGAACACTCTAGCCCTCTTACTCGTTCTCTACATGATCATTCATTCGAGTTTGATGTGATTGTAGATACTTATGTACAACATTTGGAGATCCTTGAGCCTTTGGATCTTGTTCTACTTTCATCTTTCTTGGATTGTCTTTTTCAATAACACCTAATTTGGAGGGGGCAACATTCATCATCAACATGGGGAAATTTGAGTAGCTTTCAATGTCTCCATAAATTTTGAATTTTTTTTCCTACATATTCCTTTCAGGATTGGGGAGACTCCATACATTCACCTTTAGTTTTGTTTATTCCTAGGGGTTGGAATATTTTTTAGTGATCATGGAGCATCTTCTACATCCAATTTTGAGCATCTACCTTTGGTAGGCATTCTACATTAGGGATCTACTTGGTCTCTCTTCTTCTCTCTTATGGGGGGACATTTTCCTCACATGGGGTTTTGCATTTCTAATTCTTCTTTGAGACCATTTTATATTTCATCTTCCTTTTGGGGAGGAGTGATGGGGAGATTCTCACAAAGAGAGTTACACCTAGCTCAATAGGTCGGTAAAGGATGTTTTAGTGGGCTTCCAACACTCTTCACTTGTCCATCTAACAAGTAAAACAATCAAACTCCCTTGGAGTGCTCCCTATCAATTTGTTTTCTGCAGTTGCTCTCAAGCATGGCTAGGATTCACTAGAGTAAATCCAACCATTAAATCATCCAACCTCCAAAATATACTTCCAGGGGTCTCAGTGGGTGTTTTGTAGGTGTTTCAACTCCGTTCAAGTGATTCTTCAATTGGTTTCTCACCATTTTCCCATCGCTCCCTCTTCTTCCTATTTTCTAGGCTTAGTAGCCCTAGAGCCCCAATTAGCCCTACCTTGCTGGTTTTTGGGAAATTACTCAGAAAAAACTCAAAGAGCCCCCCAACACCTTTGGTGATCCGAGTACCCTTTTGGACAAAATTTTGGATCCACTAGGGTAGGTTGTCTGGTCTGTCCGTACTAGTACAGATCCCAAAAATGACACTTTTGAGGGTCTAGGAGTTAGCAGTCTTCTCCAATGGGGTTTGTTGCTCTCTCCACCCTGTCACACCTCCACCTCTTCATTGAGACTTTCTATGCATCACACTTCCATTCCAAACACTTGGTACATTCACAACTGCTCATCCCTGCAAACAAAGACAAAATTGACAGTCATATTCCTAGTCGAGCTATGGCAGAGCTCGCCTAGCAAATGATAGCAAGTTACTTCCCAACAATTTCCAAGCCATTCCAAAAATTATATACACTGTACAAGGGTTCCTTGACTTTAATCCGAAGGGTCATTGAGAAAACTCAAGGGATTTCAAGTTGGAACCATGACTGGGCTTATTGAACCCTTGCTTAGACCGAGAATGTAATCCACTAAACCTTCATGAAATAACAGTAAAAAGTTCAATCCATTTGGTACAGACTGCTGCTACAAAAAAAAATGACAAAATATAAGGCAAAATCTGGAAATTGTCTTCAAATTTGATTACTCTTGCTCTTGGATTTTCCAACCCGTGTACAATCATTCAAAGAGAATTTTATATTCCATATTGGTCATAACCAACTCCTCATCGGTTACCTAACCACCAATTTTCTCAAAAATACAAAGTTGCTCAAAAAATTGCAAAAAGTTGTCAAGCAACAATGACAACTTTTGCTCAATTTTGCATTTTTGCCTTTTGTGCATTTTTATTCTTACTAAACCTCCTCGGATGATTCCCTAACATCAAAATGACATGAATAAATGCCTAATGAGGCTTTAAAAGATGTTTTACATCATAATGCAAAATAATGCCATTTTAGGCTTACAAGGGCTCACTGGCCAAATCTGAGAAAACCAACAAACCTTGGTGACAATCACCCTTGAAATGACTACCAAACACACATGTGGACCTCTAAATAGTCCATTATTCAAAAATTGATCCAAAATAAGGATAATCACTCCAAAATTTGAAAATGCATCAACAAACTGGTTAAAAGCTAGGTGCTCCTGCACCAAGGAGTTTTTTCTCACTATGTTTTCTTCTTTTCTTAATTTGTGAGAGATTAATTTACATTTGTACATGGATACCTAACATGGCCTAGTTCTCGGGACCCATCTTGCATTGTTTTCTTTTGTTTACATTCTCCCTAAGTTGCACTTAAGGTGAGGGGTTGGTGTAATTAAGGTGGTGTACCTTGTTATCTCTTCACCTAGGTTCTAATAATAGCTTTCATTAAGCTTACAATGGGACCACATAGTAAATTTCTACCTTTATAAGAGTTATCACATTATCATTTTCCACCTCATATGGAACTTTCACCTTTGGTGGTTTTATCATGTTATTGCTTTTTCACCTTAGGTAGGTGATCCACCTTTAGTGGACATATCAAACTATCACTTTTCCACCTTAAGTGGTGATAAGTTATCACTTTATGTGTCTCTTATGCCTTCCTATGCTTCACCTTGGCCTATATAACCAAGGGATCGCCACGGTTAAGCTTTATATCAAGGAACCAAAGTTGTGATACCAATTGTTGAATATCCGAGCAACTGAGAGGGAGGGCGAATCAATTGACAATATAAAACTTCTTTAAACTTAATTCACATATCCGGAACAACTAGCACATAACAGATCAGACACATAGAACACCAAAATTTACTTGGAAAACCCAAGAAGGGAAAAAACCATGGAGAATGCTAATTCTCAATATAGAAACACCGGTTAAGGTGATTTTTACAAAGGATGGCTCACTACCAATATGCTCACTACATGAGGGATCACTTCCCAAAAAGTCTCATTGTCGAAGAGAGAAAGATAAAAAGAAAAATCCACCACTAAAACACAGTTTGCACTATTCGAACTAGTTTGTACTGTCGAAACTACTTCCAATAAATATTCGCAACATAACTTCACACATCAATTAGATTCTTTTAATATCGCATGTCTTCAACATAAAAAGCCACACCAACTCATCCAGATCATACTCCTACATATATTGTCTCTAAAAAAACATAATCCTCTAAGTCAGCCAAGACATAAATCTAAAAAAGGTCACCACTAGTCATTCTAGTGGTGGGAAGGAATGAGAAGTAGACCACATCACAATGTTCCTCATCAAACATATCAACACGTTACATACATCACCAAAGCTAGACCTAAAACATTATCCACCTGCTATAGAATTGCCATTACACAACCTCGACTTCCGAACTAAGAACCTTGACTTATGGATCAATCTGGACCCAAAATAGCACTAAGTAACATCTGCAACACATCTCCCAAAAAGCCAAGACAGTTAGGAAATCTCCAAACCTCCAACAACATCACATACATACCTATCTTCCAAAGTTGCTCAGTATACCACATCTGGATCTAATCTGGACCACAAGATTTGACATCAATGATAACATATAACATAATGATAACAGTTTGGACTTTAGGTTTTAACCTTGTTCATTGGTCACTGGCCTAGATGTCCTTGATTATAAGTGTGGGCTAGTCTTTCAAGTCTTTAAGGTAATTCAACTGGAAAACACCAACATTTTTTTCAATTGATATTTATTGGATATGAAATGATGAAATAAATACATGAAATGCTAGAAAATTGACAAGAATCAACATAAATAAAAAGATACCTAATAGAAAGTTAACTTAGAAGCACATATCTAGAAATGGGATATAGAGAGGAACCTATCACTAAAATTTGGAGCTAAAAATACTTGTCGAGTGTGATAGGCACCCTAGACCTGAAGGTGTCTCCATCAATTAAAACTTTGGATTTCAGATTAGGATTCCCTACAAATAACTCCCTCCAAAAACTAGCCAAAAAGTGTCGATCACATGTTCAAATCAGCATAGACTAGGGTTTTTTGCCTATTGAATATTTGAAATAGTATGCCTTGTTCTTCTCTTTGTAACTTTGTAACGTTGAACAGTCAAATATGTAACATGCACACAAAAAAGGGCTTGCCTATGGGAAACCCTGGGTAGGAATTGACCTCTACTACAACAATGATTGATTAGAAAGAGAGCTTGCCCCTGCTAGGGTAGAGGATAGATACCTTAAGGAAATGTTAAATTGAAATTATATTACCTCAAGATTGATAATGGTAATGATGCAATTCTCTTTAGACAAGACCTTCAAGAATTGATGCAATAATCATGACATGACAAGACAAGATTGATTATGAAAGCACACTTGCATGTTGGTTGTTGTAGCTTGTTGCTCCATAACACTTATATTTGAAGACACTTTCTCAATGATGTGCTTATAATATGCTTATGTGTGAAAATAAATTAGAGAGGATTCCTTTATATAGGTATCACAAGGTATTTCCTATTTTAAGTTGACTTCTAATAGTCATGTTGAAATATTGGGATCAAATAACAAGTGGTGGGAACCAACATTCTAACACATTTGATTTTAGACCCTTTTTTGGAGGGACTATCCACCCATAAAAAGGAAAACTAAGGGTAGATGTAGAGTGCACAAGTCCACGACATAGGATCTAGTCACCAAATAAGCATATGATGACATTTTGGTTCTAACAAAGCTAGAAATTGGTGCAGGGCACCTATCACTCCATACAAATTTTGGTTTGTTCTTAAGTCTTTTATGTTGTCTTTCATGTTGTAATAAGTGGACCAACCATTTGGGACTTAATGAAGTCATGGTTGAGTTGTCCAAGCTTTTGTTGTGTTCCAGATGTTGATATCCTAGAAAGATGTAATGTTGATGTTGTTCACAGGTGCACTACTCTAAAAATAGAGTCATCATTTAATAAGGGCTTAATGCATTGTTTTAGGTCTCCTAGAATGCATAGAGGTCCTTTGGAACCTTGGAGTACACTTGAGTGCAAGGTTGCCTCCTAAGGATCAAAAAGGTGTAAAAATGCTAAGCAACATTTGCAACATTGCAAAAAGTTGCACTTTATGTTGTTGGCAGTGAAGAAGTTGGTTCTAACCAACTGAATCATGATGATAAAATCCAAAGACAACATCATTGTACAAGTTGGAAGTGTTGGAATGTAGAGCAAGTTTTGTTTGTAAGCAAAAAAAAACCTTGTTTTTACACCGTTTTCACTATTTTTCCTTGTTTTTGTTGTGTTGTACGGTCCAGTATGGACTTTTCAGAGGAACCTACCTGCAAGGCATGAAGGACTGGTGAATCTACTTTTCATCAAGGTAGATTGCAAGGTTTGATTGTGTCTGGTTGTAGAGATTCAAACCATTCTCTGTGAACTAGGTACAAAACCCTTGTAGGCTAGGGTTTAAGCAATAAATGGCTCTAACCTGAGCACCCACCGATGGCACCTATTGAAATCTAGTGGAATGCTAGGTTAGGGTTTGTAAATATTTTTAGTGTAGGTTTTTTGGATTTGCAGACCTTTTTGGTGGTTTTACAATGATACCCTAGGCTCACAACTAGGAGTTGGTGAGACTAGGACAGCAGAAGATGTGCGTTTTGAGAACACACATGGATTGGTAGAACCAAAGTTGATATATGTTTGGAGATCCCAGTGAATGCCCTTAAATAATCCATGATTATTTTGTGCAGAGGTTTTGACTAGTGAAGCTTTCTAAGGCCAAGTTTGCAAGTCACCTGGGTAGCCCTAAAACCCTTACAAATAGGAAAGTTCTAGAAACCCCATGTGTACAAAGAACCCAGATGCCATTTTGCAATATTGTATGTAACTAGGAAAAGGGTACTCATAAATATAATTTTTTTGGGGCCTTGTGTGAGCAGATGTGAACTTAAGCCCTGAAAACCGTAAAAGGAGGCCTAATTGAATTAGGTATATTTGGAGCCCAGTATAGACAAAGTGAGCTTGAGAAGGATTGTTGATGGGTCTAAAGGTGGTCAAACCCTTAGAAGACACAAAAGACACTGTGTAACTTCATTTTACACTCATGGAACAAGTTTGTGATTAAAGATCTTTTGCAGAGGTTGTTGGAGCATTGGGAAGGTGTGATAGGGATTGAGGTGGAATCCTCAATAGGAAGTGTTATAGTAAAACATTTGTGGATATACCTTGGAGGCAAGCCAAAGTGGATTAGGCCTTGGAGGTATAACTAGCATAACCCTTACCAAGTACCATTGGATGGGATTGAGGAGTTAGAAGGTTGGAGAGAACAAGAAAGACAACTAGGTGACTGAGAGCAACTCCAAGAATCTATCATCAGAAATAGGCTAAAAATGGGCTATGAGAGGGCACATTAATGTAAGAACCCAATAAGGAGTGTGAATATGTAAAGGGGTTACAATTTATGACACTACAACTTCAACATGAAGATTCAAACTGGTAAGCATAATGGATCACCAAAGGCATAATTCTTACAATGAACACTATGCTATAAATGACAATTATGCAATTCAATATTGATTTATATTCAAACCAATCAATACTAAACCAATTTTTTAGATTTTGATTATGATATTTTTAAAGAAGATGAAACTAATTTGTTTCTATCATCAAGAAGAACTTTAAGAATATTATTTTAGAGAATCTTTTCAAAAATAATACTATTGATAATAGTACCATAAAAAAATTACGTAATTTTTCTACTTTGATTATTTTTGAAAAGATTCTTTAATATACATAAAAATAAAAAAGAAGAAGATAGTGAACCTTGTTGACATGGAACTTATGCCTCATTAGTACTTCTATCCCAAATAGAGAAAGAAATGCACCTATAATAAGAAATTTTAAGAATTAAAAAGAATTAAAGAACAAAAATAGCTTATCACAATCAAAATTTTCAGCAATAGAATAGCCGAAGTCAAGAAAATGATAAAAGATGCCCCTAATGATATGTTATCTATTTATATATTAGTCTCCAAGTGACCTTATAAGTTACTTTGTAACAAGTTAAAAGAAACCTTTATTCTTAGAATGATAAGTAAAGAATAAGAATAGAATTTTTTTTTATAAGAATATAATTAAGAATAAATTTAATTTTTAATTTTGTTTTGAGCTGGAAAAAAAAATATTATGTATAAGAGATCATGTTATAAAGTAAGGGATATTTTTCTTCTACTTCTCATTTAGGGTTATAATGTATAGGAATGTTTTAATAGATATTTTGATATTTCAAATTTTAAATATAAAGAATAAAATTAAAATTTATGTCATTAAATCTAAGTTGCTATTTTTTTAATGTTAAATTATAATTGTCTTTCAAAGATTTCTTTTTTAATTATGTGAATATTATTTTTATTTATGTTGGAAGTTGAATACATAAAGATCTCGAGGCTAAAACTTTGCATAAATATTACTTTTCTTATGTTAAATTAATATATTATTGTTATCTTTTAGATATATCTATTTTGAAAATTTTATTATGCTAACTATATTGAGTATAAGACTTTGCATTCATACCCTTTAATTCTCCTTCTTAAAAAGCTATATTTTTTGCTTCATTTCAACCATATCTAGAGTTTCCCTCCCTTCCTTTACTTTTATTTTGTGTTTCTTTCTTTAAAACCTCTCATATGATAGATATACCCCTCTCAAATGCAAAGGAAGATCGTTATTATAATAGCAATCTGTAAAACTATTATAAACTTTGTTGTTGCCTATTCGGTGTTTTATTTCTTGTCTTTCTTTCTTTCTCTTCCTATATTCAATGAATAAATAGGGACCTTTTAGAAAATTCAAGTTTATTTCTTCACATCTATTTAGAAACTAGCAATGCCACAAACTCATTTATTTTCAATTTGGTGGTAGTTCTCCCAATAATTATAACAAGGTGGTCCCATGAATTTAATTAAAAATATCACAAATTCATATAGTAATCCTCTTCTATTTTCACTCCAACTAAGTGCAATTTGGTCATGATCATATTAAAAGCATATAAATATTCACCATAGAACCACCATCCTCTATCCTAAGGGTATGTATCTTCTTTATAGAGAAAAACTATTCACTAGGTATTTAGCTAGTGATAAATATCACCAACTTATTCCAAAGGTTTGTTGCAGTAGTCTCTTCATGTATATTCGACAATACTAAATTGACCAAACAATCTAATGAGACCCTCAAATTTTTTAGTCCAAAATACTATTGTATAAAATTTTGAATCCAACTGCTATAATTATTGATCTCTCTCTATGTGCATGTTCTCCATCTTGATCTTCCAAAGCTCAAAGTTTGTTCCTAAGAATTTCTCCATCTCTATCCTTGATATGCTTGCCATTTTTTTGCAACAAGATCTTTTTTCTATGCAGTTTACCAATTTAATATTAAAACCAAAAATTCTTGTTGCTAAAAAATAGAATGTAATGTGATTAGACTCTAATACCAAATGAAAAGAAGTAGAGGTAAAATATACACTTTCAACACTAAAGTATAGAAGGAGATATTAATAAAAAATAAACAAATCATATAGGTACAAGGAAATAAGCACAAAAGTTTTTTACCATAACACTTACTTATGTGGAGAAAACCTTTTTAAAAGAAAAACCCTACAAGTTCCAAAATAACTCAATATATTATTTAGTAATCAAAAGCTATAATACACATATAGAGTCTAAGCCTTTGTAGGAGTATTACCAACAACATATATGGAGTACTTATGATAGCATAATGATTCATGCAAAACTCACTATGTTAATACCTCCACCTCAAGAACCCAATAAATAGGAGATGCAGTATATAAAACTACCAAATGGTAATCGGGAAGTCATGAGATAAAACCACCCAAAACTATGGCACTCAAATCCCTAGTTAAACATCTAACACCTAAATCCCTAGATGAGCTTACACAATAAAAATAGTTTATACCTTCCACTTGTCATAAGCTCTCTATAATCTACTTACTAACTTGGAAATTATATTTTGCCTTCATTATTTCCATTCAAAAATGCATTATGGTGTGTCATAAGACATGTTGTAAGTTGGTCAATAAGTGTAACTTTTTTTACAACTCTTTTAAGCGTCACATATACTTTTATATTTTCAATGTGGGTGGCCCAACTTTTAGAGGCCATAACTTTTGATCCAAGAGATTGTTGGGGCTACCTTCAAAAAAAATTATAGAGATAGAAGAGATCTACACATTAGGAACCCATATAAGGGATGTTAAACAAATTTAATAACTTATTTTCATCAAAAACAAAATAAATAGCCCAAAAATTAATTGTTTTAATTTTATAGCTTGAAATTGACATTGCTTGTAAACTTAATATTAGAAGCAAGGTTGAGACACATTTTTTAACAATATCAAAAATTACAAAGTTGGTTGTAAAAGATTATTACTAGATTAAAAAGATAGATTTTGGTAAGATTTTTTCCTAATTAGTAAGAAGACGTCTATCAAGTTCTTCTTTTATATTGTAGCAATGTTTGATATGAAGACAACAACTTCATTACACAGCTAGGACATTATGTGGAGATAGTTAAAGAATCTTTGGTTTGTAGATTGAAAAAATCTTTGTATGGTGTTAAGGAATCTGTTGGTGTAAATAAATATTCATTATGGATATTATTACACTTTACTTAAGTTAACTTAGGATAATGCATCTCTTCATAGTTTGGATTTGAGACACTTAGGGAATTGTGCACCTAGGAATAGAGCTTGTAGGAGAAACTTCACCTTTTGTGGTCTTATTTTGCTGTTACACTCCACATTCGGTGGGTCATCCACCTCTTGTGGAATATTATATTATTTCTCCTACCTACCCCTAGTATTTCTCACCTACCCTTGTTTCTCATTGAGCCACATGTCATAATTGTGTGCTCATACATCCATATGGCCTTGCCTATATAAGAAGGCCTATATTCATTGTATTGAGGAATCCAGTTGATCATTTGCATATTGATGAGAATACAGTTTGTTCTTATCATTCTATTGTCTCTCTTTGTATGCTTTTCATTATGCCCTTGATCTTGGCAAAATCCAACATGGTATCAGAGCCATTGGGGCTTCATTGATTGGTTTTTGGAGACATCGTGGAAGGCTTCAATTTTTGGATCTGAGGAACTGCGCTTTTTGGAGGCATCTTGGAGCATTTTCGACCTCACCATTGCGTCCAAGAGGCCATTTCCATAAAAATCGAATATAAATTCGACCCATTTTGGCAAAAATCAATTTTTGTGTGTGGAGGAAATTTTCTGCCCAATTCGGACGGTACGGTACGGAATTTTCGGATTTTTTTCAAAAAAAAAAAAAAAATTTGAAAATTTTTTTCCAGTTTGAAAAAAAAATTTGAAAAAATAAAATAAAAATTTGAAAATTATTTTTGGGATCCGTACCTTCTGACTAGTCAGCAATGCACAGTCAGTGCCCAGTCAGCATTTTCTTTGGAAATTTTTAGACCCCTCTCCGTTGAGCAGTTTGGATTTTTGGGTCAACTTTGGAGGCCCATAACTTGCTCGATTTTGCTCCTTTTTGGGTGCAATTTTTTTTGTTTTGGGCTAATTTTTCGTGCTCTTCGTAGTGGTGTGTTTATTTTCTGATTTTGGTGCACAGGTGTTTTGGAATTTTTGGATTCTCTCAGCTGTACCTGTCTAATCCTCAATTCTGCAACTTCAAAGGCCTCGTTTGAGCTCATACGACCTCCTTTTCAGGTGTCTTTTTTTTTTAAAGTGCATGTTTTTTCATCTACTTTCATAATCTATGATCCGATTTTAGAGATTTTAAGTAGAAATTGTACTTTCAGATATTGGTCTTATTTGGCCTATTTGGTACTTGTAAATTGCTTGGATCTTAGTTTAGATCTCTTGCATTATTAGTCTAAGTCTCTTTTGGCCTTATTGAGGCAGTTGTAAAATTGAAATCAGAAGTCCACTTTGCCATTTTTTGCAAGTGGTCCATTGTACATGCACTAAGTATAAAGTGCCAAATCATCACTTTTGGGGGGGTTCTTTGATTGAGTGAATTTGGGGGGGTGTCTTGTGTGATTGTACCCCTCTTTCCTTGTGCTCTTTCATTTTTGTTGCAATGAGTCCTCATAAATTTCCACCTTTAACTCCACATAATTATGCATCATGGAAAATTAAAGTATGGAGCAAATTAATGGAAAAAGGTCTCACGCATTACATAGATGGGACAATAGCAGCACCACCTAATCCTAAGGCTGATCCTAATGCTCAATTAGAATGGCTCACTAAGAATTGCATGGCTCTTGGAACTTTGCGCAAGTATGTATCAGATGACCTCATCTTTCATATTGAAAAGTGTACTACGATCAAAGATGCTTGGGATATGTTTCAGAAATTGTATGGTCAAGTTGATGAAATCAGAGGTTATAAGATTGACAATGAGCTCACCAACTTGGATCCCAAGATTTTTGATACAATCCAAGATTATGTCACCAAAGCAAATGACCTAAGAGCAAAGCTTAAGGATTGTGGAATTGACAAAAAGGATGCTCAGTTGATATTCAACTTGTTGGACAAGCTTGCACCAGAATATGCAGCATTTGTGTCTAGCTTCCAAACTCATCGTTTGAGAGTGGGGAGTTCCTATGTTATGCCTTCATTTGATGCTTTCACAGAAATGTTGATATTGGAACAATCTAAGTTGTTGAACATGGGTCTTCTCAAGTCTTCAAAGTCCAAGGCTTTGGTGGCTAATCAAGGGAATCAAGGAAGTCAAGGCAAAGATTCCAACAAGAAGAAGAAGCAATCTAAGTCACAGCCACAGTAGGAAAAAGGACAATCATCCTCTCCATCACAAGGCGATTTTTCATCCTCTTCCAAGAAGGGGACACCACCTAAGAAGGATAAGCCAACTTGTGCATATTGCAAGAAGTATGGTCATGATGAGCATCGATGCCACACAAAACAAGTTGATGAGTTAACTAATCTTCTTAAGAAAAACATCAACAACTTACCATCCACCTACACAAAGAAGGATTCATCTCCTTCCTCTTCCTCACAGTCTAAGGGAAAAGGGCAAGCATTTGTGGCTACAACAAGTTCTTCACAATAGTGGATACTTGACTCAGGTGCCTCATATCACATGGGTTCTACAAAGGAGCATTTTTCTTCATTGGAGCCATCTAAAGTACCTCACATTTACATAGGTGATGATACACAAGTAGAGGTTGAAGGGAAAGGTTCAGTTGACATGGATGATGGAACATTTGAGAATGTTCTCTATGTTCCTAACTTGTCTACCAACCTTCTCTCTATCTACCAAATCACTCACTATGGAAATGGGAAAAAGGTTGAGTTTACACCAGATTCAGTTATGGTAAAGGAACTTGATGATGATGCCTTGGTAGCAGTGGGACAAGTCAATGACAACTCAAGGCTTTATTCATTCTCCCACTTTGTGCCAAGTTCACCTTCTAGGGCCTTGCTTACTCATTCAAATTCAGAAAGTAAGCTATGGCATGAGCGGTTTGGTCACCTCAACTACCGCTATCTTCAGCAGCTCAGCACTAAAGACATGGTCACAGGTCTACCTCGAATCAGTTTTTCAGAGGGTGTATGTTCAGGTTGTTCCATGGGCAAGCATCTCGAGGAGAAGTTTGATAAAGGGAAAGCTTGGAGAGCTTTGGAAGTTCTTCAACTTGTTCACAGCGATGTAGCAGGTCCATTTCCAGCACCTTCATTTAGCAAGGCCCACTATGTCCTCACCTTCATTGATGACTACTCTCGCTTCACTTGGGTCTACTTTCTCATTCATAAGAGTGAAGTATTTGACAGATTTTAGGACTTCAAGACTCGTGTGGAGAAGCAATCCGAGAAAGTGGTCAAGATTCTCTGTACAGATAATGGAAGGGAATATGTGAACAAGAGACTTGAGGATTTTTGTACATTTGAGGGGATTGATCTTCAGCATTTTGTCGCATACACTCCACAGCAGAACGGAGTTGCAAAACGCAAGAATAGAACTCTCAAAGAAATGGCTAGTTGTATGATTCATGCACGTTCTCTTGATCCCACCTTTTGGGCCGAGGCTATCAGTTGTGCCACACACATCTAGAATCGGGTTCCTCACAAAGCTTTGCAAGGTATTACTCCTTTTGAGGCTTGGGTTGGTAGGAAACCGATTGTGAGACATTTCAGAGTCTTTGGGTTTCCAGCATGGGCTCGCATACCTCCACAGAAACGCAAGGCATTGGAACCTCAGAGTCGGCCTTGCATATTTGTTGGATATCCTGAGGGTGTTAAGGCATATAGATTGATGGATCCTGAGACACATGAGGTGTTCATTGAGAGGAGTGTTCACTTTAAGGAAAGCTCTCCTAGCTTAGCCTCTCTACCTCCTCCACCTTCCTCCATTGTGGATAGTGATGCTAGTGATTCAGATGATGAGACTTCTTCAACTCCGACTCGCAGGGTTACACCTCCGCAGGGTCCACTTGCAGTTGAGGAGCCTCGTTTTCCACCTCCACCTAGACCTCGTTGGGCTCGACAGACACTTGAGTCCGCGAGTTCTCTTGTTGGGGATCCTTCAGATACACGGAGAACTCGATCACAGCATCAGGATCTACCACATGTATTCATTGCTACCGCTTCTGATCCACAGACATTTAGGGAAGCATCAGGGGTTCCTGAGTGGGACCAAGCTATGGAGGAAGAGTATAGTTCCTTGATGAGGAACAACACATGGGATTTAGTCCATCTCCCTAAGGGGAGAAAGATGGTTTGATGTAAGTGGATCTATCAGACCAAGTATGTTGCGGATGGTAGTGTGGATAAGTATAAGGCTCGGCTTGTTGCGAAAGGTTTCTCTTAGGTTGTAGGTGTTGACTATACTGAGACCTTTGCTCCCGTAGCCAAGATGAACTCCATTCGCTTGACACTTGCTATTGCTGCAACTCATGGTTGGGTTGTACATCAGATGGATGTGAAGAGTGCTTTTCTTCATGGTGATCTTGATGAGGAGATTTATATGGAGCAGCCACAGGGTTTCATCCAGGATACTTCTTTGGTTTGCAGACTAAGGAAATCTCTCTATGGCCTTAAGCAGGCCCCCAGGGCTTGGTATGCCAAGATGGATTCTTTTCTTCTCTCCGCAAGGTTCACTAGGTGTCATTCTGATCCGAATGTCTACATTTTGCGACAGGATGACTCTCACTTGATACTTGTGCTCTATGTTGATGATTTGATCATTACAGGGAGTATCACGTCCATCATTAGCAGAGTCAAATCTGCTTTGCATGACAGATTTGCTATGACTGACTTGGGTCTTTTGCACTACTTTCTCGGGATAGAGATTTCATAGTCACCTTCCGGGATTACACTATCGTAGCCCAAGTATGCTCTTGATCTACTTGCACGCTTTCATATGGTTGATTGTAAGCCTGCACCGACTCCCTTTCTTTCAGGAGTCAAGCTTGAGGCTCAGTGTTCTTCTCCACCAGTTGATGCCACTATGTATCGTCAGCTTGTGGGTGGTCTCATCTACTTGACCCATACACGCCCTGATATTTCATTTGCAGTTGGCATGGTTTCCTGCTTCATGCAAGGAACCACATGAGCTTCATTGGAAAGCCACCAAATGCATCCTTCATTACATCCAGGGTACGCATCACTATGGGATTCACTATGCAGCAGGCACAGGACTTCGCTTGGTTGGTTACACAGACTTCGATTGGGCTGGCAATCTTGATGATCGTAAGTCTACTTCTGGTTACAGTTTTCACCTTGGTTTGGGCCCCATTTGTTGGCAAAGCAAGAAGCAACATGCTATTGCTCTCTCTTCGACTGAGGCTGAGTATCGAGGCGCTATTAATGCAGCGACTGAGACCATTTGGCTCCAGCAGATTCTCACAGAGTTTGGGTTCACCACTCCATGGCCAACAATTCTACATTGCGACAATCAGAGTGCTATTGCAATCTCGAAGAACCCAGTCCAACACCAGCGGACAAAACACATCAAGATTCATATGCACTATATCCGAGAGCTCATTCAGGAGCAGGTCATTGATTTGCAGTATTGTCTTATAGCAGAGCAGGTTGCTGACATATTCACCAAACCTTTCACCGAGAGTAAGTTCCAGTAGTTGAGAGCTCTCTTAGGGGTGCGGGATGTGTCATTAGGGGGGGTCAGCTAACTTCTCCTTCCTCTCTTATGGGGGGGACTTTTTCCTCTTTGAGGTTTTGTCCTTCTTCTTTGAGAGTCTTTTGTACTTTCATCTCTCTTTTAGGGGGGAGTTTTTTCCCATTGGGTTTTTTCCCTTTCTCCGTTTGTGAGAGATTGCATTGCATAGTTTTTCTTGCATTTGCATATTGTACATGGGTACCTATCATGGCCTAGTAGTCGGGACCCATCTTGCATTGTTGACTTGAGTCTTCATTCCCCTAAGTTGCACTTAAGGGGGGTGTTGGTGTAAATAAATATTTATTATGGATATTATCACACTTTACTTAAGTTAACTTAGGATAATGCATCTCTTCGTAGTTTGGATTTGAGACACTTAGGGAAGTGTGCACATAGGGATAGAGCTTGTAGGAGAAATTCCACCTTTTGTGGTCTTATTTTGTTGTTACACTCCGCATTCGGTGGGTCATCCACCTCTTGTGGAATATTATATTATTTCTTCTACCTACCCCTAGTATTTTTTACCTACCCTTGTTTCTCATTGAGCCAAATGTCATAATTGTGTGCTCGTACATCCATATGGCCTTGCCTATATAAGCAGGCCTATATTCATTGTATTGAGGAATCCAGTTGATCATTTGCATATTGATGAGAATACAGTTTGTTCTTATCATTCTATTGTCTCTCTTTTTATGCTTTTCATTGTGCCCTTGATCTTGGCAAAATCCCACAGAATCTCCTACTCCATGTGATATCAAAAGTTTGACTATTTTGTGTTAGGATTGGGATTTTTGAGATCCAGATTATAACATTGTGTCTATTATAAGATAGATGGTGATCATTTCAATCTTTTCACAATGTACATAGATGGCATATTATTCTTTGGTAATAATAAGGAAACAATTTGTTTTTTGAAACCTTATCTTTCATTTGACATGAAGGACTTGTGAGTAGCCAAATACATTTTGGGCACGAAGATTAGAAGAGATAAGTAAATAATTATGTGAACTTAGTCTTAGAGAAATTTAGCATGTTAATTTAAAGGCCTTTGAGTGTTCATATTTTCAATGGAGGAAAATTTATCTATAGAGTAGTGTCCATCTACACCTAATGAGATGGAGGACATGGGTGGAGTAACCTATGCTAGTGTTGTTGAGATTTTGATGTATGTTATCATCTATACAAGACTAGATGCATCACCAAGAATTGGGAATATTTCGTCATTTCATGATTATTCCTAGATGAGATCATTGAGATGCAATTAAGAGGCTCTTCAAATACTTGTGGTGTGTATGTAAGTATTCTATAATTTATCATGGTGGTTTTACAAGGGATATTCATGGCTAAATTGTGGATTTAGATTAGGTAGGTGACCTTATAGCATTATGTCCATTAATTATTATTATTTTAATTTATTTGATGGTTTTATTAGCTATAAGATCAAGTGGTAGTCCATGTTTGCTTTGTCCACTATGTAAGTTGAGTGCATAACAACTACTTGTGCTTGTAAGAAGCTATGTTGGACTAATTCAAGGAGTTATCATAATTTTTTTGTGAGAGTTAAAGTGTCATACATTTATCAAAGAACCCAACCTTTCATGTAAGGATAAAACACATTGATATCCAGTACCGTTTTGTTTGTGATATGCTAAAGAATGGGAGGGTGATGCTAAAGGAGGTTGATATTTTGGTGAGTATTGTCAATACATTAACAAAGATTTCAAGTACAAAAAAGATTAGGTGGTGTAGTGAGTTTACTAGCTTCATGATCACTAGCAATTCATTGATAGTGTTGATGTTCCTCTTTGCTCTTGAAAGGTATACGGCAAGTAGAATAATTTTGGGATAGGATTGTCATATGTCTTGCAATTCTCATGTTCATCATATATCATTTAAGACTGTTTCACTTATGACTTGGTCATTATGTCATGTGTATACTTTATTATAACATGAATATGGTGTGTAAGAGAGTATATTGCCATGAAGGATCTATAAGAGCACCTATGATGAAGATAGTGTTGTAAAAAAGATATACTAAGATGCATAAGAGCATAATTGTAGGGGAGTACATTATCAACTAGGAATCTTGACCGCTCTTATGGCATATCATAGAGCATCTTTTAAGGGAAATGATGGAGCCAAGTTGAAAAGCCCAATTTGGTAAGTGGATCTTATGACAAAGTTATTAAGAACTGTGACAACATAAGAGCAACTACTATTATTAGCATGTTGACTCATCATGGCGGGGAGCATGGCAATTGGGGCCCCAAATTTGGGCACCATATTTAGGCCATGGTATCAACCCATGGTTAAGTTTACCACTTATGGTTTCTTGTATTAGATCTTCTCTATATTGAGTGCTTAGATTGGATCCAAATATGAATTGTATAATTAGTTTTAGACACAATTATGCTTAAATCGTAATCACTCTAAAATCTGAATGTTAGAACCACTCTTATAAATTAAAAAAATCTACAATTTATATTGTAATCTTAAAATAATACAACTAATTTTAACTTTAAAAATAAAAAAATTATCTTGAAAGAATATTCCCCACACAAATCACCTCCTATATAATTTGTTTACAACTATAAACCAATCATCATCTTTATTTTAATTGATACAGCCCAGAAAATATAGAGAAAATCTCCATTGAAATGTGATCCCCAAGAGTTTGTTCTTGGTTGGCTGCTCTTTGCTTATTACTAAGCGAAGCATGGAACAAACTACAAACAGAAGCGGGGTCCACAAGAAAAGCAGAATATACGATAAGGCTACATTATTTCTCATGTCCCGCGGCCACACACAAAAATCCCTCCCCTCATCCTCATTATGCCGTTTTCCCGACGACACGTGTCTTGTTATCTCTTGAAACAAAAATTGAACGTATGGGCGATGTTTCGCTAGCAAAACCCAACAAAAAGCCCCCATTGTTATCTCCCACTGAAACCCATTCTTGCAGTTGCAGGTCCTCCATTCCAATCCCTCTCCTCCACGGCCACATAAAGAGAGAGGAGATAAAACATGGCCTGCCCAGCCCCCACAACAGGCCTCCACAGATCATCATCTCTGTCGCTGGCTTCCCAATTCTGTTCCAAACCTCCTTCCACCTTCTGTTCAAGAAGAGGCAGAAGAGGATCTGTGGTCATATGCTCAGTATCCGGTGAAAAGACCGTGGTGATAGGCCTTGCTGCTGATTCAGGATGCGGCAAGAGCACCTTCATGAGGCGCTTAACCAGTGTGTTTGGAGGGGCAGCAGAGCCCCCCAAGGGTGGTAATCCTGACTCCAACACTCTCATCAGTGACACCACCACTGTCATCTGCCTTGATGACTATCACTCTCTTGACAGATTTGGGAGAAAAGAGAAGGCTGTCACTGCTCTAGACCCCAAGGCCAATAACTTTGATCTCATGTATGAGCAGGTTAAGGCTATCAAGGAGGGCTCCCCTGTTATGAAACCCATTTACAACCATGTTTCTGGTCTCCTTGATCCTCCAGAGGAGATTGTTCCTCCCAAGATCCTTGTCATTGAAGGCCTTCATCCCATGTTCGACGCACGAGTCAGAGACTTGCTGGACTTCAGTATATATTTGGACATCAGCAATGAGGTCAAGTTCGCCTGGAAAATTCAGGTTAGTTTTAATGTCATCCTCAATTTCAATTTTAAATCTGGTACCACTTTCATCTGCCATGGCATTTCCTTGCCTCTGCTCTGGTACCACTTTCATCTGCCATGGCATTTCCTTGCCTCTGCTCTGGTACCACTTTCATCTGCCATAGCATATGTTTGCCTCTGCTCTGGTACCACTTTCATCTGCCATGACATTGCTTTGCTTGCCTCTGCTCTTTGTTTTTCTATCTCATAGTCAGGACTCAGGGCAGATTAGGGATAAGTGTTGGGTAATTGACATGCAGGAGAAATTTTGTAGCCCTTGAGCTAACATTGTTGAGCATTAGTGCAGCGTGACATGGCAGAACGTGGGCACAGTCTAGAAAGCATCAAAGCCAGCATTGAAGCTCGGAAGCCAGACTTTGATGCTTACATTGGTATGTATTATGTATTGAATTTGAGAGCTTCTGAATTTGATTGTGTATGTCTTTTTATCAACGTTTAAAATCATATTTTATGATTCGGAATAATGAACTAGAGAGCAGAAACATGGATTTGCTGTATATGTTTTTTTATCAATGTTTAAAATCATACTCTACGATTCAGAATAATGAGATAGAGAACCGAAGCAAATGTGTCTTTCAGTACTTGCAATTGCTATGTGGATTTATTTTTATACCTGTTTTGATGCTATGAATAACGTTGCAGATCCACAGAAGCAATATGCAGATGTTGTGATTCAAGTCTTGCCTACACAGCTAATTCCTGATGACAATGAGGGGAAGGTCTTGAGGATTAGGATGGTGATGAAAGAAGGGGTCAAGTACTTCAATCCAGTCTACCTGTTTGATGAGGGTTCCACAATCTCCTGGATTCCCTGTGGTAGGAAGTTGACATGTTCATATCCTGGCATCAAGTTCTTCTATGGCCCTGACGTTTACTACGACAATGAGGTACTACACCCATCTCCTCCTTTTGCAACACAGTTCTATATAATTCATTTTAACTAGGATGCATTCAATCAGTAATTGATATAGAGATTCCAAAGAGGAAAGGATAAAAGGGAAGTGGGTACGTTGGCATTGTGTCCTCCAAGCATGTTTAGAATGGGCATAGAAAGTAAAAACAAAGGGGTGTCTTGTTTTCCCTTGATATGATAAAAGTTGGGTTTTTACTTTAGATATTAGTGTCTCCTTAAATAAAGAGAATAAGGAAAGTGGGCATATCTAGGCTTCGTGGAGAATTGAGATAACCAGGAAAATGGAAAACGGGGTAACAAGGGAATGCAGCAAATTAAAACACATGGTATATAATTCTTTTTAAATTCTTTTTTATGTCATACGTTTTAGTTTGCTGCATAGACATGGGTCAAGGGAAGTGCGTATATTGACTTCATCATCTACAAATATGTTGAAGAACATCGATGAGCACTGAATTTCCATTTGCTTTTCATATCAGGTGTCTGTTCTGGAGATGGATGGGCAGTTTGACAGACTAGATGAATTAATATATGTGGAGAGTCACTTGAGCAACATATCGACGAAATTCTATGGAGAAATCACTCAGCAGATGTTGAAACATTCTGATTTTCCAGGAAGCAACAATGGCACTGGACTCTTCCAAACCATAGTAGGACTTAAGATCCGAGAACTGTTTGAGCAGATCACTTCAGAGAGAAAAGCTTCTTTGAAAGCAACTAAAGTCTAGAATTAAATTTTCAATGTACAATAAAATCTGACGACATTATGTTGTTCTTGTTAGAATATGAAATCATATTGAATCTTTGTAGGTGGTCGTGGAATCCTCGGATATAATATAAAAAAACAATTTAAAAGCAAAAATACTATCCAAGTTTCTTTCTGTATTCGTTTCATCACAACTTTCTTTTGATGACATAATATATTGGCTTAATATAGCAAAGCTTATAACAAACAAACTTCATGATGACGTTCATTGTTTGGTCGATATTATCCACTCGCTTTAATAATGCAATACATACGTGAGCAACGTGAAGAAGTCTTCTTCCCAAAAAATTTGCAAAACCATTCTTTGTTTTTACTTTGGACAAGTTTCAATTAGAGTTGGTTTCACTAGTTTATTAACTAGCATATATATCTTAAATTTTAATTTAATCTATATAAAATATGTCGAGAGATATCCTTCTCAAGGCGCCTATTTGACTCTAGGGTGCAATTTCATTAAAAATAGGCGCCTCGAGAAGGATATCTCTCGACATATTTTATATAGATTAAATTAAAATTTAAGGTATATATGCTAGTGGCAATTGTGTGACGCAACATGGGAATCATAAAATAAATCAATATATAATTATATAGTATCTTTTTATTAAAATAAATTAAATTATAATATTATAATATTATTAAATTATTACATAGAGATATATGAAATTATATATATGTATTTAGACTATTTTTATAATATATATGTGTTGCAAGATCAAAGCAAATACTAAAATCTAATATTATTAAAGTTTATTTAATGATAATATAACACTTTATTTAATCAGGATTATTATGGCTATGGTTAGTGTTAGGGTTAAGGTTAATGTTATGGTCAGGGTTACGGTTCACATCATGGTTTAGGTTAGGTTTATGATTAGGGTTCGGGATAATGATTAGGGTTATGATAATGGTTAGGATTACCATCATTGTTAGGTTTCGGTTTGTGTTTAGGATTATGGTAAGGGTTAGGGTTTATGCTTATAGTTACGATTATGGTTATGGTTAGGGTTATGGTTATGGTTTATTATTACGATTAAATTTATCGTTAGGATTTAGTGTCAAGGTTACAATTATGTTTAGGGTTTATATAGTAAATATAGGGTTACGGTAAGCATAATTACATTTACGATTAGGGTTAGAATTATAATTGGGGATATGATTGGGATTAGGATTTGGTTTATGATTATATTTTGGATCAAGGTTAAGGTTATCACGATTAAGGTTTATATCATGGTTAGGGTTATGAATAGGGTTAGGGTTTGGTTAGGGTGTATATCATGGTTAGGGTTAGCATCAAGGTTAGGGTTTGATTTTGGTTCAAGATTATGGTTAGGGTTAGGGTTTACAATTGCAGTTTAGGTTAAGGTTTAGTGTTAAGGTTAAGTTTATGGTTAGGGTTTAGTGTTAGGATTACAATTACGTTTAGGGTTTACATCAAAGTTAGGGTTTATAGTTAATTTTATTGTTTACATAATGATTGGGGTCAAGGTTAGGTTTAGGATTATGGTTAGGATTAGGGTTAGGGTCACAATTAGGATAATGGTTAAGGTTAGGTTTTACATCATAGCTAGAGGGTTAAGTTTAGGGTTGGGTTCAGGTTAGGGTCATGATTAACATTATGGTTAGAGTAAGGTTTAGGATCAGGGTTAGGGTGAGGATTATGGTTAGGATTAGGGTTTTAAGATTAAGAATAGGGTTAAGGTTAAGGTTTAGGGTTAGGATTAGGATTATGAATAGGATTTACTCTTAGGATAAGGGACATGTTATGGGTTATGGTTAGGATTAGGTTTTAGGGTTAGGACTAAGGATTGTTGTTAGGGTCGGGGTTTAAAGTTATGGTTAGGTTAGGGTTAGGGTTAGGGTTAGGGTTAGAGTTTAGAGTTATGGTTAGGATTAGGGTTAAGGGTCAGGCTAGGATTATGCTTGGGTTAGGGTTTAGTGCTTAGGTTATAGTTAGGTTTAGGGTTAGGACTAAGGATTGTTGTTAGGGTTAGAGTTTAAGGTTATGGTTAGGTTAGGGTTAGGGTTAGGGTTAGGGTTTAGAGTTATGGTTAGGATTAGGATTAAGGGTCGGGCTAGGATTATGCTTGGGTTAGGGTTTAGTGCTTAGGTTATAGTTAGGTTTAGGGTTATAATTATAGTTATGGTTAGGATTAGGATATACATCATGTTTAGGATTAGGGTTTACATCATGGTTAGGATTATGGATAGGGTAAAGATGACATCATGGTTAGGGTTAGTTGTAAGGTTATTTTTAGGGAAATGGCTACCCAACCCTTAGGATGTAGCAAGATATTAATACCCTTAATATATTATTAATACATTCTAATAGATGTTTGATGCATCCTAAGGGTTGTATAGTCATTCCTTGTTTTTAGGGTTGGGGTTTAGGGTTATGATTAGGTTAGGTTAGATTTAGGGTTAGGATTATGATTAAGGTAATGGTTTAGAATTATAATTAGGAGTACACTAAAGGTTATGGTTTATGTCATGGTTTTGTTTAGGGTTAGGGTTAAGGTTAGGATTATAGATAGGGTTATGGTTTACATCATTGTTAGGGCTAGGGTTAAGGGTTAGCATTAGGATTAATGTTAGTGTTTACATCACGGTTAGGGTTAGGGTTTTGGTTAGGATTTACACCATGCTTAGGGTTATTGTTAGGATTATGAATAGGGTTAGGGCTTAGGATTATGGTTAGATTTAGGGTTAAAATCATGGTTGGGGTTAGGGTTATGGTTCGAGATAGGATTTAGGATTAGGATTATGATCATAGTTAGGGTTTACATCATTGTTAGGATTAGGGTTATTTTTTAGGGTTTGGGTTACGATTAGGTTTACGATTATAATTACAATGACTATTGTAGACGTATAAAAATGACCATATTCCTAAATGAATATTTTATGTTCATTTCTCTATTTGATTAAATCCAATTTAATTAAATTATCCACATTCCTCTATTTAATTAAGTAAATTACTCAATTTATTTAAATTAAATTCACTATACCCATTTAATGAATAAATCATTTTATTCAATTAAATCCCCCCATCCACTTTTAATTAAATTCAAATTTAATTAAATAGTTATCCTAAATTAAATAAATCTAATTTATTTAATTTCTCCAAATTACAACCAAATTGAATTAAATCATTTAAATCAATTAAATCCTATTATCCCTTCATCCACTTGCAAAATCCTACATCTCCCACTTGCCTTCCAAAACCCCTTTCTAATCCCTTCTAGAATCTTCTAATCGCTTCTAATTAACCTAACCCCTCCTCTAAACTTTGTCACATCCCTAAGCAAAGGGAAGTCACTTCTCAAAACCTCAAAGTCTTTGATAACCATTAAAGGCTTCAAGTCTTCAACCACTAAATTCCTCAAAGTCTTTGATAACCATTGAAGGCTTTCAACCTTCAACCACTTAATCCCCAAAGTCTCCAATAACCATTAATGGTTAACTCAAACCCTCCTACATGGTTAAAACATTTTTTTTGACTCAACCTTCATCCAACCCAAGGGTCTCATCAGGCCTTTAATGCTTTGACCATGATTATCTCTTAAACATTTGCACAAAGGTTTATCCTTGGATTAACTCTTAATCCAATGGGTAATCTTAATTTAGACTTAACTCTTAGCCTCTAGATAACCATGAGGTCTTCTCAGGCATTCAATGTCTCCAACCCCTTCTCTCAACCCAACCCTATGTTGACACTTGTCACCATTTCATTGGTGCCAATTACAAACATGGATCCCCAAATTTCAAACTCAACCCTTGATTAAACCATTTAATCTTGACCATCCATTGCCCTATTCTTGCTATAAATAGAGCTCTCATTCCTCCATTTGAAATCAATCCTTCAAATTTGTAGCATCACACTTATGCTCAAATACATTCAAGCTTTCTCATTTAATATATGCTCATCATTTAGCCTCTCTTAAATCAGGAATTAGACTAAATATGCATGTTTAGAATAATTTCTTTATCATTTTAGCTCAATCATAGACTAAATATAGTATGCTAGAATAGTATTCATACTAATCTTGTCATCTTATCATTTATTCTATTGCATTTTAAAATCATACATAGCTTATAACATATTTCATTTTAGAAATCTATCAGAGCATCCCTCGTTCTTGCATTTGCCATCCCTAAACCATTTTGCTCAGTGATCTGAGAGCAAAAACATTGGTTTGAGGGACATTGTAAGATAGAGAACCATGGGACCCACCTTGGGAAGCTGAGTAATACTTTGTTACTCCATAGCTTGCACCAAGAAGTCCTGTGTGTGTGTGTGGACAAGTCATTTTTATATATTTTCACATATTTAGTTTTATCAGCCCACTTTTCCCGCATACAACTATAGTATAATTAGAGTTAACGTTTGGGCTAGAATTTAATTGATATTAGGGAACAATCGGGTTAAAAGTTATAGTTAATTAGAGTTAGTGTTTAATTGTTGAAAGGGTTTAATTATATTTAGGGTTAGGCTTAGAGGTCAATTAGGGCTATCATTCAATTACATTAGGGCTAGGTTTAAATTAAGATTAGGGCTAGTATTTAATTATGTTTAGATTAGGGTTGAAGTTTTAGCTAGAACTTAATTCTAGGGTTATAATTAAGCTTAGGGTTATGCTATTGTTAGGTTTCAATTATCATAAGATTAGGTTATTGGTAGGGTTTGATGATGGTAAGCATTTAATTATAGTTAGGGTTAGTATTATATTTTAATCTAGGTTAAAAAGAAGGCTTATGATTCAATAACATTAGGATTAGGGTTAAATTAGGATTACGGATACGCTTAGGGTTAGGGTTAAAGTTTAGATTATAGTTAAGAGTTTAGAGTTATGGTTAGAATTATTGGTAGGGTTAGGGATAGGGGTATGTAATTTAATTATATGAACCTAAATATCTATGTTTAAGGACTCAATATGTCTATTAAATTGATGTAAAAAAATTATACCTAAAAATTATCCTCTTCATTTAATATCTACAATTTTCCATCAAGTTAAAATACAATAATAAAAGTTCCGAGAAATTTGTCAATTTTTTATTTATCTATATCAAGAGAAAAAAGTAATGGAATACATAATATTATAAAAGATATAACTAATTTTTTAATAATTGAATTTATAAATATTTTTTATTTATTTTAATTATATCCCATATTGTTTATTATTTCTTATTAAGTTAAAATATTATTATTCTTATCATTTTATTTGAATAATTTTAATGTATTTATATTGATTTTAATAATGAGAACACTTATCAATTACATCTTTAAGGGTTATAAGAAATGGGAACTCTTTTAACTATTATTAAATTCAATTTTAAAGATAATTTTGTTTTGATTTTTATTAATTTTTATAACAAACTATTATTCTTTCAAAATTAGTCATAGTAATGACTCCCTATAAATATGGGGTAATTCCAACTCGTAATAACAAATTCTTTTTCTTTCCAAATTATTCATAGTAATGACTCCTATAAATCTAGATCACTACAACTTGTTACCATAATTTTTTTCTATAACTTATTTAAGTTTGGTATCTTTTTTTTAAGACATACTAAGTTATACATCTTTCCTTTTTTTTACTTTATTGTGATCTTTTGTTAATTATAATAAAATACTCATTCTTTCTAAATTACTCATAGTAATGAGTCCCTATTAATATGGGATAACTACAACCTATTACCATATTTTTTTCTTAAAACTTATTAAATTTTGTATTTATTTATTTATTTGTAAAACTTACTAAGTTGTATAACTCTTGATCTTTACTCAATCAAAACATGGAAACATCTATTATTTTGAGAATTAACTTGATTTTTTGTTAATTATAATAAAATACTCTTTCTTTCTAAATTACTCATAGTAATGAGTCCCTATTAATATGAGATAACTACAATCTATTACCATAATTTTTTTCTAAAACTTATTAAATTTTGTATTTATTTATTTATTTGTAAAACTTATTAAGTTGTATATATTTCCTATTTTTACTACACTCTTGATCTTTACTCAATTAAAACATGGAAACATCTATTATTTTGAAAATTAACTTGATCTTTTGTTAATTATAATAAAATACTCATTCTTTATAATAATGTTCTAGTCATTATCATCATTTCTTTCACAGAACAATAACTTTCAAATTCTTCGTAAAATTTCCTGATTCTAACACTATGCCCACACTTCCATCCCAACATCTGCATCCATTATTAACTAAACCCATTTGTTAGTGTTTTGAAGCATGTAAAATCCATTCCAAAACTATTTTTATCACAGCCACGTTGCACTCAGATATGTTACCAGTTTTAAGAACCTCGAATTTGTTACCAGTATTAATATATCAATTATAACATTGAGTAATATGTTAATCAAGAGCGGCTTTTATTTCAGCCTGAAAATATCGATCAGATCGCCATCAAATCCAGTCTGCATTTCTTTTAACAACAATGTCACTTCATTCACCAGTGTTTCCACATGTTCGCGGTATTCAGATCCCTGAAAAATGCACAATCACCAAGGAAAAAAGCATACCAGAAAAATCTACAAAGAAATAGTAATAATATTTAACACGTCATTTACCTCGAATGGTGTTTCCAAAGACTGCACAAAATCATTATTCCACTTATTGTGAAATCTTTCTGGTATATAAGAAGAAGAGTGTTCTATCTTCAAACTGGCCATTAATGAGAACAAAAGCTTAATACTAGTTCTGAATGGCTTAATAGTTTGCCATAGCTTACAATGCTATTTAGCAGAGATTGGTGAGGAGGCTAATGGAACAGCTACAGTTTGTTAGCAGAGACAAAATTAATATTTTGAGTCATCTGAATAAACCATTGTTCTGAATAAATGCTCAGCTTAAATAAATATGTCCAACCTCCATTGTAATGCTAGGGTGATCTACTAGCTTTTTGGCAGGTTTAGTGTGGGTCATTGAATCCTAAAAGTAAAAACATTGAGGCCAAAATGTAAAAACCCCAAAATACTTCAAAAAAACAAAAAGGGAAGAGGAATTGCTTGAAGACAATGCGATGGAAAACCGCTCCAGAAATAAAAAAGTAAAAGCATTCTTTAACAGAGAAGGATTATTCACCTTGAAGATGATTGCAATTCTCAGCCTCCTTGTGGACGACATTCAGTGAGTTGACCCTTGGCCCAGTTATTTCCAGCTCCAGTCTAGCCTGGTTCCAGATCCATGAGCACTGCTCTATATGACCCTGTCGGATTGATCCCATCTTCATAGCGTATCGCTTCCCAGAACTTTGCTCCAATTTGGTCACCACACTGCCTGCCTGGATATGCAGTATTTCTCTCATTTTCACAAAGATCGAATTTTAACCCCTTAGAAGATGGAAAGACTCTTCGGATTCCGTTTTTATAGATGAAACCATTACCATTATGGATACAAAAGCACTTCCATTATGGACTCTTTGAACTCCATAGGCTGCCTTTGTAACTGCCTTTGTAACTGTCGTTTCTTTTTTGTTTCACAGATGTGCTGACATTGTATAGAACGCCTCTCGGCGTAATTATTTTTGTTTGAAGTTTCTTGCTTACAATTTGTTAGTATTGAGAGCACAATTCTAAGTTGATATCTCTTCGGTTCAAAGCTAAGGATTGAGGATATTCATTCTTTAAAAATTGTATGAGATACAATCTCAACATTATCTATTTTTTAGTGTTAAGGCCTTAAATTCAAAAGGACGTGATCCTTGATGGGCTCATTTAGAGTCAGTTAACTTAATACAAAGACTAAGAACCTTTTGACAACTGTAACTATTTATACCACGGAAAAGTTTTACTTTTGATACTTCATATTTTTAGATACATTGAATGCTTTCAAACATTTCTTGATTGTAAGTTATTTAATTTAAGGCGTCTTTCAATCAAGATTATTCTTTGCATTGTAAGATTTGGTATAAATTTGTTCTGGTGTCATATAGGATTTCTAGCACAGATTTTCTTTGATATCACATAAGATTTTGTTTAAGAAGTATACTCAAGGCTACTAATGTTTTATAATAATTTATTTGTTTAAATCAGTTGAAGACTCAAATAAATAATAATGGTTATTTTATTAATTTGCACTATAAAGGAAAAGGGTGGATATATGTAATCTTTTAGATGAACCATGGTAACACATCTCAAAATTTGAATTAACTTCAATTGAGAGAGAAGATAACAAGTAGAGATAGTTGCCGTACCTAATGAATGTAGAGGTAGCATCTATTATCATCAATCAAGGAATGGTAAGGCAAGGGTGACATTTATATTTAGCTTCAATCAAGGATGACACATCATTATTAGCTCTACCTAGAAATTGAATATATTTACTTAAGTAAATTTGATAAAATAGGTGTGTTAGAATATTACAAATCATTACCCTCTTAATTGTAACTTTCTTATTAGCAAATTAGGATCTTAGTGTTTAGGTCATGATAATCATTTAATTAGAAATCATTCTTAGAGAAATACATATGACACCTAGTACTAATATTCTAGGAGAATTTGAATTACAGATTCTTTCTTGAATAACACTCTAGGTGTCCAAGTACAACTTCCAAGAATGTTGGAGACCTGTTTAATTTACATAAGATTTTCAATCTTAATGACACCTCAATCCTAACATTCTTCCGCTTAGCATTGTAAAGTACAAATACATGCATAGGAAACAAAATGAATTAGGTACAAGATCTTGGGCAGGGGTCTTTCTACACCAAGAGAACTTATCAATAATCACTAGCTTTGTAAAGGTATCTATAACATTTTTCTAAGTGTAAACCTTTTATAACAAGACCTTATAATTCTCTAACATCTCTCACAAAAAATAATGCTAAACATCAACATGCTTAGTACAAGCATGGTACATGGGATTCCTAGCCAAACAAATAGCAGTATAACTAGGTCATAATTGATTCTAACAACTCTACAATAAAACTAATACATGTTGTCAAGTCATTGTAATTAAACTACCTCTTGAAATGCATGTGTAGCAACCATATACTACTATACTGAAAAAAAGAAACGTCAGTTTGCTTCTTACTCATCCAACTTATTTCACCATTGGAAAAAGAAAACATATAGTCACTAGTGGATATCTAACTATCCAAGTCACTTATCCAATTTGCATCTACAAAATTATACATCTCCAATGACTAATCTATATCATTAGTACCATTATAGCACAAAAGAAAAATTGTAACTGCCTTAGAAATGCCTATAAACCCCTCAACATAAGTCTAATGCTCCTAACCAAGGTTAGATATGAACTTGCCCAAAACTCTCATTTCATAAGTAATATCTAGTCTAGTGCAAGAAATTGAAAATATTAAACTACCAATAACAATAGTATAAGGAATGCTAGACATATCCTAATGCAACATCCACGAGGTGTTTGGACAATCCAGAATCACCCCAAAAAAATTTGATTGAACTTTCTTCATTTAATTTTTAGTTGTAGGAATGGTCTTCAACATTAATTTCAACACACTCTAGGAAACATAAAGTTAATAATTAAATTGGTTGGGCAGCGTAGTGCTTAAAATTTCATTCCATGGGGTGGAATAAGGAGTTTAAAATTTTGTATTTGTTAATTTTTATTTGGCACGTAAACTTTGTAATGGTTGATTTGTAAAGTGCAATTTGATATGCAAAAATAACAAAATATGAAAATATGAAACCTAATGCCCAAGTTGGGAAATAAAATATATTTAGTGTTAATTTATGCATAATGTCAAAGTCCAACACCACATTTTTTCTAGGCATCAAAGGATGAGTGTATGATAATGATGGGTCAAACTATGCATCCAAGTGGCAATACAAAAAAATAGAGTTAAGCAACTTCACATAAAAAAAATTGAATAGGTTATTAACATAACTTGAAAAATATGTAGAAATAGATTTTGTAGTAAATTGAATGTAGTTGTAGGATACTAAAAAAAATCAAATGGAAAAAACTAAATTTATTTCTTGAATATTTAAAATTTTAATGCAACAATACTTATAATTTTTGGAAAAAAATAAAAAGCATGTGTCATTCTGGCTAACCTAAATATGAGAAATAAAAATGAATCTTTCACAATAAGTAAAGGACACATGACCAAATGTGACATAATTTTTTGTAATTATTTTGTAAGTAAATTTAATTAGCTATGAATATTTTAGTATGAATTTTTAAAAACATTAAAAACTAATTTTCTAGCCACCCTAACTTATTCAGATTTTTTTCAACTTGCAGTTTGCAAAGCATAGAGTGTGATGCATCTTTTAGATTTGAAAAATGAGAAACCATTTGAAAGTAATAGATGTTAGCAATCAGACTATCAATTAGGACTTCAAACATAGTGCATGTGAAAATCAATAATTATTATTTTTAAATTCAAAATAAAGAATATCTTATATTGGTAGAATGTTGATAATTTTCTAAATTTAAACCATTTCCATTAAATCAAATTTGGATTAAAAAAAAGTCATCACCATGAAGGGTGAACTCTAAAACACCAAGGAAAACCTCTAAACGCATTGGGGCAATCAACTTTTCAAGATTGACACCTTCAAACCAAATTCCAAAGAATTCCCAAGACAATAACCAAGACAAAAATAAATAAATAAATAAAGGGATATTCGTTAATAACAAATATCCATTTTTTGCTTTCAAAAATGGATATATGCTTCTTAAAGAAAGAGATGGATATATGTTTCTTGCAGCTTGAATATTAATATATGTTATAATATTAATATAAATATTTATATACACAAAATATTAATATATAAATATTTTATATTTTATAATAATAATAATACTTAATATATTATAAAAATATTTGATGGATTGTTGCAAGGGAGTATTATCATATTTATTATAATCAAAGCACAAATGAAGCTATAACGAGCTAGGAGCAATATATACCTCTCTACCTACCTCTCCCTCCATCCTCCTACCCTACCTCAATCTCTACCAACCTCTCACTCATTATCTCTCTATCTTTGTCTCCCCTATATACCTCTCCCTCCCTCCCTCATCTCTCTCTATCACCTTTACTTTGTAATTCTCTCTATCTCCACTCACCCTCTCCCTCTATACCTACCTTTCTCTGTATCCCTCCCACCCAACCTCTCTCTACCTGCATCTGCCTCCCTTCATCCCTCCTTCCCCCTCTCTCTACCTCTCTTTCCCCTTCCCTCTCTACTTCTCTTTATCTCCCCTCTCTCTACCTACCTCTCCCTATATCCTTCCTACCCCTCTCTCTCTCTCCATACATTTGTATCCATAGTTATTGGGGTACCCTCCTATCTCTCCTCCTTTGAATCCCCCTACTCTCCCTCATCCTCATCATCCATAATATTATAATACAATAATATAAAATAATATATAATATCATATCGTATATTAATATAATATATAATATGTATATCATATTAATATTATATATTATGTTATGTAATATTATATCTTATTTATTATAATATATTGTATTTGATTGCTATATTCATTTTTTTTTAAGAAACAGCTATTTGTTTCTTCTTTAAAAATAGATATCTTGAGATACAATAGGCAAAGAAAATTTTGGGCCTACCAATGACCCCTAAAGCACTCTAGTGTCAAGAACGTTTTAATTTCTAGGTGACATGTAAAATTATACTTTTGTACACTCTTTTACATAAAAGTTGATTCTATCAATCATTAGAGTGCTTGTTTTTGTTTGTATAATGGGGAGCGATAATCATCGTGATGTAACCAAGTTACAACCAGACATTCGCCATTAACAAATTCATAAGAAGAGACAGAACGAGGATAAAATTAGATTAAGATTTCTTCATTATTCTCCAACTAATTTTCTGCTATAATGAAAACAAAACACTATTTTAATTACAATCTGAAAAATTACCATTTTCGGCAGATTTTCACAAAATCGGATTTTTTGCCATTTTTGGTAATTTCTAAATCTACCCAGATAACTACGAAAATTTCTAATTATTGTGAGTTATCTTGAGTGATACTACTTGTCAACTCACTAAGAGATTACATGCATAAATAAAAAGTTACTACAAATATAAGATTTAGGAAATCTCGAGAAAAACACTAAAAGCCAATTTTGAGGCCTCAAATGAAAGAATCAGTCCCTGAAAAGTTGATCAAATCAAATTCCAATTGCGCTAAGTTAAATTAGCAATCCAAAAACTCCTCACGATACACCTCCACATCAATCTCAGCCCAAACAGACAACCGAGTCAAAAGTTATGACCATTGGAAGTCCCTGCATCACACCGTAAAGCCAAAGGAAGAGAAAACTTCAAGCAGATGAAATTGAAACAATTAGCGGAAAAGATAGACCAAGGAAGAAGGTGGGTTGAAAATATATGTTGAATACTCTTCAAGGTGAAGGTCCTTCTTTACCCTTAAATGGCATTGAAAGTGACTATGATATTGAAAATAAAAATGTTAAATATGAAATTGAAAATATTGCAAAATATGATCAAACACTTATTGATAAGAGTAAAATCATAGAAGATGAAGAAGAATTATGTCAACAATTGCTTGAAAAATTTAGATATGAATGAAATTGAAATTGCACTTCATAATCCACTTGTTGATAACATTGATGAAATTATAACACACATGGGATGAAACTCAATGTATCTCCAAATTGCATAAGAAGGGATGACCTTTGTCAAGAAGAAAATAAGATCCCAAATCCATCATTTTATAATGCATCTGATAAAATTGTAAAACACTCAAGAACCCCAAAATGGTTAGATAAAATTGATGAGAATATAATGTTGGCAATATTGCATTATAACAGACAATGAAAGATTGTTGGCATTTCTTAAGGATATTGAGAAGGTTGTTGATGATTATGGATATAACTGATTAAAGATGTTTTACTATCTTGATATTATTATTTTGTCATTGATGTCAAGAAATTGATTTTCTAATTCGGTATGATGTTGCCATATCTTGAGAAGTATGATATGAAGATTATAAAGAAGTCGGTAAAAGACACAGGAAAGATTATAATGAATAAAGGGATGAATAAGGTATTCAATGGGCAACTACTACCGAGTCAGACAATGATGAGATCATGATGTTTTAGATTGTTTTAACATCATACATATGTTGTAAAATGTAAAGGTTAATACTATACTATGTTATCAACCAAAGAACCTAGTCGGTAAACCCTAAGGTTATCGCTATCGGTTAATGAAGGCGGAATGTCTACCGAGTGAACTTTAGTATTCACCGAGTTGTTACCAAGTTGTAACCGAGCTATAACAGAATGCATTAAATGTTTACATGCGGTATTTAATGAAAGAAGCTGATGAGTTGGAGCGGATCAATGATTGGTAAGTCGTTGAAGAAGTTTGTTAACGAATCTAAGGCAATGGAAAGTCGGCATGAAGATCTACAGCTCAGATTGAACCGCAATGCCCTGGCACAAGTTCCAAGACTATTATGCAAGTTCCAAGGTAGGGTAAAACATTTTCAGATCGAAAGATGTATTGAACCTAGACAAGATTGAAGATTTGATGGCTATGATTGATCATGGGAAATGTGATCAAGGAGATTAAGCGGTTACCTAATTGTTTATAAATAGGAAACTGTTGATAAACAATGTATGCGGGCAAGTGTATGCATAGGGATGCTACATAGTGATTACCGAGCACAGAAGCTTGAAGACCTGTTAGAATAACAGAGTATAGAAGCCCAGCAGATAGACAAGATTAGTTCTATGTCTAAATTGTATTGAACAAATAGGAATCTGCTTTAGCATTTTAGATGTGAAGTTGCAGATAGATTTTTATTACTGTTATTTTGTGAAAGTGACAGAAAATCTCATAAATGAGTGAACTTAACAGTCTTATATGTAAATCCTCTAGCAAGGTGACATTCTGATTGAGTGTTTGAAATTCTTTGACAAGGTCACTTCTAACAAAGTGAAGATCCTAACAAATCTGAGGGAAATCCCTTAACCGTGTCACATCTAGCAATGTGTTTGTAATCTTTAACAGGATTTGCTTTTAACCGAGCATACTCTAGAAGAGTATATTTCTTAGTGGGTCCGAAATCCCACAGTGGTTTTTCCCTATTTGGGTTTCCACGTTAAATCTGGTGTTATGAGGTTTATATTGTTCATATGCTTTTGAGTTTGCATGTTTGATAGTTTTTGGTTATATGACTGATATATATGCTATCGAGGTTGAATCTGATGTTTTTATGGATGATTAAGTTTGTATGATTCACCCCCCCCCCTCTCATCTTGTTGGCTATTGTATTTGTACTTATATTAAGTATCAGAACTATCATATAATAGAAAATCTTAAAGAAAAGAGGTCATCACAAATCATTTGGTTGTAGGCTTTGAAACTTTTCAATGAATATTTTTCCAATAAGACATTAATGCACGGGCATCGACCCTCTTTTTGTTTCCTTTATTGGTTTTTGTGTTCTATGTTAAGTTTTGGCTTGTAGAGTTATTTGGAGTTGGCTTCTTTTCCTCTTCCTTAGTTGACCTGTTGACTCATTTTCTCCAATCAATTCCTTCATGAAAATTCATGTTCGCAGCAGTTAAGGACGTTAGGGGAAAATTGGTGTGGAAACAAAAATGGCTGTAATAGTTCGGATTGGGGGGGTGCAAAACAAATTCAGTGGAGAGTTTTGGCATCTGTCGAATGAAAAGTAACATTGATTGTTGAAGAAGAATCGACCAAGAGAAGAACATAGAGTCGACAAAGTCGACAAAACAGGGGATGCGTTAGTTTCATTTATTTTGGTTTTGGGACATCTGAATAAAGATTGTAGTTGATTGTTTTGTAATCATCTTTTCATATATTTCAGAATATGATGACTATTGAGGTTGTTCTTCTAATTTATTTACTAGCGCTTGCATCTAATCAGAGGTGCAATGGGTACGTTGATAGTAATATATGGCTGAATTTGCTAGTTGTGTAAAATCAAATGTGTGATTGTTGACTTTGAGGATTGTTTGTCAACAAAATGAATAAGAATTACTTAATGGACTATATGTCTTCAAAACAGTTGACAACATCTTGTTCTGTTAAAAGATTCCAACAAAATTAATATATTAAATTTTTTAATAATCATGTGGTTTCATGTAACAACAAATGCCTCCTTTGAGAAAGAGTCATTTCCTGAGTATGCCCTTATGAATGGGTAATGCTTTCAATAGCAAATTTTGAACAAATATCATTACATAGATATGTAAGAATATAACCAATGTCTAATAATTCTGACGTTTAGGTTTTTTTTCTTAGAGAGATAATTGTTACATAGTCTTGCTTCTTCTTTCCTCCTAGTGATGGTATATGGACTGTTTTGCATTTTAGAGTATCTCTTGAAGGAGAATGTGGGTTCAATACGAATATCATCCAATGATTTAACTCTGGATATGGTAGTGAATGTCAAGCCTTGCCTTTCAATTGCTCCAATATCAATTGTTGTCTTCTCAAGTGTTAAACCCTGGGATTTGTGGACAGTAATAGCCCATGCCATCATAAGTGGGACTTGCCTTTTGTTACCCAATGATATTTGTGTTATTGCTATAACTTTTGGATCAGTGGGGTTCCATGGTGGCCCAGTGTAGTTATCAATTCTTGTCATAATATATGATGGAATATCTAGTCGGGTGGACCCATATTGATACACAATGTTGACTACTTCACCAAGAGCCCCATTTACGAGGTCTGCATTTATCCATATGTCACAATTAGTTACCTATCGTGTTTTACTTGACTTGGGAGAGATGTATTCAGTTAAATTTAGTATGGATCTGATTGTGATCTCTCCGAAGTGTATATAATCATTATACTTCTTCGGCAACGTTGCTTTGTGTTTGTATGCGCCATCAGAAATCTCCAATCTAAATCGTGTAGATTGTTCAGGGTTGTTACCAAATTTTGATACAAAGAATACTTGGAAAAATGGGGATAGGTCTATAATTTCGTCTACCAGAAGCTTGATTGCATTTGTAGTAAATATTTTCATTGTTTAGAAATTCTTGCAGAATATTTGATGGTGTAATTACATAGCGTAAAGCAAAAAAAATTGCACAAGGTCAATTATTTTATCTCATACTCTATACCTTTCCTTCCAGTAAGTTGACCTACAGTAAAAATCAAACCAGTAATCATGGAATGGAAATGATCAATCATTGTAATTGTTTTATTTCAAATGTACACTTAATTTGCAGACTTACCACTAAGAGGTACAATTTGTTCAAGGTTTGTTTGTCAATATCCTTTTAGCCTGTCACAAAGAACTTCCAACTCCTGGAAAGCTATATGTTATCCAGTGAGGCAAATATTGTTTACAAATTTGTCAGAGTTATGTTTTTCTTAAGTACTTTGTAGATCGTTTAGAGTGTATGCATAGCACCGATTAGTTGGATTGTAAACCTTGAACTTGTTCTTGGAAGTTTGTGCAAAATATTAAGTATTTTATTTGTATTTTAAATTATATTGTAAATGACTAAGCACTATTCATGGAAGCAAGAAAACTAACATCGTACATATATTATTCCAACTGTACACTTGATTGTACACCATGATCATTAACAATTTTCTCTAAGATTTCATATTTATCATGTATTTAACATCAATAAGTACAACCAAAAACTTCCAAATTCAGACAAGTATTGTGCTATTCAGGGGGCCAAACATGATTAATAGAATTCTCTAAAGTTATGCTTTGGTCTAGTTAAATCATTTATTCCATGAAACTCTCTATAGCGCATTTCTTGGATTGACCCGTAATAGGTCTCAAGTATTTTGTAGGTTGTTCTGAGCGTCTGCGTCGCCCCCTCAACCATTTCAATTTCTTGGTTTTGAAGGTTTTGGTCCTATTCACATGTTCTCTTTAGTTCTCTGACGATCTTGTGGCAATTTGCAATGATGGTATTTCCAAGCAGCTCAATATCACTTTCGTAGTTTCCAGGCTAATCAACAAATGTTGAATCTGACACTGAAGCATTAGCATCTTGTGGTCTCGGGGGAGTCTGTGGCTTTTGAGATAAATTGCTTATGTAGTGTCATAAAATTGTGACCCTAGCAATTTTTGACTGCATTAGGGTCCTCACACACACGAGTTCAAATCCTCTAGCTTGATCGGAGACCGGAGATTTCTCAGCCCTCAGAAATAGCTTCTTCCTTGGCCTCTGCATCACCCTGTCTGCACTCTCCCATGGAGAAAGGGGTTGGACAGGGATGTGGCACCACTATCCCCCCTTGGACAAGGGTGTGGTACCCCTGTCCCTACCTTATTTTGGTGCAAGACCCTTCCTAGGATTGCATTGTTGGTTGTGCATTGGGCAGGAAACTCCCCCGATGTTGACCCGTGACGAAATTCAAATCCACTAACATGAATTTAAGGGGGCATTCATCCCCTCATTTGAATAAGTTGGATAGGTCGAAGTTGGATAGATTCAAGTTGCATAAGTGATCAAGCATTCAAGCATTCAAGTATTCAAGCATTCTTTTCCAGGATTGAGCATTCTCAAGTCTCCCTTCAAGGCTAGGTGTTGCATTCAAGTCAAGGATTCAACCATTGAAGAGGAGATTTATTTCAACATTCAATTCCACATAACCACTTCTATCAACATTGCTACTACAACCTCCTTTGAGGTGATTTACAATTCTGTCTTTCATTTACATCTACTTGCAAGTACTTTCTTTCATTACTTTGTTAATTCCAAAACTGGGGTTTGACCTAAAGGCTTTCCCCCAATCCCAACCCATTTTCCTCTCTTTTTTGTATGTAGGTTGCAGGTGCACAACTTGATAGTTCTGATACTTAATATAAGCACAGATCCAATAGCCAACAAGATGAGAGGGGGGGGGTGAATCATACAAACTTAATCATCCATAAAAACATCAGATTCAACCTCGGTAACATATATTCCAGTAATATAACCAAAACTGTTAAACATGCAAACTCAAAAGCATATAAACATCATAAACCTCATAACACCAGATTTAACGTGGAAACCCAAATAGGGAAAAACCACTATGGGATTTCGGACCCACTAAGAAATATACTCTTCTAGAGTATGCTCGGTTAAAAGCAAATCCTGTTAAAGATCACAAACACATTGCTAGATGTGACCCGGTTAAGGGATTTCCCTTAGATCTGTTAGGATCTTCACCTTGTTAGAAGTGACCTTGTTAAAGGATTTCAAACACTCAATCAGAATGTCACCTTGCTAGAGGGTTTTACAAATAAGATTGTTAAGTCCACTCGGTTAAGAGATTTTCTGTCACTTTCACAAAATAACAGTAATAAAATCTATCTGCAACTTCACATCTAAAATGCTAAAGCAGATTCCTATTTATTCAATACAATCTAGACATAGAACTAATCTTGTCATTTGCTGGACTTCCATACTATGTTATTCAAACAGGTCTTCAAGCTTCTGTGCTCGGTAATCACTATGTAGCATCCTTGTGCATACACTTGCCCGCATACATTGTTTATCAACAGTTTCCTATTTATAAACAATTAGGTAACCGCTTAATCTCCTTGATCACATTTCCCATGATCAATCATAGCCATCAGATCTTTGATCTTGTCTAGGTTCAATGCATCTTTCGATCTGAAAACATTTTACCCCATCTTGGAACTTGCATATATTTCTTGGAACTTGTGCCTGGGTATTGCGGTTCAATCTGCGTTGTAGATCTTCATGTCGACTTTCCATTGCCTTAGATTCGTTAACAAACTTCATCCACGTCTCACCAATCATTTAATCAGTTCCAGCTCATCAGCTTCCTTCATTAAACAATGCATGCAAACATTTAATGCATTCTGTTATAGCTCGGTTACAACTCGGTAAATACTAAACTTCACTCGGTAGACATTCTGCCTTCATTAACCGATAGCGATAACCATAGGGTTTATCGACTAGGTTCTTTGCTTGATAACATAGTATAGTATTAACCTTTACAATTTACAACATATGTATGATGTTAAAACAATCTAAAACATCATGATCTCATCATTGTCTGACTCAGTACTAGTTGCCCATTGAATACCTTATTCATCCCCTTATTCATCATATTCTTTCCTGTGTCTTTTACCGACATCTTTATAATCTTCAAATCATACTTCTCAAGATATGGCAACATCATACTGAATTAGAAAATCAATTTCTTGACATCAATGACAAAATAATAATATCAAGACAGTAAACATCCTTAATCAGTTATATCCATAATCATCAACAACCTTCTCAATATCCTTATTGAAATGCCAATAATCTTTCATTGTCTGTTATAATGCTATATTGCCAACAATCTCCCCCTTTGGCATTGATGGCAAAACCAATTGATTTGACCTTAAAAGATTCAGATTGGTATGATTCTGAAATGCTGAAATGCTCTCTTGCTGTCATCAGAATTTCTCCCCCATACATTAGACTTCTCCTGTTTCTTCAGTTTTCTTTCCAATCTGTAGTCTTCTCCCCTTATATTAGTCTTCTCCCCCTTTGACAACAATGCCAAAAAGTAAAGAACTAAAACATAATTTCTGTCAGTATGAAGTGATTTCCTGCTGTTGTGTATCAATTATGTCTCGGTCAGAGCAATTTGTCTTCAATTCCTGTTCCCGGTAATATGTCCTGTAATATTTCCTATAATAATTCATGTACACCTTTAGAAAACATCCTAAAGTGTATAAATCAGCATCAACTCCTAAAAGATATTTGATAGAGTCATCGGATTGATGCTTTCACCGAACTCGGTCAGTGAGTAGAAGATAGGGGTAGGACCCCTAACTTACTTCTGAGATATTCAAAAGTGTCCCTTGGTAGTGGCTTGGTGAAGATATCTGCTATTTGTTCCTTTGTGCTAACATACTCCAACACCACTTTCTTCTCTTGAGCTTCTTCTCTAAGATAATGATATTTGATAGATATGTGCTTTGTCTTAGAGTGCATAACAGGATTCTTTGAAATGTTAATGGCACTAGTATTGTCACAAAATATAGTTACTTGCTCGGTAACTTTCTCATTTATACCTTCTAACAGTTGTTTGATCCATGCAATGTTGGTACAATTCAATGTTGCAGCAACGTATTCAGCTTCTGTTGTTGACTGTGAAACACATCCTTGTTTCTTGCTAAGCCAACTCACTAGTCTTTCTCCTAAAAAGAAAGCTCCTCCACTTGTGTTTTTTCTGTCATCAATGTTGCCTGCCTAATCAGCATCAGTATAAACTTTTAAATCAAAATCATTTCCTTTCTGATATACTAAGCCATAATCCTCAGTGCCTTTCAAGTATCTAAAGATTCTTTTGATTGTTGTTATGTGTGTTTCCTTAGGATCTGCAGAGAATCTTGCAACTATACCTATTGCATGTGCTATGTCTGGTCTGCTGTGAACAACATATTGTAGCTTTCCAATCATTGATCAGTAAAGTGTCTCATCAACAGATGCAGATTCATCATTCTTTGATAATTTACAGTTGGTAGTCATAGGAGTACTTACTGGTTTTGAATCCTCCATTCCAAATTTCTTCAAGATTTCCTTTATGTACTTGGATTGAGCAATGAAAATCTCATTTTTCATTTGCAGTATCTGTAAACCTATAAAATACTTTATCTCACCGATTAATGACATCTCAAATTCTTTGCTCATTTCATTTCCAAAGTTCTTGCATAAAGAGTCATTTCCACAAAATATAATATCATCAACAAATATGGCTGAGATCAGTATTCCATTTTCATCATTCTTCATGTACATGTTGTTGTTCTCACTTGTCCTTATAAAACCAATCTTAATCAAATAAGAGTGCAATCTTCCATACCATGCTCTAGGTGCTTGTTTCAAACCAGATAAAGCTTTGTTCAATTTACATACCTGATCTTTATTATTGTCTTCAACAAATCCTTCAGGTTGTTCAATAAAAACTTCTTCTTCTAATATTCCATTCAGAAATGCAGATTTGACATTCATTTGATATACCTTGAAGTTTTTGAAAGCAGCATAGGCCAACAATGTTCTTACTCCTTCAAGTCTAGCAACAGGTGCAAAAGTTTCACCATAATATATTCCTTCTTCTTGAGCATAACCTTTGCAAACTAGTCTTACTTTGTTTCGAATGACCTCTCCTTTTTCATTTAGCTTGTTTATGAAAATCCAATTTGTACAGATTACATTTTTGTCCTTCGGTCTTGGGATTAGTGTCCATGTGTCATTCTTCTTGATTTGATCAATCTCTTCTATCATAGCATTTATCCAATCTTCATTGTTAAATGCCTCTTTCACTATTCTTGGTTCAAATTCAGATATCAAACATGTGTTCAAATTCAGATATCCTTATCTCCTCTAATCTGACTTGGTGCATGATGTCTTCTTACATACTTGGCTAATACAGGCTCAGTAGGCTCTCTATGATCTTCTTCATCACTCGGTAACTGGATATTCTCTTCATTTTCTTCAACATTTTTCTCGGTAAGACTTCTCGGTTGAACATAGACAAATTCATCATAGTCTTCTGATTCCTTGGAATTTCCTTCATCATTTCTTTCTGCAAATTCATCAATTTTCACATTTGCACTTTCTACTATTTTGTTAGATGATTTGATCAGACATTTAAATGCTTTGCTTCTAGAAGAATAACCTAGAAATGTTCCTTCTTCACTTTTCTAATCAAACTTGCCATTTCTATCATCTTTGTGAACATAGCATCTACTTCCAAAGATTTTAAAATAACTAACATTAGGTTTCTTATCATACCAGATTTCATATGGTGTCTTCAAAGTACCTTTCTTCAATTGAACTCGGTTCAAGGTGTAAACTGTTGTGCTTATTGCTTCTCTCCAAAATGTTTGTGGCACCTTCTTTTCAATCATCAGTGTTCTAGCACAATCCACAATAGATCTGTTTCTTCTCTCAGCTATTCCATTCTGTTGTGGAGTTCTCGGTGTGGAGACTTGTCTTTTAATACCATGACCATTGCAGAATAAGTTGAACTCATCAGATGTGAACTCTCCTCCTCTATCTGATCTAAGACATTTCAGTTGTCTTCCTGTTTCATTTTCAACTCTTGCCTTGTACCATTTAAACATTTGAAAAGCTTCTTATTTTTCTTTTAAAAACATTACTGACATCATCCTTGAATAGTCATCCACAAATAATATGAAATATTTATCACCATAATAACTTTGAACTTTCATAGGACCACAAAGATCAGTGTGCACTAGATCTAAAATTCCCTTAGAAGTGTAAGACTTACTTGTAAAGCTTGATCTTGTCATCTTACCCATCTAGCATCCTCGGCACATAGCATTCTCAGGTTTTTCAAGGCTCGGTAGACCTCTTACTCGGTGCTTCTTACTTATTTTGATTAGATTATCAAAATTTACATGACAAAACCTTTTATGCCATAACCAAGTATCATCTATCTTTGCATGCAAACACTTATTCCGAGTTGATTCAAGGTGAAATGTGTTACCTTTTGTTTGTGTCCCGGTAGCAGCTAACTTTCCATTCTTGTCATGAACTTTGACAATTCCTTTCTGAAATTCTATTTGGTAACCTGTGTTGTTTAGTTGTGCTACACTCAACAAATTGTATTTCAAACCTTCATCCCAATAAACATCATTGCATCTTGCATTATCAAGAAGTGTTATAGATCCTTTACCTCTTACCAGACATGGTGCATCATTACCAAATCTGACATAGCCTCCATCATAATCTTCTAATATAACAAACTTGTGTTTATCTCCTGTCATATGATGTGAGCATCCACTATCTATAATCCAAGAATCATTAGTGTTTATGTGAGATATTAGGGCTTTTTCTTCATACCTTTCTTCATCTGATCCATCTTTGATAGCCACATAAACTACTTCCTCTGTATCAGTCTCATCTGATTTATCATCGTTAGATTCCTCATCAACTATTAGGCATGTCTTTCTATCTCTTTTTCTGAAGTCTCGGTGTCCTCTGTAATGATTATCTTTCTGTCTGTCATCTCGGTAATCTCTCTTTTCAGTAGAATCTTTGTCAGGATAGTTAGAAGCCATATGTCCTATCTTATCACAATTGAAACATTTCAAAGGTAGCTTTCCTTTATACTTACCTTTGCCTCTCGGTAACCTTTCGGCTAAAAGTGCTTCAAACTCTTCTTGCTTTCTGATTTCCTCATACAGTTTGTGTACTGCCTCCATGTTCTTACGAAATCTTTCACTTGCTCCACTGTGATCTCCTTCAGAGTACTTATACTTTCTTTCATTGAAATCATTAGATTCATCAAGATGAAAAAAACTAAATGCAAATTCAACTTTATTTACCGAAGATCCACTGTTATCAAAGTTACTTAATTCAAATGCATGTAGCTTACCAATAGTAGCATCTAAAGAACTGGCATATTAGGTACAGACCTCAATTCATTGATTGCAGAGACTCGGATTGCATAAGCTAGTAGAAGGGTTCTTAACAACTTACTTGTTATATCCTTTTCTTCAATAGTTCCACCTGCTCCTTTGATTTGATTGACAATCTCCTTTAGTCTTGTACTGTACTGAGTTATGTTCTCACCTTCATTCATCCTCATAGATTCAATTTGTCCTCTTAGACTATCTACTTTTTCTCTTTGAACATGTTCATCTCCTCCATATACTGATATGAGCTTATCCCACATTGCCTTTGCATCATTGCAGCCTTCTAGATCATTAAACTCTGAATCAATCAATGCAGATGTTATTTCAATCATTGCTTGAATATGTTCTTGCTTCGCCTTTATCTCTTCCATAGTCAATGGATAGGTGCTCGGTGTAACAAAATCATTCTCCAGATAGTATACAGCATATTCTCCAACTCCTGATAGATGTAGCTTCATCCTTTTCTGCCATGTAGAGAAACTTGACTTGTTCAGCTTCTGTGCATCCCTCTTATACATCTTTGGATCTTTAACTCAAGTGCCTTTAAACTTTCCTTTCGGAGTCCAAAGCTCTGGTACCAATTGATAGTTCTGATACTTAATATAAGTACAGATCCAATAGCCAACAAGATGAGAGGGGGGGGGGGTGAATCATACAAACTTAATCATCCATAAAAACATCAGATTCAACCTCGGTAACATATATTTCAGTAATATAACCAAAATTGTTAAACATACAAACTCAAAAGCATATAAAAATCATAAACCTCATAACACCAGATTTAACGTGGAAACCCAAATAGGGAAAAACCACTGTGGGATTTCGAACCCACTAAGAAATATACTCTTCTAGAGTATGCTCCGTTAAAAGCAAATCCTGTTAAATATTACAAACACATTGCTAGATGTGACTCGGTTAAGGGATTTCCCTCAGATCTGTTAGGATCTTCACCTTGTTAGAAGTGACCTTGTTAAAGGATTTCAAACACTCAATCAGAATGTCACCTTGCTAGAGGGTTTTACAAATAAGATTGTTAAGTCCACTCGGTTAAGAGATTTTCTGTCACTTTCACAAAATAACAGTAATAAAATCTATCTGCAACTTCACATCTAAAATGCTAAAGCAGATTCCTATTTATTCAATACAATCTAGACATAGAACTAATCTTGTCTATTTGTTGGACTTCTATACTCTGTTATTCAAACAGGTCTTCAAGCTTCTGTGCTCGGTAATCACTATGTAGCATCCCTGTGCATACACTTGCCCGCATACATTGTTTATCAACAGTTTCCTATTTATAAACAATTAGGTAACTGCCTAATCTCCTTGATCACATTTCCCATGATCAATCATAGCCATCAGATCTTTGATCTTGTCCAGGTTCAATGCATCTTTCGATCTAAAAATGTTTTACCCCGTCTTGGAACTTGCATATATTTCTTGGAACTTATGCCTGGGTATTGCGGTTCAATCTGCGCTATAGATCTTCATGCCGACTTTCCATTGCCTTAGATTCGTTAACAAACTTCATCCACAGCTCACAAATCATTTAATCAATTCCAGCTCATCAGCTTCCTTCATTAAACAACGCATGCAAACATTTAATGCATTCTATTATAGCTCAGTTACAACTCGGTAAATACTAAACTTCACTCGATAGACATTCCGCCTTCATTAACCGATAGCGATAACCTTAGGGTTTACCGACTAGGTTCTTTGCTTGATAACATAGTATAGTATTAACCTTTACAATTTACAACATATGTATGATGTTAAAATAATCTAAAACATCATGATCTCATCATTGTCTGACTCTGTACTAGTTGCCCATTGAATACCTTATTCATCCCCTTATTCATCATATTCTTTCCTGTGTCTTTTACCGACATCTTTATAATCTTCAAATCATACTTCTCAAGATATGGCAACATCATACTGAATTAGAAAATCAATTTCTTGACATCAATGACAAAATAATAATATCAAGACAGTAAACATCCTTAATCAGTTATATCCATAATCATCAACAACCTTCTCAATATCCTTATTGAAATGCCAACAATCTTTCATTGTTTGTTATAATGCTATATTGCCAACACAACTGTACTTTCGAATTCAGGCTTCATTTGCAGAGGCAAAAAAAAAACCTTTTCGTTTCACGGATTTTTCGGAGGATTGTGTACATTCCTACCACAGTCTGAGCAACTTTTCCTCAAATTCGCAAGGTGACTTTGTCTCAACATTTTACTACCAGATCCAGGTGCTCAGCTTCATCCCATATTCTGATCTCAAGTTATAATCAATTCTTTGTCACTTTTACACTACATAATTCAATCAATTCCTTTCCAAATCAAACAAGAAAGAGGGGATCAACTTAGCATTCCCAATTCATTCAAAATTCAATCTACCATCTTCATGTGGAGAGATTGAATCGAGTGAATTATACTCTCCTCTTTCTAATGTAACATGGTGAAAAGTGTTTGAATGGTAATCAATAGCGAAACTCTCACCTCTCTTTGAGGAGAAGGGTAGTTTCCTTCTTGATCTATCATTCACCATTTTTCCACTATTACAGCTTGAAATTGTGATTACATCGAGATCTTCATTAATTCGAGCCATGATCTGTTAAAACGTATTAGAATCATATTATATAGAAATAATTATCATGTTGTTGAAACGTATTAGTCTAAAAAATTACTTAGTGATAAGTGCAAACTTTATGTTTTATTTTTAATAAGGAAAGCAAACGTATTAGTCTAAAAAATTACTTAGTGATAAGTGCAAACTTTATGTTTTATTTTTAATAAGGAAAGCATGTAATGTAATTTTAAATCACATTATAGTTTAGAACAAGTTATCGTTAAAGATGAGAGGAATGTAGTTAGCTTTAATGGTAAAAGTAATCTAATAGTTTTCAAACTATTGTTACATATACATAAGGCCTTTTTTTAACTTAATGTTCCATTTGTATATTTAAATTGTATTTATTTTTTATATTTTTTTTACAATCTTTTAAAATTATTCTAAACTATGTGTTTTTTAGTTAAACATCTACCTTTTGTTTTTTAAGTTGAACGTCTACTTATGTGTTTATATATGTCTACATAAGCACTTTTTAATACTTAATACTTCTGCATTGGTATCTTAATTTATCCCATGAACCTTCACAACGAAAGAAAGAAAGAAAAATTTAGAGCTTCCACTGTCAAAAATTAGGACAATATGGCTGGCACAATCCACCCAACTCTTTTCTCTTCCATGACTTTTTCAATACGTAAATATATTATGAAGAAATGGACGCCATTAGTTAAGAGTTTATATTTTCTTTTTCAATTTCCTAAACTAATGTTGGTTCCCACTCTACTTCTTATTTACTACTCATACATAATTCTATTAAGCAATTTCATTAAGGTAGTCCCAAACTACACAATTTGGTTTTTTGGGTCCTTTTTCAAACAAATTTTTGCATGAGCAATATATAGAATACTCAAAATATATTCCTTCATATACTATAACTTTTGATGGTATTTTTTCAGTATAACTGTTGATGTTATTTTTTCAGTATAACTCCTTAAATATTTTTGTCTTTTTTTACAATATAAAATCTTAAACTGAGTTCATTTTCCAGCATCTTCGAGAAGCGGAGGGTCAATACGAATATGGCATTGGCAGTTGGATGCTAAGTTGGCACCTTGGTATCTAAATTATTATAGCTTGCCCTAACATTGATTTTTTATCCCTGCGTTGCTCGCACATCCATGTATTGTTAGGGTTCGCTCTGAAAATTATTTTATCTGTGGTATTCAAATAACCTAAGGAAGACAACCCCTTAGGGATGGAATTAGATGGACACCTCCCCTAATTACAGTCATTGAATTACTGGATGAAAACCTCTAATTCAAACTTCAAGTAATCTCATTTGATTATCATATATGTGCTTCAAGTTGATAGGCATATCCAATTCATTGTAAAAAAAAATTGTTGAGTCTGGATACAAGATATTCTCGATAATTTTGTGGTTGCTCACAAAGAGTCAATTGTCTTTACTTGGAGCAGCATATTTTGTCAATAGTGGATTTGCCTAGTGAGAATTGGCCTTATTTTGACAGTGATTTCTAATCCGCATAAGACAATAATATCCAAGAACCATGTTGATGCGATACGTTCATTGCAAGCTCTAAAGTGGTGGCAATTCATATTCAAGAGAAGCACTTCTTTTTCCTTGTTGTGTGGCGGTAGTTATATGACTATAAATCTGCAATTTTAAATATCAATGACCTGAATTCTTCTTCGTATTCCAAAACAGCAATGCAAACACCTCTCAGCTTTGCCAAATTTGGGCAAGGTTGTCAAAGAAAACCCGATTTCATATGCACAGTTCATTGTATGTATAGGGGTTTAAACAACACAAAGGTTTGGATTGTAATCAGTTAGCCACCTAAATTTGTGGCTCATAATTATAAGCTAATAGGATGCATCACTCAAACATTGGTTTCAAACACAATTACTTAAATATTCGCAATAAAATTTCAATTCACCTGCACCAACGTCTTATTGCAGCCTATTTGTTGATCGCATTTCGTTACCCTTCTTCCTTATATGGACGTATGTAAACAACATGAAAGCATGCCACACAGAAGTTTACTTAGGGGGGAAGTTTATCTCACCAAACAATAAGGTTTAGGTTTTACCATCTATTTTAACAGTTTCACACCACGTTAAAGTTTTTCCTTACCACGTTAATGGGTGCATGGTAGTACTACAATAATATGTTTGGGTAGAATTGTTAGCGTACCAAAACATCATTGCCTACTTTAATCAGTAGTATTATTTTATTTTTTATTGCTTATGGAATGCCAGTTGTCGTGCAACACAAGCATTCTTAAGGCTAGTCCAACCAGAATTCACATTAAACAGTAAAATACAATTCATTTTGTTTAATTAATTTTAATTATTCTTAATTTTCAAGCCAGTAGAATTCGTTTAAATTTATATTAGATCTAAAAGTTTTTAGATGGTATTCCCAAATACAGAGAGCTAATTTCGTTGTTGTTTTTTGGGCTCTTCATTCGAGAGAGTTGTGCAGAAATTAAATACAAAGGTGAAAAGCATGAGGAAAGGGAAAGGCTCATCTCATTGAACGGTCAATATAGCGTGGAAGAAACACATCTCATTTTCCAGCATGCCAAAAGTTTAAGGAAACTGGTCGGGTGTGAATCTTTTTCGATGTGTGTGAAACAATAATAGTGGGCTATGCCTATCGGCTAATTATCTCCAAAAAAATCATGAAATGATTTGTGTGTGTTAAATTTCTACAAATAGTCAGTTTGATTTGTTAAAGTTTGAAGTCCCTGTTGATAAGTTGAGACTTTGCCATATTTTTATCCTCAGAACTCTTGAGTTTTTGACATCTTTTGGTTTGCATAGTAGTAGTGATGTATTGGAAATTGGTTATATGTATTCCATATGTTAAGCCTGAACTTATTAAATCATGTTTAATCTTTGTCAGTCTATTCCTGCAGCCATGCCATTTATTTCTGCAGCCATGTGATTTGTTCTTGTTGTCATGCAGATTATTTAGGGCAATATCATATGTGAATTAATAGATGTGTTAATTAAATAAAATGTGTATGTATGTCCTTGTATGTTATTTCTGTTGTAGTGCAGGTAATAAATGATGCCGCGGTGGATATTCACCTATCGCGCCTGATGAAGGGAAGGATACGTAAGAGATAATTGAAGATCAAACTATAGAAGAGTTGAGCAAGCGTAAGGGACAGCATAAGCGGAGCAGTCAAGTGATGCTACCAATGTCTAACTTCAGTGGCCATTGAATTTGCAAATACCGCCACAGCATGCAATGACTGTGGTTCGGTTTGGATCCACGTTTCCTGCAGCATAACTCCAATTATCTCTTCTATCAGTCAATCATTCACCTCTTCTTCTGGGCGTGATTTGTGTTGTCTATTGTAGTAAATTTATTTTTAATAAGAATCTCTTCTTCTTCTCAGGTTTAGTTAGACATAAGGGAGAAGAATATAGCAGAGGACTTTTTATAATCATTCTTGAGTTTCTTTTCATATTAAAATTATGTAATCACTTTCAGAAAGCAATGAATAAAGTTATGATATTCTAATCTATTAAGAGTTGTTTTCAGGAAGCCTGGTATCACTCATCCAAGGGGGCCCACTTGGTGAGTGATCCTGTGTTTTCATTAAAATTAGTTTTATTTCCTTAGCTGCAGTAGAAGTTCTTGCGTTGACTGTTCCTGCAGCCACTGGAAACAGATCCTCTGACTATTCTTGCAGCTAAGCCAGAACAGAGTAATTTATGTTTATCCATATTGAATTTATCCAGCATTGCTTTTATGAATTTATTCAAAAAATTTCCTGTAGTCTTTCCATAGTTTCCATTCTTGTTTACCTTTTTCCGCATAATGTTAGTTGCTGCAGTAATGAAGAATAGTTGTTGTAGGAAGTTAGTGCATATATAGTGCAAACACATTTCAAGTACTACATCCTTGGGTTGACAATCAAATGAACACTAGCTATGGAAATAGTGACTTTACCAAATGAATGTCCAAACTTCGGATTAAGACTTCAATTAGAGTTATTATTCTTATTGTTGGGGTGAACATTTTTGGTACCGTTGTCGAGGATGGTGTCAAACTAAGAACCTGTTATGGTTATTATCTTTGCAGTTTTCAATTAATTGTTTTTTGGTATACCTGATTGTTCGAAAATTTCATGAATATGCATGCATAGACAAAGAAGAGATGTTATAGGTAGATTTCTGCCCAGTCATCCTAATCATGCAGAAAATAATTCATCAAATATAAATCCTTTTGCTAAACTTTATTAAACCCCAGAGAATTTGAATCACCCTGAATCTGAATTCCCGGAAGGTAGTCTTCATTTCCTCTTTGGACCTCAAGAAGAAGAAATTCATATAGTAACAACCCCCACAAGTCCAATGCAAGGAAACCCACCTCCTAGTGGAAATAATCCACCACCACAACCAGATCCAACGTTTGAGTTCCCCATATCTGATCAGCATGATAATGCCAATCTCAAGAACATTCCAGCTTCTTCCCTCCCTAAATTATATGGATTGGTGACAGAGGACCCAGACACATTTCTGTTTGAGTTTGATGTTCTCTGTATGAGTTTTGACTATACTATCGATGCCCATAGACTCAAAAAATTTCCTGCCACCTTGAAGGAGTCATCCTTGAGATGGTTTATGAGCTTGGGTAGTAGCACAATCAATACATGGGATGAGATGAAACGGTTGTTTCTTGGAAAATACAAAGATTATTGTAGACGCACTGATTGTCATGGGGATGATATCTTTAGAATGACACAGAAAGAAGATGAGAATCTTGAAGATTATCTAGAGAGGTTCTTGTTTAGTGTCAAAAAGTCCAAACATAGTACTATCAATGAAGATTCCCTCAAGTTGATATTTTTTAGGGGAATCAATGATGAATGCACTGATTCTTTGGATCTTATGGGAGGAGGTGACATTACACAGTCCACTTGGGCTGAAATATGACAAATTTGTAAGAAGTATTCCAGCTCTGCTTCTAAGAAGAACAGGTGTTTCAAGCCAGGAGCACCATAATCAGCATCTGGTACTGGAGTTTCTAGATTGGAACTTAGCCATTTATTGAAGGGCCTTAAGGAGAACATTATAAATAATATGGCTACCCAATTGGATACACTTGCAGCTAAGAAGAAGCATGAAGAATCTGATGCATTTCTTGCAGAATTTTGCCCTCATTATAGATAGCAAAAGAAAGATTGTCGATGCAAAATGGTTGCAAATGTGGAAGTTCCTAACTTCAAGCCAATACAAAGTGAGGATGAGCAAGTCTTCTATGTTGCTCAAAGAAGGCCAAATTTTCAAAGGCAAGGTATGCCTCCAGATCCACTTTCTTTTTCTGGTTATAGTGGAAATTCTTATGTGCCAAATAATCAATGGCAACCACCTTATGCTCAAAATCTTGGTAATTATCAAAACTGGTATGGTTCTCAAGCCCAAGGGCAGCATTTTGGTAATCAAATGCCAAAGTGGTAGCAGCCACAAGGGAATTGGTATCCACCTCAAAGCCAAGGAAGTTAGTTTGAAGGGAATTGGCAACCTACTTATCAATGGAGGGGGATTCAGCCATGGAATGCCCAATCTTCTGGTTATCAACAGCCTATTCAGCAGCCACAGCCTCCTGCACTAATGCCTCCTCCTGCAGCCACTTTTGTCCCACCTAAGCCAACGCATTTGCCTACTCAACCACTGCCAAATCCTAATATTAAATCTCAACAACAACAACAAGCTTATTCAACATATCTTGATCAATACCCAGCCTATTCTCTATCTCTAAGTGATATTCACCTCCGATCTGGGACAAAACTGCCTAATCCATCTCCTCCAGTTATTACTAAGGTACAAGAAGAACAAGAAATCTCTGATCCAGCAGATGCAATACCTCAAAAGCATATATTACCCCCATTTCTCAAGATATTGCAAGAAAAGGAAGTTCCCACAGAACAAGAGCAAGGCTTTGATATTATAGATCAACTGAAGCATATTTGTGTTAAAATTTCATTGTTGCAAGCAATAAAAGATATTCCCATATATGGTAAGGCACTGAGAGAAGCATGTCTAAAAAAACCTGGCAAGAAGAAGAAGGATCCACAAACAGTGCATGTTATGGGTCAACTGGTAGATATTATGTTAAGCAAGATTGCCATTCCAAAATATTCTGATCCAGGTAGTCCTGTGGTAAGTATAGTCATTAATGGCAGCCAGATAAGAAATGTTTTAATTGATTTAGGGGCAGCCATTAATGTGATGACAGGAGAACTAATGAAATAGCTTGGAATCAATATTCTAAGACCTACACCCATAGTTCTACAACTTGCTGATAGCTCTACAGTGAGACCTGATGGTATGATTGAAGATGTAGTGGTTATTTTGGATTCTTGGGAATACCCTGCAGACTTTATGATTCTATCTCCAAAGGCAACATTGGGAGGATATCTTGTGATTTTGGGAAGACCTTGGCTTGCCACAGCTGATGCATATATTCGATGTAGATTAGGGGATATGACTATTTCATATGGGAATTCTACAAAAACATTAGCCTTGTATTCTCCTGCACAACCCCAGCTTGATCAACAACAAGTCGTTTGGCCTATTTTGGGAGAAGAATCTGAGGGAGTTGACTCTATTAATCACCTTATGATGATTAATCGAGGGTCATTCATGCAATTACATGATGAAGAAACAATTCTTTATAAAATTCTGATAAATGAGTTAATAGAAGAACAGAAATTGCAGGAGTTGGTTCTGAATATTGCAGGTTTGGACTTTCCTGCAGCCACTGATATATTGCATACTCTGTTGCTGCAGGAAGTATCTTCTTCTCATTTTTCTGATATGAACCAGATTGATCTTACTATCAAGATAGAAGTCGATTTGAATAAATGTTTAAATATCAATAGAGATCTTTCAGATACTCAAAAAGAGGCCCTTGTGGACTTGCTGAAATATCATAAAAATGCTTTTGCATGGGATTACAAGGATATGCATGGGATAGATCCAATAGTTTGCACCCACCGTATCTATATAAAAGAAGAGTGTTGCCCACTCAGACAGCCTTAAAGAAGAATCAATCTTGCCTTAAAAAAGATAGTTAAAGAAGAATTGCAGAAGTTGTTAAAGGTCGGGTTTATCTATCCTATCTCTGATAGCCAATGGGTATCACATTTGGTCATAGTCCCTAAGAAAGGAGGAAAATGGAGGGTATGTATTGATTATAGAGCCCTGAATTTAGCAACAAGAAAATATCATTTTCCATTACCATTTGTGGATCAGGTATTGGATTCCTTGGCTAGTAAAAGATACTTTTCATTCCTTGATGGATTCAGTGGTTACAATCAGATTTAGATAGCCCTGGAGGATCAAGAGAAGACAACATTTACTTGTCCTTGGGGCACATATGCATATTTTGTTCTTCCTTTTGGGTTGTGTAATGCTCCAGCCACTTTTCAAAGAGTAGTGATCAGTATCTTTTCTGATATTTCTCAAGACATTATGGAAATCTATATGGATGACTTTACAACTTATGGTTCTGAATTTGAACAAGCATTAGGGAACCTGAAAAAAGTTTTGCAGCGATGTGAGGACTGTAGTTTGTCATTAAATAGTGAGAAATGCTTCATCATGATGCACGAAGGAATAGTCCTTGGTCATCATATCTCTATAAAAGGAATACAGGTGGATCCAGCAAAGATTGAAGTCATTCAGCATATCAATGCCCCTATGAAGCAAAAAGATGTAAGAAGTTTCAATGGTCATGTTGGATACTACAAAAGTTTTATCAAAGATTTCAGCAAAATTGTAAGTCCATTATATTCATTGCTTACCAAAGATATGGAATTTAAATGGACCTCTTGATGCAATGAAGCTTTCTTAAAGCTTAAGCATGCCTTGACTCGAGCACTAGTTCTTAAAGGTCCAAATTGGTCTTTACCATTTCAAATTCATACAGATGCATCTGATTATGCAATAGGCACAGTGTTAGGATAGAAGATTGACAAATTGGAAAATGCAATATATTATATTAGCAAGAACTTATAGGGACCTAAGTTAAATTACACAATCACTGAAAAGGAAATATTAGCTGTTATATATGCACTCAACAAATTCAGGCACTATATCACAAGATATCCCATATTTGTGCATATAGATCATACTACAATCAGATATCTCATGAATAAGCCTTCAATTACTGGTAGATTGGCTCACTGGTTATTGTTGATGCAGGAATTTGATATCACAGTTGTTGATAAACCAGGGAAGTCTAATGTGGTTGCAGACTATCTGTCAAGACTTCAGTTACAAGAAGATTCTACCATGATAGATGATGCTTTTCCAAATGAACATTTATTTCTTATCCAAGCTCACACTCCCTGGTATGTTGATATTGCCAACTATTTAGCTGCTGCTAAAATGCCAATTCATTTCTCTCCTAAAGAAAGAAGATTGTTAGTTGAAAAAAGTTTTGACTTCTCTTGGATTGTTGATTATTTGTTTTATTCTGGGCCTAACCAATTCATGAGAAAATGTCTGAGAGAATATGAAACATATGATATCCTGCATGCATGTCATGATGAGCCATGTGGAGGACATTTTGCTGCCAAAAGAACAGCACTCAAAGTACTAAATTCAGGATACTATTGGCCCACATTACACAAGGATGCAACAAAGTATACAAGAAAATGTGATAGATGCTAGCATATGGGAAGACCTACAAAATCTGATGAGATTCCATTATATCCACAAATATCAGTAGCACCATTTGATAAATGAGGTTTAGATTTTGTTGGCCCAATTGAACCCCCTTCTAATGGCAAATCCTACATTTTGGTATGTACAAACTATGTAACAAAATGGGTGGAAGCTCGTTCCATGACACGTGCAAGAGATAATAAGGTGGTTGAGTTCCAAATGAAGAGATGTTTACAATATATGGAGTACCAAGAGAGATTGTCTCAGACCAGGGACCTCAATTTACTTCAACATTGATAGCAGCTTTGGTCAATGAATACAATATAAGGCACAGAAAATCTACTTCATATCATCCACAAGCTAATGGATGGGTAGAAGTTACAAATAGGGAGCTTGAGTCTATTCTTACCAAAATAGTATCTATTCATAAAAAAGATTGGTCTCATAGGCTTTCAGAAGCAATTTGGGAAAACAGAACAACTTGGAAAACACCAATTGGTTTTACACCTTTTGAGATGGTTTATGGAAAAGCAGCAATGATGCCTATTGAATTTGAGCATAAAACTCTGAGGACAGCTTTGCAATTAAATATGACATTATCTGAAGCATAGAAAGAATGTATTCAGCAATTGAATACTCTAGACGAATGGAGGAAAATGGTTGTCCAGCAGACAGAACTAATTCAAAATCAGAGAGCAAAGTGGCATGATAAGTATATCAAAGAGAAGAAGTTCAAAGAAGGTGACTGGGCACTACTGTATGATTCCAGATATAAAGATGCTATGGGAAAGTTGCAAACCAGGTGGTTAGGTCCATATGAGATAGAAGAAGTTTTCAATAATGGAGTTGTTTGTTTGACCATAATTGATCCTGATCGGTTTAAGCTTTTGGTGAATGGTCACTGACTGCGTTTGTATCATAAGTTGGCCACTAAAGAGGAGTTCCTGCAGCAATTTGACCAAAAGATGAAACAAAGGTTCCTGCAGCAACTAACAAGGTTCCTGCAGCAACTGACAAAGATCCTGCAGCAACCGATCAGCTTCCTATTGCAATTGAGCAAAGTAATAAAGGTAAGGTTCCTGCAGCCACTGCAATGAACATGCTTGTCACTTCATAATTCTTCTTGCATCATTTCACAATAAATATTTCCATACCTTATGGGAATATTCTTCTCCGTAAATAAAATTCCATCCACGTCATTCCATCCCACTTTCTTATTTGTCATTTCACTTCATTTTGCCGTCATTTTCGTACGACTGCAAGTATGTACATATTGTGTTTTGTTCTAATTACGTATTTATTATTTCATTATGATTAAGCCTTTCTAAATCTGCGTACACTCCCTGAAATCTCATCAGCTTGTGTGGACACGTGCTAGGTTAATTTGGGTGGGGTGCTTTATGGTTCGGTTTCCAAAGTTAGTGATTATCCATCCTTTTTGCCACTTAGAATTGATTGTTTGCCATCATTGTTTAACAAGGTATTATTTCACGCAAGGAAATAATAAATTTTGCCACCGAAATTGAGATATGTATGGAATTTTTAATTTAGCAAGTCTGTCGGATATTTTGTTCCTCTGTTTCTCAGCTGCAAAGTGTTCTATACTAGCAGAGTAAGAGATGGGTGGTGATCCAATCCGCCATGAGCCAACAGTCCATGAAGTGTTGTTGTAGGATGCTCTTTGTGAGCATTATTTTAGACACCATGGCTGGATTGATTACTTTTTGAAAATCAAAGACTTTAATGAAGAAATAGCTGGAGAATTTATGCATTCCTTTAATGAAGGAGAAGCTAGGATTAAAGGTTTAAGGGTTATTGCTACGGAGCAGCAAATAGCTGAAGTAACAGGGTTGCCATAGGAAGGATAATTGTTTCCAGGATCAAAAGATGCAAGGAGCGCCAAGGAAGAATTTACAATTCCCACAGATGGACCTCTAACGGTGGACAAGCAAGGAACTAGAAGGGTTTCCCTGCCAGCAGAGTGGCCTCAGGTAGCTTTGTATGTCATGAAATACATTACTTGTGAAGGGAGATATTCAAATCTACATTCACCACATTTTAAATTACTTAGTCATTTACGGCATGGCCGGAGGGTGAATGTCCCTAATTTTCTATACCACCTCATTTCTACAAGTGCTAAGGAGACGCGGAAAAATGGAAATCATTCTGTTAGCCATCATGGTTTGGTGAAATTTCTTGTAGAACATTCTCTTAGAGACGTTTCACAAATAGAATGGGGAGTATTTGAGGATATACTGCAGTTTAGGGCTGAAGATGCCCCTGTTGAAGATGCTCATGTTGCAAAGAATCCGCCATTTGAAGAAGAAAATGTTGCAGAACCCTCTTCCCCCGTAGTTGCTACAAAGGATGATTTGCTTGTTGCTAAAGGAGTTGCGGTTAATGTGGAAGAAGAGATGGGTGAAGCAAATGTGGAGCAACCCTCCACTTCTCTTCAAAGAGAGTCACCAATTTCTAAGAGAAAAGGGAAGGAACCTATGGCCCAGTCGCATGCAACCCGAATTTCTCCTACAGCCAAGAGACGTAGGACAAAAAGAAAAACTCCTGCAGCAACTAAAACCATTCTTGCAGCCACTCCAAAAGTTTATGTGAGAAGAACACGGAGTAGGACACAGAAATCTCATCCAACAGGTGATCCGGCAAAGGTTATTGCAGTGGAAACATCAGAAGAAGGAAGCCCTGCAAATATTGAAATACAAGAAGAAGGAAGCCTTGCGGATGTTGAAATCCAGGTAGAAGTTGATGAAGATAGATTGTCAAATCTTGCTTTTGTGGCACAGCAACTTGAGGAGGTTATTGAAGAAATTCCATAGCATCTTGAGGAAACTGTTGGAGATATTTCACAGCAGCCTAGAGAAATAATTGGAGAGATTTCAGAGCAATTTGAAGAGACTGTTGAAGACACTTCACATCAGTTTGAGGAAAATGTTGGAGAGATGCCAGCACAAATTGATGAAATTATTGAAGAGATCCCACGGCCTAAGGTAACACCTATTTGACCTCCTTCATCCCTAAGCAGTTTATCTATTGCTTTAACATTTTATAGACAATGGGAAATAGAGAGGGCTAGATTGCAAGGGATTATTGATAAACAGCAAAAAGAAATTGAAAAGAGGGATAACAAAATTGAGGAATTAGAGGCTAAGGTGGAAACAATTGCTGGTATGGTCCCCGAGTTGATGCAATGTAGGGCAACTCCAAGGGTTTATGTTGTGCATTTGAAGGAGCGGTATTTGAATTTCAAATTGAACAACATTATTAGGGACCTTAGCCCCTGTTTAGAAACACGTGAAGAATTATTTTATGCTTACCAGACCTCTCCACCAACTGTGAAGAATTTTCTATGTGAATTTTATTTACATAACTATGTTGTACCCTCAAACAGTGAGTGGAACCCTTTATTATATATTGGGGATATCCATATCAAAGCTTTAATGTCATGGATCCAAAATGAGATCAGCATGGGGGCACAAGCCAGAGCATATAAAGATTTAGAGTTTGACTGTCCATTGCCATTAAGGAAAGAATCAAAAGAACCAAGAGTGAATGGCAGAAATTACTGGTAAGGGATGATGTTAGGAAACTAGTGCTTCCAATGAGAGAAGAGATATACCAGGCATATGAGCATTTAGTTCAGACTGACAGTGCAACTGCAATAGATGGGTTAACTCAGCGCTGGAATAACTTACCAGATAAATTGAAGCAGGGGGAACCTTATTCACTGCAAAATTTTCAAGCAGATATGCAAAGAGCCCCCAGATATATACAGTTAGGCAGAGAGAATAGGAAGCTCTTAAAGTTGGGGGGCATGATAAGTTGAGACTTTATCATATTTTATCCTCAGAATTCTTGATTTTTTGACATCTTTTGGTTTGCATAGTAGTGGTGATGTATTGGAAATTGACTATATGTATTCCATATGTTAAGCCTGAACTTATTAAATCATGTTTAATCTTTGCCAGTCTATTCCTGTAGCCATGCCATTTATTCCTACAGCCATGTGATTTGTTCTTGTTGCCATGCGGATTTTTTAGGGCAATATCATATGTGAATTAATAGATGTGTTAATTAAATAAAATGTGTATGTATGTCCTTGTATGTTATTTTTGTTGTAGTGCAGGTAATAAATGATGTCACGGTGGATCTTCACCTATCGTGCTTGATGAAGGGAAGGATACGTAAGAGATAACTGAAGATCAAACCGTAGAAGAGCTAAGCAAGCGTAAGGGACGGCATAAGCGAAGTAGTCAAGCGACACTACCAATGTCTAACTTCAGTGGGCATTGAATTTGCAAATACCTCCACAGCATGCAATGATTGTGGTTCAGTTTAGATCCATGTTTCCTGCAGCATAACTCCAGTTATCTCTTCTATCGGTCAATCATCCGCCTCTTCTTCTGGGTGTGATTTGTGTTGTCTATTGTAGTTAATTTCTTTTTAATAAGAAGCACTTATTCTTCTCAGGGTTAGTTAGACAGAAGGGAGAAGAATAGAGCAGAGGATTTTTTATAATCATTCTTGAGTTTCTTTTCATATTAAAATTATGTAAACACTTTCAGAAAGCAATGATAAAGTTATGATATTCTTATCTGTTAAGAGTTGTTTTCGGGAAGCCTGGTATCACTCATCCAAGGGGGGCCCACTTGGTCGGTGATCCTATGTGTTTGTTAAAATTAGTTTTCTTTCCTTAGCTACAGTAGAAGTTCTTGAGTTGACTGTTCCTGCAGCCACTAGAAACAGATCCTCTGACTGTTCTTGCAACCAAGTCAGAACAGAGTAATTTTTGTTTATCCATATTGAATTTATCCAGCATTGCTTTTATGAATTTATTCAGAAATTTTCCTGTAGCCTTTCCATAGTTTCCATTCTTGTTTACCTTTTTCCACATAATGTTAGTTGTCGCAATAATGTAGAATAGTTGTTGCAGGAACTTAGTGCATATATAGTGCAGACCCATTTCAAGTACTATGTCCATGGGTTGACAATCAAACGAACACTAAATATGGAAATAGTGACTTTACCAAATGAATGTCCAAACTTTGGATTGAGACTTCAATTAGAGTTATTATTCTTATTGTTGGGGTGAACACTTGTCACAGTTAGAAATTAATGTCATCTCTCTAAGTTTTTGTCACCATTATAGGTAAAGATGGTTTGTGTTGTTTTGGTAGTAGATTGTCATCATTTTGGTATCAAAGACATAAGATATTGGGACTGTGGGGATTGGACAAAATGTCACCAAGAAGAATGCATAGACGAGGTGCTAGAGGGGGTGGTCAAAGAGATCATGAAGAATGGATTATGAAGTTTCTGCAAAACCTAGTGGTAAGAATGTATGATGTGGAGCAAGCACAAAAGAGAGGAGTAGTCATTGATGATGTTAGTGATGTTGAGGAATAAGGGGAACAACAAGTTATTGTTGATTTTCTTGCAGAATTAGAAGGATTTGAAGAAAGAAATTGTTAAAAGCAGTCATGAGTGTTCAAGCCAAACCAAGGATTGAGGTTTCCACCTATTAAGGAAGCCTCAATGGAGAGGAACTCATTTATTGGATCAATGATCTTGACAAGTATGAATATGAAGGAGTTGTATAAGAGAGAAGAATTAAGTTTGCATGTACATGGCTCAAAGTCCATGTTGCTATGTGGTGGGATTATATTTAGTCAGAAAGACAAAAGAAGAATAAGGAAAAAGATAAAGTTTTTGGGATAGAATGGTTACCAAACTAAAAGCTAAGTTCCTTTCAGGAGGTTACCAAACCAATCTTTTCAGAAGGTTGTAAAATCCCAAGCAAAAGAAGATGTCGGTGAAAGAATATACAGAAGACTTTTACAAACTAGTGATTAGAGTAGGACATGGTGAAGAAGATATGGAGAAGGTGGAAAGATACCTTAATGGATTGAGATAGAATTTTCAATATGAACTAATTTCAGTATCCCCTAAATCAATTGAGAAAGCCTATCAATTTGATATTAAAGTGAAAGAGAAGTCTATGAGAAAACAAAATCAGCAAGGAAAAGGTAGAGGAAGAGGCTATAGAAGCATAGGACAGCATGCTAGCCGAGGACAACAACATCCTCATGATGAAGGGACCAATAGCTCCAGTGGACCAGTCAATCTAGAAACAAGAGGCTATCAAAATAGACGAGGAAGATCATTTGCAAAAGGTGATTATCAAGGAAGAGGAAGGGGTTTCTCTAATAAATGTTTTAATTGCAACCAATATGTTGGTAATAAAAGGTGGGAGTGCCCTAAGTTTCTACAAGAAGGATGTACAAGGCCTGAAAGAAGTAATTAGATTGTGCAAGCAAACCAAGAAAGTATGGGATCACCTTCTCATCATAATGGGGAACCTAAGATGGGAGAGTCTTTATTGTTCAAAAGAGTGTTCTTGAAGCCACCAAAGGAGAGTCGAGAATTGGTATAAAGAAGAGCTTTATTCAAGACAAAGTGCAAGGCTAAAGGTAAGTGTTGCAAACTTATTATAGACAGCAAAAGTACTGATAATAATGTCGCTATTAACATGGTGAATAAACTAGGATTGAAGAGAACTAAACATACTACCCCTTACAAGGTTTCTTGGTTACAAAAGGGGCATCGTTTGTTGGTAGATGAATAGTACTTAGTAGAATTTCAAATGGGAAGGTATAAGGATATTGTCATGTGTGATATCATGCTCATGGATTTATCTCATGTGTTGCTTGGTAGACCTTGGTAGTTTGACCGGAAAGCCATATACAATGGAAGGAATATGTTCACTTATACTTTTGAGAAGGATGGTATCAAGCATACCTTGTTACCTTTGCAACAACATGAAGAGGAAGAAAGTAGTAGCAATAGCAGCAACAAGGTATTGTTAGTGAGTGGAAAAGAGTTTGTACATACTATTAAGGATGAAGAAGTGGGATTTGATCTGGTATTCAAGCCTAAGATTGTGCTTACCTCTACAAAGATTGATGGATTACCTAAGGAGATACAAGATATATTGAAAGAGAACATGGATATTGTGGTAATTGTTTTGCATAATGATTTTCCTCCCATGAGGAGTGCTAGTCACCATATGGATTTGATTCCAAGAGCTAGCCTTCCAAACAAGGCTACAAACAAATTGACTCCTAAAGAAAATGAGGAGATTTGAAAAGAAGTTGAAGAATTACTTGAAAAGGGATTGATAAGATATATTATTAGCCCTTGTGTTGTTCGTATAGTCTTAGTACCTAAGAAAGAAGGTGAATGGACAATGTGTACGAATTCCAAAGCCATTAATAAGATTATTATCAGATATAGGTTCCCTATACCAAGAATAGATGACTTGATGGATTGTTTGACTGGTTCTAATTATTTCTCAAATATTGATTTGAAAAGTGGTTATCATTAGATTAGGATCAGACCTAGGGATGAGTGGAAGATATCATTTAAAACTAGTGATGGACTTTATGAATGGTCGGTTATTCCCTTTGGGCTCACTAATGCACCTAGTACTTTTATAAGACTTATGAATGAAGTCTTAAAACCATTTCTAGGGGATTTTTTTCTAGTGTATCTTCATGATATATTGGTTTTTAGCAGTTCTAAGGAAGAACATCTACAACACTTAAGGTTGGTTATGACAAGCTTGCATGAAGAGAATTTGTTGATCAATCTTAGAAAGATTGTGTTTATGAAGACTGGATTGGTTTATTTGGGCTTTGTGGTATCCAACGATGGATTAAAAATGGATAAGGAGAAGATCTAGACCATTATTGATTGGCCTACACCCAAGAGTGCATCTAAGGTAAGGAGTTTTCATGGACTTGCTAGTTTCTATAATAAATTTATTAAAAATTTCAGTCATATAGTTTCTTCCATACTTGAAACAATCAAAGGTTATAAAATTAGTTTGAATGGACTCAAGAGGTTCAAAGGAGTTTCAAATTTCTCAAATAGTAGAGGGTAACCAAACAACCTATATTTGTGTTACATGATTTTAGAAAAGTATTATAGTTGAATTTGATGTTAGTGGCTTGGTAATAGGAGGTGTTCTTAATGAAGAAGGCAAACCAATTGCTTACTTTAGTGAACAACTAAATGATGTTATGATGAAATATTCAGCCTATGACCTTGAATTTTATTTATTGGTACAATCTTTGAAGAAGTGGGGGAATAACTTGCTTCCCAAGGAATGAATTCTCTATACAGATAACCATGCACTCCAATTCATCAACAGTCAGCACAAACTAAATCAAAGGCATGTGGAATGGGCAGAATACCTTCAAAGTTTTGATTTTGTGTTGAAACAAAAGAGTGGGCAAGCAAGTAATGTTTTTGATGCGCTGAGTCAAAGAAGTTTGTTGTTGCATGAAATTCAGGCTAATAGTGTTGGTTTTGAGAGCTTGAAGGATCTATATGTGAATGATCTTAATTTCAAGGAGGCATAAGAAGCATGCAACAATCCTATAAACATAAATAGAGGACCATGGATTGATTTTATGTTGCAAGAGGGCTTGTTGTTTAAAGGTAATTAATTGTGCATACCTAGAGAGTCAATGAGAGAGAATCTCTTGAAGGAAACATATTATGTAAGCTTAGTAGGACATTTTGGGCATAATAAGACTTGCCTACTATTGAGTGCACATTATTATTATCCAAGGATGCAAGCTGATGTTAGAAAGGATGTGGAGAGATGTCAAGTATGCTAGCGTGCAAAGGGGCATAGTCAAAACACTAGTTTGTACCAACAATTACCAGTTCCAGGTATACCATGGGATTCTGTAAGTATGGATTTTGTTATGCTTTTGTCTAGGACCCAAAGAGGCAATGATTCTATATTTGTATTTGTGGATAGGCTCTCTAAAATGGTTCATTTTGTTCCTTGCAAGAGGACTAGTGATGCAACAAATATTGCTTCTTCTTTTTCAAAGAAGTGGTGAGATTACATGGTACACCCAAGAGTATAGTATCTGATAGAGACACGAATTTTGTAGGACACTTTTGGAGAACACTTTGGAAGAATTTGGGTACACATATTAATTTCAATTCATCTTATCACCCCAAAAATCATGACCAAATTGAGGTAGTTAATATAAGTATAGGTAATATGTTGAGGTGTCTTGTTGGGAACAAACCTAGAAATTGGGATATGGCCTTAACACAAGCTGAGTTTTCCTATAGCGATTCTCAAAACAGGAGTATAAGTTTTAGATCATTCCATATTGTTTATTGAATGCATCCTAGGGGTGTATTTAAACTTGAATATCTTGGTGACTTGGAGATGAGAAGTGCAAATACATAAGATATTTCTAAAATCATTCATGACCTTCATGATGAGGTTAAAATGAACATAGAAGGTAGAAATCAATAATACAAACAATATGTTGATAAGAAGTAGAGAGAAGTTCATTTTCAGGTGGGTGATCTTATTTTGGCTCATCTTAGAAAAAAAGGATTGGCTAGAGATGACTACAACAAATTAAAAATGAAGGAGATAGGTCTCCACAAGATTCTTAGAAACTTTTCGGCTAATGCCTATGAGATTGATCCTCCTCCAAGCATGGGTATTTCTTGTATCTTCAATGTAGTTGATTCATATCACTATGAGGGTGCTGAGGATGAAGGTACATGTTGTTATATGGAGCCTAATCAAACTTGGAAGTTAAATTTTCCCTACTTCTATCGGCGCGGTTTCCTCCCCATATTTTTTGATGAGGATTTGGGGTAGCACCCCCAAGTTGGGGTCAAGGGGTAGCGCCCCTTGCGGGGTCCAGGGGCAGCGCCTCACAATACAGGGAGGGCCCCGCAAAGCCAAAAAGACTTCTTATTTTATAAAGGCGTCAGGTGTTATTTTTCTATTGGCTAACATGTTGTAACCCTAATTTGTAACTGACATAAATCATGATAAAAAGACTAAGGGTTAGGGTTTTCCTGTAGAGAATTTTGTAGCATTTTGTAGCATTTTGCAGCGATATTGAGTTGCAAGGGGATTGTTGGTTGTAATCGGTTTTGATTTACTAGATAATAATATTGGACTCTTTGTTTGGTGGATGTAGCCCGAGATTGGGTGAACCACGTTAAATATTGTCTCTTCGTTGTTATTATTTATGTGTTTTTCATTCCTGTGTTTTATATTTATCTGCATATAATTGATATTTTCTGCATGCAATTCCTAACATTAAAAATGTAATGTTGAAATCCACAAGGGAATAGAAAATGACCAAACCCGCTTCGCTATGTATTGAATGCATTTTGGAGAAACAGTAGTTGAAGAAGACCCACGGAAGACAATATTTCAATTATTTGGTGAAATACAAAAATCATCCTTTGGAAGACACCTCTTGGTTGTCTACACCTAAGATATCCATCTATGGTCATTCCATTGATGACCTCATGAGTCAGAGCTCATGATTCTTTTTGTCTCAGGGGAAGCCTGATGTGGGGCCATCGACCCTCTTTTTGTTTCCTTGTTTACTTTTTATGTTCTTTGTTAAGTTTTAGTTTGTAGAGTTGTTTGGATTTGGATTCTTTTCCACTTCCTTGGTCAACATGTTGACTCCTTTTCTCCAATCAGGTCCTTCTTGCAAATTCCTATTGGTAACAATTAGGGACATTAGGGAAAAAGTAGTGTAGAAACAAAAATGGTGGCAATGGTTCAGATTGGGGAGGTGCAAAACAAATTTGGGAGAGATTTTTGGCATATGTAGAACGGAAAGTAGCATTGATCACTGAAGAAGAATCTCCCAAGAGAAGAACAGAGAGTAGACAGAGTTGGCGAAATGGGGAATGTGTTGGTTTCATTTATTTTGGTTTTGGGATGTCTGAAAAAAGATTATAGTCATTTATTTTCTAATCATCTTTTCATATATTGTAGAATATGATGACTATTGAGATCGTTCTTCTGATTTATTGATTGGCTCCAAACAAATGATGAAATTAGTTGTATGTATGTTAACTTTCTACAAATTGTCAGTTTTCTTTGTTAAAGTTTGAAGTTCTTGTTGCATTTAGAAATTAATGTCATCTCTCTAATTTCTTGTCACCATTGTAGGCAAAGATAGTTTTTCTTGTTTTAGTAGTAGATTGTCATCAAAAAATTGAACAATTTCAATTCTTTGTATAATTAATAAAGACGTACAAAATGAGACATTTACTAAAGAAATTGAAAACTTGTGTAAACAAAAAGTTTGATAAAAAATTATATTTTTGCTAAAAAAAAATAGTGCACTCAATTCTATTGGAAATACTTGTAATAAAAAATGATAAAAGAGTTGCTTGTAGAGAAATAACAACCTAATTAGTATCCCATCGATTGAGAAAGGCTCAATTATTAACACAAACTTGTGTTAAATTAAGGCTAAATTATAAACAATGTTAAAAGCACTAGCAATAAAATCAAGACTAGATAGTCCTCTTGAAAATGATGTTGGGTATTTTAGTGGTAGGCTTCCATGAGTTTATAAGAAGGTAACTAATAGAACAAAGGATTAAAATCAACGATTTTGACACTCTAACTCTAGAATATCATTCAATGTAAAAGATTTTTTCAAATTAAGAATTTGTGACCAAGACTGCACACCACATCCTAAACATTTGTTTGAATGTAGCCAAACAATTTTGCGGAACACATCAAAGTTTTAAAATCTCACAAATGGCATTTGAATCTTGTAAGTCCTTTTATTCTATGCCTCTTAAAATTCATAATACATGCTGCAAATACAACATGGATTTTGCTATGTATCATGAACTATTAAATGTAATATTTTTTCTACTTTGCATACTAATGAAATGCTATAGCAGTGTGGTGCAATGAAACTACCAAAGTAATCAAAGGACTTGTTAGATTTAATTTTATGTGTTAGAGATGATGGTTGCATTTTTATAAAAAATAATTGTTTAAATGAAAAGTGTTTACAACATAGTGGGTTATCAAAGTTTATATCATGTATTCACAAGGGAAGCAAGCATGATTCTGAAAAATAAACAATTCATTAAAGGATATATGAGATAGTGAAATACAATTTGATGAGTGAAATTGAAGGTTCTAGATGCGAACTTTTTAGAAGAGAAGTAAGTTATGTTGATTTTATTTTTTATTTTAAGAAGAAAAAAAAATTACAAGTATGAAAGACATAGCCATAATTCAAGATGTGTAAAGATTTTTTGCCAATTGGAACTACTATCTTTGTAGTTGATTTTGCATAAAACTAAACATTGCAACTACAAAATGATGTGTAATCTCACAATTTTATTTATATTGTTATTTTTGTTCAAATCACATATATGTATACCCTTGATAGTATAGAAGAGAACATAAGATAGTTAGAGAGTACCATTTTTACAAGAGTGATGACCAATAGCATTCGTTAGAGTATGTGCAATATTGTTTTCAAAAAATTGAGTACATGTAGGAAAAAGATATTAGAATGGTTCAACACCTCATTTTGTCAGATAATTACATCGATATGTTCAAGAATGTGTGTATGTTTTATTGGTGGACCAGAATGCATGCAAAGAGGATATACCTCATATTTGAATTTTTTTATGCTAAGCATGGAAAAGGAGAGCACGATGGAGCAAGTGCGTGTATGAAGAGGACTCTAGTTAAAGAACAACTAAAGATTAGAGGTGGTTCTACATTAAATGATGCAAGTTCTATTGTTGGCTAGTGTAACTATGCATTGTCACAAGGAGGAGCACTTACTTCACAAGTAAAGAGTACTTAGTTATACTGAGAAGGGGGTGAATCAATATAACAACAAAATTTAACTTTTCTAAAACTTAATTAACCACAACTTTAATACTTCAAAACTTAATTATCCACAACAATAGTACATGTGCAAGATCTAGCAATAAGGAACACAAGACAAAAACATAATTTACATGGAAAACCTTATAGGAGAAAAGAAAGGTTTTAATGTTCATTGGTGATAATAGATCCTTGAAGATGGTTGCAGAAAAGCATGGTTTCCTTCATGGATGGTAAACTATGGACACTCTTATATGTACAATATAAACCTTCTTTGGAAATAAATCTTATGTCCATGTTTAAAATGTTAGATTAAAGAATTTGTATCATTTTTTGGAGGAAATGTGGTAAATTAGCAAAGGAATCCGGCATGCTACACTATATAAGTTGGATGCATAAACTGTTTTCGATTGTGCTAATGTCACTAAATCTAAATCAATTCTATTCTGACATTTGAGGGTAGGTCATTTTAGTGAAAAATGTATAACGACATCAATGAGTAGAGATACAATGGAAGTTCTTGTTGATTTTTTTGTCAATATTTACATTTATAAGCATTGTGTGTTGGGTAAATAGAATAGAGTGAAATTCAATTCTAGAAACACTACAGTGAGAATATATTGGAGATGATACACAAGAATGTGTTTAGGCTTATGGATATTTCAGTCCTTGGTAAGTCTTTATTCTATGTTTTTTTCACTAATGATTATTTTAGATATTATTGAATTTCTTTTCTCAAGAAGAAGTCTAAGGTGTTTTTCAAGCTTAGGGAATTCAAAGCTCTTGTTGAGAACCAAAGTAATAGGAATATAAAGGTAGGAAATTCTTCATCAAAACTATGAGAAGGTCTACTAGACAACAAAATTGATAGGTATTGTCCATGATTTTTGTTTTGTTTTTCTTCTTACTTGTACTAATAGTGAATGAAGTTCTATGGAAGAGAATTTCACTTCTAAAGTGATAAAATATTAGAAGCATTCCACTGATGAGATGATGGTATTGAAGTAGTGTAACTTGCGATTTGGTTGATCTACGTCAAAATAGGAAACCCATTGGTTGCAAGTGGGTGTTCAAGAAGAAGTTCAAAGTAGATGGATCACTTAAGTTGTACAAGGCATGGCCAATGACAAAAGGATATTCCTAGGTTAAAGAAATAATTTTGATGAGAATTTTTCTCTTATTGCTAAGCTGAGTGTTATTATAATGTTATCTATTATTACAACACTTGATTTGGAGATTGAGAAAATGGATTTCAAGACAATACTCTTGCATGGAGATTATTCATGGAGTAGCTTGATGGATACAAGGTGAAATATAAGGAGTAGACATCTAAAACTGACTAATGCATTTTCATATTGTCATCACCTTTTCATTAAGTCTTTGTCCTTTATTAATTATGTAATTAAGCTAATTTTTTCTCTATTAATTGAATACCTTTTATTATTTAATTAATTCATTATCCTTTTTTCAAAAATTATTTAATTAGCTTATACTTCTTCAAAAATTAAAAATATTTCTAATAATTTATTTTATTTTTCCACCTTAAATAAATAAAATTAATATTTTATTTATTCATCTATGTATTTACACCCTTCCTTATCCTTCAACCTCATCAATCCATTTGCATCTTAGGTCATGCCCTCTCTCAAATTTTCTCATTCGTTGATTTTTCTAATTAATATCCACAATTGATCAAATGTTAAGTGTGAGGCACATAAATAAAACCTTCACCCATTCATTTTCCCCTGGCACTTTTGAGAACCTACACTATCGTCAAATTATCACTTTCATAAGCATAATCAATCAAGAGCTAACAAATATCAAGCACCCATTATCAAGCATTTATCTTTCATCCTATCATTATGCAATCATGGCTATCCTATTTTGAAGAAAAACCCACTTATCAAAGCTTCCAAGCATGTATCAAGTAACAAAGGAGCAATCTAAGGTCTTTGTTGTGGTATTATTGTTTATCATTTGATTTATGCATAGATCTTAGGATTTTTTTAGTGAGTGTGGATTTTGGATCTTGCTTTGCATTATTTCCATCTTATTTGGATCCACATTTTCATACATTCACATTTTGGCATGCCCAAAGGGACCCACATCCCTATTTGATCTATATTTTTGTAAGTTTTTCTAACCTTATCTTACTGTTTAGCTCAAAAAAGTTCAAAAATAACCTTGTATAGACAAAGATGAAGTCAAAGCCCTAGGATATTCAAAATTTTCATCAAATCTCTCAAACTACAAATTTTTCTACATTGTTTTTATTGAAGGTTAGAGATCATTTTAGGAGCCTGCAAGAAAAAAATCAAGTTTACATCATCGATTTTGAGTGAGTTATGATGATTTTATGATTTTTCATAAATATAATTTTCTAGTCACAAATCAATGAATTTCAAGAAAATTATCATCTATCAAGCACCATTTATCGAGCATCAAGTCTTCATACTATCATGATGATATCAAATTTATGCTACAAAATCTTAGAGCAAAACTTACATAAAGCATTCAAGTATTTAACAAATAACAATGGAGTCTCTTGAGGTCTTTATATTGGTATTATTATCATTCGATTTATGCATAGATCTTAGTCTTCATTTCGTGATTGTGTGGATTGTGAGTTTAGATCTTGCATTACATTATCTCCTTATTGTAATTTACATTTTCATCATTCAACTAAAGAAAAACTAGTTCGCAAGGTAAACAATTCTTTATATGGGTTAAGACAAACTAGATTGATGTGAAACCAAAAGTTTGACATGCATGTGCTAGAATTGGATTTTAAAAGAATTGGTTCTAATCATTGTATGTATTTCAAACAAGCAAATGATTGCATTCTAATTATTATTTTTTATTTTGATGACATTTTTATTATTAGAGACAATAAAGAATTGATTTTTAAGAACTTAAAACTCAATTGTATAGTAAGTTTGATATGAAAGGGATAGGAGATACTAGTTATTTTCTCAATATGGAGATGTGTAATGATAGAAAAAACTAGGAAATTATAGCTAAACTAGAGGAAATATCATGAGATAGTCTTGCAAAGGTTTGGATTGTAGGATAGTAAACTAGTAAGCTCACCCCTACTAGTTGGCACAAAATTGAGTATAGAACAATGTCCTAAATCTACTATGGATTTGGAGGGCATAATGAAGGCCCCTTATGCAAGTGTGGTAGGGAGTCTTATTTATGCAGTGGTCTAGACAAGACCAAACATTGCCCAAGAAAAGGGAGTTATAAGTTTGTGGCAAAACCAAGACAAGAACATTAAACACATGTTAAAAGTGTTCAAGTACTTGAAGGAAACTCTAGGTTATTGTTTGTTTTATCATGTTACTACTAATACCAATGATGTGGGAAAAGTGTTGAGTGTAAAGGGATTTGTTTATTTGGATTGGGTTGGATATCTTGATATTGAAGGTCAATAAGATGATGTGTTTACTCTATTTGTTGGAGAAATGAGTAGGTTGAGAAAGAGGTAATAGATTGTTCCCTTGTCAACTAATGAAGTAAAATATATGGCCACAACACATGCTTGGAAGGAATTCATGTGGATAAGTGATTAAGTAGTAGTAGTGATTTTAAGATAGTGAAGTGTGATTCACATAATGCAATTTGTTTGGCCCAAGAACTGTGTTTACTATGCTATAACCAAGTCTATCAATGTGTGGTGTCATTTTGTGAGAGAGATGATTGAAAGTGGGAAAGACCAAATAGGAAAAAATCATACTTGAACAATCATTGTATATTATTTAATAAAACCAATAAGTATTGCAAAAGTTCATGAATGGTGCAAGTTCTGCTATGGTAGATATCAAGTGGGAGAATGTTTTTTTATTAAAAGAGCAGCAAAAAAGGGTGTTGATCCCATACAAAGACAGACCAAAAAGGCCACAAATAACTAATCAAGAATAGGTCATTGACAACAAAGACCTAAACAAACCACTTACAGCACACTAGCAGGATAGCTAGTAACCCACATCAAGGGTGGGGAGAAAAAACATCCACAACTCAAGGAAGAGTTTGGGAGGAGGAAGAACAATCTCTCATTTGTCGGCAAACAATAGTCCAAGCAATACTAACATTTGAAAGACCATCACAAAGGGGATCAAGAGGGGAATCCCCATAGTGAGACTATCAGCATAGTGAGCAGGATGTTGACCACATGCTGACAAGGCGAAACGTCAACCACCAAAGTGATGCGGGAGCATCCCCAGTCGATGAGCAATCTTGCATCAACCAAAAATATTTCCTTTCAGTTTTGTTCTTGTTTAGTTCTTTGTGTAGTTCTATGTGTTCTTACGGATATGTACCGGTAGTTGCTTGTCCTCCATGGCAGATCTTATTTTCAATTTCCAGATGGTTTCATGTGCTTGATTCCAAATTTCCAGTTCATTTGGGTTCTTTTTCGGTCAGTTATCGCTTTCAGTTGATTGTTTCTGGGTTTCGAGACAGTTCTTGTGCTTACCGATTGGTTTTCTTTCATTATCGACGTGATTCTTGGCGTGTGGATCCATCTTGGGTCTTGTCCGATGTTCTTTGGCGTGTGGTCGACCTTCCTACTGAACTGCATCACTTGGTTGTTATTTTCTGAAAAAGATTTATCTAATTCTTTGGGCCAACCTAATTACACATTTCATTTTCTTGCATTGGTGAATGTAATCTTATGAGGCCAACCCAGATGTGTTCCGGCGGGTATAAATATGGTGTTATGTAATCATTTGTAAGGGCAGAGGATGTAGAACTTAGAATAAGGATTGAGATTTGCATGTTGTGATCCGGTTGATTTTTAGAGTCCCGGTTGGATTGTATCTGGCTTGGAGTCTGCATGTAACCGGTTAATTACCGGATGTTCTTTGATGATAATATGATAATTACCGGATGATTGTCGGAATTTCTAAGGCTCGTATATGATTTGTTTATGTGAATTTGTTATGTTTTCTTACTACTTTTATTGTGTCTCTCTTGTTGCATAAGTCGGTTGACTCTTTTGAGGGTTTTCACTGGTTATGGTTGTATCAAGTGGTATCAGAGCTGGTTATGGACTGGTTGGTGGAAGAATCGTTTGTGAACATTGAGGCATTCCTTGGGGTGGAAAAATCATCGATTGGAGGTAGGTTGCACGTGTGTTCAATAGATCGTCGAGGGGAGGCAATTGAAACTGATACTCAGATCGTCAAGTTAAGGCAGTTCATCGGAGTGGAAAAAGAGATGTCACCGAGGAGGACAAACCCCCGAAGGGTAGAGCAGATGATGGAAGAATTCAAGAATGAAGTAAGGAATGAAATCCAAAATGCTTTGGTTGGTTTGTGGAGAAACCCTAATTCTGAGGATGAATATGAGGAAGCTAGTGAAGAGCTTGAGGAAGTTGAAGGACCAGAAGATGAAAGAGAGGAAAGACTCCTGAGAGCAGTGGCACAAGTAAGTAAAGTTCATAAAGTTGAGGTTTCCAACTTTTCTGGAACGCTGAACCCGGAGGATCTAATCGATTGGATCAGAGAGTTGGAGGACTACTTTGAGTTTGAGGATGTCAAGGACCCACAGAGAGTCCAGTTGGCATAGACTATGTTGAAAGGGCATGCTGCCCTATGGTGGAAAGGATTGCAGAAAGATAGAGTGGAGAAAGGTGAATTGAAGATCACCCAGTGGAGACAGATGGTTGCAAGATTGAAGGCCAAGTTCATACCAGGAGACTATGAATTGGAACTGTTTAAGAAGTTGCAAAACCTTAAACAAAGAAACATGATTGTGAAGGAATATACTGAGGAATTCTACAAGGTGGTGATCAGATCTGGACATAGAGAGATGGACAGAGAAAAGGTGGCGAGGTACATCAATGGACTTGATTTTAACATTCAAAATGAGATGAGTATGTTGAAGGTTTCCACAGTTGAAGAAGCTTACCAGTATGCTTTGAAGGCTGAGGAGAAGGTGAGAAGAAGACAACCAAATAAGGGAAAGGATAAATTCAAGATGAGTGATAGTATGAAGAAACCGATTGAAGAAGAGGAGTCAAAACCTAAGTGGGGTAAAGAACTGGAACAGGAGACACCGAGGAAAGGTAGTAGTAGCACCGGTAGAGAATTTCCTCGTAAATGTTTCAAGTGTGGAGAAACCAGGCATACATCCTATGAATGTAAGCAAGGAATGGCAAGAAGTTGTGTGGCAAGTGAAGAACTGGATGATACCGGATCTGAATGTGCACCGGAGTAAGGAGAATCCCTTATGTTCAGAAGAAAGGATACCGGAACTACTTAGAGGAAGAGTCTTTTCCGGATTGTATGCAAATTTGGTGGTAAGTGTTGCAAGGTCATTGTAGATAGTGGAAGTACTAATAATTTAGTATCTAAGGAGATGCTTGTGAAGCTTGGGCTGAAGAGGCTTAAGCATCCTTGTCCTTAAGAGGTATGTTGGTTACAAGATGATCAAAAGATAGAGATAAAGGAGTAGTGTTTGGTGAGTTTCAATATTGGGCCTTTTAGAGATGAAGTTTTATGTGATGTTGTGTCTATGAGTGTTTGTCATATCTTGTTGGGAAAACCTTGGCAGTATGACAGAGGAGCTATTTATGACTGTAGAAGAAACTTGGTTACTATTGAAAAGGATAGGAAAAAGTTCACATTGATTTCTTTGAAGGAGAAAGAGAAGGAGGTAAAGAAACTGAGTCCTAAGAGAAGTTGCACTACTAAGAAACCGGTGGTAGGGGCTATACCAAAAGGTTTGATAGAACCTGTTGTAGACGTCATACCAGAGGTTTTGAAGAAAGATCTGATAGGACCAGTTGCAAAGGTTATACCGAAGGGTGACATGTGTTTGCAGAAGGATCTGATAGTTGAGCCTGATGGACAGATGGAACCGGTCAACAGAGAGCTTATGGTGACAAACCGGATGAAGTCTTGTAGCATAACCAAATCAGAGTTGCAGAAACAGAGACAATGTGCAGATCTAAAGCAAAGAAAGGGAAACAAAGGGAGTCAGAGGTTAGAGAAGCCGGTTGAGGTACCGGAAGAGCTAAAGCAAAGGTTGGCAGATAAGAAAGATGTTTGGATCATAAATGAGCATGGGATCTTCATTATGAATCCTTTTAGATGTTCATGAGTTGCCTCTCATGGAACATCTTTTTCTACCTGGGTTGTCTAATGTAGGAGCATCCCCAGTTGATGAGCAATCTTGCATCAACCAAAAATATTTCCTTTCAGTTTTGTTCTTGTTTAGTTCTTTGTGCAATTTTATGTGTTCTTACTGGTATGTACCGGTAGTTGCTTGTTCTTTGTGGCAGATCTTATTTTCGGTTTCTAGATGGTTTCATGTGCTTGATTCCAGATTTCCAGTTCATTTGGGTTCTTTTCCGGTCAGTTATCGCTTTCGGTTGACTGTTCCTGGGTTCCGAGATAGTTCTTGTGCTTACCAGTTGGTTTTCCTTCATTACCGGCGCGATTCTTGGCGTGTGGATCCATATTGGGTCTTGTCTGATGTTCTTTGGCGTGTGATCGACCTTCTTGTTGAATCTCATCACTTGGTTGTTATTTTCCGGAAAGATTTATCTAATTCTTTGGACCGACCTAATTACACGTTTCATTTTCCTACATTGGTGAATGTAATCTTATGAGGTCGACCCAGATGTGTTCCGACGGGTATAAATATGATGTTAGGTAATCATTTGTAAGGGCAGAGGAAGTAGAACTTAGAATAAGGATTGAGATTCGCAAGTAGAACTTAGAATAAGGATTGAGATTCGTATGTTGTGATCCGGTTGATTCTTAAAGTCCCGGTTGGATTGTATTTGGCTTGAAGCCTGCATGTAACCAGTTAATTACGAAATGTTCTTTGATGATAATATGATAATTACCGGATGATTGTCGGAAGTTCTAAGGCTCTAATATGATCTGTTTATGTGAATTTGTTATGTTTTCTTGTTGCGTTCGTTGTGTCTCACTTGCTGCATAAGTCGATTGAGTCTTTTAAGGGTTTTCACCGGTTATGGCTGCATCACAAAGGTTGGAGCAAAATAGGAACAACAAGCATAGAAGGGTCCAGAGGGCTAGAGGGGGCCACGCTAGTAGCAAGAGAGAGAAAAATCCACGAGGTCTAAGAAGGCCAAAATAGTAGCAGGAGGAACATCATCCTGGTAGGAATCATCAAAGGAATAATCGAAAGCCAAGACAACCAGGAGATCATTAGTAGCATCCTTCCACCAAGTGGCAATACCCTTATGATGCAAGAGAGAACAATCCATGGCCAAGTGACCAATAGAGAAGCAACAATGATATCAAAAAGAGAGGCCCTCATAATCCAATGATTGAGTCCATGGCCTATCCCCAACTATGAGAACCACATCTCCAAGAAGAGGAATGGAGATGTCAATATTGATCAAGATACGTGTGAAATTAGAAAGACCCATGGAGTAGGTTGTATCATCAACTTTCAAGAAGTGGTTGATAGAGTTACCAATGGCCTCAAAACAAGATGAGTGATATTCACCTATAGAGAATCCTTGTAGGAAGAGTTTGTCTATAAAACACGTTATAGTGCAAGGCGGTGTTTTGTAATGAAATCTAATGAAGTATCAAATGTTGTGGTATAGGTGGTATGTTGATTTATATATGACAATGACGGTGTAGTTGTTGTGGTACATCATATATTTTGTTTCAAGTGATGATATTGTCACAACGACAATGCATTTGGAAGAAGAACTCATGCCCACATATGACAGTGTTTTCTAGAGCATGATCAATGGTACAAGAGCTCTTGCAACAAAATTAGAGATCATGCAACACAATTTAGAGGTAGGATAATGTCTTTAAAAGATGAAACTTGGTACCACGAGTAGTTAGGAGCATTGTTATGCTTGCATAAGCTACTGCAAGCAAGGAGTTGGTAGTGGTGGTTATACTAGTGACACAAACCTTGTCAATGAGAGAAAAATGCAAGGAAACTAGAAAATAGTAAGAGCTATCTATCTTGCCACATTAGCCAAATTTAAAAGTTCACAAATGATAAAGCATTTATCTCAATAATTTTTTAAAGAAATTAAGGCCCACAAATAATTGTTAGTTCTAGATCAACATAAAATGGGATTTAATATCTTTTGAGAGAAAGTTCAACATGTGACAAGATCCTCCATTTTGTTCCAACTAAACACAATTATAGAGGTTAAGTAGGACAATCAAATCAAGCAAGAAATATGTGCAAGCAATTCCACCTGGTCATAATTTCATGGGTTTTCTAGCTATATTTGAGAATTTGATTTCCTTGGTTCAACAACTTTCTATTAGTTTGTTAGTTATAAACAAAGAGCCTTGTGCTCATTTGTAATTAGATTTAGCTTTGTAAACTCAAGCCCTATAGGCCTTGTATGCAAAACTATTTCTTAATTTCCCTATTTTTAAACCCTATAGGAGCTTTTGTTTATGTGTCCAAGAATCTAATGGTTTTTCATTCCATGTAACTACATGAGCATCTTGAAATATTCAATATAAGAAGTTATTATTCTTACTACCCTACTTTTAAGATTTTTAATAGACAAATTGTCTTTTACGCTCCTATGATCATGCTTCAAACTAGTTCATGCTTGACCGCTATTCATCATGTTAAAATAATTATGAAATATTAAAAAGGAAATATATGTTCTACTACATTGCTTTTTCTTTTTAGCCATTTGATTTCAACATTTCTCTTTCTCCTTTCCAAACAGAATTAGGTCAACTAGAATAAATAAGGATTTAACCTCTCAATCCCAAAGACTTGTCTTACATTTTAGGTCCCACACCTTTAAGACTTCCTATGTTGGTGCTCTACATGGTTCATATTGTTGCAAGACAAATTTAATCATCAACACATATCATGTGCACTAATTTTAGTTGTTTATTATGTTTGTTGTGTGGTTTTACTTTTCCCTTGTTGAGCTTTCTTTCCTATTTTTCATGGAAAGGCTATTCCCCCTTTGATAGTAGTTTGTTTTTACTAATTTTTCTTAGTTTCTTGGTTCTGATTTTTGCAAACTAAATAGGTTTGTCGGTCATGTGGTTTCTAATTGCTTTTATATCTAAGTGTTGTGATTGAAAACCATCTAAAGATCTATAGATGAGTGCATGTTGTGAGCATTAGTCTTTAAAACATTGAAGATAGCATTAGTCAATGATAAGTTGGTCTCATGTGTGATACACCTTTTGCAACCAATTGATGTGTTTTTTCCTTCTTACTCTATAATGTGCTAATTAATTTAAGTTCAATTAAAATCCTTAGGTAAAAAGTGGAAGCATAACTATAATAATTTATATTAACAATAAACTATATTTACTAATAGAAACAACTTTTAATATTTTAAGAAAATTCGATTACAAGAAGGATGTGCTTAAAATATTTAAAAACTGCAAGTTTATTCCCAATTTTTAAAGTTAATAAATCACATGCCAAGAGCCACATAGATTAAAAGAAGAAGGGAACTAGAATCTTATAGAAAATTGAAATAGACAAGTCATCTTAGTCATAATAGAGACCATCTAATTGTAGTCAAATGTCATCAATTCTTATTTGATTAAAATAGTTCCAAACATCTTCAACTTCACTTTACCGCCTTCAAAATCCAACTAAATATTGCAATTTAATTTTAATTTTTTTTATCATTGTGATGTAATTAATTAGCCTAAGATAGTTCATATAAGAGTGTATATATTCCCGACACATTGATGCGATGTGACAAATATAGAAGCTTCGAGATACTCATATTTTTCTTTTTCGTCTCTTTATAAAATGGAGTTTATACATCCCTTTTCTTATGGAGGTACTTAATTATCTTCTTGTACTGAAATTTCCACTATTTATGTTGTAAAGAGATCGTAAGCATTGCAAGATATTCTACAATTCTAAATTGTTATTTTTTTATCAAAAAGTTTCTCCATTTCAAAAACTTAAATCATATTTATGGTGACTTGAGCTAATTTTAAGCTTTTCTTATAGTTCAATGTTTAGTAATTAATATTTGAAGTCCTCATCTTTGCAGTCCTAGAATACTCGGATACCACAAAAAACTGCAGAGTGATTGAAATGGGGTATGATATCTCAAGTATGTATATATAATAATATAAGGTTGTGATCCACATATAGACAACCGGATGTATAGAAATGCTAATGACAACTAATTGGACATGTTTGCATTAGTAGGACCTTGTTTGCTTGAAAACTGGCATATTTGTGAACATTCTCTTACACCCTCTTTGCCCCAGCCTTGCATAGAAATGGCTATCCAGCGCCTAGAATGCGTCAATGTATAAATTACCCTCATACACCATAACTTATTCATTAGGACTGGATAGCCGTTTCCACCTTGAATAGCCTAAAGTGAGGAGACACCCTTTTGTTTCCTTCAAGAGATGCTAGAATGGTGATCTGATAATATCTCTAAACCAAATCGTAAGGTGCAAAATTGGGCCACAACATATTGTATGAGCATTTTTCCACACGTCTAGATAAGTATATGGAGTGTTGCTATTTTAGATCAACCAATCTAATGACTTTATGTAAGATTTGATTTTGGTACTAAGCCTATGCCCTTACCAATGTTTTTTTATACTGTAAGTTAGGATAGTACAACAGTTTTAAGAAGATGAAATTTGATGATCAAATGATTAATTTTACGATTAGAATCATTAAAATTTCAAAGATTTACTCAAAGTTCATGTTGGATGAATGCTTGGATCAAGAATTTATAAGTCCTTATTAAGGCGACATCATCATTCTGATTATATGTGTCAGCACTCTCTTTTTGACTTTTTGTATAAGATGATGTGCTTGTAAATTGTTGATTTTCTGTACATATCATGTTTATTTGCATAACCGAATTAAAAAACGTGGAATATAAAACCATTTATGTGCATAACCGATTTAAAGAACATGGAATATAAAACTATTTATATGCATGACCGATTTAACGAACATAAAATATAAAACCAGTTCTGGTTCATTATTTACAACCTAAACCAACCACATTGCTATTTTCAGTCAAAGCCTCCCATTTCTAGTTTCTAATAACCAAGTTTCAACCAAAACATGCAAAGAATTAGAAACCTAGATTATGCAAAGGAAGCTTTCAACATGGCTCCAATGAAAAAAATATCTGGCTCTGAATATATTAGGGAGTCTTCCTGTCTATGTTGGACCCGCTGTAATATCCAAATTCTAGCTATAAAGCTTGGATCAGGATTCAAAATTGAATGTCATTACATATTTTTTGTGATTCAAACCATAAAATACTTGTAAACTTGTTATTGGCCAGATTCCTTGAAGTTATAATATATAACCGTCAATTTTGACAGTTTGATAGCAGGAATGGAACTCAGAAGGGATTGACTTTTAAGGGACAGAAATGGACAAGCTGTTTGGTGAGCTACATAGCTGTATCATCTACAATACCATTATACTAGGGTGTATTGTACCATATCAAAGAGCAGCCATTGAAGTTGGCTACATGGGTTCTGTGAATATAGGCTGGCTATAGCCGGAGGATATTCCCTAGGAAAGCCTAATTGTTTCACATACCTTTTTACCATGCTAAGCATAGTGTTCGACAGTTCCTGCTGATGGGCAACATCAGTAAGCGACTGACAATTGAAAAACTTTTGAAAACAAGGAAGAACAAGCGACACACATATATGCTGTGGAAAACAGTCATGATATTGGGTTTAGGTTGAATAATAAGGCTTGCCAATTTCGCTTCTCTTTACAACTGCACAAATCACTCAAGCATTACTGTGTAGGATACAGAGATCATTGTTTTAATGGGCAAACACCATCTACACAAGTCTCTCCAGCCAGAAGCCATGTTGAAAAATGTTTTATCTGGCGGTTATTTGGAGGCATGTGGGTAATGTGTGGGTCATAAATCTAGCTGTGAGTTGTTGAAATCACAACTTTATGAGAACACTGTCCATCTTACCTCTGAGATTGCAGAGCAAAGGATTTGATCAACATTCTACATTACTGAATGCTATTTTTGGGGATAACGAATATTTTTTCATTTTATTTCAATTCTTCAGCACCTTGATGCTGTCCTACATAAGTATGCAAAGAAGGTAATAAGAAAGCAACAGTTATAAGTTAAGGACCTTTCACTCTAAACCAGATGAAAGATAGGACTTGGGGTGTAAGATGCATGTAAAATTAAATGCAACGGAGCATCATAACAGTTTGAGAGAATTGAACCACTTACAGACTGCTGATGTATACCACCAAGTACCAACCATCTGAGCTAGCACTACTTAGAATGGTTGATTAAACATAGAGAATAAAGAATAGCAGTTGTCAAACACATGCATCCTAAGACAAACATAATCTAAGTTCCAAAATATGTGAAGACGATTCATTGCAATTGTCAAGTGCTTGACTGCTCACAAGCCAGGTTCCACCAAGTTTCCAGGCAGGAGAAAGGGAGGAAGCATTTCTGGAACTGCAGGACAGAGGGGGACATGTCTCTGGGACAGCAGGGGATGGGAGGCCTTATCCAAGGGGATGGCAGAGGGCAGCAAGTGAAAAAAATTTTAAATAAAGAAAATTTCAAATATTCATTTTATAATCATATTATGAAACATTACAGTTGAATTGAAGATTCACAAGTGGAAATACAAATTAACCAAATATCAATGTCTAATTAAATGAGCATTTACTACTAACATGCATATACAACAAAATGAAAAGGCCAAATGGCTACAACTACAAAGTAACAAAATGTCGACAACTAGATCTGCTGCTATGCCTCTGCCTCATCTTCACCTAAATCAAAATCAAAACCTGAATCTGAGTCACTGCCAATACGAGGGATTGCCTCGAGTTTAGCCACACCACATAATATTTGGTCCTCAATTGACCTCTAAGCATATATACAGTAAAAACCTACTAACAGCGAATCTCCAAACTTGTGCTGTCAAGGGTTTGTATTTGGTCACTTCCAGCACTTTTTATCCTACTCGGCACATATACAAAACCATGATGCGTGACTATGACATGAGTTCAAATGCGTCTCCTGGACACAACTACCTAGAATTAAACTTGTGCAGATCAATCTACAAGTGATTCATACAATTACAATCATTGTCATTCTCTTGCACCATCCTCAATGACCATCAATGACCTCAAATTGTCTTGTTCAACAATGTTCTATGTAATTCATGAAGAGTGATGCACTAAACCATTATTAAATTATCCCATGTACTGTTCTGCCTGGATTATTCCATGGTTCCTTTGAAAAAAAATTAAAACCTGCCACCTGTCACCTGACCCAAAAACTGATTTAATATGTACTTTGTCTCTGCACCGTTTGTAACATATCTTTGCACTAAACAATTTTTGTTTAGCATTCCTTCACTACATAGAGCCATGCCTACAAGCACAAATATGGTCTTTGCCACCGCATTTCCTATGGAACACATGAGAAAAATTTGTGTTCTACCTACTGCATATCCTATATATGATGTAGTTAATGCTTTGCTTGATTATGTTTCCGATGCACCTATCACCATGTCTTGTGATTGCTCGGGATGGACCTTTCAGATGCCTTCATGAATCTTGGTATTGTTGCGCACTCTACATATAGCATTCTTAATATTTTATAATTTTATTAAAAGAATGCAAAAATTAAATTAAATTTTCGCGGTGGGAATGTCAAAGTTTTCTGCCGTCTCCAGAGATTTCCTGAGAGATGTCGGGCTTAGGGAATGGTGGGGAGATATTTCTGAAACATGCCAACTTAAGAAACAACAACTTAAGAAACAACAAATTTTGCAATAGTATTCTTCAGATTGTAGGGAAAATGTAAAAATGCAGACTTAAGAGTGAAAGATTCAGATCACAACATTCAGAAATAATAATCAGAATTAAACACCATCTTCAAATTCAATCACATCAGTCCCATTCCCAGACACATAATTGCCAAGTTTAGATTAAAGTCCTGCATACAAAAACTCAGACTAGTTGCTCATAATTCTATGGTAGATATCCCTACTTGAATAATCTCTGTATGGCTGGTAATGAACAGGTCACCTCCCTTAGAGACCACGATCCCTTCCAGGTCTGTAGGCGCCTAAGCTGCTTCAGATTTCAAACTCAAGATCTGCAAGTGGTGTGACTTCTTCTTTGATTGCTGCCACTAAACTTTGCCCTGTCAAAGACAAAGGCAAAGAAATCACCTTTCAATGACTGGTTCCCTAAATCTGAACCAGATTCCCTTAACTCCTTTAGACTGCTTCAGTTCAATGCTCAAATTGACATCTAAGCATAAAAAGACTATTTGAAGGGATTTCGTCCTGCAAAGAGTTTCCTCCAGGTTTGCGTCTGGGAGGAATTAGCATTGACATATCCAAGGCATCCCCTGAGTTCCCAGAACGTCCCCAGTATGGAGACACCTGAAAATGAGCAGGGGATGCATCACCAGATTTTCTTTCTCACAAGTTAGACTCATCTCAGTGGCAAGATCAGAAAAAACTCTCAGATCAAACCTGATTAAAATCGGCAAATTTTGGTACTTGTACATGGTGAATTTTCTAAACATTCAAATTATTAGGAAAACAATGGACATTGAACATTTAATGAGAAAAAAAAGAAATGTAGCATTATTTGAAGAGTTTTTGCTAGTGAGACATATCTAGCATGTCTGCGGACCATCATTACACATATCTGACTTGATAATTTTCATATAAACGTGTGGATTTATGAGATTCTTATATAAATTGTTTAGGATGTAAGATAGACTTGTAGTAAGCTTAATGTTCTAAAGTTTTCTAACAGGTTTTGTTAGCAAGTTCACTAGATACAAGACTCCAGAGTCCAGAGACTAAATAATAAGAAAATTACCACAGCTAGCTCCTACAATTCTCTAGAACCTGAATAATCAATTTAAAAACAAAAAGATTGACATGCCAATGTTTATATACCGTAAGCACATTTACAGTTGAATCAATTCTCAAGTTCAATATATGCATATTCCAATAAATCTGAAATAGAACCAAAAACATGTGATTTGTAAAAGTAACTTTTGAATGATTGAACATCATGCAGAAAAGTGAAAAATATACTCAAGTCATACAATATAACATTTAATGGTAAATTACAAACAAAACTTGATCCATGCTGTGATGGACATAACAATATAATACACATACTTATGTTCAGGCTAGAATATACATTAATTGAAAAGGTCCATATATCATGTACGACACCGTGCAAGAGTTAGACCAATTGGTATGTTCAGTAACTTCATGCTTGACACACAAATCCAGCGATTACCTTCTGCTCTTATTCATCAATGTCAGAAACGCCCTCCCCTCTCTATGCCTAAATGTTATTGTCGTTCTTTGTCTTATATTTTCAAATAATATGTGATACATTCTATAAAATAACTAACTCATGCCAAAGCCCCACATTTTAATGTTACATGGTACCTTATAATCATACTTGATGTGAGAAATTAAAATGCTAAAGCTGATACACAAACCCCATGTTATGAGGGGAGTTTAATTTTCACAACTTTGAATTACGAAATATAAGAGACCCTAGATGCCATGCTAGCAACTTGGGACTGCATCTGTGCAGCTCTAACTTTTGCAGCAGTTGCACGTTGAAAGAACTGTTCCCGGGACAGTGCTCTCACATTCTTCAGATAAGCATCAACAGGAATTGTACCCTCCTGAACAGCTTTATCCAAGGAGTATAAAATGTCTTCAATAGCCAGATCTGCAGCACTGCACTCTAGCATCTGCTTTGATAGAGCATCACAAAGCTCAAAGACATTATCAATATCAATAGTGTCCCTCTTCTTATCCTCGTTATTCCTCAACCATGTTTCTAACACATCAGTGTTTGTTAGAGTCACTTGCAATTGCTGCTCCAACCCTTCTTTCTCCTCCTGCATTTCCCTTAACCCCCTCTCAAGCTGCTCCTCTCTCTGTCGCAATACCGCTTGAGTATTGAACAATCCATCCATCTCTACCTCCGTTGTTTTTCTCAATTCAGCCATGTCATTATGCAGCATTTCTACCAATTTATTGATGGCATTCCTCTTAAAAACTTCTGATGGATCTTCCATATGGGGGGGCCTTTGAGGGGAGGGTGGAAGTCTATGGTTGTTGTAAATGTAACCGCCCCTGGGCCCAGGTACAGGAGGCCTAACAAGGGCACCCTGGGCATTAGGATTAGAACCATGAGGTAATGAAGTGGATGTCATGTGGGAACTCTGTATTGGATTCATCTGTACAGATTGAGCAGTGTGAGGAGGAGGTGAAGGCCTAGTCTGTGGGGCACTCTGTTTTGTATAAAGGGGAGGATCCTGACCAAACAAGAGGCTCAAATTCCTAACTAGATCTACAAGATTAGAGCTAGGAAATACCCATGCTTGCAAATAATGGATTGAAACCATACCTGATGCGTTGACATGTGGATGTCCGCTCTTAATGATCATATCCCTTGTGGGAGTCACATAAACACAGGGAGGCTGGCGGGGGTATGACTCCAAAAGCCAGATGATAACAGGGATATTGTACATCACATCCTGGTAATACATAGGCACTGTTCCCTCTGCCTGCAACAAATTCATCGTTCTCCCATCGTTATGGCTGAACATTGCAGTCTTGGCCTGGAGGCTAGGGAATTCTTGAATCACAGAGACCAGATGTTGCCTGATGAGCCATTTCACATCTTCATCGTAGGGCAGGGCGGAAGGGCCCCTTTGGGAGAGGACGTTGTTCAGGAACTGCACCGATGAATGAGTGCTCTGGCCTGGCCCTGTCACAGGGGGCACCATGGCGCCCTACACAGTAAGCAAATAAAAAACAGAGGACAGGAAGAAAGGAAGAGCCGCTTTCGAAACTTACAAGGGAAGAGCAAGAAAAATAGAGAAAACCGACACCTCACACATCTAAAGGAGGGCGATCCCGTCAGCATATGCGCGCCCTCGCGGCTACTACCGAGTCCAGCGAACAAAAGAAACACGGAATACCGACTTGGATTTGCTTGAGGAGCAAGGTACGTACCTTCACATATACTAGATTTAAATTCATTTATTTATTTTTAAAAAAATCATATTGTAAAAAAACAAATTTACAAAGAATAGAAGGTAATAGAACAATGTTCGCACAACTAACTTCATATTCCCGAAATGTTGCTCAAGTGTATTTCTACTTAAATTTAAGCGTAGAGTGTTTCAATGAAAAACTAAATTTGTGGAAAAGGGATTATTATTACACTTAGTAATTGGTGAAAAACATGATATATTAAAGAATGATCCAAAGATCATTAAATAGAATACAAAGGATCAATGTTTCTAAAAGAAACAATGGATTATGGATGGAAAAATTAGAAAAATTATATTATATTGACTATTAAACAATAATAAAGAATATCATTCTAATAATTATATAGAATCTTTTCTTGTTTTTGTGGAGTAACTGTTTACAAAATGAAAATAGGCGTGGAAAAAAATGGTAGCTTAAAATAAGCAGCAAATGCTTATTGAAAAAAATGCAAGGTGTCTTCATAAATTTCTTTCCTTCTTTTATTTACCATCAAATTTTCCTTCCAGATTTTATGTGAAAAAATAATACTAGCAATTGCACCTTGGTGTGCAATAGGTATGTCGAAGAGGTTTGGAAGGTCAATTAAAGAAAATGGTGGTGTATTTTTTTCATACATATGCCAAAGGGGGAGAATGTTGGCATTATACACTCAGATGAGAATAGTTGATGTTGTCATTGATGGCAACCAACTGGTAACATGGTTCACAGGTTACACCGACGACTGACATCATATACTAGCACCGGCAGGCATTACAAGTTTATTCACACCGGCATCCAGTCTACACTGACAGCAGATCATACCAACACTCTAAGCCGACTTGGAATTAATATTGTTTATGCGGAATGTTTTGTATTGTAATTATATTTGTATAGCCGACATGATGTATTATAAAGACTCATATATGTATGAGATCTTGTAGGTCATTTTGAAATGTAATTAGGTAATGTAAGGAAGCGATATATGAGATGTGATAGGTTATGAGAGCGAATAATTGTATATGCATTTTAATGTAATTATCTTATGAGCGAATAAGAGTAGAGTAGAGCAAAGCAAGGTTTATGACAGAGGTATCAGATAGAGCTTAAACCAGTACTATTATTGGATTTAACCATCCAATTGTAGTCAGTGGGACTCCATTTTTGTATTGAGCAGTGAGCTCTAGGCTGTTGGCCTTCCTGCATGTGCAAGCCCCTATTGTACAAGTAATATTTATTCATATTGGCCAGTGAGTAAATATTGTGGGTCACAAATCCCACGAGGTTTTTCCCCTATTGAGTTTCCTCCCCAAAAATATTTGTGTTATGGTGTGCATTGATGGTTATACTTTTGTTTCTCTTTACTGCATTATTATTTGTTTACCAGTATATTAATTTGGGTTGTAAAGTTGCAAATAAGTTTAAATCTTTCATCTACCGGTTAGACACTAATTCACCCCCCCACCCCCCCTCTCAGTGTCTTTGGAACTGTCCTAGCATATAACAATTTGCAATATATGAGGTTAATTTGCAGATCATTTATCAAATTATGTTGTTTGTGCAACAAAGGTCTCAATGGAGAAGTAATAGCTTCAAATCAACTATGAATCCTCTTATAAGGATCAAAACAAGATTGAAACAAAACCTCTAAATCAGGAAGATAATTAGGCTTCATTACTAATAGGCTCATATTATGTTTGCAAGAGAGAGAGGAGGGAGATATAAAGATAAATAGAGAGATAGGAAGTGATATATAGAGAGATAGAGAGAGGGAGAGATATACAGACCTAGAGAGATGGAGAGATAATGACATAGAGAGAGAGGGAGAGATGGGAGAAGAAATGTGAACAGATATAAATATAGACCAAAGAGTTACAGATATGTAGGCCTTGAGAGAGAGAGATCTAAATACATAAAGATATGGAGAGAGATAGAGAGGAGATGGGGAGAGAAGGTGAGATAGCTCAATAGATAGAGGGAGAGAGGGACTGATATATATATATATATATATATATATATATATAGAGAGAGAGAGAGAGAGAGAGAGAGAGAGAGAGAGATCAAATCATTTTATGGCTTGCAAGAGTAAAGTGAGTTGTCTTGATCATTTGTACAACTATAAAGTTACTCGAAGAAAGGGGACAATCTAGGAGAATTTGGTCCAAAGTAAAAAGAGAGCAATTGAACAAGTTACATCAACTCATTATCAACAAGTTTATTTTCCCAATTTATAAATCACTTCTACATGTCATAACATTTTTTGTAATAGACAAGATCAATCTCACTAAACATATTTAATAAATAAAAATCTACATTACGTCAAACTTATTCTTCAACATTAAACCAAAAAAACTAAATGGTATCATCATTTTACATTCAATTTTTTAAAACTAAAAATAATAATTAACTTTCTATTTCAATTTTCTAGGAGGAGATATATAGAGAGAGTGTTTTTATAATATTATATAGTATAGTACAATACAATATAATATAATATATTATATAATAATATGATATGATATAATATAATTCAATTATTTATTAAGTTAAAAACTATTTTTTAATTGGTAAAAAAATCTTTACTACGCTTTCATTTATCTCTTATTTTTTATGAAAATATAAATCCGTTGTATTTTAGTATTTGAAAAAACATAACTTATAATTCTAATGCACGAAACCTTCCAAATTATTAATAATATTTAATTTTCCAAAGACAACTATTATAATATTAATTTTTAAATAAATTCAATCATTTTCATATATAAAATAATACAATAATAATAATATAATTATTTATATTTGAGCAATATTATATATATTTTTATAATTATTTATATTTAAGCAATATTATTATTATTATTATTACTATTATTATTATTATTATTATTATTATTATTATTATTATTATTATTATTATTATATAATTTAAATTATGTTATAATACATATTATATATTGTATTATATTTAATAACTTCTAGTAGAAAGTATAATTTATTATAATAAATCTAATCATAATATTATTTTAAAAATAAATTTAAATTGTATTAAACATAATATATAATAATAATCATATAAAATTGAAGGCCTGCTAATGGGCTTTTGAGGGTTAATCTTCAAAGAAAGGGGGAATCATTTCAAGAGTGGGCTCCACCAAATAAAGGGTGGACTAAGATTAATTTTGATGGCGCTTCGAGGGGCAATCCAGGGGTCTCTGGAGTTGGGGTAATAGCTCGAGATGATTGTGGCAACACTCTGGCCATAGGTGCTAAAAGATTGGTGGATGGATCGAACAACGTTGTTGGGTGTCAAGCGGCATTAGAAGCCATTCTCATGGCTAAGAAATTGGGAGTGAAGAAACTCCATTTGGAGGGAGACTCTCAGATTGTGGTGAACGGTATAGCTAGAGGCCGAATGGAGGCTTGGCACTTAGACAAGCATGTTCGAAGAATGCAACTTTTGTTGGGTGGTTTTGAAGATTTTAAGGTGACTCACATCCTCAGGGAAGCAAACTTGGAAGCTGACAAGCTTTCAAATGTGGGAGCGAATGGCTCCTTGGAAAATAATTTTAGATTGTTCGAGGGCTTTAGAAATTTTAGTCCTCATGAATTTGATTTTGGTTGTATGGCTTAACTTAGAAAAGTGAACCCAAGCTTGTTTTTGAAATGACCATTTGTATCCATGGACCTGTGGGAAGTAATGATCCTCGTGGATAGTGATCTACGATGTTATTGCAAGTGGCCTAGCAGTGATGGGTAATGATGGAGGCAATTGGTGTGAATGACTGGCGATGATGCTTGGTTTTATGTGATTCGTGTGGAGCAATCATGACATGTGATGGTGTTGGCTTTTAAAGGCCTTGGTGTTATGTTCCCTGGCATTTTGTAGTGGTTGGATTTTGGTGGTAGGCGGTGTGTTTAGGATTTGGAGCAGAGGTGAGTCAGGATGGAGGCAAACTTTTCCTTGACGACGGATGGGTAAATGCCTACTTTTCGTGGCCTAATTTCAAGCAATAGGTTGATGAATGTCTTTAGGTTGGATGGTGAGGATTTTTGGAGGGCAGTGAGGTTGATGTTTGGGGAGAAATTCTTGACGTTGGACTGTCGGTCGAGAACTAACCTTGACATTTCATCGTTGTTTGTTGCCTTGGCCTTGTTGGTGGGAAAGTTGGCAGAGGAAGTACAACGGGTCACATCTTTGGTGTTGAGACCCAAATGGGCGGGTGGTCTGTAGGAAGTGGTGGCTCGAGCCGTTATTGGCGAGGGGCTGAAGTCGATGGTAGGACCATGGCGGAGGATTGGTGTGGATGTGGGGGTGTTGCAGCCGATGGTAGGACCGTGGCGGAGGATTGGTGTAGATGTGGGGGTGCTGCAGCCGTTTGTCATTTGGTCGGCTTCCTGGCCTGTTGAATTACAAATGGAGGACGCAAGGAAAGGATGGGGAGAGATTGTGCAGTTTGTGCGTAATTTGGGGCCAATTGAGCGAGTGAAAATTTGTGGGAAGGTGACCCCAATTCGGTCTGAGGCCCCTCTGGATGAGGATGGGAGGCCTATGGTTCGACATCAACTTCCAAAGAAGCAGACAAAGGTGGTGGAGCGTGGTTATCTGTGTGGTGGCAGGTCGGGAATGGTGCCAGGTGGAGGGAGTGTGATGCAAGAGGCAGGGCCAAGCTGGGGTATCCCTAACTTTTCAAGGGAAGAGGCATTGGGTTGGTTCGGTAGATAGGTACTCTGGGCCAAGTGGGTCCTTCTTTTTGTGGGGTATGTGTTTGTAACTAGCCTTTTTGTGGTTGTTGGCCTTGTTGGGCTAGTGTTTATTCGGGTTCCTTTGTTGTAGTAGGGGCGAGACCCCATGTTGTGGCAGATTGTCTATCTACTTTTTGGATGTAAATATTTTCTATTTTAAGCAATATATTATCCTGGTTATCGATAAAAAAAAATCATATAAAATTGAAGAATAAAATAATATATTGTTGTTAGCACAATAACATGGATTAATACCTTTAAAATAATTTATGATTATTAACATACGTCAAGAATGGTAAGCAATAAATTTTAAAGATTAGACATCTTTTCTAAGACTTCCCACGAATTAATGCAATATTTATTTACCCTATAAACTTCCAAACTTCCACGGGAAAATTATAAAACATTGTACATTCTCCATGGAACATTTTGGTATATTTTTTGCATACATTTGTGTAGTACTTGAGGTCAATTGGTAGGTAATTTAGAACCTAAAGTTTTTTGTGTAACAAAATGCTCAATCGAGAAGTAATAGTTTCAAATCAATTATGGTTCCACTTACGTGGATCCAAACGTGATCAATTAAATCCCTTAAATAAGGAGGAAAATTATGATCCAATATGAACGCGGTCATGTTATGTTTGCAGCAAGGAGAGAGTGAGGTAGAGATAGGGATGGAAGGAGAGATAAATACAGGTGTAAGATCAAGAGAGAGGGCTAAGGAGATAGAGATAGAGATAAAGATAGAGATGGGGATGGAGAAGGAGAGCAAGAGATAAATATGGAAGAGGGGGGGGGAGGGAGAGATGGATTGATAGAGAGGGAGATATGTCTAGAGATAGAAGGGAAGAGAGAAAGATAGATGTAGAGATGAAGATAGGAGGAAAATAGAGAGGGAAAAATAGAAAGAGAGATGTAGAGGATTAGAGGTAGGGAGAGATAGAGACAAATGAAGTGAGATAAAGAGGGTGAGATAAATCAAGGGAGACATAAAAAAGAGATATATGGGAAGATAGAGAGAGACTGATACATAGAAAGATAGCCAGCACAGAGAGAGAGAGAGATGAAGAGGGAGATGTAGGCCAATATATAGAGCATGAGAGATTAAGAGAGAGAGATATAGATAGTGGGTGATGTTTATGGTGAAAGTGGATTAACAATATTGAAAGACTAAATGAATTCAACCATAAAACCCTAGCCTAACAACAACAAAGATCCACCATAACATATGAAGATTACCTAAGACAATGCAAATCAAATGAAATCACAAAGATTATACCATCACATGTCCAATAGGGTTTGGATCTCCATTCTTCCTATCTCCATTGATCTTGCTTGATATATTTGCTCTCAGATTTTATGTGTGCACAAGAGCTCAACAAAGAACGGAAATGTGGTTGCAAGTAGGATTGCATATGAAAGATCGAATGCTAGGTTGCTTCAATAGAATGCATAGGATGTGTGTAGATTGACTAGGGTTGATAATGAAGGAAGCATCTCCTTATATAGAAGACACTATATGAAATGGAGGGATAAGATTGAGAGGTGTAAAAAGAGGTCGGCTATGATTAGAGGGTAGGTAGAGGAAATAATAAAATAATGAGAGGGTAGGTAGTGTATGAATTAAGAGATGAATGACATGTGTCATGAGTGGAAAAAGCTAATGAATTAATTAAATAAACAAAGATTTGTTTAATTAATAGAAGAAGTGGGATCAATTAAATAAATAAGATATTTATTTAATTTAGGAAAAGGGTAATTTAAATAAATAAATGTATTTATTTAAATGAGAAATAAGGCTAGAAGAGGATAAATGAATTAATTAAATTAAAAGAGATTTATTCAATTAATAGAAGAATTAGGCTAAAGTAATTAAATAAAAATAATAATTATTTAATTAGACTGGACAATTTTAGGTGTCTACATTTTGCCCCTCTTTGAGACAATGCAGCTTGTCATGTTGTTTCAAAGAAGATTAGATGAACTGATACAAAGTTGCCCCAAGATGGGAATGATATGCCCCCTCGAGAGATTGGATGAAAATGTCTAGAAAGATCGCAGACAATCTCTCGATAAGAAAGAAAGGCTAGAATGGACTGACTGGATAGGATAGAGTGACAGAGTCACGGGATAATGAAGATTGACTCCGAAAACGAGGGCTAGGGCTAGGGCTAGTGCAGTCTATAAAATAGACCATGAGGGGAATACATCCTCATTGTCATCTACACATCCAAGAGATCAGAGTGCAGAGAGAGAATAGAGCAGCAGCAGTCAACAGCAATGGCATTGGTTCACAGATTCGATTGTGTTCACAGATTTCAGAGGCCAACAGATGCAAGAGAGCCGGTAAGTGCCACAAAACCTCCTTGTACTTTATTGCAATAAATGTTGTCATTAATGCATCTTAGGTAGTGCAATAAATGCACTTTTATGAATGTCAAAAAATGTCCAAAATGCTGAGGCGCATCTGCGTTGGTGCCAGGTGCGTCTAGGTTAGCTAGGCGCGTCTGTGCAGGAAAAGGCATTTATGTCATAAAGGTGCATTTATGTCTTCTAGGCCAAATCGGTAGTTCTGTGATGAACATACGATGTCGATTGGATAAGCTGTTGAGAGGATTCACTCAAGCAGGTTCTCTAGGAAGACCAAGGTAGATCGAGGCACTTTGTGATGAACAGTGAGTACCAAGACATAGTACTTTGTGATGAACATGGAGTACTAATATGAGCAGCACTTTGTGATGAACAGGGAGTACCACTAGGATAAATAGCAACACTTTGTGATGAACAGTGAGTGTCACTAGGAGAGAGCGCCATATGATAGATATAAGCACTAGGATAATAAGCAACATTTTGTGATGAACAGTGAATGCCACTAGAATAGAAGTAACACTTTGTGATGAATAGTGAGTGTCACTATGACTGACATGATTGATTTGCTTGACTGCAGGAGTACCTACCTATGCTAGAGTCACGGGAGAGATTCCCATCGACTCGGAGGTTACGACCAGAGCTGACATTTGAGGACAGAGCCGCGATTGAGGTTATGGGTCTGTGATTTATTCTGTATGTGCCTGAGTTTCGGGCGAACATGGGATTGCTGACTACGTTGGCTGAGAGATGGCACTCAGAGACTTGCAGTTTTCATTTGTCGATGGGTGAGATGACAGTCACCTTGGAGGATGTGCACAGGATACTGAGGATATTGATCGATGGGGAGTTAGTACCCTATGATCGAGATAAAGACAAGGATGCACTAAGATGAATGTTTCAGGATCCAGAACTAGAGATGAGGGCTGGATATGTGGCGTGGGATATCATGACACGGACATGATTAGCACTACCAGCAGTACTAGCGGGAGTGATCAGTGGGTTCCTATGTATCAATCTTGTACTATTTTGTATGATGACACCTTCGGGTGATTGTAACCATATGATTTTGACCTCATTGTATCATGACACTTATGATTATATATATGAGATGATTCATCTTTGCGGCAGCTATATGCATGCGTACCTATGTGATGAGATGTTTCATGATGTATGTTTCTATGTGATGATTATGATATGGATGCAAATATATATATGATGACATGCAATATTTTTGTTCTTTTATGTTTTTATATGTTATGCTAATGCAAATATGAATGTATGAAATGCAGATGAATATGATAATGCAAATAACTATTTACATGATGAGAATGTAAAATGTGCTAATATGTGTTGTGTGCAGGATGTGATGCAATTGTAATTGTGATATCTATATGTATGTATGAAATGCTAACATGTCATAATGCAGGTGCAACTACATGAAATGCAAATGTTTTTGGCGTGTCGTTATACTCAATCATGTGATAGCAAGCTACACGGACTCAAGAAGGACAATGTAAGTCAATCAAGAAAGGGGGATGGAAGATAGAAGATATGAAAGTGAAAGAGCTTCTTGTGCGTTATCATTATTGAGCTTTATTATGGCAAGTAGGTTATGACAATCGAGGCATATGTTTGACCCAGAAAGTCATTGTAACTGTTTGCATGGAGATAAGACAGTCGCAAACAAGGAATGCCCCAGTTCATATTAGACTCTCAGTGTCCTCATATCCTTGGACAAGTCATAGCATTACTAAGAGACAATCCATAGACAGCAAAAGAAAAATAGGTGACGATACCCCATCCTCGCCTTTCTAGTCAAAGACATCCTGGAGATAAAATCTCTAGTCAGAGACATCCTGGAAAAGCTAAAAGACATGTCACCAAAAGATAAAATCAAAAGAAAACCAAGACTCGACACCAACATCCACTGTAGTCCTCAAGTTTAGTGTCTCTTGTCACTTGTATAAGTCTTATTTGATTGTGGTCACAATTTTTACTTTCACAAAAAGGATAGATCGCACTGAACCATAATGTTGTCTGAGTCTGTTGAAAGATTTGATTTGTTGAAGCCCATTGTTGTTGTTGTGTCTCATCTGAAACTGACTGAATCCATGAAATTGATACTTTATTGCGGAGAAGACAAAACTTTATTGCGGATTAGCGATGCAGATGTTGTTTTATTGCAGATTTTGTGCGGATAGACTGAAGAAAAGTGGAAGAAATTGTACTCCACAGAACAGGCGATGCTCTCAGTTCCACACCCATTACTAGAAGTAGGATTTGCCTTAGCCACAGATAGGAGCTGATTGATTATGGACGGAAAGGGTGAAAAGGGATGTTTATTATGAATGGCTAACCAATCTTAGGTAGATCAATAACAAGCCATGATGGGAATGGGTAAGTTTATTATGAATGGATAGGTTGTGAGTGTGTGCAAAGTGAAGGATGAAATGGAATCCTGAAGGAGGGAGGAGCAATGTCTCTACGCATGGCGTTGGTGACCCAGTTTTCACCATGGTACTTGCCCAGGACACCACCGAAGTGGTTTTCACCGTTGGATGAAATGTTTTTCTTTACTTTTTTTATTTTTCAATTTTTTTGTGTCATAAGGCGCCTGTTTGCCAGGTTTTCACCAAGTAACGATTTTTTATGTTTTATGATTTTTTTTGTATTTTTGATTTTTTTTTAATTTTTTTTGTATTTTTGAATTAGGATACTCTGAAGAGCTATGTGTACAACTTGCGAAGGTGCATGTTGTTGATAGGATCCTCCAAAGGTTCACCCTCTGTGGTTGAGAGCTGCTGTGATGATGTAGGAACCAGGCCAGTTTGGTTTGAACTTGCCCTTCTTCTCTCTGTCTTGCTGATTTTTAGGATTTTCTCTGAGAACCAAGTCACCCACCTCAAATGTATGAGGCTTGACTTTATGATTGTAGCTGCGATGTTCCTTGACTGAATGATATGTAGCTCCATCAATTGTCTTCCTTGATGAAGGAACTAAGATAGAATTACTAATGTGTGGACTACGTAGGCCCATATGTGTGTCACCTAAAGAAGTTTGGGCATCCCTAATAACAAAGTCCTTCAAGGAAGTTCCATTAAAGGTCCATGATGTATCACCAGAAGGGAAACGATGTGTGGAACAAGTGGATGAGTTATGAAGGCTTATGATTGCGAAAAGAAGTGAAAGTAGGATAGTATGATGGAGACTTAGGATCAACAAGTATGCTTTTTGATTTGAAATTTTAGAACTTTTGCCCCCAGTTATTTTGATATTGGGGGAGATCGTCTCTTTCTCTTTTTCTTTCATAGGATTTTTATCCTTGACTTTGATTTTTGCAGAGTCCAATAGCTTTTGATTTTTATTTGGACTAAAGGACTTTTCTTTATTTTTGACTTTTAGATTTTTCTTTTCATAGCTTGATTTTTGATCCCCAATTAGTAAGGGCTTTTGTGATTCTTGCTGATCCAAGTCTGGGAGTGGAGTGGAAATGGAATGAGTGGATGAAATGGTAAGGCTATAAAAGTTCTCAAGAGGGCTTGCGATACACTCAATAGATTCTTTTTTGGGACCACTCTTAGGACTATTGATATCAGGAGTTGCTTGCACCGCTAGAGGAGATTTGCATTCAGACTTAGTAGCCACAACACTAGGTGCTTCGTACCCAATTCCTTGGAAATTGTTTGTAGATTGTTCTTGTCGACTAAATGTCTTAGAAGATAGTGGGAGTTGATCAACATGAAAGATATACTCACCACATCCCATGTCTTTAATCTTGAATCTTTCTTTGAGCTCTGCCTGCTTTGATGAAGAAGGTTTCAAGGATTCTGGATCCACATATGCTGAAGATGGAACAACTTCTCGATTGACTAGTATTGTTATTTCTGATCTAGGTCGTAGATTGTTGCAATATATGAATGGGTCTGGGTCAGCTTTGACGGTCACTTCAACTCCATTGTGAGGAAACTTGATACATCGATGATATGTAGATGGGACTACGCTCATCTCATGAATCCATGGACGTCCTAGCAATATGTTGTATGTGAGATCCAAGTCTAGGACTCGACAAACCACATCCTTTGTAACTGGCCCAACCCTGAGAGGTAAGGTGACTGTGCCTTTGGATGAACACTCTTCATCATCATATGCCTTGATGGTGATTGCATGTATAAAATTTATAGCCTTTTCAGAATATCTCAATTGTTTAATAGTGGTCAATGTACAAATGTTTAGACCTGCTCCTCCACCTATTAGGACTCGTTTTATTCGATGTTTGTGTATGAAGGCTTCAATGTGTAAAGGCGCATTATGTGGCTAACTTATGGAAGTGTCATCTGCTTCTATGAATGTAAGGGAGTGTGGAATGGAAAGGTATCCCACCATGGCTTGAAACTGGTCCACGTTTAGATCAGTGGGGACAATAGTGTATCTCAAGATTTTGTCAAGAATAGCTTTATGTGCGGGGGATATGCGTAAGAGCTCAAGGATTGAGATAAGCACGGGTGTCTTCCCTAACTGTTCTACAAGGTCATACTCAAGCTTGGTCGATGAGGAAGCGGTGTTTTTAGCTGGAGCACCTTGCAAAGTGAATTTACCTTGACGAGTTGTAACATGACATTCAGAGGTAGGTTCGGAAGAGGATCCAATGCCTTTTAGGACAGTCTTGGGTCTTTGGGTAGAATTCTCAGGCATTTTGTCCTTGATGATAATGGTAGAGACATAATTGTCCATCGAGATGTGATTGATAGTTGAATCGTAGTTATAGGATTCTCTGGTATAGTTGGTTTGGTCATCTATGGCTGTAGCTTTTCCCTTGTCATGCTTTGGGAATGGTTCCTTAAACATCTCATGTTCTTGGTTGGATGAGTGCCCTTCAATTCCAATGTCACCTCTATCAATAAGATCTTGTATGATGTTCTTCAGTCGATGGCAATTTCCTGTTTTATGTCCTTTGCTCTTCTGAAATTCACAATACTCATCATCATTCCACCAATTTGGTTTAACCTTTGGCTCATATGGAGACAGATTTGGAATTTTGATTACCTTGTTTGCCACTAGCTTCTTGAAAACTGACTCAAGTGGTTCTCCCAATGGGGTGTACTTCCTTCATGATCTGGAATTTGTTTGAGTATTCACTTGATTGTTTGTAGAGCTTGATCCTAAAAAAACGATTTTGGGTCGCACTGTATTGGCATCAACAACACCATCATTGACTGTTTTCTTGTTTTTGTTCCAAAATATTGGCTTATCTTTTCCTTTGAAGTCATCTTTGTTTTCCTTGAATATCTTAATGACTCCCTGTTCAATTAGGACCTTTTCTGTCGCTAAGCCTTTTTCAATGACATCCTTGAAAGTGGACAAACAAGCTTTTCTTAAGTCATAACTAATGTCTTTGTTAACATTCTGGGTGAACATTTCTACCATTTGTTTTTGTGGAATTTCACAAGAGCATCTATTGGCTAGATTCCTCCATCTTTGTAAAAATGATGAAAAATATTCTCCATCTTTTTGCTTGGTGTTGCACAAAGTAGTGACTGATATGTTTGTCTCTATGTTGTATGAGAAATGTTGGATAAATGCCTCTGCTAGATCACCCCAAGACTTAATATCAGGTGGAAGTTGAGAGAACCATTCCATAGCTTGATCTCCTAAGCTTTGTGGGAATAATCTCATCAAATATGTCTCTTCTACTGCCTCCTCAATGCAAGCTGTGAAAAACTGTCTTATGTGTGCCTTAGGATCCCCTTTTCCTCTATACTTATCAAACTTAGGTGTCACAAAGTGTGTAGGAAAAGGAGGTATTGGAATGCTCTTGTCAAATGGATAGGGACATATGTCTCTCATTGTGTAAGTTGTCTTTGATGTATTTATGTCCTCCATTTTCTTTTGTAAGTCCCTGATTTGTTGCTCCAAACTGTTCTTCGGTGGAGACCGACTTCTTGGACCATACCCCATGCCTGAACCACTGTGTGGAAGAGCATGTTGCATATACAAATGATATTGATCATACACATGTTCATATGGAGGAGGTCTATAATGATGCTGCATATATGGACCACTTGGTATAGAGTCATGTTGAGGAATGGAATATCTGCTTTTTCCATGTATACCATACTCTACAGGCATGTCATGAGTTTGCTGTAGTGTGTTGCCCCCAAATTTGACGCGAGGTTTCCTTGTGTCCAAATTTTGAGCATGCTTTTGGATATCCAATTGCTTTGGTTGTTGATCCTTAGCATTGGTATGTGATTGAGCATATTTTTCTGCATAAGACTTCCATAATGGTCTACGAAGGTGAGTATCATATGCTTGACCATGTGTGTATGGGACCTTAGGTTTTTGAAACAAAGATGATGGTGATTCAGGAACCATATGTGATCCTCTATTTCCTCCACTATTAGGCATCTTTTGATCCATGGTGGAGTGAGTTTGCTGCAAAGGTCGATTTTCCATTATTCGAGACATGTCAAAATCATTAGGTATCTTGGCTCCACTTTGTGCCATCATTTGTAAGAAGTATTGTCTATCTCTCCTCATTATTTCCTCAACCAATCGATTGAAACGGGGATCCATAATGGAGTCTTCCACTTTTGTTGAATGTATTGAGAAGTTGTCCATATTGTCATTGTGTATATCATTGTTGTTTATAGTGTCCATGTTCTCAACATTTGGAATGTTTCTATAGGAATCCATGTCAAGTAATGTGTTATGATCAGAATTGAAAAAGACATCATTGTCATACTCATAGACACTCATGTTTGCAGACTCTTGAGCCTCTTTAGTTTCTTTCTTAGATTTTTGGGAACGGGTTTCAACCATGAACTAGGTCTTGACCAAGATGTGTGAGACTAGATGAAGATGGAAAGAGTATGGAAGACCAAGAGTTGAATGGAATGTAAATGAATCTGAGGTTTACTTGCAATGTCCAAAGTGTATTCCAAGTATGTATGTATTAGAGTAGGTGTGGCTTCCAAAGAGATGATAGTTTCTCTTGATGAGGTAAGTTGACCTTGACTCTAAGTAAGACCAAATGAGACCCAAAGGTGATAGACCTTGATGAGGGACCACTTAGCAAAATGTTGTTGTATGTAATATGTTGACAAAGCAAGATGAGGACAAGCAAGTGACCTTTTGACTCAAGTTTAGACAAATGTGAATGTAATGCAAGGTGTAAAGCAATGATGGACTTTGTGAGACCCAAAGACAAATTGAATGCTAGATGAAAATCTAGAGAAATAACTTAGGAAGCTCAATAAGTCTGAAACTGACTTCTCTTGTTTGCTGGACTGTAAATTTTTCCAATTTGTGAAGTTGTTTTGTTGTGACCAAATCTGAATTTTTGACTGTTTTTCATGACAAGAGGACACAATGTTGATGAGGACTCAATGTTTGCAAGTGTCTAGACTCAAAATGACTCAAAGAAAAATGTGTTGTTTGATGTAAAAAAAAATTGCATACACTTGAAGACACAAAAGACACAATGTTTTGTTGTTTGGTCTTGAATGTTTGATTGTTCAAAATAAGTCAAGCACAATTCTTATGGCTGGCCAAGACAATAGTTGTTGATCCCACATGGAGTTTCCCCTGAGGCTACGCTATTCAGAGCGGATACTTAGATGCTTGACCCCACTATCTCCACCCTCGGCACTCACTTCTCAAGGCAGCCAAGCATCAGTCCCCACGAAAACTCCCCGTGGTGAACTTTGTATCTCTACTAAGAACTGTATGTGTGTGGACCGCTACCAGAGGTCCAACCTCCTGCCCCAACAACTAGAAGGATTTTGGCTTCTAAAACAAAAAGGTGCTAGTAAGGGCATCCGCTCGTGTGGCCATACATGCGGCACTTTCAGCTTTGTAAATATAGAAGGCTCCCAACCGGTAGGGGTTACGCCCTACAAATGATCAAATAAATTTGATCAAATGGATTTATGGGGAGACATAGTGTCGGTATGAACTAATCAACACACATTATTCATAGTTTTCACCATGAATACAGTTATTTATAGTGGTTTGGAAGAAGATGGCTTTTCTTTTGCTACCACTTGGGTCGTTCTCTCTTCACTACTAGTCCTAATGACCACACGGGGAGACAGACCCTCTAAAGATTAAACAAAAAGAGCCTATTGCTCAAGACACAAAAGACAATGGTTCAATTTTAGTGCACCAATTGAAGTGTTTGCTAGTCTATGAAAACAAGGCACACAATAAAGATCAAAAACCTTTGCCAAGGTCCTGCAACAAATATTTGTTAGTAGTTTGGATTGTTTCAAATGATCACCCCTTCTTGCAAGCACACAAGTTAGGTAAATTTTAGATCCAAAAGACTTTGTGAAATATGGGCCTTCAACAATGCATTTTGTTGACCAATTCAAAGATCTGATTCATCATAAAAAAAAGTCCACCTGTAAAATTTCAAGAGATTTCCATAAATGTAAGAAAATCCAAAAAATTTGCTAATTTGCTCCAAAAATTATTTTTTTATGAAAAATCATAAAAAATTCATATAAAATGCAAAATCAATCCAAAAACTCTGAAATTTTTATTGGAGAGTCCTAATGGTCTTCCAAACTTGCATAAAAAAATTTATGCACCAAATCCAAGTATTTTGTGAGATATGAGTAAAATAAAGCAAAACCCTCATTTTCAAAGATCCGATTTTTAAGGAATGATTTTGTATCAAATTTAAAATCAAAAAGGACCACTCCTATGTATAATTTTTAGATATTTCCAAAAATGTAAGAAAATCTGAAAAATTCGCTAATTTGCTCTCAAAATTAATTTGTTATGAAAAATCATATAAAATTCATATAAAATGAAAATTTGATCCAAAAAATCTGAAATTTTTACTAAACACTTTTGATAACTTTTCTAACTTTAAAAAAAAAATTGATTCCAAAATTTGAAGTCGTTTGTGAGATCTGATCAAAATAAGGAAAAACCCTAATTTTAAAAGATCCAATTTTTAGGGAAATATTTTGCATCAAAATTAAAATCACAAAGAACAGATCCTATGTATAATTATGAGAGATTTCCAAAAATGTAAGAAAATCCAAAAAATTCGCTCATTTGCTCTCAAAATTAATTTTTTATGAAAATTCATAAAAAAATCATAGAAAATTAAAATATGCTCCAATAGATCTAAATTTTTCTTTGTGAGCTCTTGATACTGTCTTCAACCTACAAAACAAATTTGGTGCAAAATTTTCAAGCCGTTTGTGAGATATGATCAAATCTCTCCAAGATCTTGATTTTGTGTCCAAAACCCTAGCTGCACAAGGTTACTCTCCAAATTGTTTTTAAAAACAACAATATAGGGTTAGAAAAATCTGCAAAAAACATAGATCTAACAAAAATCCATGTCCCACGGGGCATGCCAAAATGTTTATGGTAAAAGTGGATTAATAATATTGAAAGACTAAATGAATTCAACCACAAAACCCTGGCCTAACAACAACAAAGATCCACCATAGCATATGAAGATTACCTAAGACAATGCAAATCAAATGAAATCACAAAGATTATACCATCACATGTCCAATAGGTTTTGGATCTCCATTCTTCCTATCTCCATTGATCTTGCTTGATATATTTGCTCTCAAATTTTATGTGTGCACAAGAGCTCAACAAAGAACGGAAATGTGATTGCAAGTAGGATTGCATATGAAAGATTGAATGCTAGGTTGTTTCAATAGAATGCATAGGATATGTGTAGATTGACTAGGGTTGATAATGAAGGAAGCATCTCCTTATATAGAAGACACTATATGAAATGGAGGGATAAGATTGAGAGGTGTAAAAAGAGGTCGGCTATGATTAGAGGGTAGGTAGAGGAAATAATAAAATAATGAGAGGGTAGGTAGTGTATGAATTAAGAGATGAATGACATGTGTCATGAGTGGAAAAAGCTAATGAATTAATTAAATAAATAAAGATTTATTTAATTAATAGAAGAAGTGGGATCAATTAAATAAATAAGATATTTATTTAATTTAGGAAAAGGGTAATTTAAATAAATAAATGTATTTATTTAAATGAGAAATAAGGCTAGAAGAGGATAAATGAATTAATTAAATAAATAAAGATTTATTCAATTAATAGAAGAATTAGGCTAAAGTAATTAAATAAATAAAATATTTATTAAATTAGACTGGACAATTTTAGGTGTCTACAGGTGATATAGAGAGATAGACAGGGATAAGAAAGAGATATATAGATAGGGAAATAGAGGTAGATAAAAATATAGATAGAAAGAGATAGAGAGGTGAAGGGAAATAAAGAGCGGGGGTAAGAAGATATAGATAGGGGATAGTGTGGGAGAGATGGAGTGAATGAGAGAGGGAGTGAGTGATATAGGTAGAGTGAGATATGGAGGGATAAAGAGGGGTGGTGAGAGAGATAGTGAGAGGTATATGGAGGTAGGAGATCTATGGGTAGAAAGTGATAGTAGAGAGAGATAAATATATAGAGTAGGATAGGTGGAGTAAATGAGCGAGAGGTAGAGATAATGGAATATAGATAGAGAATCAAAGAGAGAGATAGGGAGATAGAGATAGAGGGAGCATGAGTGAGAGAAAGAAGGTTACATAGACAAGTAAAAAGTATAACAACTAATTTTCTTAAGAATTAAATTCCAACATGAATTGGGTGCATCCCATCAAATGATGTTAAGCACATCACTTGTAGGAAGCAAAACAACATTCTTCATATTTAAAGTCTACATAGTAATATTACAAAGATGATATAATAGTAACTAGATAGAAATGTACAAAATAATATGTAAAGGATCATGTATCATCTCTCTTGTTGTCACTTATAAGATACAAGTAAATTGGATTTTGATGATGTGTTTGACCATTATTTTGATGGCTTTTCATTCCTAAACATGTTATCTAACTATATTGGTCAGAATCTCATCCTAAATTCTCATTCAAATTTGAATGTTATAAATTTTGATTATATATTTTTTTTAATATTTAAAATTATAAAATATAAGTATAATACAATATATAATTATTAATATATAACACAAACTAAATTATATATAATATAATTACAATATCATTATATATCACAATTTATAAATTACATTATTATTAAATATTTATAATTCTATAATAAAACCTATTGAATACAAATATAAATTATTATAATTAATAATGAACAACAAATTAAAGCAAAATATAAATATAATATAATACAATGTATAATACAACATGATCACATTATCCAATTAACTAAATTAATCTTTATTATTTAGTTAATTTTTTATCTCTAACTAATTAACCATTTATCTGTATATCTAAAATTAATCCACTTTCTTCTTTTATCCCAAATAAATAAATAAAAATCCACTTTCCCCATTGATTTAAATAAATTAAAATAAATTATTTAATTATTGACATGCTCATCGATAATAATTGAATAAAAAATTAATTTATAAAAATAAATTAAAATATATTACAAACCTCCACCATCCATTCAAATAATAAATCACAAGCATTCACAAAATGTAAACCTAAAAACAACTTAACAACCAAAATTTAATAAAACATCTCAATCAATATTAATAACCATCTTTCTTTTGTTTGGCTGAACAAAGAGGAAGACTCCCTTATTTGGAAATATGAACCTAAAGGTAACATCATTGTCTCTTCAATGTATGGTGTTCTTTCCCCTGCCCCCTCAAAGAACCCTTTTTGGTCTAAAGCTTGGTTAAAGGGTCTTATCCCTAAAATCAAAATTTTCTATTGGACTATCCTTCAAAATAAAATCTTGACCTTAGATAATCTTAAGGGTAGAGGCTTTTCTTTCCCTAATAGATGTGCTCTATGTCTTGAGGAGGAAGAGTTTGTGGACCATTTAGCTATCCATTGTTCCTTTACTGCTTCAACTTGGGAAAGATTTGTTAAGAATTTTTGCATTGATTGGGTGTTTCCTAACACTATCAGTGAATTGTTTCATTTTTGGAATTATCATTAGGCTAACCCCTTTTTGAGATCTTTGTGGAAACTATCTCTCCCTCACATTCTGTGGGGGATATGGAAAGAAAGGAACAACCATATTTTCAAGGACACTTCTCTCACCCAGGATGTTGTTTTCCAGAAAATTCAATGGGCTGTTGTGGAGAACATTGGAATCATTGGGGATCCTTGCATTTCTGCCAACCCCATGGAAACTCACATATTAAGTTCCTAGAATCTGAAGAGTGCTGATAGTTCTGATCCCAAACTAAACAAAAGACTAGAAGCTAGATGGCATACTCCCCCACATGGTTGGCTCAAAGTCAACTTCGATGGTGCTGCAAAAGGCAATCCTGGCCCTGCGGGATGTGGTGCAATCCTCAGATATGAAAACGCTAACTGTAAGGAGATGATTGTTGTTCCTATAGGGAGCCAAACTAACCACAAGGCAGAAGTAATGGCTACACTCCAAGGTATTCTCCTCGCCAAAAGATGGAACTGTCCCTATCTATGGATTGAAGGGGATTCCAATAACATCATCAAATGTTTAAAGGGAACCTCTAAGCCTTCATGAACTATCAATAACATAATAAAGGCAGCTAGAGATCTCATCAACACTTTTGAGAATTGCTTCATATCTCATATCTATCATGAAGCTAATGGTTCAGTTGACTGGGCAACCAAATGGCAGTCAATCAAGATAAAATGATAACATGGAAGGGAGAAGAGTGCCTCCTTGATGACGTCAGATCGATCATTTTTAAGGATCGATACAATAGTACCCCAAAGATCATAAATGGATATAGTAATAATGAAACGGATTAATAGGAGTGCTATGAGTAATTATAATTATGTCAGTACCATTTATTACAAGAAGGATGCTATCTCTTCTCACGCTTTATGGGTATATTTGGTAGTTTCGAGAAATTTCTTGCCTAAAGCTCTCTGTAATTCTCAATCTTCTGCTCTGAAAAGTGAAAAAATGGGAGGAAATAGATGCTGCTATGAACCCAGTAACTGCAAGGAGTGGAAGCAAAAGGAGGTTATCTGGAATATTTTGCAGAAGGGCGGTTTTCAAAGTTTATGGAGAGGCTCCATTGGCGGGACACCACAGTTACTAATTTCTTCTATAAAAACTGGAGAAAGGGCACTCTGAAGATGGGAGATCAATCAATCTCCATAGATGAAGACCTCATTGCTTTGGTTACAAGTCTCCACAGGAAAGGAAGCAATTACTACAGAGACAGAAAATTGAGCAAGGAGGCCATCGAAAGATATCCTGAAACAACAAAGGAGAAAAAGTGTCTGGTTAGGCTAAGTAAAACTTACTATCCACCTAGGGCATTTGTTAAGCCATGGAGGGAGGTCTTATTTTCTATAATGCACTATGTTACTTTGGATGGTAGATTCACAAAAGTGTATGGCTACCATTTTATTTTGTTGAACCATTTTAGGTATGATGAAAAAATTAATATTCCTTATTTTATGTTGTGCTTTATCAAGGTCTTATGGTATTAATTTATGACCACCTCAACCAAATTGCTCGCCCTCAACTTTCTATCTCTGAGTCTGAGGAGGAAGGGTCGGATTCTATTTTTTCTATGGGTGAGGAGTCAAATAGTGATTCGATGAGTGAGTCTGAGGAGATTCTGGATGACTCTTAAGCTGAAACTGGTAAGAAAAGAAAACATGTGAGAACCAGGCCTTCCTCCTCGAAGGGTAAGAAAAAATCTAAAGATAAAGTTCTCCAAATTAGCTCCTTAGAGGAGGAAGAGGTCTCTGAGGATTCTAATAAGGACGAAACCCAGTCTCCTCAAAATAAGAAAACCAAAATTTAGACAAGGAACAAACAGAAGAAACAGGAAATCAATGTTATGGAGTTGGAGGAACAAGTGCAGAGAAAGGATCCGAGAGTCGACCAGATTTTGGAGGAGAAGACCACTGGGGAAGTTTTTGAATAGAGGATCGATGGAAAAGCTGATAGAATCACTATTGGTGACATATTCAATAAGGAACAGGACATTCTGATGGGAAATCACCCTCCTCAAATCCTCCTCCTGAGGGTTTAAAAGGTTTTGTGGACACCGTTGATTGGCTAATTACTAGTTACAAGAAAGCTATGGAGGATAATAAGAAGCTTAACCACTGAGTCCAAATCCTGGAAACTATCAGTATTGGCGGAAGAAAATCTATGGTAGAATATGTTAAGGATTTGACTAAAACTGTTGCTAAAGCTGAAGAGATCAAAGATTCCTTCAATCCCAGGTTCGAGCAAATCGAGAAAGACCTGACTGAGAGAAAAAATAATGATAATGGTATGGATCAAAGAATGGCGGAAACTGATAAAAAAATTCAACAAAATTGAAGAATGCCTTAGAAGCATTGCAGAACAAAGCTTAAACATACTAAAGGCCTCAGTTGGCAATACAAAAATCCTCATCAGCAAATTGGAGGAGGAGAAGGACTCATTGGAGATTGAACCAGACATTGAAGGCACAGGAGAAATGCAAGGACCTAGAACAAGGACCAGAGGTAAAAAGAAGGAGAAGAAGCCAAACAAGGACATGGAAGAACTCAATGCTATTGCGGCAAACTATGACCAGCTGGTGAATAAGGTGGCGGTTCTCCTCAAGTCTTTTTAGCTGTGTTGTGCTTTCTCTGGTTTTTCAGCTTTGTTGTTCCTTTCTTTTGATGTCCTTTTGGTTGACTGGCCTTTTTGCCAGTCATTTTGTAAGTTGTTCCTAGTAGGTTTGGATGCTTATTGTTGAATTTTTATATATGCTCCTTTGTTAGAGGTTTCGGGTCCTTAAAACCTATTTTTTCTTATTAATCAGAACAATCAATTGTAACATTAATTTTTCATCCTCGTCCTAAAAGATTATAAACATGTAATAGGTTTACCCTAATGTATCCTATTTATCCATTCAACATTGAATCTAAATCACTAACATTCATATAAAAATTGTAGTAATCTACCCTAACTTATTATCAAATGTATTCAACAACTAAACTATTGACATTCTCAATAAAAATCTACAAATCTATCTTTATTTTCCAAATCAAATATCACAAGCTTGGTAGTGCTATATTGAAATCCACTTCCATTAAATTGTAAATACAAAAATCAAACCAAATAAATACACGTTGCAAAATATCTTACATATTTCTTAATTAAAATCAAATGCCCTTGTTCCATTTCAATAAAAAAATATATATAATTGATAAATATTTATCAAATACTTATTTTATCTATCGCTTTTTCTTACTTGAACAAAAAAAAATGAATAAAGGGGTAAAACTTTATTAAAAAACAAAAACAAGCATTACATAAGAAGCCCAAAGTCCCCTCGATCCAAGGAAGAACTACAAGCAAATAAAGTAATCATCCAACTTCATAACTATCCATATCCTCAGCAAGGGGATCCTATGCAAATCCTGATAGTAATCTTGGGAAAGATGCCCCCAACCCTCAACTTTCCATTCATCACCATGTTTTGAAGCCCACTTAGCCAAACAATCAGTCGCTCTATTCCATTCATGAGGAATGTGGATGAAAGACACCTTATCCATCATGGCACTAATCTGCAAAATCTGGTGAACGATCCCTTCCAGTTGTCAACTAATCCCAACCACCTTCTTCTTAATTAGCATATTAATAATAATATGCGAGTTCGATTCGCTTATAGCCTTATGCCACCCCAACGCATAAGCTCGCTCTAGAGCATAGAGAATTGCCAATCCCTCCATAAAATTATTATCATGTTGTCCTTTGTGCACTGAAAAGAAGAAAACCACCTTCCTTAAATGGTCCCTACCAACACCTCCAATCCCAGCAGGACCCAGATTACCCCGAGAGGATCCATCAATGTTGATCTTTATGAAATCATCCTGGGGTGGCAACCATCTTCCCACCCTTTGAACCATCTTCATAGCACATCTTCCTCTCCTGACACAAGCAGAAACAAGAGACAACTCCTGCATACCCATCCTACTCACAATTTCAGCCTCTCCTCTTTCTAGAGGAAAATTCACCTCACATTTATCTTCCACCATCTCATGGATCATTCCTATTATTCTATACCACACTTGTTGAACTATTAGCCAGACTTCCCAAAAAATCCTTTGATTCCTCTCTAACCAGATTTGCCAAAGTATGAAAATGGGACCTATGTGCCACACAATCTGGAGAAAAGAGGACAAAGTAGGAGGCTTACCCATACTGCTCCAAAAATCCACCAAAGACTCTGCATGAATACAAGGGTGTTTCCACACCCCCCACCAGTAATGCCAGATCTGCATCAAAAAGGGGCATTTGAAGAATAAGTGTGAATAATTATCATCCTCATTACCACATAAAACACAGATGGAGGGACCATGAAACCCCCGCTTGCGAATATTGTCCCAGGTCAGACATCTATTCAAAACCAAAGTCCAAGCAAAACAATTACACTTCAACCAAGAGAATTTATTCATAACATGTTTCCACCAGTGTACTTCCCTCCCCTCCAATCTACGAGTCAGCAGCTCCTGGTATCCACTGGCAACAGTTAAAACATCCTTAAGATTCAGGGACCACGCAAGTCTATCCCTATCCTTGAGAGGGCTACAGTGTCTACTAGCCAAAATGCCATGAATATCAGTGCAGTCTTCCTCCAAACCAACAGTCGGCCATTCATCAAGCACCTTCCACCACACCATCTCCAATTGCCCACACCTATAACCTGATTTAAAGTCGCTCACTCTAGACCACCCTGCCTCAAGGAACCTTTGGAAAAAATTCATTAAATTAGTAAACTGATTAATAATGGAAGGGTAGCCATCCCAAGAATCTGACCAAAAAAGCACCTCTTCCCCCCTCTTACAAATCCAAAATAAACCTTCCTTTATCAATGCAACCCCTTTCTTAAGTGTGCTCCAAATCGTGGAACCTTTTCCCACAAGTGGATATCTTGGGATTTCCTCCTTCAGAATCCTCTGCATATACTTGTAAGACAAAATCCTATCCTAGCTTCAGTCATCTTCCACACACCACCTCCAGTATAATTTTGCCGCCAAATCCACCCCAAATAATGAAGATTGCCTTAAGCCAATCCCACCCAACTGTTTCGGGCTACACACCAAGTCCTACTTGACAAGACACCATTTAGAGGAGGACAAGTTGCCTGCCCATAAAAATTGTCTTGCCAAGGAATCCAATTCCTTCACAAACCACATCGGTGCCACTTGAAGCATACCCCTATAAATCGGGAGATCTTGAACCAGCGACTTGATCAGTTGAACCCCTCCAGCGAAGGATAACCATTTGTGCATCCAATGTTCAACCTTCATGGAAAATTTGTCCAGAATACACTGCCAAGATTCCCTTAGAGGATTTCCAATAGAGATAGGAATACCCAAGTAAGTCAAAGAAAGAGATCCAACCTGGAATCTCAAGATATGAGAAAATCCTCAACTGCATAGGCCCCAGTGTGTTGAAGAAGAAGATGGAATATTTATCTTCATTGATCAGTTGGCCAGAAGCAGCAAGATAGACATCCAAGACTTTACTCAAATTTATGGCTTCTCTAATCCTAGCCACTCCCATCAGGGTCGTATCATCCACAAATTGCAAGTGAGACTAAGGAGGATTATCATTACCCCAACTCCAACCATGAATAATACCCATCCCCACATTATACTTAATCAATCTCCCCGGACCCTTAGCCAGAAGGATAGATAATTATAGGGAAAGAGGGTCCCCCTGTGGAAGACCCCTAAAAGCACCAAACAACTTAGTATGATCTCCATTGATTAGGACAGAGAACAAGGTAGATGAAACACAACTCATCACCCATTGGATCCATTCAACAACAAAACCAAAGTCCCTAAGGATCTTCTGAAGGAAGGACCATCAGACTCTATCATAAGCCTTTGCCATGTCCAGCTTGATAAACATAGATTTTTCTTTAGAAGTAGCCATAGAGTGAATGGTCTCAGTAGCAATGACCACTCCATCCAAGATTTGATGACCCTAAACAAAACCACTCTGCTCCTCAGAAATGAGACCCCTAAACCATTTCTTTAGCCTTTCCGCTATCATCTTAGAGATTATCTTATAAATCACATTACAGAGAGATATAGAGTGGAATTGACTTAACCGATCAACTCCATCACACTTGGCGATGAGAGTAATGAAAGTCACATTCAAAGCCTGAAGCATCTATTTATTCCTCTTGGACTCTTGGACCACCTCTAATAAATCCAGTTTGATAATATCCCAAAATTCTTGATAGAATTCAATTGGAAACCCATCTGGTCTTGAAGTTGTGCCCTTCTTCGTATGAAAAACAATCCTCTCAAGTTCATCCAACAAAACACATCCCATAAGATGCTCATTCATCTCTTGAGTAACTAAAGAAGGAATACATGCCAAAACCCGAGCTTCCTCTTCAAACTCCCCCTGAGAATCCTCACTAAATAAGGATTGAAAGTACTACATAGACTCCCTAGAAATCTCCTACAAAGATAAACATTGCTCACCTCTATCATTAACTATAGGGATGGCATTACCATGTCTTCTTGCTTTCACCAAATTGAAGAAGAATGCAATATTCTTATCTCCTTCTTGAAGCCAATCAATCTGAGCTCTCTATTTCCAGTAGATCTCCTCCCTAAGCTCCCACTCCTCTAGATCCTTAACTGCCCTAAGCAAGGCATCTGACAATCCATTCTCTCTTATCTCTCTCATAATGCCATCCAACTCTAATTGAGCAGCAGCCTTAGCATGAAAAATATTACCAAAGCTTTGATGATTCCATCGTTTAAGCTAAAACTTAACAAATTGCAGTTGTTTAGCAAAAGTGTACATAGCAGTGCCATAGGCTGGCCTCCCTTTTCTCCACCACTCTGCAACAATTTCATGCAAAGAAGAGTCACGCAACCACATAAGATGAAATTTAAATGAAGGAGCATGATCCACTCGAGTAGAAGAAGACACTAATTTAATGGGCCAGTGGTCCAATCCTCTCCGATCTAGGATCTCAGAGCATGTGGACCACCCCCCACCAACCCAAAAACCAGAAACCAGGAAGCGATCCAGTCTCTTGCAATCCAATCCAATCACCCCCTATCCTTCGGTTGTTCCAAGTGAATAAACCATTACTGAGCTTGATGTCAACAATATCCAGGTCTGATATGCTATCCCAAAGAAGGATGGAAGAAGGATCCAACCATATAACACCACCCTTCTTCTCACACAACTCTAAGATAACATTGAAATCACCCGCCATAATCCACAGATGGAAAGGAAATAACCCACACATAAAGATAATATGAGACCACAACTTCTGCTTACCATGAAGATCAGCGGGGGCATAAATATTAGTAAGCAAGATGTACTCCCTACTCTCAAGACTATAATCAATCCCGGATAAGGATGATTTGGAAGAAACCCACCATATAGGTTGAATCCTCAGGGGGTTCCAAAGGGAAGCCACACCTCCGGAGGAGCCATATGCCCCAATACACTGGCATTCACCTCTCCCCCATAGCTTTGGCACCAGACCAAACATACTCTCCACAAATAATTAGTTTCCTGTAGGAAAATAACATCAAGTGAATGACTCCTTATCAACTCCCAAACAACTTTTTGTCTAGGGCTACTGTTCAAGCCCCTAACATTCCATGATAGAACAATCATTTTGGGGGATTATAAAAATGAGAATCCAGTCTTTACTGACCCTGACTCAGCCAAATTCTCCCCCATCAGTTTGATCTTATCTAAGTCCTTCTTTCTTCCAACCTTCGATATCTTCTTCGCAGGTCCTTTTTTGATGTCCTTCTGAATAAGACCAAGATGTGAAGAAATCTTCTTACTTTTGACCCCAGTAGAGCCCAAATTTTGTGCTACAAGAGAAACTTCTCCAACAACCATCTTTGCTTCATCACTAGAGATGGGTCCCTTCTAAGCCACTAGCTATTGATCTGTATCCATTTTTTGACTCCCAACCTCCTGCTGGGCCTGGGAAGTATCCAAGTTTGCACCATCAGGAACCAAACCCACCACACTTTGATCCAAAAGAAGCATTCCCAGATTCACCTCTTGCTGGCTAAGATCATCCAAAGCTTCAAATCTGTTAAAAGTATCCTCCTCCTATCTCTCCTACAAAGTCCTCTTTTGACCCCGGTTCTTGTTCCTTGTCCTAGCTAGGACAAAACCATCTGCACCAACAACCTCACTAGACATGGAGGCTTTTCCTTTATCAGCCCCATCAAGGTTACGGGAGGATTGTTGAGGCTGATGCTCTGGCAGTTTAGACTTAGGGCACTTGCACTGTAAATGATCATACTCATGACATAGGCGACACCGAAAGGGTAAAGTCTCATAATCAAGTTGTTGGACCCAAGAATAAGAGCCCACACACATATCTATAGCATCTAGAAAAGGCTTACTAAGATCAATTTCAACACAAATGCGAGCAAAAGTCATTACCTTTCTCCCTAGGGTTTGCGTTGAGGATCCAACAGGCTTCCCAAGCAACGAAGCTAACATTCACAACACATCCTCTTGACAACATTCCACTAGAAATTGAGGTAATTGAACACACACTAGGACACGATTTGAAAGCTCCTATGAAGGGTTAAATCTTGCATGCCACGATTTGATGAACAACCCTGCTTGGTTATAAAAATATGGGCCTCCCTCAAAGACCCTATTGCGATCCTCCATGCAATTGAATGTAACCATGAAGTAATTTTTTGCCAACAACATAATATCCATCTCCCCTTTCGGCGCCCAAGTCCTCTGAGCCTAATTCTCCAGAAAGTGCAGAGAAACCCTCATCCCCAAAAATATTCAACATCATCAGCAATCATCTCAGGAGGAATTACCAATTTCGACCTCTCTTTGCATCTCTCAAGACAACCATTAATCATTAAAATCTGAGAACCATTGGACATACTTGCACTAGCTATACCCGGATTTGGATCAAAAAGATTATTAACAAAGGTCTTAGTACCTTTGGATGGGGATTTCAAACCCAGCGCTGCTCGAAATTCCATACCGGGTGAAACCCCCAAGGCATCACCACCATCAATAGACATCGCACCCAACTACAAAACCACACCCCTAACAAAAGAGGGAAAGGAAATCTCCCACCATGGCAAACACTGATCACCCACCGCAACTAACACCGATCACTCACCCCTCCCAAACGCCACCATAGGAATGAACGGATTAAACCCCCCCTCTCCCCACAAGCTCCCCCCAACGTTGTCACAAAGCCAAACCCCTGTCGCACCTTGCATCGACACTCCTCCCACGAGCCACCACGCAACTAGTAGCACCAGACACATTGGCCAAAGGATCCGCCCCACCCTCTTACTTGAACAAAATTATACTTGATATAAATTAATAATTTTATTTTTTTTAATCTCTTTATATTTTTATTGTAAATTCATTATACCTAATAGTAGTTAAATTACATTTAAAGAAAAAAAATCATGAAAGTATTTAATATGAAAAAATCATTATATATTATTGATTTTTATAAATCACCATTCATAAATCACTTTGTAGAGTCTTCAAATTTCATATAAATTATCGAAATAACTCAAAATAAATTTAAAATAGGAACATTTAATTTATGTTAATTCCTTATATCAACATCGAAAGAGTTTATCCCTTTTAAATATAATAATAATAATTCTCGTACTTTAAATATTTTTATTATGTTTTTAGAAAATGGAAATAAAAATAAAAATATTATTATGTCAAATTAAATCAATCTAAACTTCAATTAATTAATTAATACATATCAAAGTCACAATATTCATATTTTGATTGCATTTAAATTTAAAGTTTAAAAATCACAAATTCATATAATATTTATTTTATATAATATTCATTTCACATTAATTACATTAAAATTTAATGTTAAAGTTTTGACGAAATTTTTTACAACTAAATTTACAATCATAGTAAACTATACTATCTCGAGTAATATAAATTGAAAAAAAATTGAAATTAATAATTTAAAGAAAATTAGCATTGAACTTTGTCTAATATTTTATGATTAATGATATCTTTTGATATTTGATTGAGACAAAATCTTATTAACCTTAAATGGAATGATAATATATAAATAGATAAATGTATCAATGTTACAATCAAATAATCTGATTATAGTTTATTATATGAATCTTAATAGCCAACCCGAATTGCTTATTGTATGTTCTCCTTATTTAAGGATATAATATTATTTGTTTTCCTTTATATTCTAATATTCTAGCTCATGCTTGAAAACCTTGAATCAAGGATTATATATCCTTTTACTATTTTTGTTAGGTACATATGCGAGAACGAGAAAAAGGCACTTAGTTTTTCTATTTAATAATAATATATAAATATGCACAAATTTATACATGTCATCTGCCATGAATTACGTGTCGAAGTACAGTATAATTACATGTCTTTTTCACGTGTTATGGACTGCGTGCCAAAGTATTCAAATTCACATACAATATAATTCTATTCTTTTTTCCGCTGAGTATTAAGCAATGCTAGGGTTGCATTCGAGCCTCGAAAAATCGTGTTTGTAATTTTCAACTTCATTTGCTTTACATGACTTGATAAGTGGGTTGATATTGTGTGTCTCATCGAAGGCATAGATGATGACAAGTCAATATCAATATAATATTGTTTACCATTTACGAAGGCATAGTTGTTTAGCGTTGCAATAAATCCGCAGAAAACGAATCAATGGTTGTAAACAATGCAATCGTCTTGCACTGCTTCTGAACGATTGTAGACCGTTGATGGACAAAATGAGCTTGTCCATTTCATACAAGGATACGCCTTCGGCATAAATTAACATTAAATTAAAATGACTGCAGCTTTAAAATAAGCAACAAAAATAGCGATTGTATGGGGCCACAAGCTCCACAAAGTACCCCTAAAAAAATTGAGTGGTGACTGCTAGCCAAAATAAGCTAAGAAATTACATGGGGCTTTGCCCTAAATAAAATATGAACCAAAACACTTTGCATGAGTATAGTGGTCATACAACTAACATTGTGTGACCCATCTTCCACTTCTATAAGGCCAAAAGCACACCTAGAAGGTTTAGCATAAAGTTAGTAATATTTGTTAGCTTGTAATGCTTGATCTATATTATGCAAATGCTCTTTTGATGTCTTGTTATAAATCAATACAACATTAGATAACACTAATAAAACTTTCCTCAAAATGACTTAAAGATAACATTTATCAAAATGTAAAGGGCACATTATTAGGACCAAATGGCATCACAAAAAACTTAGAATGGCTTTAATGAGTCCTAAATATGGTCTTGAGAATATCTTATTCCTCAATTCAAATTTGGTTTTAATTTAATCTAAGATCAAGTTTTGTAAAAAAATATAGCTTCATTTAGTTCATGTAGTAAATCATTAATGATTGGAATGGGAAACATGTTCTTGTTGGGCTCTCTGTATTCAAGAAACATACACAAAGAATCATCATTCTTATGCCATCACCATGGGAGAGGATTAGGCACTCTACCTATTCCCACTAATAAAAACCTCCAACTTCTCCTTCATTATTTTCTCAATCTCGCTTTTTTGGACATCAATACCTATAGGTGTTATTATTGGGTGATTCACTTCTTTGTACTATCTAATAGGATTGTTCTTGATCTATTTTAGGATGTGATCCTTTAGGTGTATCCCCAAAAACCACTAAATGATGATTTTTAAAAGCTTGCAAGTCAAGTTGGATAAGAATATTTGACTCATAGGTTGCTAACAAACCCCACTTTTTTGGATATATAGGTAGCTACAGGGTGTGTGTTTCCTTGGTACTAGCTAATAAGCATGATCCTAATCCCTTTTTAAGAGGTAATCCTTCCATCATATCCCTAGAAACCACTAAACAATGATCTATAATAGCTTGTAAATCTGACTAGATATGAATAGCAAACATCAAGTTTCTACAATCCATGAGATATTAATCAATTGTTTTCGAATTAGATACAAAAAATACACACAATCTAATCCAGAAACAGTTGATTAATAGATATGAATATTTAGCTAATATGATATTAAAAAAAGTAATTAGGTCATAAATACATTGGACTCATTTTTAATCATCCATTTCATATAATAAGAGCTTATAATTTATGAGGAATCAAAATATAACTCTCTTAATTTGTGAAATCTTATTAATAGATACTAGAAGTTCATCTCATTTATGTGTATTGTAGTATCCCACTCTATTCCAAACATTACATTTGATTCACCCATTATTTGAAATTTTTCACATAACCTACTACCAAATAATGATTATACAACATCAATCCCTCTTAAGCATAGCTTGGGACGGGAAAAATAGTGGGTTTCAATATCAAAGCCTGATAAGGTATCAAATTACAATGCACCTCATAAAGAAGAGGAGAAAACCTTATGGGAAAAAATGCCCCCCTAAATGAGGGTAAAATATGAGAAGTGCAAAACCCAATGTGAGGAAAAAATCCATTCCCATGAGAGATAAGAAGAAGAGATACCATGCAATCGCTCTCAATGTAGAATATCCTTTGATGATAGTAGATGTTCAACAACGAACATTGAAAATGATCCAAGCTCATTAAAAAATTGATGAAGGGCTACTTTTTTCAATAACGAGATATTGTGTGATAAATACAACTGGAATCTAAAATTATAAATATAAAAAACTACAACTATCTTTTTTGCATTCAAGGATTATCGACAAGGATTCTAGGGCATGGTTTCTAGATTTTGTAACTGAGTTGTTATGAAGATATGGGCCCAACCTCACCACTAGACCAAAGATCAACAAACTGAAAGATGGGATTCAAATTTGTAGATCTGATTATCTAGCTAAATCTAACCACTTGAAGATAGATCAAGAGAAAATTATGGCAAAGAAACACAAAAATAAAGAAAAAAATGCCAAGAACGGCGTTGTTAATAAAGCACCACCTAGCATAAATGTTGAAGAGATAAACATAACACTTCTAGAAATAAAAGATGAATGCCACATTGTAAATAAAGAGGAAAAGTCAAAACAATTTGATGAGGAGAGTTTTTTCAAGATAAAATACTTGTGTCTTATCAGTCCATCAAGATAGAAGAATACAATATTCAAAACTTACAAAATATTAGCCAAATTGGCTTTACAAATCTGTAATTTGGAGCTACAAGCCTTCCTACTTAAGATTTGTATTGAAGGACTCAACTCTAAATGCTCAACAACTATCCCAAGCCCTCAAATTTTAGTATTTTTGAGAGATGGAAACTAATTGTTGTATTTCAAAACCATGGGCAACTACCTCTTGTAAATCCCATGCCCCCTTGTGATGAGCAAAACATATCCACCATGAAATCAATATATGTCCCTAAAACTTTCCCAAATTGGCACCTAAGGAGTTGACTTTTGAAATTCCAAAAGTGGGCACCTAAAAGGGTGTCTTGTCCACTCAATTTGTAACCCCCAAGGCATGTGGAAGCATGACTCTTCCCCTTCCTCGAGAGGTACGCCAAGATGGGTATTTTCTCATTTTTTGCCTTATAAATGATAATATGTGTCCCCTCATGAAATTACATTTTCCATTTGACATAGGCCACAAATATTAAACTATTTTACCTTATTATGTCCCCTTGGACACTTTCCAAGGTACGTGGAGACCTATATTAGCTTGCATTTATTTTATTCACCAAACCTTAACTAAAAATTAAAATAACTATATTTTTGGGTGATGCAATATTGCCATGTGTCGTTGGATGCTAGGACTACATCATACACCATGTGTAAGAAGAAATGTTCCATGAGTAAGATCATGAAAATTTGAAAACCATGTGCTTAATCCAAATCTATCATTCTTTCTTGCCCATTTGAATACTCTTCTTTACCTTACTATGCACCTTTTGTTAGACTTGTGTGAATAATGTTGTCATTGATACCAAACCAGTCATCCGATTCTATACCAGACAGTGTATGTAGGCCCGGATATTAGTCTAGACGTCATGGATGTTATGGATGTTATATGGACGTAATTATGCAAAGTGTTGTGGTTATTTATGTGTAATTTAGGTGTTGCATTTTTTGGTTAGAAGTTATTATGCAACATGGACAGCTTTGGATGATGACCATTTGAGGTCCCATTGAGTTACCATTGACCCCAGTATCTCGGTGTTAGGAATTATTATTGATCCTGGTATCACTTATGTGTCCCAGTATTAGCAACTTTGGTATTTATCAGAAGTATCTCTTTGAGTTTTGTGATTGTGATTTCCTTGGTACGTGTGGATTCTACATTTTGGAGATATTGAGCTTGATCTTGTGACGATAGGTTCATTCTCTCAGGTCTGGATGACCCTTTCCCTTTTTCTGGTAATCACAATAAATACATTGGTAATCAGAAGTATGTAAAGGAATTGTGTATAAGTATTGCAGAGGCTAACATGAGCTTATTGATAACGTGTTGGATTTCATTGACACAATTTTACCCTCTGGTATATATACATGTTCATGAGTGGTTAATCAATGAATCAATCAACTAATCAAGAGAGAGTGTGTGTGATGTGCGGAAGATAGTTGGAGAGTGAAAGGAGTGTATCTAAGAGTTGCAGATAGTGAAGGTAATCAGTAGTGCAGTAGTCCTTCACCGGGCCTGCTGCAGACAGTGGTGTATAGATCTCTGACCAGATCTTTTGTAAAGTTTGAGATTTGTAATATGAGCTTAACTTGAAATTGGTCTCATACATTTGGAGATGAAAACCTTCTCAATTCAACCCTTTCAATTACAGTGAGCATTTCAACAGTTGGCCATTTCTTTTTGTATCTACAGTGAGCAGTCTAGCAGTGACCCATTTTGTAATCTGGCAATGAGCCACCTATTTGTAAATACAACTATAACTAGTAATATTTTCCTAAGAGTTAACACTCTCTATGGTTTTTCCCATTTTGGGTTTCCCATGTACAAATTTCGGTGTTTATCTTGCGGTTGTGTTCTTCTTGTTTATTTTGCATTAATTGTTTTACTTCAATCAAGTCTATTTGATATTTTGAGGACAACTTCAATTAGTAAAAAAATTATTGTTTTAATCAAGTGGGAATAATGGTTCACCCCACTTCTCAGTATTTTGGCAATGTCAACTTGATCAACACCTTTATGTCTCTCCCCTCTTTCATCCATCCTCTCCTTCTTCCTCTTGTAACATAATCTAACTCACACCAAGATGCACTATAAAACTTTAGGAAGTCAGAAGCATTCACTTTCTCTTCTTCGACAATAATGACATGCATTACTTTTGTTATTGTTGCAAATTCAATCTTAGCTATAGCATAGTATTCTATTTCTTTCATGTCTTAAAAGTGACATATTTCAAAAAACTATATCTTCTTTGAATTCAAAATAATTTTATAATAAAAAACATGGGATTCATCCTATCCAATCTTACTATCAATCTTTCTCATCTCCTCTCCTAAAAGGACATCTTTATTTTCACCAATCTCTTTACCAAGTGCATAATCATCAGGGAACCCCACTTTCACTTGTCCATTTGTTCCTCACTTCTTGCTACACTTTTGCCTTCCAAAGGATTAATTGTTGTAGTATCCTTCCCCATCTTATCATTCCTGTTAAAATATTCACATGAATCAAATTTTACCTCATCCCTTTTTTCTATAAATTTTGCTCCACTTACTCTCAATGCAATCCATACTAGTGTAACTTGCATTAGTATATCATCTTCCTCGCACTTATCCTCTTTCACTAATTATTTCATGTCATTAACCAAATAATTTTTTGTATTGCTACATACCTTTTCTTCTTCCTCCTTTTGGAGATCAACTTATGGTGAACTCCACCATTCATCAACAAATAGGTGTTTGCAAATCCATCTTATAGTACACTCTAATCAAATTTCCATGGCCTCCCTAATAACATGTGACAAACATCCATAGGCATATGTCACATAGTACCTCATCATGATAGTTCCCAATCACAGACTTCACCAAACATTGCTCGTTAACCAAATCTTTATGGTTATTTTGTAACCATGCAATTCGATGTGGATGTGGATATCTCTTCCTCTCCAACTTCAATACACTAACCATTTCTTCTGACACAAGATTTTCAGTGTTACCACCATCAATAATCACATTAAAAACTTTACCTTCGTACTTGCACCTTGTGCGAAACAAGATCTTCCTTTCAACTAGTTTTTCCTCCTTGTTCAACAAGGCTCTTCTCATGATAGGAACCTCTCCTCTTTTTGCATCCTCAAAATGTGAAGGCTCGACATCTTATCTCTACGGACAAATTGCGCATTACCCTCGGGTCTTCTATTTTTCCTCTCTTGATATTGGGGACAATTATGTGCTCTATATTTATCTTCTTTGTATTAGTGGAGATGAAAAAATATGATGGATAAATATGTAAAATAATAAGATCCAAAGCAAGATAACCATTACCTTCTCCTCTTACTTGAGCCAGAGTAGAGGCACACTTCTCCACTTAATTTACTCTTTTGATGTTTATGGGATGAATGTTGTTTCTCAAACCAGCAACATGATGGTATGATAAGGGTGATTGAATGATGAAATGAGCAACATAATGATAGCATATGAAGGGATGATCAAAATGAGAGAAGAGGCCTCAATTTGTAGATTTTTCATGAGGAAAATTAGTGGCCGAGATTCAATTATTATTGGATGGCTAGGATTGATTGGGGTGTGGGCCTAGATTTGGAGGCTAAGCCTTGTGACACGTGTCACGAGGAGAAGTGAAGTTTAAGGCCAAGTATGCTCACACATGTGTGAGCACACATGAGAAAGCCCATGAAAGAGACATGTCTATGACATGTGTAGTGTAAGAGGTAAGTTGACTTGTGAAAGTTACATGTGTATGACACATGTAAGAGGTAGGGTGGATATGATGTGACCTGTCATTCTCACACATGTGTGAGAAAGAGGGGGGTAGGGAAACTTATCACATGATGGCAAGTTTATATCTTGATCCATGCAAATGGATTCAATGGTTGGGAATCAATGGACAAGGATTGAGGGCGACATGGAATTAAATAATAGGAAAATTGGTAATGGGGTTTAATTAGCTAAAAAAAATTAATTATGTATTAATTAATTGATTTGGTTAGAGGGTTTGTGAGATAAGGTTAGCCATAATTAAATAAATATAAATTTTATTAATTAAAGATGAAGAATAAACTTAGTTAAATAAATATAAATTTTTCTAATTAAGGGCGAGGGGTAAGGACAAAGGATTAATTAAATAAATAATAAATATTTATTTAATTGTCGAGAATGGGATAAGGTCAAGTGTGGTCAGGTATGGATGAATCTAGGTGTCTACAATTAGAAATAGGTTCCATGAAAGCCTTTCCAGGACCTTGTCCAAATCTCCCTCTTCTTCTTTGATCTTCATTGTTTTGGACATGAGGATGGTAGGCATCATCTCCCTTTTGATTTTGGTTGCTACTTGATTCTTTCATATTCTTTTGGTCTCCATATGTTCAACCTCTTCCTCTTTTATGCACATCGCCCACACTAAGTTTGTATTATTTTTGGTGTTGTCTCTAGCTCCTAAGAGTATGATTTGCATGATCTCATGAAGTGACTTACAACACCCTCAGAAGTGGTGCAACCAATCCTAGGGAGGGAGCATACTAGTTCTCGGTGGCTCTATTAAGTAAGATAAAATAGAGATCTAGATTCATTGTTAGAGAATTTGGACCACTCTCACAAACCCGCATGGCTCCCTTGGTCCCACCACCTTTCCTTCATCAGGGTGCAAGGAGCCATTAGATCATGCAACTCATTGACTTAGTTCATTGACATATTCATAGAAGGTTATTGAAATATCAATCCCTACTATTATGTGGTAGCCTCCCGCAATATCATAAGGGAAGCTCAATCCCACTCTTTCTAGTCTATGAGCTCGGGTTAATCATTGGATCTAAAAGTGGTTTGATCTAAACTGTTAAGATCTTTGTTTATAGAGTTGCAAAATCCAACACCACATGTCCTTTTTGTTGTAGCTCCACAAGGTTAATGATTCTCATTGTGTCAGTCCCCCAAGCTAGTGGGAACCACTGAATGAATGAATGAAATATTTTAATAATGTCCACGAGGCCAAACATCCTATGGGACCCATAGGTAGCTAGCAAAGAAGAGTATGCAAAGACCAAAGAGCAAACTAATAAACCTCCTTTTCCTTTTCCTTTCTGCAGATTTGGATCTTAAGTTGTGTAACTTGATCAAGAAATCTGTGACTCTTGTTATCTTTTCTTCTTCAAATAAACTGCTCAAGGTGTTTACATTTAGCGTATCAATGTAGTGGATTCAGATAACATTGTAAGATGGCATTCCATGATATAGTGTCATTTTGTCTCCACAACCCCTTGGGTGCAATATCTGCATTTTCTATCTGCCCACTCCTCTTTAGGTATCATCCATCTTATAATTTCACACCTAAGTTGATGTGAACTGGTTCTAATTTGAGCAATTAACATTTTTGCTTTCCATTTTATATCCAATCCTATGTAATTTATTTGTGTATGGCCCTTTGTGGGATTAAAATGTTGTATACAATATTCCTTTTTTCTCCCAAGTTGTCATGTCCACATGTTTTCTCTAAAATTACCTTTCATGTACTTTTTTATTTCCTTTTTGTTATTTGGGCAGTAACTTATGCTAATACTCCATTTATTCAACCATTTAATGTTTTGCTTCATCCATGTTTTCTTTCTTCTTTCTAGCTTCTCTTTCATTGCTATTTTTGGCCAACAATGTGTCTCCATATTTTCTACTATTTTTAGATAACTTAGTAACCGGGTCATAGCTGTTGGCTCAATAGGAAAAGCCCCCACTTCTTCCAGAACAAATATTGTATGAAACAAATGATTTAATTTTGAGGCTATTTGTGATTAAGTATTTTTTTAATCTCTCTATCTGCCTCCATTTACTTTCTGAAGTGTTGCTACCCCATACCTCACAACCATATAAAACCACTGGAACCATAAGAAGGCCAAAAAGAGTCTTTTTAGTTTTTCAGACCCATAGCTATGCTTTTCTACATCTATTTTACAATAAGTATAAGGCTTTCCATCCTCCTTGGATCCTTTTCACTCTGCATGTTTCCCAGTTGAGTTTATTATCGAAATCAAGGCCAAGGTATGTATATTCATTGACCATTTGTAATGGGTGCCCTCGAAAACAAATTCCCTATAAACCTTCTTCCTCTTCAAGGTAAAGATCGTGACCTTAGTTTTGCTAGTATTCACTTGCATCCCTACCTCATGGCAAAAAATTTCTAAAGCCTTTAAGTGTTTCTTCAAATCTGGTGCTAATATTCCCATTAAAATAAGATCATCAGCATATAAGATCAATTTTATTACATAATTGGTCAAACAAACTCCCCCTCTACCAAACTTATCTATCCAATCCTCTAGTTTGTTAATGTATAACACAAATAAGGTAGGAGAAAGTGGCCAGCCTTGCTTGACCCCAATTTCACTTCCAAAGAATTCTGATAATCTATGTTTGGTTCGTAGTTTGGCCCAGACTTGGTCATACAACCTATGGACAACAGCCCTATAATGTTCTGGAATTTCTAATTCTTCCATTCTGCTCCACAGTTTACTCCTACGTATTGTATCAAAATCTTTCTTGAAATCAACAAAGCAGCAAAAGACTTCACCTCCTTGTTTGTCCCAAATCTTTTCAATCAAGTGTTTGAGGGTAATGCAATGGTCGATGGTGGAATGTTTCGGCCTAAATCTTCCCTGCCCTTTCGCCCTCTTTCCCTCTTTTTCCGCTCAAGTACTGATTTGTCTTTTTATCATGCTCCCAAAAAGTTTACCAAAAAGAAGATTGATCATTATAGTGCAATAATTTGAGGGATTGTTGATGTCGCCACTCTTATGCAAGGGGATGACAACACTTGTTGTCCAATTTGTTGGAAATCCATTTTGAATGACCCCATTGAATATTCTTTTAATGTGTGGTGTGAGTATTTCCATGGCCCATCTTAAATGCTTCGCTTGTAAGTGATCTATGTCTTGGGCTTTACTTGTTGCAATTTTTTAAATTCCTTCTTTAATATTGTCTGAGGAGAAGAGATTAGTTTTTGATTTGGTTATCAATGGGGAGTCTTTATCTTGCACTCCTTTGCATATTCTAACCACTAAAGATTCATGATGTTATTCTCTTTGACTATGTCTCTCTGTTGTAGCTCTCTCCAAAATCCTCTTGGATTGTGCTTCCCAAGAAAAATCAACTCTTTTCTTCTAGTTTGCATATAGACCTCTTTTTTCATTCTCACTAGCTTTACATATTCTTTGTTATTGCCCCATAATTTGACCATTTTCTTTTTTGCCTTGTATTCTTCGTCATACCATGGGTTTGTCAAAAATTTATTCTTGCTACTTCTCTTAGGTCTAGACCTTTTGCATGAATTGAATGCCTCAAGGATTATTGATGTCGGCTTGATGCTTCCCATTATTTCTTTGTTTGAATGACTCCTTCTCCTTGAAGCTATTTTTTGAGCATTGTTTGAAATATTTCTTGGTTTTCATGTGTCAAGAGGACTAAACTTTGAGTGGCCTCTTTATTTTCTTTTTGTTATATATTCTCATGTTGTTGGTTATATTTTGACATGCTAATCTTAACATATATTGGGCTATGGTCTGATTTCATTTCCGTGGAGTAGTCCTTCACCTCGGCTTCTATAAAACTTGACTTAAGTTTCTTTGAGCTTATAACATAATCCACCACACTTTGGCCGTTATAAGCATGGCATGTAAAGTTCATTGAGATTGGCCAAGCTTTTAAACCATTGCATATAATCAGACCATATAGGTTGCAAACTGCCAACAATTCTGCCTCATGTTGTGTGATAGCTCCTTTCGCATCTTGAGATACTCTTTCCCATTTTTGACTCCCTTCCTTTTCTAACCATAAAGGATTTTCACCTATTCATTTCATTACTAAGGCAAATAAATTGGTTGTTTTCTACTTTAGCATTAAAGTCCCCTATTAAAATAATTTCTCCCTTGTGGTTGTATGTTGATATATCCTTTTTCAAGGTTGAGTAAGGTTCCTCTTTGTCTAGTTTCTTCTTCTTATAAAATTTTCAACTGTGCAGAGAAAAGTAACATGCTGCAAGATATATTATGAGATTTTTAGCCTCTATTTTCATCCATATGTACTGCTTATTTGGGTCTTCCTTTTCCACTTCTATATTTTTTTCCCTAGATTCTTTTACTAAAATTGTTACCCCTCCATGGCCCTTTCTACTTTCTGTTAACTCGTTCCAAACTAATATCTTCTTGTAACCCTCAAAAATTGGAATTTTACAACCCTCATGCTCATGAGTTTCAAGGAGGACAATTATGTCCAACCCCTCAGCTATGGGCCCTAAACTAGGCCCTCTCCTCCAAGGATAACCTCTACAATTCCATCTTGCCATTGAGAGGTGTGTCTGGGGGGGGCCGCCTTCCTATTTATTATATGTTGTTTTGTTGTTGGACTGATTTTTCCCTTTGTACATCCATGGTTCATTACATGCACTTCTTGCTGAAACCACTTTTTCACATTCTTTCCTTCTCTCTTCTATTACCTACACTTCTCGTTGTAACCACTTTTTCCCATTCTTCTTTCATTTTTTGCTTCATTAGATTATAGAATCAATGAGCAGGAGTTGTTAAATCAAACAAGCTTAACAAGCATTAATATATTCGATGATCCTCACTGATGGGTGACAAGTACCACACTCCCATAGTTGTATACTGTTGATTTGATCCCATCTTTCCATTGCGGGCTTGTGAGGAAGCATTGATCTTGTTGAAAGAAATCCTAGTTGTTGAAAGATACAAGCAAAGAACAAGCGATAAAAGGGCCTAAAGGCACTCACATTTTAGCTACCCCACAATTCTACAACGGTTAATTGAAATATGAGATAGCCCCTACAGGGATGTAGGGGGATAGAACATAAAGCACAAAGGGCTTGACACTAAAGCATATAAAGGCCTCCTTGCCAATTTGTGGGGCTCAAAACATAGAGGCTTTAGCTCTTTGCAAGGATGCAAAGTCACTTAAAGAATTTTACTTTACATGTGGAAAAAATCCATGCCTTAAATGATGGAATGATAGACTTAGGAATACTTTTAAATGTTTTGTCATTACACGGGTAATGTGCTAGGGATGAGGTTAGTCACTTTATAGCAATAGTAGACTTAAGTGATAACTTAAAAACTAGCAACCTCCTAGTGTAATTCAACAATAGATTCAAATAGTTTGCAAGTATTGGACTGCAAGGGACTAGGAATTTCACAAATTTAACAATTTTTACCCCAATAGGTATGAAGGTGCTTAAAATTATGCGAGGCATCAATAGTGTCCTTGACTATATATACTATAGTATGTGTCTACCCCAATAATAATAATAATAATAATAACTCTAATTGAAGTCTCAACCCGAAGTTTGGACATTCATTTGGTAAAGTTACTATTTTCATGGCTAGTGCTCATTTGATTGTCAACCCAGGGACGTAATACTTGAAATGGGTCTGCACTATATATGCACTAAGTTCATTTAATAGCTATTTTTCATTACTACAAAAACTAACATTATGCGAAAAAGGAAGGCAAGAATGGAAATTATGGAAAGGCTACAGGAAAAACTTCTGCATAATATTCATAAAAGCAATGCTGGAAAGATCTAATATGGATAACGAAAATTACTCTATTCTGGCTTGGCTGCAGGAACAGTCAGTGGATCTGTTTCCAGTGACTGTAGGAATAGTCTAAGCAAGAACTTCTATTGCGACTAAAGAAAGAAAACTAATTTTAATGAACACACACAGGATCACTCACCAAGTGGGCCCCCTTGGATGAGTGATACCAAGCTTCTAGAAAACTACTTTTAACATATCAGAACAACATAATTTTATTCATTGCTTCCTGAAAGTGATTACATATTTTGAAAAGAAACTCAAGAATGAGTATCAAAAATCCTCTGCTCTATTCTTTTCTATTCGGTCTAACCTCTGAGAAAAAGAAGAGCTTATTATAAAAGAGAAGATCAACTACAATAGACAACACAAATCACGCCCAAAAGAAGAGGTGGATGATTGATCGATAAAGAAGATAACTAGAGCTTGGTTGCAGGAAACGTGGATCTAAACCGAACCATAATCTTTGCATGTCGTGGCGGTGTTTACAAATTCAATGCCCACTGAAGTTAGACATTGGTAGTGTCGCTTGACTACTCTGCCTATGTCGTACCTTGCGCTTGCTTAGCTCCTCTTCAGTTTGATCTTTAGTTATCTCTTACGTAATCTTTCCTTCATCAAGTGCGATAGGAGAATATCCACCACAACATCATTTATTACCTGCACTACAACAAAAATAACATATAAGGACATATATACGCATTTTATTTAATTAACACATCTATTAATTCACATATGATATTACCCTAAATAATCCGCATGGCAACAAGAACAAATCACATGGCTGCAGGAATAAATGGCATGGCTGTAGGAATAGACCGAAAAAGTTCAAACATGATTTCATAAGTTCAGATTTAACATATGGAATACATATATTCAATTTACAATACATCACTACTACTATGCAAACCAAAAGATGTCAAAAACTTAAGAGTTCTAATGATAAAAACATGACAAAGTCTCAACTTATCATGCCCCCCAACTTTAAGAGCTTGTTGATCCTGCAGCAAAAGGAAAATTTCTGACTCTTGCAGTAACTCTCAAATCACCAATGGTGCCCTGACTTGTCCCCCCTGAAGCCAAGTTCCAATAAAACCCCTTCATTTTTTCCAGCCTGGACCATCTGGCTGACTCTTCTATGACTGCATCATAGTTTTGTTCCATAGGCTAACATGCCAACAACGACCACATGATGATTGGGGGCTGAAATATCAATGGTAGCCAGTTGTTATCTTTCTCTCTGCCTAACTGTATATATCTGGGGGCTCTTTGCATAGCTGCCTAAAAATTATGTAGTGAATAAGGTTCTCCTTGCTTTAACTGTTCTGGTAAATTGTTCCAGCATTGAGTTAACCCTTCTATTGCAGTTGTCCTATCAATTTGAACCAAATGCTCGTATGCTTGATAGATTTCTTCTCTCATTGGAAGGACTAGTTTTGTAACATCATCCATTACGAGTAATTTTTGCCACTCATAATAAAGAACTCTTGGTTGTTTAATTCTCTCCTTAATGGCAAAGGACAGTCAAACTCTAATTTTTCATATGCCTTGGCTTGTGCCCCCATGCTGATCACATTTTGGATCCATGACATTAAAGCTTTGATATGGATATCCCCAATATACAATAAAGGGTTCCACTCACTGTCTGAGGGTACAACATAGTTATGTAAATACAATTCACATAGCAAATTCTTCACAGTTGGTGGAGAGGTTTGGTAAGCATAAAAGAATTCTTCGGGTGTTTCTAAGGAGGGGCTAAGGTCCCTAATAATGCAATTCAATTTGAAGTTCAAATACCACTCCTTCAAGTGCACTGCATAAACCCTTGGAGGTGACCTACATTGCATCAACTCAAGAACCATACCAACAATTATTTCCACCTTAGCCTCTAATTCCTCAATTCCATTATCCCTCTTTTCAATTTCTTTCTATTGTTTATCAATAATCCCTTGCAACCTAACCCTCTCTATTTCTCATTGTCTATAAAATGTTAAAGCAATAGATAAACTGCTTAGGGATGAAGGAGGTCTAATAGGTGTTACCTTAGGCCGTGGGATTTCCTCAATAAACTCCTCAATCTGTGTTGGCATTTCTCCAACATTTTCCTTAGGCTGTTGTAAAGTGTCTCCAACAGTCTCTTCAAACTGCTCAGGAATCTCCCCAAAAATTTCTTTAGACTGTTGTGAAATATTTCCAACAGTTTCTTCAAGTTGTTGTGCCACAAAAGCAAGATTTGCTAGTCTATCCTCATCAACTTCTACTTGGATTTCATCATCCGCAAGGCTTCCTTTTTCTTGCATTTTAATATCTATAGGGCTTCCTTCTTCCGAAGTTTCCACCGTAATAACTTTTGTCAGATCACCTGTAGGATGAGCCTTCTGTGTCCTACTACATGTTCTTCTAACATAAACCTTTGGAATGGATGCAGGAGTTTCTTTAGTTGCTGCAGGAGTTTTTCTTTATGTCCTACGCCTCTTGGTTGTAGGAGGAATTTGAGCTACCTACGACTAGGCCATGGGTTCTTCATCTGTTTCATCCCTTTCCAACTCCTTCCATTTTCTTCTAGGAATTGGTGAATCTCTTTGAAGAGAAGTAGAGGGTTGTTCCACATTTGCTTCAGTCATCTCTTCCTCCACAATAACCACGACTCCTTCAGGAACAAGCAAATCATCATCTGCAACAACTACAGGGGAAGAGGGTTATGCAACATTTTCTTCTTCAACCGGCGGATTCTCTGCAACAGGGGCATCTTCGACCCTAAACTACAGTATATCCTCAAACACTCCCCATTCCATTTGTGAAATGTCTCTCAGGGACCGTTGTACAAGCAGTTTAACCAATCCTTGATGGCTAACAGAGCGATTTCCATTTTTCTGTGTCTCCTTAGCGCTTGTAGAAATGAGGTGGTATAGGAAATTAGGGACATTCACTCTCTGGCTATGCTATAAATGACTAAGTAATTTAAAATGAGGTGAATGTAGATTTAAATATCGCCCCTCACATGTAATGTATTTCATAACATACAAAGCTACCTGAGGCCACTCTGCTGGCAAGGAAACCCTTCTAGTTCCTTGTTTGTCCACCATTAGGGGTCCATCCATGGGAATTGTGAACTCTACCCTGACACTCCTTGAATCTTTTGATTTTGGAAATAGTTCCCCTTCCTGCGACATCCTTGTTACTTCTGCTATCTGCTGCTCCATAGCAACAACACTCAAGCTTTTAACCATAGCTTCTCCTTCATTGAAGGAATGCATAAATTCTATAGCAATTTCTTCGTTATAATCTCTGATTTTCAAGAAGTAATCCAACCAGCCATGGTGTCTAAAATAATGCTCACGAAGAGAATCCTGCAGCAACACTTCATGAATTGTTGGCTCATGGCGAATTGGATCACCACCCATCTCTTACTCTGCTAGTATTGAACACTCTGCAACTGAGAAATAGAAGACCAAAATATCTGACAAACTGGCTAAATTGAAATTTCCATACATATCTCAATTCTGGTGGCAAAATTTATTATTCCCTTGCGTGAAATAATAGCATGATAAATAATTATGGCAAGAAATCAATTCGAAGTACCAAAAAGGATGGATAATCAATAACTTTGGAAACCAAACCAAAAGCACCCCCCAACTTAACCTAGCACATGTCCACACAAGAAGACGAGATTTCGGGGAGTGGAGTGGATTTAAAAAGGGGGTATAATCATAACGAACTAATAAATGCATAATTAAAACAAAACATAATATATACATACCTGCAGTCGTACGAAAAATGACAGCGAAATGACAGATGAGAAAGTGGGATGGAATGACGTGGATAAAATTTTATTTACGAAGAAGAATATTCCCATAAGATATGGAAATATTTTATTGTGAAGTGGCAAGCATGTTCATTGCAGAGGCTGTAGGAACTTTACCTTTATTACCTTGCTTAGTTGCAGCAGGAAGCTGATGAGTTGCTGCAGGATCATTGTCGGTTGTTGTAGGAACCTTTGTTTCATCTTGTTGGGCAAATTGTTGCAGGAAGTCCTCTTTAGTGTCGGCTTATGATATAGACGCAATTGGTAACCATTCACCAAGAGTTTAAATTGAACAGGATCAATTGTGGACAAACAAACAACTCCATTATTGAAGACTTCTTCTATCTCATACAGACCTAACCATCCAGTTTGCAGTTTCCCCATAGCATCTTTATATCTGGAATCATACAGTAGTTCCAAGTCACCATCTTTGAACTTCTTTTCCTTGATATATTTATCATGCCACTTTGCTCTCTGGTTTTGAATCAGTTCTGTCTGTTGAACAACTATTTTCCTCCATTCATCTAGAGCATTTAATTGTTGAATACGTTCTTTCTGTGCTTCAGCTAATGTCACATTTAATTGCAAAGTTGTCCTCGGAGTTTTATGCTCAAATTCAATAGGCATCATTGTTGTTTTGCCATAAACCATCTCAAAAGGTGTAAAACCAATTGGTGTTTTCCAAGTTGTTCTGTATGCCCAAATTGCTTCTGAAAGCCTACGAGACCAGTCTTTTTTATGAAAAATATTGTTTTTGTAAGAATAGCCTCAAGCTCCCTATATGTAACTTCTACTTGTCCATTAGCTTGTGGATGATATGGAGTAGATTTTCTATGCCTTATATTGTATTCATTGACCAAAATTGTTATCAATGTTGAAGTAAAATTGAGGTCCCTGGTCTGAGACAATTTCCCTTAGTACTCCATATCTTGTAAATAACTCTTCATAAAGAAACTCAGCTACCTTATTATCTCTTGCATGTGTCATGGCACGAGCTTCCACCCATTTTGTTACATATTTTGTACATACCAAAATATAGGATCTGCCATTAGAAGGTGGATCAATTGGGCCAACAAAATCTAATCCCCACTTATCAAATGGTGCAACTGATATTTGTGGATATAGTGGCATCTCATCAGATTCTGTAGGTCTTCCCATTCACTGGCATCTGTCACATTTCCATGTATACTGTGTTGCATCCTTATGTAATGTGGGCCAATAGTATCTTGTATTGAGTATTTTCAGTGTTGTTCTTTTGGCAGCAAAATGACCTCTGCATGGCTCACCATGACATGCATGCAGGATGTCATACATTTCATCTTCTCTGACACATCTTCTCATGACTTGATCAGGTCCAGTGTAAGACTGACAATCAGCAATCCATGAGAAGTTAAAACTTTTTTCAACTACCAACCTTCTTTCCTTAAGAGAGAAATAAATTGGCATCTTAGCAGCAGCTAAATAGTTGGCAATATCAGCATACCAAGGAGTGTGAGCTTGGATGAGAATAAATGTTCATCTGGAAAAACATCATCTATCACTGTAGAATCTTCTTGTAATTGAAGTCTTGAAAGATAGTCTGCAACCATGTTAGACTTCCCTGGTTTATCAACAACTATGGTATCAAATTCTTGCATCAACAATAACCAGCGAGCTAATCTATCAATAATTGATGGCTTATTCATGAGATATCTGATTGCAGTATGATCTGTATGCACAAATATGGGATATCTCATGATATAGTGCCTAAATTTGTTAAGTGCATCTATAACATATAATATGCACTAATATAATATATTGTATTTTTCAATTTGTCAATTTTCTGTCCTAATGTTGCTCCTATTGCATAATCAGATGCATTTGTATGGATTTGGAATGGTAGAGACCAATTTGGGCCTTTAAGAACTGGTGCTTGAGTCAAAGCATGCTTAAGCTTTAAGAAATCTTCATTGCATGTTGGGGTCCATTTAAATTCCATATTTTGGTAAACAGTGAATATAAGGGACTTGCAATTTTACCGAAATCTTTGATAAACCATCTGTAGTATCCAGCATGACCAAGAAAACTTCTTACATCTTTTTGCTTCACAGGGTCATTGATATGCTGAATGACCTCAATTTTTGTTGGATCCACTTGGATGCCTTCTACAGAGATATGATGACCAAGGACTATTCCTTCTTGCATCATAATGAAACATTTCACTATTTAATGACAGATTGTAGTCTTCACGTCGCTGCAAAACTTTTTTTGAGATTACCCAATGCTTGCTCAAATTCAGAACCATAAGTTTTAAAGTCATCCATATAGATTTCCATAATGTCTTGAGAAATATCAAAAAAGATACTGATCACTGCTCTTTGAAAAGTGGTTGGAGCATTATACAACCCAAAAGGAAGAACAAAATATGCGTGTGTGCCCCATGGATAAGTAAATGTTGTCTTCTCTTGATCCTCCGGGACTATCTAGATTTGATTGTAACCACTGAATCCATCAAGGAATGAAAAGTATCTTTTACCAGCCAAGGAATCCAATACCTGATCCACAAATGGTATGGAAAATAATATTTTTGTGTTGTTAAGTTTAGGGCTCTATGAGCAACACATACCCTCCATTTTCCTCCTTTCTTAGGGACTATGACCAGAGGTGATACCCATTGGCTGTTAGAGATAGGATAGATAAACCCAGCTTTTAACAACTTCTGCAACTCTTCTTTAACTATCTTTTTTAAGGAAGGATTGATTCTTCTTTGAGGCTATCTGAGTGGGCAACACTCTTCCTTTATATAAATACGGTGGGTGCAAACTGTTGGATCTATCCCTTGCATATCCTTGTAATCCCATGCAAAAGTATTTTTATGAAATTTCAGCAAGTCCACAAGGGCCTCTTTTTGAGTATATGATAGATCTCTATTGATATTCAAACATTCAACTCCACTTCTATCTTAATAGTAATATCAATCTGGTTCATATCAGAAAAATGAGAAGAAGATACTTCCTGCGGCAACAGGGTATGCAATATATCAGTGGTTGCAGGAAAGTCCAAACCTGCAATATTCGGAACCAATTCTTGCAATTCTCGTTCTTCTATTAATTCATTTATCGAGATTTTATAAAGAATTGATTCCTCATCATGTAATTGCATGAATGGCCCTAAATTAATCATCATAAGGTGATTAATAGAGTCGACACCCTCAAATTCTTCTCCCAAAATAGGCCAAATGACTTGTTGTTGTTCAAGTTGGGGTTGTGCTAGAGAATACAAGCCTAATTTTTTTGTAGAACTCCCATCTGAAATAGTCATATCCCCTGATCTACATCCAATATGTGCATCAACTATGGCAAAGCAAGGTCTACCCAAAATCACTGGATATCCTCCCAACGTTGCTTTTGGAGATAAAATCATAAAGTCTTCAGGGTATTCCTAGGAATCCAAAATAACTACTACATCCTCAATGATACCGTCAGGTCTCACTATAGAGCTATCAGCAAGCTGTAGAACTATGGGTGTGGGCCTTAAACTAGTGATCTCAAGTTGTTTCATTTCTTCCCTTGTCATCACATTAATGACTACCCCTAAATCAATGAAAATATTTTTTATTTGACTGCCATTAATGACTATACTCACAAGAGGACTACCTAGATCAAAATATTTTGGAATGGCAGTCTTGCCTAACATAATATCTGCCAGTTGACCCATAACATGCACTGTTTGTGGATCCTTTTTCTTCCTACCAAGTTTTTGTAGTCATTCTTCTCTCAGTGCCTTACCATATATGGGAACATCTTTTATTGCTTGCAACAATGGAATTTTAACACAAATATGCTTCAATTGATCTATAATATCAAAGCCTTGTTGTTCTGTGGGAACTTCCTTTTCTTGCAATCTATGGGGAAATGGTGGCAATATTTGGTTCTGAGGTATTGTATCTGTTGGACTAGATATTTCTTGCTCCTCTTGTACCTCAGTGATAACTGGATGAGAGGGATTAGGTGGTGTTGTCCCAGATCGGAGGTGAATATCATTTAGAGATAAAGAATAGGTCAGGTATTGATTAAGATCAGTTGAATAAGCTTGTGGTTGTTGCTGAGACTTAATATTAGGATTTGGCAGCGGTTGAGTAGGCAATTGCGTTGGTTTAGGTGGTATAGCAGTGGCTGCAGGAGGAGGCATTAGTGCAGGAGGCTGTGGCTGCTGGATAGGTGGCTGATAACCAGAAGATTGGGCATTCCATGACTAACTCCCCCTCCATTGAGAATTAGGTTGCCAATTCCCTTGAAACTGGTTCCCTTGGCCCTGAGGTGGGTACCAGTTCCCTTGTGGTTGCTTCCACTGTGGCATTTGATTACCAAAATGTTGCCTTTGGCCTTGAGAACCATACCAATTTTGATAATTATCAAAATTTTGAGCATATGGTGATTGCCATTGGTTATTTGGTGCATAAGAATTTCCACTATAACTAGAAAAGAAAGTGGATCTGGAGGCATACCTTGTCTTTGGAAATTTGGTCTTCGAATACTTGCTCATCCTCACCTTGAATTGGCTTGAAGTCAGGTACCTCCACATTTGCAACCATTTTACATCTGCAATCCTTCTTTCCCTGTTTACAATGAGGGCAAAATTCTACAAGAAATGCATCATCTTCTTCATGCTTCTTCTTTGCTGCAAGTGTATCCAACTGGGTAGCCATATTGTTTATAATATCCTCCTTAAAGTCCTTTAACAAATGGCGAAGTTCCAATCTAGAAACTCCAGTTTCGGATGTTGATGAGTGCTCCTGGTTTAAAATGTTGGTTCTTCTTAGAAGCAGATCTGGAATACTTCTTGCAAATTTGTCCTATTTCAGCCCAAGTGGATTGTGTAATGTCACCTCCTCCCATAAGGTCCAAAGAATCAGTGCATTCATCATTGATTCCCCTCAAAAATATCAACTTGAGGGAATATTCATCGAGAGTACTACGCTTGGACTTTTTGACACTAAACAGGATGGAGTTCTAAAGATTTGTTGCACAAGATGGTGTTGAACGTATCAACAAGGCTAGCATGGAAGGCATGTTCAAGCTTCCACTTGTACAACTTACAACAGATGATTTGTTGATAGAAGAAATTCTTGAAACAGGGATACAATCGAAAGACAAGTAAGTACATACAAACCTCCTCAGTTGAAAGTAAAATACGTGTATAAAAAGAGTACATTGAATCCCAATCCATAAACACAATAGAGATATTGATGGAGACTTAATTGGATGTAGCATGTCGCACCAAAGTTGTTAGAGTATGCTAAGCTAGTACATAATGTTTCGTAAAGCCACATTAGTATTTTACCCAGATCATTATCTACCAAAACTAACTATAGTAATCCTTTTGAGGATTAATTTCATGGTGCTAGATCTTCATTTAGTTCCACTTCTTGTTGGAGAAAAGAACAGTTATTTCTTGAGGTGGATGAATATCCCATCAACAAAGGACAAGACCCTTTCTAGAATATAACAAATTCTACTCCAACAAAAGATCTTGGGGGTTTCACTAGAGATATTGAATAAGAGGTAAACTTCTACTGTTGCATTAAAAGCATTGGCATTGTAGTACCCCTACCGTAATCGATCTCTAACCTGGGTTTAATCGTGATTAGTTATCTTGATATAATGATTACAGTTAGATGTTGATTTTACGCATCGCTGTTGATGTGATTTTCTCACTAGTTTTATGCTAGCTGTTTAGTGTTCTTATTTCATGGTATTCATCGAGCTAACGCATTCATTAAGTTATTATATATGTATGCATGTATGATCGTTTGTTGCAGGAGATTCCAGGTACGAAGTCGCATGAGTGGGAGGTTCGTCGTCACCTGGTTTTGCAGGTTTGAGCATACTTTTTAATCCTTAGAGTCGGATTAGGTGGTCGTAAGACCTTAGTCGGCCTTAGGCGTGCTCTAGTGAGCATCGCCAGTCGTCGTCGGTAATCCCTGTTGTTTGGGTTTGCGAGTCGTCTGTTTGGTTGACCTTCTCGGTTTGCATGCCTGGTGTGTTTGGTTAATTGATTAATTAGCCTTTAGTAATTTGTTGAGTATTTATGCGTTTGTGCAGTGAAGATTAATGGATTAAATTGATTGAGAATTCGTTATGCGTTTTTCGTTGTTAATGAATTGCTCGTTTTAGATTGGAAGTAAATTTGAATTTAATGGCTGATTTCAATTATTAAATGCATTATATATATATGCTGTTGAAAAGGAAGTCTTATATGTTATCGCCATAGAGTTAATTGTATTTTCGTTAGATTATTAATTTGAAAGGTTAAATTGATCTGATATGAGAAATCGATTGTAAAACTGAAAAGTAAGTTGTATTGTTGATATTGTTGAAAAGAATTAAATTTTATGAATTATTTTGTAAATAAAAGATTTTATTCCAAAAATAGAAATTGGGAGTCAACTCTTCCATATAACCCAATTTGGGAATTTTGGAGAGGATGGACAATTTTGGAGGAGATTTTGGGGAATCTGACAGGTGGGCTCTCCCTCAGCCATACCAGGATTGCGAATTGAGGTAGGATTCTGAATTGGTTATTGAAAATCAATTTGATTGTTCATATGAATTTGGCTGGAAAATTTGGTATTGAGTTTTGGTTTTGAGATGCTGGTTAATCCTCTTTGTTTTGAGTGTTTTGAAACCCTTGGGTACTGTTATGGTGGAGAAAACCACCCAGAAAATTTGACATCAAACCTTGTTTGTTAAACTGAACTCACAGCAAATCGAAATGTATAATCTTTACCGATTTTATGATGGACGTTTGATGAAGTTCGGACTGTGTTTTTTTTTTATTAGCAAAATGTTTATGTTGCATTTCGAACTGGGCATTTTTATCCTTTTAAATCGGACTATGTGTTCCATTTAAAAATCTTATCGTATTATGTTTGGAGCTGGGCGTGTGTTTTGTGTATGGTTCGGACTGTGTATTGGGGATGGGAGGCGGGGAGTGGAGCTCCACCCGCTCCCTCCCCTCTCCACCGCCCGCGCCCCCGCGTGTGCCTCCCCCGCGCGTCCCCTGTTTTCCCCGCTCATTCTCGTTCCCTCGGCTCTCCCCTTACCTGCAGGCGTTGAAAGCCCCGGCCGCGGCTCACTGCGGTGGCCGCAGGTCCGCGGTGGCCGCAGGGCGCCGCGGAGCCTGCGGGCACCGCAGTGGCGCCGCCCGCATGGGCTCCCCTGCTGTGTGGTGTTGGATGGCGTTAGGGTTAGGGCACGGCCCGCCCTCGCCTCCATCCTCTTTTTTTTTAAAATGCGTTTTGATTTGTGGTGTTAAATCGTAGTTTATTAAAAATCGTTTTTTTTAATGTATTTAATTAGTATTCAAAAAAAATAAAAATAAAGAAGCTTATAATATTTTTAAATATTATTTAAAGGCTAAGCTTTAATTAGATGCTTAATGATGATTAAGGGGCATAAAAATGATAAACGTAATTGGGTATGGATTAACTTGATAATGGAGTTTATAGGTGGATTAATTATTCAAACTTCATTTCGTGACTTTGCCCCTTTCTAATTAAGTTTTACAACCGTTATTTCGCAATTGAATATTGTGTTTTTTATTCTTATCATTTGAGTAATTGAAAAGTGGTGAAACCTTTATCGTTGGGTATTCGAATTGAACGATGTGCCTTTGGAAATAATTAGCTTCTTTAGTTCTCTTTCTACATTTTTATTTACGTAATTCGTATAATGCACCTGGAAGTGAAATTATGAATCTGTAGAGATTGATTTTAGACCAGGATGTTAATGATGTTAGATTGGAGATTAAATAGCTCATTTAATTGATTAATAGTTGTCTGATTTTATTAGTGTAAATTTGGTTTTAAAAACTCTATACGGCTTAAATTGCCTGTTCGATGCTTTGAACCTTAACAGTTAGAAAACCAAGAACAACTTATCCCCAGTTGAGGTAGATAACTGAAATCTGATTTGGAACTTGTAGAAACTTGATCGATTTTAATGATTAAATCAATTTGAGGAATATTGTCTTTTCTGATTATTGTCTTGCGAGTTTAATTACTGTATTCGCTTTAATTGAGGAAATGGCATGTTTTGCTTGGTGTAAAAGGACCCTGTCGTATGGATGATTTGGTGTTCCTGTTTCAGTCCTCGAATTTTGAGTTGACTATGGTATTGTGATGTTGTCTTAGTTGGTTATATCCTCTTTGTGTGAGTCGAATAATGATTCGTGGTTAACCTTAGTTGTCAGGTCTCTAGTTAGAGTACCGTCAGTAAGTGATTACCCTTGAGTCGTGTTTGACCAGATGATTGGTTCTCTCTTCTTGAACTCCGTTCGTCTTACCATGTGTATTCCGTGGTTTGAGTTCGTCTGAGTATAGTCTAGTGTCGTATGGGAAAGTGGCTTTCGATTGGGGGCCGCGCCCAAAGTGGCTGCTGGGTAACCTGTCGAAAGTGAGTCTAATAAGTGATAACCTAAGTAGATTAGAAAATAATCTCTAAATAATATAATGTGCCTCACACATGGGACGAATGCTATCATAGATTCGGCATGCTGTGAGAAGGCCTGAAATGGCAAACCATCTTCCTTGTCTTCACGAGAGGATGTGTGGGTCCACATGAGGCTTGGATGGGCCGGAAGTTCGGATTAGGTTGCCAGGGTTACCAATGTATGGGCCGGGACCTATGAAGACTTGCCATGGTATCCATACCAGGTTGTGTGATGACACTTGTCCCTACGTTCGCTAGTGTGTTTCGTTTTGTCCTGTTTTGAGTACCTTTGTGAGTCGTCCTTTGTCGCTGCCCTTGTGAGTATCGGTTTCACGTCAGACCTTGGGTGGTGATGGCTCAGTTTATGGATGCTCTTTTGGACCTCTTATGTTATTAGCTTTGATTATGTTCAGCTGGATCCTGTTCTTTGTAAGGATCGTTTATGTATTATGGACTGATGTGGTCATCTGTATATTATTTATGTATCGCCTTGATGGCTGGATTGTATAGTGTAACCTCTTGTACTCTTAACCTTTTTATTTATCCGAGGGGGTCTTGCAGTTGAGCAGACCCGGAGATGTAGCCCTTTAGGGGTGAACTCCGAGATCATTATGGTGTTATGTGGTGTATTCTCTCATGTTTCCTTTATTCAGCTTATCTTGTATGATTTGCTTATGTTAAAATGGTTATGTGGATAATTGGAATTAACTATTAATGCTTATATTCAGTCTATCTTGACTGCCATGTGGATCTAATGCATAATTGCTTGAGATGCGGTTTATCGTAATGCATGTGTGAAATCGTCCTTTTAATGCAATGAATTGGATTATGGAATAATGTAACTTAGAGTAACGAATCTTACTCAGTTGTTGTTAGGAATTTAAATATGCTTGGAAAGATCTCTTATGTTTATGGTGAAATTCCTAGTGTATTAGAATGTTAGATGTTGGTTTGCAATTTTAATTGAAAAGCTTGAATGAGTATTAGGAATGGATCTTAATGATGAATCTTGCTTGTGATTTATATTTCCATCTTTGAAAGAAATTATCCTGATTGTGAATTATCTCGTTATTAAGATATTCAGCTTTTGGATTAATTGTGTGAGTAAAGTGTATTGTGAAATTTAAGTAATCTCGTTGGGAAACTCCTTAGGAGTTAGTTGAAGTCTTCCGCTTTGTTATCTGAATCTTTGTTATCGTGTTGCATCTTATGTGTTGTAACCTTTTAAAAAAAAAAATTTGCTCTCTATTCTTGTAAGTTTGGCTTATCCCTTCGGGGTTTCCTGGCGGGGCATTACAGGCATGTTCTTCATTTATTGATGTAAACTCTCTATGACGCCACCACAACCAACAAAGGTGTAAAAAGTTGTTTGCAATGCATGGATTTTTAGGATTGTCCTTTGAGAAAACAGAATTAAAGTATGGAAGCAGGATCTGCCAGCTCCTGAGGGAAAGACCATGTCAGACAATAATTTCTATTTTCTTGCCTGTGAAGAAAGACCATGTCAGACAATATCAACGAACAACAAAATAAGGAGACAATTGCTAGATTGTGGTCTAACTTGAAAAGAAAAGGTGATGGAAAATGTTATTATCCATACAAAATTTGTAAGGGGTTAAAGACTAGAAGACTTCTAATCAAAACAACGAAGAAACATTGTAGGTTGAATGGTCACGTTGAAGGTGGACATGACTATCATCCATTGGTAAGTTTTTCATTATATCATTTTGACAATTTATATACATAATAAATCACGTGATGATGAGATCATGATCATGGTTTATTTATGTATATTAATTTTATATAGGTCGAGCAGCCCAGAGCACATGGTATGGATCAACACAACCCTAAGAATATGGTTTTCGAAGTGGACGAACATGGAGGTGTGAATATCGAAGCTAAAGATAATGATCCCATGGAAGATGACGATCATGAGCCAGAAAACACAATTGAAGATGATGTTACAAATACATTGATCCATGACTCATTTAGTACTCGCGTAGCTGATCATGATGATGAAGATGACCTTGATGTTGTTCATGATGTCCCTCTACTTGAGAAGGCATCTGAGGCCCTTTATGAAGGCTCGCAGGCAACTCTTCTCTCCGTTGTATTGTTTTTGGTGAACTTGAAGGTTATGAATGGTTTATCCAACATAACAATGTCACATATGTTAAGGCGTGTCATATATGTCACAATAAATTGTGAATCATGTTGTACCATTAATATTCTTTATTATAACAAATTATATTTTGTTGTTGTAGATTGATAGGTGAGTTTTTATTACCACCATCAAATATTCTACCTCGCTCATACCGAGAATTATCTGTCGTTATGAAAGATATTGGAATGGAGTATCAAGCAATAGATGCTTGTCCCAATGATCATATTATATATCACAAACAACATGAATTTTGAACTGAATGCCCTGAATGTCATATCAGTAGATATCGAACAAATCAAATAACAAAAAGGGTTCCTCGCAAGGTTCTTCGCTATATTCCCATTATTCCACGTATGCAACAATTATTCAAATGCACTAGCTTGGCACAATTTATGGATTACCATGCACGCAATAGAAGTCAAGATGACATTATTCGAATGCCTATGGATGGTTCAACATTTATGGACATAGAGGAAAAGTGGCCACACTTTAAAGAAGAACCTCGTAATCTCAGGCTTTCATTGGCAGCGGACGGTGTCAATCCATTTGGAGAGATGAGATCTGCTTACTCAGTGTGGCCTATTTTTGTTAACAACAATAACATTCCTCCATGGATGTCAATAAAGAGGGAGCACATAATGTTGGCAATGATTGTTCTAGGTATTTTATCATTTAAATATAGTCATCTAAATTTAATTATAATTATTGCAGTAAAATGGTCATAATAATTATGTAATGTTTTTGTTCATTCGATTAGGTAAGTACCAAGTTAAAGATATGAATGAATATATCGAGCCTCTTATCGACGAGTTGCTGGAGTTATGGAATGGTATCACTATGTATGACGTCTCTAGACCAATAGGACAAAGACAATTTCAATTCCATGTGATGCTTCTATGGACAATACACGATGCCTCGGGGCTAACACATTTTTGTGTTATGTTATAGTGTTTAAGTTGTGCATGAACATTATAATTCAAAAAATTATCATATTTAATCCAATTATACATTATCTTGTAGGTCTTCAAACAAAGGGAAAATTTGCATGTCCTGTTTGTGGTCCAAAGATGAAATCTCGTCATTCAAAAAGTTTAGGAAAGCAAGTGTTTGATGAGTATAGGCACTTTCTCCACAAAAATCATAAGTATCGAAATACTGAAAAACATCTTTTCAATGGGAAAGAAGAGAATACATCAAAGCCACGAAGAATGACACCTCACCAATGGAAGTTGGAATATAATAGAATTAATCGTCAAGGTAATGCCATTCCATCTATTGGTTTGTCATAAAACATATTTTCTATTTTTTTTTGTTTACTGATGATGTGATTGATGATCATGAAGGTTGTGAATGCATAAATGATCATCTTCCTAAGGGAATAAAAAGTTATCCCCAACAATTTAGTAGGTTGCCCTACTACGAGCAGTTACAAATTGTTCATTTGTTTGATAGTATGCATATTGGAAAGAATATAATAGAGACATTATGGAAAATATTGGATGGAAGGCATGACAAAGAAAAAATTGTCAAAATATGTAGTGACATTCAGGATTCCAATCATGCAATGATAAATGTCATTTAATCAAATAGCCATGGAGACTAGATTAATATAAGTGAGCTTCCTTGGTTATTAACGGACCAGCAAAGCAATGCTATAAAAGAAGTCATACGAAAAATTCGATTTCCCACAGGATTTGCTGCGAACATAAACAATCTCATATCAGAGAAAAGTGAATTTGGGCCAGGGATGAAAACGCACGATTGCCATACCTTCATTAAGGTAATTCATGTTCTTGTGTTTTTAGTATGTATTTAAGTACTACGCGTACGTGTACTTTTCATTATGTTACAAAAAAATGAAAAGATAATTTTATAATTGTTGCAGTACGTTCTACCTCTATCTCTCCTAGACGACTATGACAATAATGTCAAGCAAGTCATATATGATCTTGGAAAATACATGAGGTAAGTAGTGATATTTGTTAAGTTCGTTGTATAGACATTATATTTGCGATTTGTTTTACTTCTTATGTAATATATTTTTTTGTGTCTTGAATACCTTGTAGGTGGTTGTCATGTAAAGAAATCCATAAAGACGATATAAAATATTGGAAGAGAAAAATTCCTCATTTAATGTGTGAAATGCAAAAGTGTCTACCTCCAGCTTTTTTCAATGCACAAGAACACTACCTCATACACCAAGTTGAGGAGATTGAATTGTGTGGACCTATACACACTAGGTCAATGTGGATGGTTGAGAGGCACTTGAAATTTTTTAAGGCTTTGGTTTGACAAAGAGCACATCCTGAGGGTTCTATGGTGGAGGGATATATGGTATACCAAACTATAGTGTACATTTTTGAATATCTTCCTAATTTTGCAGCAAAGATCCACGTGGATCGCATTTGGGATCCCAACACCATTAACAAATTCGAAGGGGAGTACTTGACGGGGAAAGGTAGATTGAGGAAAGTGAGAGGTAATTATAAGATGTTATTGTAGTTAATTAATTCTTAATCTTCAAAATAAATCAATTGTAAGACGTCTATTTATTTTTTGTACAGTTGGTCGAGAGTGGGATGTACTACATTTGTATATTGCAAACAATCTTGATTGGATGACGGTATGGATTGAACGTTGTCAACATTTTGGACGCACATTAACATGGGAAGGTGTGGCTTCATTGGTTAAAGAAGCACATCGTAATGGAGATTCCAATGTTACGCAAAGGGAAATTGATATAGCATATGATTTAAGAGATAAACAGGCACGTATAAATTTATTAATCACATATCGCAGGTCAAACACCACAACACTATGTGCTGCAATGGTCATAAATCTCACATAAAAAATTTGGATGACACGAAGAAAACTTGTGATTCTGGCATCACTGCAGTCTTTGAGGTGACAAATATTTCATCGAGAAATGACATTCATCCTCAAAAGTCTCGAAATCGATACTATGGCACTTTGGATGATATACTTGAGTGTGACTTTAATTCCTTCAAATTAGTTTTGTTCATCGTCAAATGGTACAGGCTACGATTGAATAAAAATGATCCTGATAGAATTGTTATTGAACATTGTAATGGTTTTATAATGCTAAATACAAGGTCATTTGAACCAGTTGGGGATGAGCCCTATTAAATAATTAATTCATGATGCACCTTTTAATATGGAGATGGAGATAGGGAGTGTGATTATTTATGTGACAATTTTTAAACTGTGTTTATTTATGGAAATTGGATTGTTTATTAGCTATGTGACTATTTATGTGACCATTTAGTTGAGGATCCTGCATAGTCTACGTAAAGTAAAGGTAAGGAATTAAAAAATTTACAATGATTTTGATGACAACATCTTTTTAATATTTAATACTCTTTTTGTCTACAAAGTTCATGTTGTTCATGTTGTGTATGATGTAATTTCGCTAACGTTTTTTATATTTTTTCTTTGTCATAGGCCGACATGGATCCATCACATATCACAGACAGAGATGTACCTTGCGACACTTCTACTGAGCAAGTAAACCTCATTGTAATTGTACAAATTAGGTAGAAGCAAACTGTTACATTATTATGTTCTTTTTTTAGTGATTTATACTAATTTTGTAATTGTTAATGATATTCTTGACACAGACGGATGTTCGGGGAAAGGGAAAGGGATTTGCAGTACTTGAGCACCTTTCTATGGATGTGGAATCATTAGGGTTAAGCAATGATGACCCTGAAGATCCCACAAACCTTGTGAAATTCTTTAAAATGCCTCTTATAATAATTAGAAAAGAGATTGTTGCTTTGGCAGTCGTGCATCCTACCACTGATGAGATACGACAAAGGGTGGAATTATTGTATAAGACAGCAGAAAACTTGCAAGTAAGCAGTAATGAAAGCTTTAATTATAACAAAAGTTCAATAATGGTTTATATTTTATTCTCTTTTTATGTCATTAACTAAAATATGTACGTATTGTTTTTACAACAATTTATCCACCCTCATGAAAGTCGTTCCTATGATCAGGGTGTTGCAGGACCAGGTGATGACAATTTTCTTGTATTATCACTTGCTTGGCTTATCACTCTGAGTACCCAAAACACATCATACTTGATACTGTCAATTTTGAAAATAAAGGTTCATCCTTGTTTACAATTCTTGCACTTTTCATATATTTAATGTATTGTTCTTTAGGTGTTGTCAATGTTACTGTGCAAATGTCGACGCCGCCTCATCAAAGGTCACCCTCACCTGTATTGCCGACTGCAATGTCAGCAACACGTAGCATGCAGACATCCTCTAGTGCACGTCATATTGGCCCGCCCACTATTGGTAGATCCCTCTTTTGCTCTATCTTCTGTCATGTGTTTATTTCCCTTCAAGCGTTCTTTCTTGAATTCTAATGCCATTTCATAGTGGATTCATTTTTTGCAGGAGGAGATGCACATGAAGATGTGCCACAGGCGACTACTGCTGATAACATAGCATCGTTTCCTGGATCTTCTCGTATTGCTAGTACAGGAACATTGCAGGCCACATTCGTGGTGAGCGATGAAGAAATGCTTCCCTTAAAGATACAAAAGGTTCCAGGTACTTTAAAATTATTATTATATATACTCTAATTGTAGTTTACTTTATGATCACTCATTTTGGACTAATGATCCCATGAATTTTTTGCAGGCAATGATATTTTCTACAAACATCTCAGTGACATTGCATTGCAGATATTTGGGCCCACCATACGTAAAAGGTGGTACATCATATGTGAACTAACTCTTATCCACTTTTGATTTCATATCATTGCTAGAATACTTTTCCTTTGATCCATTTCTTGAAGTGTAATAAATGTAGCTTTAGTTCATTTCTCAATCTAATAGGTTTGTTTTTGCTTTAAAGGGTGGAATGACCAAGGAAAAAAGGTTAAAAGATGAATTGACAAACCAAATGGTTGAGTGGTTTGGAAATTACACCTTTGACAAAACCAAGCTCCTTGAAAAAGCTGGCACATATCTAAAGTATGTGAGGGACCAATACAGGACCCATTTGGAGATGAACCTAAAGTACGAGCGTCCCCCCACGATTCCAGAGAGGGAGTGGAAGGACCTGATTTTGGATGCCAAGGAGAGAATTGAAAGGAAAAAAGGAAATACACCAGTAGACGCCAGAAGAAGGTACGGGATACTATTAAGAATGTAATTATGTACTAATTAATTACTCTTTATATTTATATAATCTAACATATTTCAAACTTTTTATAGACTGAGTGACACGTCAAAGGCAACCAAGGCAAGGCAAGAAAAGCACGGGCAACACAAACTCGGCTCTGGTGGTTACATGAAACTGTTGCATGAATTGTAAGTATCTCATGTAAACTCCCATATTGTCTCAAAATATTAATAAATTGCAAACATTTTTTTTTTATCAAACAATGCAAGCAAAATTCATGATATCAAGCAAAAATGCAGGGCTCTGAATTCAATAGAGTGCCCACAAAAGATGACAAGAGAATTGCCTACCAGCAAGGCTATTCAGCCATGGCTGATCAGCTACGAGAATTGAGTGGGCATACACAACATTCGAGTGCATCCGTCACATAGGTAAATATGCTAAATGGAAGTTGTTTCAAATTGAATACTTTACCAATAATCTAATTGATGTTGGGTTCCAACATAAAGTGACTATATTTGTTTTAGATAAGCAAGCAATGATAACAATGTGCATGTCATTGGAATGCAACCTGCTAATTGTGAAACACCACCTGCACATGAAGGTCTGGATGTGCATCCCAGTAGTGGAGGTATTCATTTTCTATTCAAATTTATTTATTTAGCTATTAATACAATTAAACATCTTAATTTGTAATTAGAGTAGTAATTAATGTAACCTTTCTTGTTAATATTTTAGAGCATGTAGTCGGTGGTGAGCAAGTGGAGCATGATCTGGGTACACAGCCTCAAGAACATGATGTTCCCCACTCAGGTAAAGAGGACCACTGTTATTTCTTTAAACAAATATAATTGCAATTGGTGTTCAACATGTTGAGGTTGAGGCTACACAAAATGATGTGGCCCCATCACGTAAAGAGCACAACAATTATGTTCTCTAAATTAATGAAATACTTATAACAATAATTATTTATTTATTTTGAATTTAACCCATTTCTTTGTTATTGCAGAGGACCCCCCTTCGCTTCAGTGTCCTCGTCCTTAGTATAGGACTAGGCATACATTGAGATCACGAGCAGTTGGCGGAACATCTGCAGAGGGGGGAAATGATGAAGACACTGATGTTCCACTTAGTCTTTTCATAGCTTCAAAGAAAAAACAAAGAAAGAAATGATTTTAATCTAACTTATTTGATAATGACTTATTTTTATGTGTCAGTGAATGTAATTATGTGCTAATTAATGGTTATGGATGATATGTGTTAATTAATATTGATGAATGTTGTGTGTTAATTAATGTTAATCAATGTTATGTGTTAATGAACGTTATGTGATATTAATGAATGAATGCTATATTTTATTAATGGTAGAAAGAATTAATGAATGAATGTTATAAGATGTTAACGAGGAATTTAGAGTGATGTTGGGGTGGGGGGGGGGGGGGGGAAGGGGCCAAATGAGATTCCACCTTCATGTGGTTGGCCCTGTTAAGTAGAGAATATTAAACTATTCTCGAAACCAAGCTAAGCTCAACAAGGTAACACACTTTTCAATATTTCATTATGTTGCACAGTTAATCTTATTGAATAATGTATATTGAATCTTAATTGTAGGGTCCAACAGAGCCAACACGAACAACAACACCATGAGTTGTTGGGTATAATGAACTCCCATATCGTCTTGTCTGTACACGAACAATATGAGTTGCTTCTAGTGTTGATATCCAATGTGGGACTGCAAAAGTTATGAATATGGCTCATCCTTGTAAGTTTTTTTATTACAACTCCTAATGCTTGAGACTAAACTTTTTGTTCTTGATGTTTTTCACTAGTTGTCATAACCTTTGACTTTGATGCTTGTGCCTTAATAGAACTAGATGTTTCTTGTATGCATACTTGGTCAAGGACTGCATTAATACTCATGTTTCAATGTTGACCTACAAGACATGTAAAAGGACAACTGCAATTGATACCAGTGCCTTATCTAGGCCACATAGTCATCTAAGTTTAAACAATACTCCCACAATCAAATATCTCCACACATCCCATCACCTCGGCTTCTATAAAACCCCATATATGCTTGACATACATAAGAATTTACCCTTATCAAACTAGACTGCATTCATCAAATTCAAAATCTCCCACAAGGAATTTACTGATAGAAATGCTTCATGCATATTTAATTTCCCTCTTGGAAAGAAAAGCTAAGAAACGCCTCTATTTAAGATTGCCTTACAATCCATACTCAAATGAATAACCCTAGATTACTCATATTGAAAACAGTAAATATTTGCAAGTAGACCAGAAGACAACACAAAATTTAGGCTCGAAATTTGATAGTCTGTATATTGATATTAATTTTGAGAAAATATTACAAAACTCAGAGTATTCTCCATAAGACTAGAAAAAAGCTTAGATAAATTTCTACAACATTTTATTACAATTACTTGCGATCATTTTTTTAGGAGTCATGGTATCCATTTATAATAGTATGGATGCATACAAGCTTTGGACCCTTCAAAAGAAAGTTTGTTACAAACAACCGGTCGTTTTCAAGAAGTGGTTATAAGTCCTTTTCAGCATCTGCAGCTTCCTCTACTTGTTGTTCTATTGCAACCTCCTGTAACTGCTCCCGAGCATCTTCTTTCTGTCCCATATACTTATCTTTCCAGTCCTAATACACATCATCACTAGGCCAAGTAAAACTAGAAATCTTCTGTTTCATATCTTCTAGCCGCTTCCAAGTGACTCGTACATGCCCAATCTCTATTTCTATGAAACCATAATGAGATTTCACTTTTTCAATTTCCTCAATTGTTTGGACAAATAAGGATGTGTCATCAGTACTAATAATCTGATTGATCCTTAGGGACAAATTGTGGTCCACCTCCTTTAACTAAGTCTTCTCTTCCTTTAGCTGGACAGGACCAATGAAACCTCCTGGAAACATTTCAAATTTATGATTTGAATATCCTTTCCTATAAAGTTGGGCTTTTCTTTTCAAACATGCTCCTTCCACTGAAAGAATATTCATCTCTTTTATAAACTCACATGTGGACCTTAGATTGTCATTCTCTTCTACATCTGCATGGGAAGAACACATGAGCTCTAACTCTTTACCTATAGGCACCCACTTATTCAGGATTGGTTCCAAAGTGGCTTCTTCTTCTCTGAATTTGATCAAAATCTCAAGAATCCTCTTCATATTTATGTATACATTGGAGGTTTTGACTGAGTCAGCAAACTTCAAGATGGTGGCTTTCACCTTCTCCTCATATTTGTTTGCATACAATGTTTGAGCTTGTTTCAATTTTTCCAACTCATGTTGGACATTTTCAGGTAATTGGGAACTAGAAGGCATAGGAGAAGGGGGATATTCAATGATGGGACTAGTAGGAGGGGATCTTGCTGGAGAGGAGGCTATCATGAGTGTAGAAGATTCACCGGGATGATATTGACCTGCCAGTTGACTCTGGAGTCTAGCAATTATGTTGTCTCTATTGGCTATTCCTTCTTTAGCATCATTGTAAGCTTTTAAAATAGTCTCCAACTTCAATTGGAGATTAGCCTTTTCTTGTGCCTCTTTCTCTGCCACCGCAACACTGAATTTTGCAGTCTCTAGGATTGTGCTTGCAGCTTCCACTACCCTTGTGTCTTGGACTCTTTTAACTATCATGCCTCCTAAGAGGCCAGAATCTGATGCATCCTTCCTTCTTTTGTTTTCATCCTTCTTTAAAGACCACATGACAAGAGCAATATTATCCTTGTTGAATGTCACTCCTTCCAGAGGCTTTGTTTCTTTCCTCACTGCATCAAGCACTAAGGCATCAACTATATCCCATTTAGGGAGAATCAACACACCAGCCTTTGCTACCATTTCTCTTCCTTTCTCAGGGGTGATTTCTTTGAACTCCTCCATCATTTATTGCTTAACCTCTTCTTCTACCTGAGTTGTATTTTTAAGAGGCTGTTCACTTTTCCTCTGTTCACGTCTAGTCTTGAATTGATCAATATTTTGCTTCCATAGAAACTGTATAAAAGCCCCTGATGTGACATATTACTATCAGCTAGGAATTCTTCACTAGCTTTCTTAACAGTAAGGTCCATTTCTTGGCCCTTTAACTCACCATCAGTCAAATCCATTTCAGCATTAGGTGGCTCTTCGGGCATCCCCTCTTGGGTCTCCTCATAGGTATAGGCAATCTCACCGAGACTCCCTAACTGCAATAATTGTTCAGCCACAACTTGTTCATCTCCAATGTGGATAGGAGACTGAGATGGAGAATATTGAGGCTCATCAGTTTCAATTTCCTTTCCCACTCTCTGCTTCTTAGGGGAATCCTAGATGTCAATGACATCTTCAATTTTCCTCTTTCCTTTTGAAGTGGAAGGCTCACCTGTCACTGGCATTATCACAGTGTACTTTGACCTTTTGTGCATTACATAGTCACCAGGTGGGATATCTCTAGCAAAGGCAGGCTTAGCCAATACCATCTTAGCCTTATCAGGCTCAATTTGCATTATGGCCTCCCTCTTTTCTTTTAAGGTCTGCATGAGATCTTCAAAATAAAGAATCAAGAATTTTATTTTCTCCTCAAATGGATTGAAGCTAGAAAGGGGGTCATAGCCAGTGTCAAATTGATGGATAAAATCAAGGGCTTTCTTATATGCCACCCAATTCTCCTTCCTCAGTTCTTTCTCATCTAAGTTGAATTCATTTCGAATCAGATCTTCTGGGAACTGAAATTGATGTGGCCTACCTCTGCACACTGCTCTTTTTCTGAACATTCCATTGAAAAAATCCTCGGGGTCTGCACATCTTGACACTGCAGTAGACAGTCTATATGGCTTAAAGAATTCTTCAAAAAATCTCCATCCACCCTTAGTGATCACAAAATGGTGAGCCATGGTAATAGTTGGGAAAATAGTCCCTTTACCTCTATTGGATAGCTCTGTTTCTTGTACTCCCCCAATTTGTCTCAGGACTTCTGCAATCCCTATCTTCAATGGGACCTGATAGGGTAGTAAAAAGGGGGTGCCTCTAAATCCAAACACTCTAAAAATAGTAGACACAGGGCACAAATATATGTCTCCCCAATTGTGAACAATCTTGATATCCTCTGCAAACTCCTTTGGTCTGAGAAACTCCAAAAGAGCCTTAGGAATTCTAGGGTTTTCTCTGCATAGAAGAATCCTAATTTTAGATGCAAAGCATCTATCAAACTTTAAATAACTTGCATCTTCTCTATCCCAAGATAGAACAGTACTCCACAAATGCACTGGCATCTCCTCTTTATCCTTGACCTTAGTCAGGTCCATCTCCTTTCCAAAATAATTAGCCCCTTTGAACAGAAACATATACATTAACATGGAGTACCATCCAAATGGCCTATCCACCTTACCATTTTTTATTCCTACTAGCCCTTTATGAATTGCATCAGCAAGGTATGAGGCATAATCAAATGTTATTGCTAGGGAGGGGTTTAGAATTTGTGCAATCATTAACATATAATGGGTTGGCATATTCTTTTTAGCATCCTCTCCAAAAATCTAGCATAATGCCCAATACATACCCTTAGCTCTCAGAGTGAATAGGTTGAGAGATAATGGTTCCATTGTGTTGGGGCCTACAATTGTTAACCCCCCTATCTTTATAAAGAATTCTTTCAATGGGCCACTTCTAAGATGATCCCTTTGTGTGTTGTAAACCTGGTCTAACGACTCAAAGTCAATAGGTTCTAACAAATTGGAGGACTCATTGAGTTTAAACACTTTCCTGAATTCATCTTCATTTATCTCAATTAAGACTGATCCCTTTATGTTCCTGATGCATCTTGCCACAAAGTCATAATTCTGTGCAATCAGGGCTAACAGATCTACATCCATAAAAACACCTAGAACCACAAGCTTTCCTACATCTTGCTCCCATATGCCATTCAAAGGAGCTGGGGAATTACTCTGCCCAAAACTGACTTTGAAGAGTCTTAAGCCTGACAATCCTATTTCAGGGTCCCTCAACCAATTACCCTTATCATAAAGGCCATCTCCAATTTTTAGACGAGGGTTCTTAGGTACTAGCTCTTTGGCCTTAGCCCCAACATTGGTGGACATGGTTAATCGATCTAAAAAATCATCACAGATATTTTGGTCCTGGTAATTCACCTTCCCCGTCAATTCTCTTTTGGGTGTCATTCTGGTCAAACAATTATACCACTAGCAACTAGCATAGACCTCTAATGAAGTAATTCACACAGCAGTATTTGAGAACAAACCAAGAGTTATCAAGAAAAGCACAAGAAACCTGATTATTCGCCAGAAGAAATTCGCCCTGCAACAAACTTCGATGAAACAATACTTAGCAATCAAGTTGATGTGGACTCAAAAAGGACAAGTTGGCATTTAAGTTTTAGAAATTAACTCCGTATGCTTCGGCTTTCTTTTCAGAATTGAATTCACTAAATCAAATTCAAAACTGGCTCCAACAGGTCATAATTCCTCTAAGTCTTTCCTCGGTTTCGCTCTTTCGCTATTTCACAGAACATAAAACCCGTGCTCTTTTCTTTCGTGAAACAATGCCAACCGTTGGATCATGAGAACTTGCATCACCTTTATCTCCGGTTGATCTCTTTGCTTTAGTGTCAGGCCCTACCTCCTTTTCGCCACTTCGCAAACTTTAATAGTCATTCACTTTTCCTTCGCGAGGCTGCACCAAGCATTAGATCAAACTCAAATCACCCAGCCTTTAACTCCAATCGGGACCATCAATCCTTTTAATTAACCGTGCCTCATCTTGACGGCTAACGGTTTTCGCCATTTCGCTGAGGTTAAGCTGCGGATATCTTAGGGCGAGGAAACAACGAGAAGCGTTGGATCAATCTTGAGATGAATGCCTTTTAAGTGGGCCCTTTACCCGGGAATTACTTACCCCACTTGTTCTTCAGTTAATAAATGCCACATGGCAGTCAGCCATTAGCCCTGGAAACTCCTTTTGTTTTCACCCTTAATCTGCCACGTGTTCCCTTTTACTATTCCCACATAACTGCTGGTTACACCTTAGGTGGGCCCTCAACCACTTTTAGAGCCACGTGGCATTCGACACATCGCTATCGAGCTCTACAAAAAGCAGCAGCTGTTATGCCACGTCACACCTCCATGTGAATTCCACCTGTCTTTCGCGACTTCGCGAACATTATACTTCGTTTGGCTTGCGGTCGCGAATCAACGCGAGCCATTGATCTTTTTCCAACCCAATCATTCTTTAACCAAAGAAGACCGCTTATCTCTGGGACCCGCCAAACCCTTTCGCCACTTCGCAAAGGTTAAAACACATTCAGCTTGATCTCATGAAACCACGTTGTCCGTCCGATCAGATGAAACTTGATTGGTGTTTAACTTTGGTCCAAACCTATATGTTGGGTCCACCTTCGCCTTTCGCTACTTCACGGAAACTAAGTTTCGAGCACTTTTTGGTCGCGAATCAACGCGGGCCGTCAGATCAACAGAAAATTGCATGATACTTATAAGGCCCGACGGACATTAGAAAAGGCAGATTAAAAGCGAACAAGAATAAAATATTTAAAGGGACTGCCTAGGTAAATGACAAGGGGAGAACACTTTTATGATAAATGGACCCATCGCTTAAGTGAATAAAGTAACACCAAATTAGAAACCAAAAGGGCTTTTCTCAGGTATTGAAGCGACTTAAAACCTAAACCCTAGACCCCTTAGGATTTAAAATAAATTGAAAGAACATAGGCGTACCAGACATAGAATTTTCAAAAAACCTAGCCATTTATGGACTGAGAACATCCATTTTTAAAACAGTGATAACAGGACCATCCCTTTCGGTGAGTCTTTTTGCATCGATAGTGTTATATCCTCGAAGACCTTTTCTTGTCGATGAGAACCATCTCCACTTTCCTCGATATCTTTTATCGATGGAGTTACTGTCTTTGATGAGTCCTTTCTGAAGTTCATCGACGTTTGCTTTCTTCGATTCCCTTTTTATATCGATGAGACATCGCTGGGTCTCATCGATATTGTTTGAATCTTAGATACTTCAATAGAATGCTTTTAGACTTGTTCGATAACTTATGGGTATTACGATATCAATGAAAATGATGATTTCTTCCAAAGAGAGATGGCTTCTATCGATGAAACCATGTGTATCGGAGACATGCCTTTTAGTCTCCTCGAAACTCATTCTCATCGAAATCTTTTTGCTATCCGTCGGGTTTCATGTCGAAGAGACTTTGGACTTCGGTGACTTCTTTTGTCCTCCCATTGAAACTCATATCCTTATCGATATCATTCATTGATGTAGTTTTCTTCTGTTTTATCGATATCACTTTTTCGATGAGAATGCTTCTTCCGGTGAATCTTCTTTATCTTGCATCAATGATATTGTTTCTTCGAAAGCCTTTTCTCATCGATGGGGGCCACCTCTGCTTTCTTTGATACCTTTTGTTGTTGGGACCATCCCTTTCGGTGAGCCTTTTTGCACCGACAGTGTTATATCCTCAAAGACCTTTTCTTGTCGATGAGAACCATCTCCACTTTCCTCGATATCTTTTATCGATGGAGTTACTTTCTTCGACGAGTCCTTTCTAAAGTTCATCGCATTTGCTTTCTTCGATACCCCTTTTATATCGATGAGACATCGCTGGGTCTCATCGATACTGTTTGAATCTTAGATACTTCGATAGAATACTTTTAGCCAAGAAAGAAGTCCTTATCGCTGGGTCCCGCCAAACCTTTTCGCTACTACGCGATAGGTAACTTTCGGGCATGTTGAGTTCGCGAATCCACGTGGGCCATCCGATTGACTGAGAGTTGCACGACAATTACAAGGACCGACGGTCATTAGAAAAGGAAATTTAAAGGCGAATGAAAATTAAAACATTTAAAAGGACCGCCTACGTAAAAAACAACGGGGGGAACACTTTGCATGACAAAAGGACCCATTACTTAAGTGAATAAAGTAACACGGAAATAGAATTATAAGGGTTTTTTCTCAGACATTTTGAAAGTGATTAAACCTAAACCCTAAACCCTCTTTAGGACCCAAAGCAATAGAAGTCACAAGGCCATACCAGACCCAAGATTTTCATAGACTTAGCCAATTATGGAAAAGAATACCCATTTTTTAAACAGTGATAACAGTAACCTCTGAACCTTTATCTCTTCCCTCAAAAATGAAACATGCCATTTTAATTCCTTTCTCATATTGATTAGCTTAATAATATTTGTTCAATGTTTTTTATCGTTAAAAGATTACCTTCCTTTTAGATAAGTTAGTTGGATTCTTATTATGTTGAAGAACATTTAGTTAGTTTTCTCCTTCAACTGAAGTAGTTATGTTTTATTTTGAAATGCTCAATTTTTTATCTTAATATAGATCACAATTTATTTTCTTTAAGTATATAATTAATGGTATATTACATATGGTATCAGAGCAACCAAGTTCGACATTGAACCTTAGGCTTTCCACCTATAAACAAAACTATATACATATGCAGGCGCACCATGGTTGAGATAATATGCATGCACACTATATACAAAACTATATTCGCAAGTAAATCTTTTATTCAAGTCCACAATATGAAACACATAGTTTTACTGGAAGAACACAAGTAACCTTATCTCCTTTAGATAATATCACAAGCAATTGCCTACAGAAAGATGCAGTAATCCACAACATATACACAAAGGAAAGACGACTGATTATATTATGTATGTTCGCAAAATGGTACAATAGTAAGCCTGAGGCTATATTCTACTTCTTCTCTAATGATCCTTATTGTTACAAAAATCCCCTCATTTATATGAGGGTATACATTGTCACCAAGCATCGTGGCTTTTCAACACATAACTATTAATTAGCACTTTTGTTAACAAACTGGAAGATAAACAAGTTCAGCATTCCAATGTGTTCAATGTACTTATCGTCTTTATACATTAGAACGTCATTTTTTAGTGTCCTCATGTCGCTTTCTGTCTGGAAATGATTGGATAGAATATTGTTAACACAAAGTGACAAATCTTTGTCCCGATCTAACTCTGCTACTACTCGATTCTTCTCATCACTGAACTCTTGTTTCCACTATTCCAACGATACTAACTCACCATTACTGTAAAAAGAGGGCACCCTAGGGGTATTCCCATTGTCTAGCCTCTGATGCTCTTTCCTTAATTGATTTGCCAATTCATCATGGGACTTCAAGTGAGCCTCAGCTTCAATTTTCTCACCTGGATTCATCATACTATTGTCATTCATCAAGCCTTCCAACTGAGACCTGAGCCTTTCATGCTCTTTCATAGCTTTGATTGTTCCAGTGTATGTCTTCCAATAGATTTTTGCAACCTGCATCATACTTTTGAATCTATGGTCAATGACCTCGAGAACTAACTTATCCATCTTTTGTTGTTCCTTTTTTAATTGCCAAGATGTCTTTTCGGCCCTGTTCCTCCAATACATAGCGTCTGTCACGACATCCATGGCATCTTTATCAACACCGTATGTCATCCCTGTTTGACTGGTACCTATATCAATCTGAAGCAATCTTGCTTGCAGCCTCTGTTTTTCTTCATCGGTTTTCTCATATAGGCTTTTGTATGTACAATTTTCTCGGACCAAAAACTCTATCTGATCTTGGTTCAGTTTAGCGACATCCAAATTTAGTTTGGCAGTTTTTCTAGGGTCAGTCTTTCCAACCTATTGCACCATCAAATGTCCAAAAGCTTCTTCTGTATCAACCAATATAGGTCTTTTATCTTTGGGATAGATAGCCCACTATAGAAGAGCCTTATGATCTGGATCATATCCCGATCCTCTAAAGAGTTTATCAATCTCTTTTGGCATCATTTGCCTACTTGGGTCTTGTTTCTTGAGGAAACCATCAAACAACAAGGCAGAGTTCATGTCCCATCCAGAGTATAATAGCACACCAGCTTCCTTAAACAACTGTCTTCCCTTCTCAGGTGTCATTTCTCTCATCACAAGATCCATCTCCTCTTGTAACTTTTGAAGTTGCTGCTCTTCTTCACTATTTCTCATGTTATTCCTAATTTGAGATCCTTTATGTTGATAGAGGAATGCGGTGAACTCCTTGGAAGCAATGAAGTCACTATCAGCAATGAAATCCTCATGCTCTAGGAATTTGATGTCAGCCACTTCTCGGACATTCAGTTGTCATGTTGCCAAGTCTATCGGTGTATCCTCTGCATAACCAGGGGGTAATCCTCTTGAGGAGTGAATGGAACGATGCTAGATGTGGAAGAAGGAGACATATGAGCCAAAGGCTCTATATTCCTAATAGTATCAATGTAATCCCTAAAAACATGAGGCGGGACTCCCTCAAGTATTTCCAATTCATGCTCCACAAGTTTGTTGGCCAACTCCAAGGGGTCTTCAATCTTTTGTAACACGTTCTCATCCATTTTCCTTCTATAAAGCTTCCATTTATAAGCCTGCATTTCTTTCTCAAACTTTATTCGCTTCACTCTGGCCTCTTCTCTACCAATGTTCTTAATGAGGTCATCTGATAGGTAAGATTTACGCTCTCCAGCCTTCAGCTTTTGTGATGACCGAGCTATCCTTATGTATCCTTCAGGATCAAAATTGGGCCTTGGATCCCCCATAGCCATGCCATAATAATCCAATTTTGTCTACAACAGGCCATAACTCTTTGAACTTTTCACAATAAAATCTGAAAATACTAACAACCTAGGTACAATTGATTGTTTTTCATGGCTTGTCAGATGTTCTGTACTCACTATTGATAGTTGCCTCACAATTTCTAGACAAGCCACTATGTTAGGGACTGTAAGTGGTAGTAAGTATGGTCTCCCTTCGAACCCGTATACCCTGACTTGTGCGTAGTCTAAAAAACAATACCAATCTCCCCAATTATGTTCAATTGAGAGATCTTCAGCGAAATCTTTTCGTCTTAGGAATCTTTGAACCTCTAGTGCAAGGGCATGATCGCACGGGCATCCCAACAATCTATATAATGGCTCGACAAAGAACTCCTCAAAATGCCAATATTGATTATTCACATACCTCTGGTCCCATGAAGAAACCCATAGTTGCACTGGTTTTCTCATTCCAACATTGTCATATGTCCTGACACATAACTCTTTTGGCCATAACCCTTCATCTTGGCCCACATACAATAACATATGCATAAGTAAGGAATAATGCTTGAAATGAACATTGATGACATCCCCCTTTAACTTTTCTAACCCATGATTCAAAACCTCAACCAAATAAGCAGAAAAATCAAAGAAGCAGGGGTCCTTAGACTACAAATCGACACAAATGACCATGGCTGCAATATCCATCAAAGGATGGGCTTTTATCCCTAGCACTTGGGCAACACAGTAATAGGTACACTTGAAATATGGATGGAAAGAGTTGATATCATAGGTAGCTTTGTCATCCTGACCTAGTGGCACTAAGGACCCTGCATTCCTAGGTCTATGTATAGGGAGTCTCCACGTTTTGTAAATGTGCTCTAGGTTAAAATATTCATTTCTTAACGTCTTGAGGTCAATCAATTCTTCAAATCCCCAATCCAACTTGAACATGGTGTCAATAACCTCCTTTGTGATTGTAAGAATTGGCTCATCCATGTAGTTATATATGGTCCTGGTTTTAGGGTCATAATTGTTTGCCAATGCCTTCATGAGCTCCACATTCACGAATACATTAGCCACAACTAACCTTCCTAAGTTCAATCACCATAAATTGTTGATAGGTTGAGGGGCAACTCTCCTGTTGTACCCATATATGAATAATTCATACCCTCTCAAATCTGTCCATATGTCCCCAAGATCCTCAAACCGGTCCTCTGGGCCTTCTGTTGGCATTTGGCATTATAACAAACAATGGGAGATTGTTGGCATTTCAATAAGGATATTGAGAAGGTTGTTGATGATTATGGATATAACTAATTAAGGATGATTTACTGTCTTAATATTATTATTTTGTCATTGATGTCAAGAAATTGATTTTCTAATTCAGTATGATGTTGCCATATCTTGAGAAGTATGATTTGATGAGTATAAAGATGTCGGTAAAAGACACAGAAAGAATATGATGAATAAGGGGATGGATAAGGTATTCAATGGGCAACTATTACTGAGTCAGAAAATGATGAGATCATGATGTTTAGATTGTTTTAACATCATACATATGTTGTAAATTGTAAGGTTAATACTACACTATGTTACTGAGCAAAGAACCTAGTCGGTAAACCCTAAGGAACCTAGTTGGTAAACCCTAAGGTTATCACTATCGGTTAATGAAGGTGGAATGTCTACAGAGTGAATTTTAGTATTTACCGAGTTGTTACTGAGTTGTAACCGAGCTGTAATAGAATACATTAAATGGTTACATGCGTTATTTAATGAAGGAAGCTGATGAGATGGAACTGATTAAATGATTAGTATGTCGTGCATGAAGTTTGTTAATGAATCTATGGCAAAGGAAAATCGGCATGAAGATCTACAACACATATTGAACCGCATTACCCTAGCACAAGTTCCAAGAAATATATGCAAGTTCCAAGGTAGGGTAAAATGTTTTTCAGATCAAAGGATACATTGAACTTGGACAAGATTGAAGATCTGATGGCTATGATTGATCATGGGAAATGTGATCAAGGAGATTGAGTGGTTGGTGAATTGTTTATAAATAGGGAACTATTGATAAACAATGGATGTGGGCAAATGTATGCACAAGGATGCTACAGAATGATTACCAAGCACAGAAGCTTGAAGACCTGTTTGAATAATAGAGTATAGAAGCCCAACAGATGGACAAGATTAGTTCTATGTCTAGATTTTATTGAGAAAATAAGAATCTGCTTTAGCATTTTAGATGTGAAGTTGCAGATAGATTTTTATTACTGTTATTTTGTGAAGTGACAGAAAATATCTTAACCGAGTGGACTTAACAGTCTTATTTGTAAAACCCTCTAGCAAGGTGACATTCTGATTGAGTGTTTGAAATCCTTTAACAAGGTCACTTCTAACAAGGTGAAGATCCTAACAGATCTGAGGGAAATCCCTTAACTGGGTCACATCTAGCAACGTGTTTGTAATCTTTAACAAGATTTGCTTTTAACCGAGCATACTCTAGAAGAGTATATTTCTTAGTGGGTCCGAAATCCCACAATGGTTTTTCCCTATTTGGGTTTCCACGTTAAATCTGGTGTTATAAGGTTTATGATGTTTATATGCTTTTGAGTTTGCATGTTTAGCAATTTTGGCTATATTACTGAAGTATATGTTACCGAGGTTGAATCTGATGTTTTTCTAGAAGAATAAGTTTGTATGATTCACCCCCCCCCCCCCCCTCTCATCTTGTTGGCTATTGGATCTGTACTTACATTAAGTATCAGAACTATCACCTTCCTCGTCATCTCTAATCTTCTTGGACCATCAAACTGGATGATGGGCACTGGTCAATCAGGTCCTGGGCCAAAGAACGCCCTTCCCTTTTCTATCTTTTAGGTTTTTCTTCTGCAGCAATAGGTTCTTTTCCCTTTCTGGTCTTATTAGTTTTAGATGATGATTTCATTTGAATTTTGAAAAAGAGGTTTGTGTGCAAACAACTTACTTGGAATTACTGAGCTTTATCTGTGAATTCGTCCAATTCCTGCTTTCAGTTCGTCACCTGTGAATTCCTTAATGCAGTGCCCTTTGATGGTTGATCCACTACTTATGGCGTATTTAATCAGTTAGTAATGGCACTTTGGACAATAGTCACTCGGGCACACATTTGAATTTAATGGCGATGTGACCTTCCCTGGGATTTGTTTATGATTTTCGCGACAATCAATAATCATTTCGATGAGGATATGTCTTTCGATCATTTGTTTCTTTAGTCCATTGATCTCTTTGTTTCTATCAACAATACTTTTATTTTGAATATTACTTCGATCAAGTATTTTTTCCCTTCATCGAAATACTATATTCGATCAGTATGGTTGTCTCCTCGTCGAAACATATATGATATCCATCAGGTCTTATGTTGAAGAAACCTTGGGCTTCGGTGTCCTTTATTTTTCCATCGAAATACTTCTTTCATCAATATCACTATGCCCTGTCGATGAATGAGTCTATTATCTCACTGAAGCTTTTCTTTATTTTCCCTTATCGTTCTTCACTGATAAAGTTACATCGGCAAAACCACACATATCGAGAACATGCCTTTTAACCTCCTCGAAACCTATATCCTCATCGATATCTTTTATTGATGTAGCTTCCTTTTGTCTAATCGATATTATTCTTTCGATGAAAATGCTCCTTTCGGTGGGTCCTTTTTATGTTGCACCGATAGTATTATTTCTTCGAGAACTTTTCCCGTCGATGAAGACCCTCTCTGCTTTCTTTGATATATTTTGTTGATGAAGTTTAACCTCCTTGAAACCTATATCCTCATCGATATCTTTTATCGATGTAGCTTCTTTTTGTCTGATCGATATTATTCTTTCGATGAAAACGCTCCTTTCAGTGGGTCCTTTTTATGTTGCACTGATAGTATTATTTCCTTGAGAACTTTTCCCATCGATGAAGACCCTCTCTGCTTTCTTTGATATCTTTTGTCAATGAAGTTATTATCTTCTGCGAGTCCTTTCAGCGCTTCCTTCCTTCGATGGCTCTTTTATATCGATGATAATTTTTATTTTTATTTAATAAAAATGATCATCGTCGAAATTATGACGAATACCAAGCTTTTGATCGACGACTTCTTTGACCGTCGGCAAAGTCCATTGGATTGTCAAATTTTCAACGGACATGACATCGTCGACCAATCCGATGCCAAGTTTTTGACGGTGGATTTTGTCAACACTTTGATGAAAATTCGTCAAAAATTCGACAAACGATCGTCGAAAATCAGCTCTGAATGTACTAGTGAATGTGTCATAGAATCTATCATAGGCTGATACTTGATCCTCAAAGTGGGAAGCCTACCTCCACATGTGCAACATATGTGTCATATAGTCATTGCCAAGTAGGATGCCACCAAGCATGTGGATCCCACTAGATGAATAGACATTTGGAGGCAAATAATAAATAAATGCAAAATCAATGTTAATATTTTCAAAGGTTGAGACACCTTTATCCTAACATGTTTAACAACAAGTAGCATTCAAATCTCTTTCTTATCATGTTTCATGATGTTTTGAAATCACCCTAGATCAAATTAAGGATAATAAAATAGAGTAAAGAAAATATAGTTAGGCAATATTTCTCTTGTCTTCTTTTATTTCGGTGCACCTCAAGTCCTATACAACTCTTAAGGTTCATTTTTTTCCAAAATATCTTTTAATTTTTCAAAGTTTGATTTTAAGGCTTAAATTTTTTAACACTTCGATCCTCTCTTCCTCGTCCTATAAACCTCTTTTTTTGCCAAATATCTTCTTCCATGTCTATTTTCTTCATGAGAAACTTAGTGACATCCATATTTTTTATGGACTCTTTTGTAATCAAACTTATGTAGAGAGTCTTGGAGCTTGATCCAATTCACCTTCTAGATTGATTTGTCTTACTCAACCCCTCAACTACTCAAGCCCATCAATGGCACTTAGTAGGGGTTTTTCTATTGAGACCTCTGAGGTCTGAACCACTTTGGCTTGCCTCCAAGGTTTAGCCATTGGTCTTAGACAATCAACTCCTCCTATTGAGGTTGCCACCTCAATCTCCACACACCACTTCTAGGCTCCAACAACTCCTGCAAGGATCACAACACTCCAACCTCATTCAATGGACTCAAGTTACATATACATAGTGTCTTTGAAGTCTTTTGAGGCTTTTAGCATCACCAAACCCATCACCATGGTTCCCTGGCCTTTCTTGGTCTCTACCGGGCTCAAATAGGCCTAATTGAATTAGTCCTCCTAGAACGTTTTTTAAGACTTAGTTTGAAAATTCCCCAAAAAATTCCAAAAATAAATTATAGTTTTGGATACCCTTTTCAGGGTTACATGCAATACTGATAAATTGCATCTGGGTTTATTGTACAACTATGGGAACCCAAATTGCCCTATTTTTAAGGGTTTAGGCCTAACCGGGCATCTGGGAAAGATGTCTTTGGAAAGCTTCACCAGTCAAATCACCAACTCAAATAAATCATGGATTATTGAAGTTAATTCATATTTATTTCCAACCATGTGACATTTTGTCTTCCAGCAATCAACATGTGCTCAGAATTCGCACATCTTCTGTTGTCCTAACTCACCAACTCCCAGCGGTGAGCCTAGGGCTTCATTGTATCTCCTCCACAGGGTCCTGCAAAGCAACAAAACCTATTCTAAAACTATTTACATACCCTAATCTAGCATTCCACTTGATTTCAACAGGTTCCATCAATAAATGCTTAGGTTAGAGCCATTTTTTCTCTTAAACCCTACTTGCAAGGGTTTTACACCTAGTTGCAAAGAATGGATGATATCTCCGCAACTAAGAATAATCAGTCCTACAAATAAAGCTTACTGCAAAGCAAATTCAGTAAACACTCATTCCCTGCAATGAGATTGTACAATCAAGTCCTTAATGGACCGTACCAAGCAATGAAAACAAGGGAAAAACTATCAAAACGGTGAAAAGACAAGATTGCTTCAAAAACCAAAAACTTGTTCTTGCATTCCCAAATCTCCAACCCATACATTGAAGTTTTTGTTGGATTATATGTTGTTGTTTTAGTTGGTTCAACCAACTTTGCAACACCATCATCCAAAAATGCAACTTTTGCAAAAATTGCAAAATGTTGCTCAACAACTTTTTACATCTTTTGACTCCTAAGATGCAACTTTTCATTCTAATGCATTCCAAGGCTCCTGAAGGTCCTCAAACACCCTATAAGACCTAAACACAATAAAATAGATCCCTATTACATGATAACAATCATCAGGAGTACTACTCATGTGATCTACCTTAGCATTTCAACTTCTTAGGCTGACAACATCCTGAACACAAATGACACAATCCAAAGCTTGGCCAACACAACCATGGCTCTACTGAGTCCCAAATGGTTGGTACATTATTACATCATATATACAACACACAAAACTTGAAAGAAAACAAATTTGCATGCTTGGAGTGCTAGGTGCCTTGCACCACAAACCCTTATTCCAAAATGCATGATATCCTTCTGTGACCAAGATGGGTCTTCATTTTCCCTAGATGACTTGATAGTTAGCATAATTGATTACTAATTATTTATTGACTGCTTGATTATGTAATAGAGGATTATGTTCATGTAGTGTTGTAAATTGTACTCCTTTAATTATGGAGACCAATTTCACACTCTCCTAACACTTATTCTAATTTTCCCATTCCTCTTTGCATTATAGGGCCTTTTATTGCATTAAATTAATATTTAATTCAATATTATGAGTCCTATTTGACTTTAATACATCAACACTTTATTATTTGGTCCCTTATTTCAAGTGTGTCCTTTATCTTTTTTATATGGGTCCTATGTCATTTTAAAGTTTAATGCATATTTTCCCACAGTTAAATATTGTCATTTTTCATATAAATTATGATTATGGTATCAATGCCCTATTATCTCGTGACCCTAAAAATTTTGGCCTATTTTGCCAAGTCAATGTTGTTGATGCTTTTTGGTTAAAATTTTGAGAGAATAATATGACAACCCCGCCATTTCCAGAACTATCACTAATGCAAAAAAAAAATATATTTTAAGTCGGCTAAAAGGTGATTTTACTTTGAGATCCGTATATAAGAAATCACCCCTAATTCATTTCATCGTCTCATTATCGCACCATTCTTTCACTTCAAGAGCTATCATTCCAATTCAAGATCTGATTCAAGTTCAAGGAGCAACAAACTACAGTGGGGCATCTTCAATTATAATTTCATGATGGATTTTCTAATGATTTGTCATGTTATTGCACCAACACATGGAGGGCTTGTCTTAATAGAATTGCATCACCAAATGAAGGTATAATCATTTCAATTGGGAATTTCCATTCAAGCATTTTAATTCAAATTTATATTTCTTATTCATCATTAATGTAGGGTTGAATCCCAATATAGGATTTGACTAAAACATACCCCTATACAACCCTAAACACATTTGTCTCCTCTTGTGTGCAGATGTAGGCTCAAAAATAGGTTATAGGTTCAGATATAGGATACAAGAGTGTAGTACAAATTGAAACAGGACCAAAGAGATCCAGTTCAACAAAAAAGAGCAGGACTAGAGTGCCTAGCGGCCCTGTCCACCAGAACTAGGCCGCCTAGCACCAAAGTCTAAGTGGTTTGACTAGAAATTGACCAAATAGAATATTACGATCTTTTGAGCTCAATTTGATACCTATTATACACCTAGATAGTCATCTAGACTAGGGATCCTAGCAACAATGTCCACACGCTTTCAAGTTAGATTTCTATGAAAAGTTCCTCTCTACATCCCCTTTTTAGATCTAAGTTTGTTCTCTAATTATCAATTTTGTATTTACCTGTTCATGCTGTTTATTGTTAATTTTGCACCTTTTAGCCTATATCTTTACATTCATCTCATTCAACCAATTAGATTGAATCAATAAGAGAACAATCAAACCACAAGTACCTAGCTCTCACCAATAGGTTTGAAGTTGAGTCCTGATTAGTTGTTCTCTAATGTAATTTGTGGGATTGGGTTTGACTCCTTGTTTGTATATTTAAACTAGTAATCTCATTTTCCTTACATTACAATTTACAATAACGGTTAGCTTATCCAAGCAACTCCATACACGTAACCAATTACATCAAATTCACAAATCAACAAAAAATAGCAATTTTTTCATATATGATTAATAAAAATACTAAAATTTTCTCCAGTATAAAAAATGTGGTTTCATTCTACCATGCAAGCCATTCAATTTAGCTACGAGAAACCTCAAACATCGAACCAAAAATAAATTTGAACAATTTATGGGTTACATCTGGTCATTAACACAAAGACATGAAAACCTAGAGAAATGAAAAAAGTAGTCACTAATGTATGGCCAATTGGGTATCACAACATATTAACTTATAATTCATCATGTCCCTTGTCATCTGACAAACCTACGAGAATCAACATATATAATTTCAATTTTTTTCTCTACTCTTCTTCTCTCAACCTCGCTATATATTTCCTCCCCCGCTTTTTTACATTATTTGTTTTGTCTTTATTATTGAGATTAGTGCCTAGTTGAGGTATTTGTCATGCCAAGAAAAATAAATGCCAACAAAGTTGCCACCAAGCATATAAGAATATTGGCCACAAAGACCTAAATAGAAACCATACTAGTTTATGGTAAACCCTTGGTTTGACTTTTTATAGTCGTTACAGAGAAATAATAATGACTAGTTGTCATTAAGTAAAGATAATAATCTTCATTGATGGCAGCGAAGGTGCATGTAACTATTGCACTCTTAAATGTATTCCTTTGTGTTACCAACTAACTACATTATGAACTATAGATACCTAAAATTGACCATTTAAAATTGATCAATTTGTCCCTAATTCGTTTATCCCGAAACAATATTTTATTTATTTAATATTCATTATTTATAATGTCATCCTAATATATTTTCTTCTATTTTATGTCCTAGCCTAAGGTAAATAATTTATTTTAATTATATATCCTACCTTACCCCTTTATAAATAATTATATTTTTAATTTTACCCTTTCTAACTCATTTCCTACAAAATGAATTAAATACATTCACTCTACTTAATTCATTTTATCTATCCAAGTACATCACATCCTTCAGTTTTTTCATTAAACCTAATCCTATCCCCTAATGTCATTAAACCTAATCATATCCCCTAATGTTCACCTAATGACCCCTTTAATCATGCATATAATCCTAATTCTTAATTAAGTAGGGAATCAACTCTTTCCATCAGTTACTCTTTGCTCACCTTGTCATCTCCCTTGTAAATCTTACCCCTTTTGGAAGGGACCCCACACAGGGCTTCCTTCTGAATGCACACAAAAGAAATTTTGAAATTCATTTATTCCTTTCATGTGGGGATAAACCTTGTCTTTATGACATGATCTCCTCTTACACTCAAAAGTATTATCTCTCCTCTCAACTCATCTCACTGTGCCACTTGGAACCATCCCGTGACACAAGTAAATCACACTAAATATCAACCCTTTCAATCTCATGATCAAATATTGGTTATCTATCTCATCTCAACCTCGATCTATATATCCAAACACCTAGCATTTTTTACACACTCAGTCACCTTTGCATTGGAGTGTCATTATGTTGTTGATTTTTTTAGTGAGCACACGTCGATTTGATATGTTAGCACAAGATCTCAAATATGGGTAGGAGTGGTACAATGGTAGGTTGATAGATGCTACTGGTCACATCTACATTCGATAACTTGAGTAGGGGAAAGTAGAGGTACTAGTCATTTGGTGAATCATGATAGTGGCATTTCAAGTCACTATAGATGGATGGGGATCTCACCTTCCAATGGTCCTTGTACCATATATTAGATAGATGGAGAAGCATGACAAAGCATTCACTTGGGGTCAGAGCATGCTTGCTCACCTATACTATGACTTTGGGCATTATGTTCATCATAAGTACCATAGTATATATGCTTACACACCATTGCACTTATGGATATTTGAGCACATCACATGCACGAGACCAATAGGTTTTCCCTACCCTATCATACTTGACATGCCACGAACCCACACATACCCAAGTTACAACAATACAAGTAGAGATTTGGAGATCTTATGTTCTAGAGACTCATCATTAATCGTCTGGGGATTGGTGATGTTATTTGTAAACCATACCAGGGAAAGGAAAGATGGTTCATAGATACAATACATTTTCTCGGATGCAAAACAATAAGTTCCTTGTTGGTCGCCATGATTATATTGTCATGTTGTACTATCGCCAACTATGCATGAGATAATTCAAGTAGGTAGAAACACTACTTGTAGCAGTCCTGACTTATGTGAGATTCGCTAGGAGTGTTACTCAACCATAGGATCATCTATTTCCATCCACATCACATGCACTAAAGATCCTAGAGAGGAGTGACAACAATAACCTATCATAAGTGTTAAACATTGATGACATTGGTGTTATAGATGGGTTTGTAGCACAATGGGTTGTCATAGGACTAACCCTTGTCTTCCTAACATAAATTCTTAGATGATATCGAGGGAATTTAGGTCCATATATAGAGGATGTCTTGCAATGGGGCCCACAACAACAAGTAGAGGCAGAGGGCGAGAGGTCAAGACACCGGTAGCCAATTTCTTTTCCCATGTTCATCTCGATCTTCTCGGTCATGCTACCTCTAGGTCGATAGGCATCTATTCCATTGGTTAGATTTACACCACAACCACCATAGACCAAGGCGCCACTGGCTATGCCATTGGAGACACAAGGTCTTCTAGTAGCAAAGCCACCCACCAAATCCCAATTGACAAACAAGTAATCCAAGTATGTGTGGCTTTGTTCATGGATGATGTATATGTTTTCATTTAATATAATAGTATATATATATATATATGATTATGATGATATAGATGTTGATGTTTATCTCTTTCTCTATGTGTGGAGATGGAATTGCGGAATGGCTTGGTTTTATACACCAAGCACTAGCAAAGATCATCTCAAATGTAGAGATTTGGGGTCTAGTTTGGGATGCCTACCAGCCACACCAATTAGCACGGAGGCACATACAACTATTTAAGCCCATAGCATGACTCAAGATAGGGTACAAGTAGGCCCGAGTAGAACTCGTGTAGAGGGAGGCACAACTAGCCACAACGACAAAGTAGAGAGACCGGGCCACCATGGAGCTTTGCACCTTCCTCTAGGAGTGAGACCAAGCCATGATATGGGTAGAGAGTGCCAAGAGAGCACATGATACTAGTGACTTATAAAGGTGATGTAGGAGCATCCCCGGTTCACAACAATCTTGCATCAACAAAAAACATTTTCTTTTATGTTTTGTTTTTTGTTTGCAGTTTCAGTTTTCCTTTCTGTGTGTCCCGGTTTTGGCTCACCGAATCCTGTGGAGTTGGATTCTACTTAAAGCTTAATCATCTTTCTTGCTTTCAAACTACATCTCATTTTGGATCACTCACCGACAAGATATCGCTACTGGTTTCAATGACAAATTTTTGTTACCGGTTGTTCCTTTGTTACCGGTTGCCTGAGACCTATTCTGGTGATCTACCAGAACCCATTCCAAAGCTTGCGGAGCCTTGAGCGTTGATCTCGATGTTTCTTGGTGTGTGGTCAACCTTCTTCATTTCATCCTTTAGATTTTTCGGAGGAATCTCTTGGCTGAGGCTGGCCTTATTCATTTTTACACATTAGGTCTTGTTCTTTGGGTTTTGATCATTTTTGGGCCGACTGATCCTTTGGATTGATATATATATATATGTGTGTGTGTGTGTGTGTGTGTGTGTGTGTGTGTGTGTGTGTGTGTGTGTGTGTGTGTGTGTGTGTGTGTGTGTGTGTGTGTGTGTGTGTGTGTGTGTGTGTGTGTGTGTGTGTGTGTGTGTGTGTGTGTGTGTGTGTGTGTGTGTAATCATGCTCTAGAATGTAATCAATTATAATTAATTAGAGAATCAGATAGATAGACTATGCCTAGAAGATAGATCTTTCGATTCAAGGTCCCGGTTGTGACCTATTCTATCAAGCTTGTGTGTCGGTATGTTGTAACCTGGTTGTTACCGGTTGGATATAATCAAATTTCATGCAATAAAAACTATTTGTTTAGCATTGCCTCCATCATATTTGTGTTTTTTTGTTGTGTTTACTCTTGCTAACCGGTCTGGATTGATCTCCTCGAGGTCCCTCCTCATCGAGGTCTTGTTCTTTGGGTTTTGATCATTTTTGGGCCGACTGATCCTTTGGATATATATATATATATAATCAATTATATATAATTAATCAGAGAATCAGATAGATAGACTATGCCTAGAAGATAGATCTTTCGATTCAAGGTCTTGGTTGTGACCTATTCTATCAGGCCTGTGTGTCGATATGTTGTAACTCGGTTGTTATTGGTTGGATATAATCAAATTTCATGCAATAAAAACTATTTGTTTAGCATTGCCTCCATCATATTTGTGTTTTTTTGTTGTGTTTACTCTTGCTAACCGGTCTGGACTGATCTCCTCGAGGTCCCTCCTCATCGGTGACTACTTCAAGAGGTTAGTCAATGCTACACAAAGTAACACTACTAGTGATCTTGACCACCCGAGAGTGCACCAGCTACTGGAGGACCTGATGACTACCAAACAATGGGAGGACATCCTTTAGAGTGAGCTAGAGATATAGAGGGTACAAATAGTTGCACAGAGGGAGATGATTGTAGAGATGAGAGGGAAATTAAGGGGTCTTTATACACATAGTACCTTAGCTACACGATCACATATACCTTATATAGATGGCCACCTCACCCAAACAAAAATCATCCAATGTTAATAGGCCTAGGGACCTATGCCCTAAACGATTCATGATCCTCTATGTGGTTTTTTTGATATAGAGAGGTTTGATAAAGACATATGATTGTTTACTTGATGTGTGTGTATATACATATCTAGTAAGATACACATTTATCGACATCACATATTTTTGTAGTGATGTGACACATGCAAATCAAGACACGTACATTGATATGTATACAAATGAGATTTTGATTTGACAATTACTTGTGTTCTTGGGATATATATGCATTTGATTTCATGTATGTTGTGGATGCTTTTATGATGTATGCTTAGATTAGATGCTATCATGATTTAATTGTACACATGTTACACACATGCTTAATTAAATGCGATGTTGATCTAATATGATGTGATGATGTAGATGAATACTAAATGATATATATTGCAATCTAACTAAACAAATAAATATGAAATATGATCAAACATTGTATTATAAAATAATATATGAAACAAAGATATCATGCATTGATATAAAACATATACGTGTCTAAATTCTAACTAAACATATTAACCATACACTTGCATACATCATAACACAATGAAAGGAATGATTGTGTCGATGAAGAATTGTCATAACATAATGAACTTAACACTTTAATAAAAAAAACACTAAAAAATATTAAGTATAATGCATATGACACATGGGGTAGTTCTGTGTATAATATCGATGCAAGTGCATGACATTCACAGGTTCCTTTAGAGGTGTACAATCCATATTAGATAGATTGTACGCAATAGAACCGTAAATGAAGGTGATTATGTAAGGAAGTAAACAATTATGACTAAATTTTCCCTTTTGACCAGGTGACACATTTACATTTCTTTGATTCTCGTAGACATCAAGATCATCTATTTTGAAAAGATGACAAAATAAAATTTTAATTATATTACTTTGACAAAGATTTTTGACAAGCTTGGAGATGTTGAAGGGCCTTTAAGTGGTGCTCATTAAGCAACTCAAGTTGATTAAGACAGTTAATGCAATAAGTGTCGTTATTAACTAACCCCTTAAGGGAAACCCATAAAGAAGGGATTTTTAACTCTAGAGGCATAATAGCAACAACATCATACATGAAGTTGTAGGGCATAGTACCGCTTTTTGTACCAACACCCATGCAATAGGTCCATAATGCACAGGTTAATTGATTATGCCAATCCTTACCATGCTCATTGACCATTTTATGTAGACTCCATTCAATGGGCTTATTTGATGCCTTGGCTTGACCATTAGATTGAAGACAGTAAGGTGTAAAGAACCAATATTGACTATAAAATTTCTCCAAAAATTATTTCACCTCATTGTTCTTACATGAAGTACCATTTTCAAAAACAAGGGTGCAAAGCAATCCGAAATGAGATATTATATTAATCTGAAGAAAATTATAAATTGTTTCAGTTGTAGTAGATCTCAGCGGGATAGCTTTGACCCACTTTGTAAAGTAATTGGTAGCTATTGTGATAAGGGAGTGTCCTTTAGAATAAGGGGCAATTTTTTTTTGATAATATCAAGTCCCCACATTTGAAATGGCTAAGGAAAAGCTTGAGTTTAGAGTTCTTGTGTAGGAGCTCAGATAAGATTGTTATGTTATTGACATTGAGGGAATTTATCGACAAAGGTGAAGGAATCTTTTTCCATCAATTGCTAATAATATCTCACATGGATTAATTTGTGAAGTAGAGAGTTACCACCAAAATGTCCACCCCAAAGCCCGAATGAGCTTCTTGAAGGTCGAGGGGTATATCAACTTTAGTGAGACATCAAAGAAGAAGACCATTGTAAGCTCTACAATATAAAATATTAGATAAGATAAAATAGTGGTCTAAAAGTTTTCAAATATAGACGCAAGTATTCTTACTGCCATCATTGGGAAATTTTCCACACTTTAGATAGTTATAGATATGAGAAAACCATGTTCCCCCAAGTCTATGTGAGCACACATAAGATTACCAAGTTCACGTTTTTCCAAGACAATAAGAGAGTAGATAACGTGTACCACAAAATGATATTCATCTATACTATAGTCAAGATGTACAAGGGAAGCCACACTTGCCATTGCATCTACATGACAATTTTCTATCCTAAATATGTTACCAATAGTATAAGAAGAAAAATATTAAGAAGAGTCAAAGCTAAAGACATCCCCTGCTATCGCGCGGCAACGAAGAACAAAGTCAAGTAATCCTGCAGGGTAACATGAATGAAAAGCGAATAGAGTCTCTCATTGTCTCACGGGTTGAAAAATGGAAGACAAATGGTCGTGCAAGGTAACATAGACAAAGGCAAGCAAGGTTCCCCGCTATCCCGCGCCAAGGAAAGCAAAAATTAGAGAGCTTGCAGAGAAACAAAAAGAATAATAGACAGAGTTGCCCCCTCTATCCCGCGACTATGAAGACTGCATAGAGGGTGCTCTGCGGGGTATGAAAGAAAAGAGTAAGAACAAGGAGAATGGTGTATCCCACTATCCCATACCATGTAAAATGGGTGAATGATGATCTTGCGGTGTAACAAGGTGAAGGGAGAGATGAAGCCCGCTATCCCGCAACGCCGAAGACCAAAGGCTAGATGCACTATGGGGTAACAACTACAGTGTTAATGCTTACACCCCACCATCCCACAATGACAAAGATTGAAGAAAAGATGTCTACGGGGAAAGGGAAAGCTGAGAAGGGAGAAGCATCTTGCTATCCCGCAACATGCAAAAGGATGGAAAGAGGATCTTGCAAGGTAAGATAAAAGGAAGATGGTGCACATCCTTCCATCTCGCAACGACAGAGTCTGAGGTTGGTGTGATCAGTTGAGATGACTTTGTTGACATGATGGTAACCTGATAGACACAAAGGTCCATGTGGAAGGTTGATTGCAATTGACTATATGACTTTGAAGGAAGATTTTGAAGCCATGTATATAGCCCGATAGATAAACTGCTCATACAAATAATTGACCGAAGCTGACTGAGCAATTTGGATGTCAAATGAGAAGATTATGATGCCACGTTTGCATGTTGATAGGGAAAATGATCTAGGTGGCTATTGACCAAGTGATTTGGATGCCAAAAATAGAGACAAGTGGCTTCCAGGTGGTGAAAGGAAGAATCATACATGCCAAAGTTGGTGGATACCGAGGTAGTGCATTTAAAGGAGGTTGTTGTCGATCTTTTCAAGGTAGGTCAAAAAAGAGTGAAGAACACATTAGTGGTGATCTTGTTGCTGACTAGTGTGTGGCTCGAGGTGATCTACAAAGAAGAGATTAGATCTCATCAGACAGATAAAATCACTAAAGTTAGTAATCAGTGTAGCAAAATGGAAAAAATGAAGCAGCATTTAATGGAAGTCAAGTTGTAGAGGGAGTTGTTCAGGCTTTTGAGGCTCGGGGAAATCTACGAAGTTGAAGATTACGATGTATAGTAATCCAATATCGAAAGCATGATTTGAATATAGATGATTTCCAAGAGATACATTCATTAATGGCGGCTATCTGTCTGAGTGGAGTATACAGAGAATCTAATCAGTATGCAGACATGATCTCTTAAAGGCCGAGGAGATCAGATTTTAAATCCATTCTTGGAGGGAAATTCTGTAGGTATAGAGATGACCGAATACATGAGATAGGTGGTTATATTTGACAACAGTAGATGAGGTAGCTGAGTTGGTAGAGACTAATAAGAGGATGTAAAAAAAAAATAGAGAAGATAATTAAAAAAAAGGTCGTTGAAGAAAAAGAGAGAGAAGTGTGTGTATAGACAAGCGAGGGAGGTAGAGAAAGTTGCAGGTAGTGAAGAGGAAAAGAAGCTCTGCAAAGATAGAGGTTACAAAACATAGAGAATGGAAGAGGGCACAAAAACATGTTTTATGTAGGTGAGCATAACACGATACCAGTGCAGGCATAACACTGCAGGAGAGATTGCATGCAAAATAATTAAAAAGTGAAGATGAGATAAGAGGGAGTTGAAAGCAAAAGAAGAGATAGAATAATGCATCCGTGAAGAGCAGAGACTAGCAACCAGAGAGTGCAGAGCCAAGGCATATAACATAATGGATATGTACATTGTGAGATGCAAAGAAGGAGGACTTATTAGAGCAGAAAGTACGAAACTATTTGTAGAGAATAGGAGAAGAGAAAGAGTAGAGGATAGAGATTGATAACAATACCAACAGGCAGAGGTCAGAGCTAGTAAGCAAAAAAGAATCAGGTTAATCTCAGAGGCATACAAAGCACATTTGTAACAAGGATTTTTATTGTATCAAATTGTTTATTAAATCATTGTACATCTCTGTGTGGGTGCTCAGAGTAGGGGTTGGTGCCCATAAAGCCAGGGGTTTGTGCTCCTTTGGGTTGGTGCCCATAAAATTCAGGGGTTGGTGCCCATAAGAGTTGTAATCAATGATTTTATTATGAGGCTGGATTGGAGCAGTAGACTCCAGTAGCTATTCTCACTGAGGTTTTTCCCACATTGGGTTTTCCTCATATATCTTGTGTTATGAGTTTTCATTCTATGTGTGTGTGCATGTGTGTTTAAAATCTTTGCCCATAAGTTTCTTGATGCTTATTGTCAGAGCTTTCATTGTTTAGAATGGGTGCATGACTTGTATGATTAATTTTTTAATCATTTAGATAGTTAAAGTTTTTTATTACCATTGATTCACCCCCTTCTTAGTGGTCCATTTGTGTTCTTCAAGTTTTACATCTTGATCCATCGAAGTATATTTTCCATATAGGTTCACGGTTAATTGTAAATAAATTCTCATTTAGGAACAAATCTAAAGTAGGAAACAATTTAGGTGAGGAATCGTCCACTGACTAATCAATAACAACTTGACCCTTTATTGATTTACGTGTCACGAGCATAAGGTTGGACTCGAAAAAAAACATTACCTACTTCGGCAATCATCTATAATTATTAGCTCTAGAAAAGATATATTTAATGAGATCATTCTTAACAATCACCTAAGTTTCCGCATGAAGAAGATAGTGCCTTAACTTTTGTGTTGTGAAGAAGAGATCAAGGCACTACTTTTCCATCACAAAATATTGAGTTTCACAATCAACCATAATATGACTAATATAATAAATTTCTCTCTCTACCATCATCATCATACTGAGCCAACAAGATCGCCAAAGCATTAGAGGATGTCGAGATATAAAGAAGAAAGGGTCTATCTTGGATAGCCGACATTAAGATAGGAGGATTGGGAAAATAACTCTTGATAGAATCAAATGCCTTTTAACACTCATCATCCCATTTTAAATGTACACCTTTATTCAACAGCCATATAAACTGAAGGGCATGATCGGCCAATTGAGATACAAATCTAAAAACTGTCTGAATATTGACTTGCAAACTACAAATTTGTGATATGTTCTTAGGTGAAGGCATGTTAATGATTGCATCGATCTTATTCATATCAACTTCAATTCTATGATGAGAGGTGATAAAACCCAGAAGTTTGTCAACGTCTATGGTAGAAATACACTTAAGAGGATTAAATCTCATTTTATATATTCTCAGTCTTTTGAAGATAAGATGAAGGTTCTTAACATGATCTTGAAAAGTTACAAATTTTGCCAATGTGTCATCGACATAATCTTCTAGAATCTTGTGAATGAAATCATGGAAGATAAGAGTCATTGCACATTGGTAGGTTGCACCAATGTTATTCAACCCAAATGGAATGATCACATAAAATAGGGTACCCCAAGGGCTTGTGAAGGTTGTCTTATAATGATCTTCTACATTAATTGGGATTTGATTATAACTTGAGAATACATCCATAAAGGAGAATAAGGCATGGCCTGTAGTTGAATCAACAGTGATATTGATATTAGGAGGTGGAAAATAATCTTTAAGAGAAGCCTTATTAAGATAAAAAAAATTAAATAATACTCAAATACGACCACTAGTTTTACTAACAACAAATGTGTTTGATATCCAAGGTGAGTAATCAATAGGACGGATAAAAACAACCTTTAAAAGCTTTTCTATCTCAGTCTTGACCAACAAAGCAGCCTTAGGAATCATCTTTCAGATCTTGTGTTTAATAGGCTTGATATTTGATGCAAAGGATACCGGTCTACAAGCACTCCAATAGGCAATACTTGTTGTTTTGTCAAATTGACCTTTGAAACCCTCAAGGTTCTCAAGTCTTCTCCTCCACCAAAGAACTCAAATTGTGTTACCAACTCAATAAAGAAAAATAACACCACCTAGGGTCTTCACATGCCCCAGCCAAATTGTTTCAATAATCAACACATACCCATTTTCTTGGTTTACACAAAACCCTCTTACCCGGGTGCAACCTAGGCCTACTTCTACTAGCCCTGCCAGACCGGTTTTTCCCACTTAGTTCAACTTTTTCCCAAAACACTTGAAAAATAAATTGGACTTCCAGATACCCTTTTGGAAGTTGTATAACATATGTGAAACTAAATTATAGTTCCTTTGGACTAAATACCCTGACCAATACCCTGCTACACACCGACTAGGCCCAATTAGCCCTCTTTGCAAAGAAAGTACCAACAAATGGTACGAACACAACACCAAACCTAAAAAAAGTATTGAAAAATGTCCCAAAATAGTATATTTTCCAATTTTAAAGGCAAGACACACTCATTTGATAGGTTAGATATCAAACCCTCCTTTTTAGGCCTCCTAACTTAGGGCTCACTCAAAACCACTCCTCCATTCACTTCCAAACTCAACCAAGGGTAATTTAACCTTGTATTAAACCCCCCAAAACATCTTCCAACATAAAAATACCACCTTGTTAAGCTACTTTTTCTGCTGCTATACTCATGCCTCCATTCTCATGCCTTTTTCACACAAACAATCACTTTTCTTGGTGATCACTAACTCAATCTCTTTTCCCTGCATTCTTGTCAATGGGTTAGTTAAAAATACATTGATAGGGACTGATTCCTCAAGGAACGGTAATGACATAAAGAGGAATGAGACCCAACTTCTCATTTTGACGCCAAACTAACACAAAATGAGCACCTACAACAGGGTTATTTTGGAGCAGTCAAATGAATGGTTCAAAAATAGATATAAAAACTTTGAAATGGATTCAAATTATCATCAAAACCCAAAGGAATCACCTGCAATCCATTTCCAATCCAAAAGTAAAAGAAACAATCCAAATCTAGCAAGTAATTTTTAGATTGTGTATTAAAAAGGAGCAGTCAATACAATGCACTTGAGATTCTTTTCCCAAACTTTGACTTGCCTCTCCAGGTCATGTAACATGAGGTATAAATCAATACAAACCTTCACAAACTGATCATAACTACCTTTCACCTTAACAAATATTTAAATCTCTTGTTTAGCTAACTAACTGTTGGGTTTCAAATTTGAAAAGGATAACTCTAGACATAATACCCTTAAACCCAATTTACCAACACCAAAGACTTTATTTGAGCCTTATTACATCAAAATGACTCGACATAACCTTAGTAAACTCATTAGGAATCCTTTGTGCCATTTTTACATATTTAGACTTAACGACCCCTATTAGGTCCATTTGCACTCGTAACTCATTTCATTCTTCCTACTAGATTCAAATGCCTTAATAGGATTTATTACATCATTTTTAGGTCCTTTAGACCCTCGACTCCATGTGCTACACCAAAATGGCTTCATTTTCCTCCATGTCATCGGAAGTTCTCCTGCACCAATATTGGAATATATAACGATATTATGAACCACCACAAATTCATCAATACTAAGCATATCCTCAGATGACCAAGAAAAAATATCAAAATAATGATGCAAGAGGTCAAAATATGATTTAGAATATTTTGAGGAAATACATTTTCCAATCTTAATTACTTTCTCAAAAGATTCATGATTTATGATAACATCATTAGTATCCCCCTTAAGGAGAGTACTATGGTCTTCAAGCTGAGGTACATATGTGTTCTCGCCATCATGAGATATAAGGTCCTCCTTCTCAACATCCATAATAGATTCACCAAAATATGCTTAACAATTCAAACAATATGTGAATCAATATTTGTGGTGTTAATAGGGAAAGTTAGAATAAACACTAAATAATTATTCTAGGGCTTCCTTCAAAGAGAAAACATCCAGAGGAACTTCATTGGAATTTACATCAGTATCAATATGCTCAAGATGAATGAACTTAAGAGGGAGAGGCCAACAAAGATCATGTTGATGTTGAATATTAGCTTTGCCTTACCAAACGTGGTGCAGTATCATCGTTTAGTATAATGGTGACAAAGCTATGGCTCTAAGGAACTCAAATACCTTGCTCATCGGGTCCACAACCCCTACCTCCATAACCATATTTAGAAACAAGATCATACCCCAACCCATGGATGCAATGTAATTCTCTAGAGGTCAAGAGATTGGTGTAGAAAAGATGATCAACATGATAAGTATCATCTGAATTTATAGATGTATAATAATCCCTCTTAGTCAAGGCAAACAAGATCTTAGGAATCTTTAAGTTGAATAGATCTACTTTGTACTCATGAATATGAGAATAAGAAAAGTCCAACAAACATGTATTCACTTTAGATGGAGATGAATGAAAAGGGGTAGACTTGGGATTTTCTACTTTAGGAAGATCATTTTTCTTGGAGATTCTTATTTAGGGACAACCTTCCCCTAGGTTTCCTTTTTAGAGGTGTAGCATCCTAAATTGTACTAGCCTATAATTTTGTCCTCACTTAGGCTTCACTTTGGCTTTCCATCCTCCAAGGCCTGATTGTAATATTGATTTTGTTCACACCCCTCATCTATGTCACATTTTCACCCATTTTCTAGCTTGACCCTTCGGTCTAGAGTCCTGATTTGCAGGACCAAGGTGCCCACACCTTGGACCCAAATTAGGACCAGGGTGTATACACCATGGGCTCCTCAATTGGGCCCCAAATTTCCCCCTCTCAACGACCACATAGTGAGAGTGAGAAGTTAGATCTTGTGTCGACAAGTAAAAAATTCAATCAAATTTTTGACAAGCAAGTATAAAAGGAGATCTACCCCTCTCATTTTAAAATTATCAAATTCAAGATCTCAATTACACTCTAACAAATTTAGGTGAGCAAGCAATCAGTCTTCTATCAAGCATTGGAGCAAAAGTCAAGTCAAGATTCAAGCATTGGAGATTACATTCATGTTCTATGCTTTACTAATACAATCTACATGAAACCCTAATTCCTTTGTGGAGAGAAACAAAAGTTCATTAAAGGTATATCATTAGTGTTTCATTCATTCTCAGCCTTTCCCCTATAAAGTTTTAGTATTTTACTGCAATACTTCATTTACCTTTTCAATTCAATTTTATGGTTACTCCCAAAACTGAGGTTTGATCTACAATAAACCCTTATTCCCAACGTATTTTCCCTTTTCACTGTGTGCAGGAATAGGTATAGAGTTTCATTTGGGAGGATCGATGGGATTCATAGAGATGAACATGTTCAAATTTCAATGATGGTAAATTCAGAGGATCATGGCAAATTAATGTTACTTGGTCATAAAAAACCAGGTTGAACTTTTAGGAATAGATCTGAATCATCTTCTTCTACTTAGATCTAGGTTGGTGACTCGGTACGAAATTTGTAGCTCACTATTTCTGTCAGATTGCTTCAATAGTTCACTATCTTGCCTTGATCTTCAATAATTCAATTCAATTCAATTTTAAGGAGGATAGAGCCCTATCAAAGAAACCCAGATTTTGATCAAATTCTCATTATTTCAAGACTATATCTGTTAGTTTCCTCTCCTCAATGTGTTGGTTAATTAGGTCATTTAGTGGTTTTATTATCTTAATTTAATCCTAACCCTAATTTTTCACCAACACATTTTAGTGAACCCAACTTCTTGCACCTTAATTTTGATTTGTGATCTCAGATTTGATTGTTTGTGCATTTTTTACATTTAAACTTGTACTCATAAGTTTTATTTTCAATTGAACTACATAAAGTTAGAGGTTAAATTCACAAAAAACCTAATTTATAACTCTGAATTTAAACTCGTGGGTTGCATAATTTTGATTCATTGTCTCATATATGATTGTTTATACATTTTTAAATTAAAATTTTCACTCATAGATCTCATTTTCATTTGATTTACATAAATTTAGAGGTTAAATTCACAAAAACCCTAATTTATAATTCTAAAATTCACTTGTGGATTGCATAATTGAACTCATGTCTTTTTTTGGATCTGCTCTTTATGTCATGTTATGATATGATTTAGAGGCATTTATCTTTTAATTTCAAAAATCAAGTTGCTTAATTAATTGGTTAATCAATCACTTTTCCAAAAAATTGCATTTTTTAATCACAATTTTGAATTTGTGCATTCAAATTCCCCTCCTTTGTGCATGAGTTTTGTTGCCATTAGTCCTACCTACAATGTTCCTATGAGAATAAGTTGTAGAATCAAGGCTTCCCAAGGTTTAATTACTAAGAATACAGAGCCTTATTTGGATATCTTATTTCATGAGAATGTTGGTGATTCCTCCAACACAACAAATGATGTCATTTATCCCCATTTTCTTTATAACTCTCGTGATGAGGATGAATCACTAACTAGGGATACCATTGAACAATTGGAGAAGATTGACAATGAATTTGCAAATATTCAATAATGGATGAGTCAACAATACTCGACAAGTGAGGCAATCCCATTAATTGAAGGATTAAAAAAATGGTGCAAAGTGATAAAATTGGTGTTGATTTGTTCCATGGCCTTGCTCATATTATTGACACTAATATCATGCCTATCAAAATTTGTTCCACAGTCCTTGGTTACTCTCAACCCACTAGTTAAGTCAATCACTTTATTCCTATGCCTACATCCTTGCCTATTATGCCTACATTTGCATCTTCTATTATGACTACTTCCACACAAAATTTTAATCCTACACATGTTATTCATGGGGGCAATCTTGTTAATCAATATTCTTATATCCCTCCTTTCACGAGTCTTCCATTTGTATTCCAGGCATCTCCTATACCCACATATCATAGTGTTTCACCTCCTTATTCACAACCTCCACCTACACACAACAATGTTACTCCCCCATCACAATCCAATATGTCAAATTTCAATCCATCCACTGAAGCAACTATTAATAACCTTGCTCAAACTATTACATCTCTACAACAACAATTGGCTTTCATTACCCAATCCAGGTTTTATGTGCCCACATATGATGTAGGGAACCCATTATCCAATGACATTGTTTGTGTTGTCCCTCCTAAACACATGGAAGTCCCTCAATTGGATTTGTACAATAGAAAAGGTGACCCTTGACTCATGTGAAATTATTTCAAACTTTTTATAGTGATTTTTCTCATGACCAAAGACTTATGGCTAAATTGTTTACTTAAACCTTTAGGGATAAAGCTTTGCAATGGTATTGTTCTTTGTCTCCTTATTCTATCACTTCTGTTCAACAATTGGCTAATGGTTTTATTCAACATTTTTAAAATAATAGTGGTCCTAAAATTACTTTGACTGATTTGATTCATTATAAGCAAGGAGAAAGAGAAAGTAACTGATTTTATTGGCAAGTATAAACATTTTTATTCTTAAATTGCTTGTACTATGCTTGATCATGATGTTCAAGGAATTTTTATTGCTAATTTATAAAAAGACATTAGGGGTAAGCTTTTGTTTTCTGATTTTACTTCCTTTACGCAATTGTGTGCAGTGCTTGATAATTATCAGCTTCAAGTGAGTCAATTTGGATCATCTCCTTCAATGGTTCTGGTTGATAAGAATGATAGTGCTCAACAATATTTTTCTAAGTTTAAACCAAACAAAGGATACATCAAAATAAATGACAACATCAATACTCAAGTGGTAACCATGACATCAGGTGTGGTCCCTTTATCCAAATACTTTAGAAAATAATTTATTCCTCTTTCTGTGTATCTGCATAGTATAATGTTGAGATTGATAAATAATAATATGTTGAAACTTCCTCCCATCAAGCCAATTGATACCTCCAAACCTTTTCTGTCTTACCATGATCCCAAAGCCTTTTTCCAATATCACCATCAACCCCATCATGATATTGAAAATTGTCATGCTTTAAGGAGTAAGGTTCAAGATTTCATTGATAACAATGCCATGTCTATAGTTGGTGTGAATGACAAAGGAAACAAATCCGTAGCTCCTCCTAATCATAATCTCCAAATATTCACGAATCTTTTGCCTTCCCACTCCACTAATGTTGTTGATTTTGAGTCTCTTGCCTTTTTCTCTTGATGACCTTGGTATTGGGTATAATAATGTTGTGAATCTTGTTGACAAACCTACACCTCCCAAGGACCTATGCATTAACTCTTATCCTAGTGTGACTATTGTTACATCTGTTAGCCCATTATATAACACTGTGAAGATAAAAAATAGATTCTCATGAGGAGTGCTCATTGATCTAGTGTGTATGGTGAATGTGATCACAAAAGAATATCTTTACATTTTACAAATGCATCAAGTAACATATGATAATTTTGATGTTACATGGTCAAGGTGTATGATGGTTTATCTTGCCCTACTATTAGGTCTATTACTCTCCTTGTTGAGATTGGTACTAAGTGTTTAGATGTGACTTTTGCTATCATTCCTGCATCGAATAAATTTTGTGTGAAGTTGGGACATCCTTGGTTGTCTTCCATGAAAGCGATCCCTTCTACCATTCTTAAATGTCTAAAATTCCCTCACAATGACACTATTATAATAATTAATCTTAGAATGTACCAACCCATGATGAAGCATGGAAATTTCACTCTTAATTACTTTTGGCCTAAAACAACTTTCTCCTCTCAAGCCTCAAAATGATGTCCTTTTTCTATCTTATCAAAAGTGGAAAAATGAGATGATCTTATCTTTGGATAAGCCTAGAGACCCTAGACCTATTTCTCCTCCTCTTGATAGACCTAGTATCATTCCTACACCTTCTATTCCTCCTATATATGTCGGAGTCCTGCCTCCTATCTCTTACAAAGGAAAGCACTTAGCATCTCCTATTTCTCAACCTAGTAGACCCTCTCCTGTTTGTCCTCCTTTAAAGGTGGAAAAGCAGCCTATGTCCATTGATCCTCAACCTTAACAACCCTCGACTAAAACTAAAAGAAATCATTGTGCGAGAGAACGTCAACAAATATGTTATGCTTAGGCTCACGAACTTGCTTCCTGAACCATTTCCTCCCCGAAGAGATCAAATGTTGACTTGGTCCAATTTGTCCAACCTTCACCTAACCTTACAGAGGAAGTTCAAGCTAAACCACCGTGATTAAATATGGTTAAGAAACATGATGGTTCATGCTCTTTTCATGTAAGAGATCCTCTTTTTATTAATCTAGATGATGAAATGGATGATGATGTTGTTCATGCTAACAATGTTGATTCTAATGGTTTCGATGATATGCATGAGCTTGTTGATGTTAATCATGATCTATCTTCACATTTTTCAAAAGCATTAACCTTATCTCCTAGTGACAAACAAAGTGACTTGTCATTAGAGCGTAGTCCTTGTTTGGATCTTGCAATATCTCCATCCACCATGCTCAAAGTTGCTCCTTTTGCATCTTGTCCACCTTCTGAAATACAATGTTTGGCAAGATTGGGAGGCAGATTATTTTCTTTATTAGCTTCACTCGTGTCGTAGATTCTCTTTTTCTTGTTTGTAACATGTTTCCCCCATGATGTGTTATGTTAGGTTCTATTTAGATGATCATTGTTACTTCGTTGGTGCAAGATAATAAAGAGGTCAAATCTATTGTGACATTCTTATACTTGTATCTCAATTCTTCTATATATTGTTCCTTGTGTTGTCTACTTAGGGATGATGCAAAATATTAAGATCTCTTTTGGTCTCTTCCATGTTGAATCAAGAAACATGATTTTCTTCCATTATGTTTGTGGTTCCACTACCTTTAGGGGATGAGGTCAATTCAATACAAATATTCATGATATACATTGTTTATCATAAGAGCATACTGACCATAGAGTTGGTGGATCCCTTATGTGTTTTGTGACCATTATCCTTTGATTTCTCCTTTTCTAGGGGCATCTCATTATGGTAACGCGTTTGCCTTCTGGATGAATGCTACCTCAAATTAATTGATCCCATCAATTGCTTCCAATAAGGTGTATGCAATTGCTTTAATGTGGTGGCATACACTCCACTCAATCTGACACTTTATGCACACACCATGACATGTTTCTGTTGTCACAGAGGATTGCACCCATGATGCTAAGTTCGAAAACAAGCAATCCTGTGAAACATGGAAACACCTTCAAGCCTGTGGGTTGCTGAAAGTGAAGGTGAATCTTTGGAGATCAGGCCGACTTCCCGTTTGGTGAATCTCTTATAAATACTATTGATAAGAAAAGGGATAGAAAGGGATAGAAAGCTTTGCATGTAATGAAAATCTATTCTAATGAAGGTGATGCACCAAATATCTTATCTAAGATCTGCAACCTGCCTAACTCACAAAAGCTTCAACAAATGACCTTGATTGCTTCACAACTCAACTGAACATGTAGATGCATAAAAAATTCCTAGAAAGGGATGAATTTAATACATGCATGAAGGAAAACAACAAGTTTTCACAACTTCAAGCAATTAAAATCAATGAACACAAACTAGAACCTGCATCTAACAGTATCTCCTTGCACCACAAATTGATTGAATTGGATAAATTTGAGGATAAAAATCACATGAAACTATCAAATCATTCATTCACTAGATAATACAAGAAGTACCAAGAAGGAAAATCTATTGCTATATTACTGGAAAATAAAGGAGTGTTGTTACAAAACTTAAATACTGCTGAGCTACAATGCTTTTTTGCAAAAATGTGTATGCAAAAAAGAAAGAACCAGAGCTAAAAAAGCAGGAGAGAAGGAATATATAGAAATTATGATGAATCCCCTTCAAAAACCCTAAAAACACTACATGAGAAAAGCCTTGGGCGAATCTGCCCAAAAATGGCATAAAAACTCATGCACAATACTGTAAAATAATAATCTTTACTGCTCAAAAGGACTACCACTGATCCTCCTGTTTAAAAATCTGCATATCTAAATGCGAAAAATAGTTATCCCCATGTGAAAGTTGCATGATGAACTGAACTGTGACTATATTAAAAAGAAATCCCACTGAGAAAATCTTATGCATTCTCTGGCAACTGCTCTCCGTGTTGAAACTTCTGTTAAAAAATGATTGTGGAAACGATCTTCTTGTTTCGCGAGCTTTCCAACGGTATGTAACACTTGCATATTCAGACAAGCATTTGCGTTAATCTTTCATGTAGAAATCATCTCCTTGCTTGGCGGGCTTTTCACTATTCGAACAACCAGTTCTGAGTCCATCGTGCAATTTTTATTATTGCTAGCCACTGGATTGCTTGCATTGACCATGGTCACTTGAATTTAATTTTTTTGTTTACTTCCTAGCGGGCCCCATCGTTTGTTTTTATCTCTGCTTGTTTGCTTTCTTCATCCTGGGCCCACGAGAATAAGTGACGATAATGAACTTTGAACCATTGAACCACTTTGAAGCATTGAACCAATGAACTTTGAACCACTGAACCATTTTGAACCATTTTGAAATGGTGAACCACTTTGAAGTTCAATTTCAAGGTTAACTTAGACATCCGCTCATCTGTAGACTTTCACCACGTGTCAGCCTCTGATTTGCTCGTGGGTCCACTTTGTCTTCCATCTGGACCTGGACCCACCTTGTCACCAAGTCGCATCGATAACTGGGTGAGCAACTTTTCCTTGTGACTTAGTGACCACCGTTAGATCTGTCCACCCGACCATTGGATGTGATCAATCGCTCGATCTTTACTCTTGGTCTGCTCATGGTTCTTCATCTTCTCTCTACCATGTGGCACATCCTCATTCATTCTGAGCCCACTTGGATGGCCACATCATCAGCCGCCAATTCGTATGAGATAACCAGCGAGCATTTTTATCTTGCGGTATAGCGACGGTCGTTGATCTACCCTCAAACTTCTTGATCTTTAACCTCTTAGCCACTCACCTCCCCTTTGCCTTTTCCGCATGTGCTTTGTCGCCAAGTCGCTATGATAACTAGCAAGCATCTTTTCATTGCGACATAGCGACTGTCGTTAGATCTCTCACATCATCGTTGATCTTTCTTCAACTTGCTTGACCTTTAACCTCGTCTGATTTTCTCTCTTGTGTCGCGTGTCAACATGTGTCACCCTCTGATTGGCTCATGAGATTCACCTGGGCATCACCCATCTGTCGGGCCTGCCACGCATCTTGCTCTGTTAGATATCCTTCTTTCGGCCAAACTACTCTCTCGACGAGCCATTTACCAGTCTCATCGAACCTACGGTTTCATCGATATTATTATGTCGAAGAAATTGAGCCTTCGGTGAAACTTTTTTGGGACTCATCGTGGCCAAGGTCTACTCCATGTCGATGGAACTGAGCTTTCGATGAAACCTTTTCGGGACTCATCGCGGCCAAGATCTGCTCGACATTGCCCATCTGTGCCATGTCACCAACCACTGGACCGCCACCTCAACTTTGGTCTTATACTCTCTGTTCCGCCACATCATCAGTTGCCAAGTCGCGATGATAACCTAGTGTGCATCTTTCATTTGTGCCTTAGTGACCGTCATCAGATCTCTCGCATCACCGTTGATCTTTCTTCAACTTGCTCGACCTTTAACCTCCTCCTGCCAGTCGATCACAAAATTAGGATGCCTTGAGATGCGCACGCACGGGGTCCACTAGGCCACGAGCTGCCTCTTCTTGCCAAAAGCTCGTAAGATTTGACACTATAGTTATATGTGGCCTTATATTTAAATATGATAAACTCCCTCCGCGCGGCCAATGTGGGATAAAGGTCTTCCTGCCTAGCAATTGAAACCGCTTAGAAACTCCAAGGCCTTTTAAAACCCTCTTTGGCGCCCAAGTAAAAGCTTTACATAGGCCGATTGCATTTTGCTCTGAGTTTCTTTTGGCCTTAAGGTTTTAATAGCCACACCATTTCATCTGCAATGGAACATAGATGTCTTTGTGATCTACAACATGTTGCGCTCAACCCTCGTGGGAGCCACATTTTAACCCACATGCTATCTTACTTTCCCGTATCTGCACATGAAGCAAACAAGTTAGAAAAAATAGTGCATTTCTTCTTGGTTCATGATTTGATCTTTTCATAATGAACGAATGCAAGGCTTCATTAGGGCACCAAAATTGGCATGTGCAAAATTTTGGTAACAGTTTCAATGCTCATTTACTTTGTAATTTGGTATCTTTCTTTTTCATGATTTACAGTAAGCAAATCTTACTAGGCTAGCAATCATGCGCTCTCTCTCTTTCCTCTTTCTTATGATATCCCTTTTGTCTTGAGATTGGAGTAGTAAGATCCTAAAGTCGCTGGGGGCTTAGTGTGTCTTGTCTCTTTGATATCTTGATGAAAGTTTTCAGTGCAAATCTTTGTACTTAACTATGAGTATGGTTACTCTCATACTCTGCTAAAGTGGGGGCTAAATGTAGCACCCTAAATTGTACTCGCTTGTAATTTTGTCCTCACTTAGGCTCACTTTGGTGTTCCATCCTCCAAGGCCTGATTGCAATAGTGATTCTGCTCACACGCCTCATCTATATCACATTTTGACCCATTTTCTAGCTTGACCCCCCTGTCTAGAGTCTTGATTTGTAGGACCAGGGCATACCACGCCCTGGGCCTGAATAAAGACTAAGGAGTATAAGCCCTAGGCTCCTCAATTGGGCCCTAAATTGTCCTCTCTCAACAATCACATAATGAGAGTGGGAAATTAGATCCAATGTCGGCTTAGGTTGGAAATTCAATTGGATTGTTGACAAGAAAGTATGAAAGGAGGTCTACCCCTCTCATTTTAAACCTAACAAATTCAAGATCTCAATCACACTCTATAAAATTTAGGTGAGCAAGCAATCAGTCTTTTATGAAGCATTGGAGCAAAAGTGAAGTCAAGATTCAAGCATTGGAGACGACATTCCCATTTTATATTTTATGAAGACAACCTACATGAAACCCTAATTTGTTTATGGAGACAAACCAAATTTCATTAAAGTTATATCATTAGTGTTTCATTTATTCTCAACATTTCCCTCAAAAGGAAATTGTTTTATTGTTGTACTACATTTACATTTTCAATACAATTTTATGGTTAATTCCAAAATCAAGGTTTGACCTATGGCAAACCCCTATTACCAACATATTTCCCCTTTTCACTGTGTAGGAACAGGTATAGAGCTATGTTAAGGAGGATCGAAAAGATTCACAGAGATGAACAAGTTCAGCTTTCAACAACCAAAAATATAGAGGACCATTGTGAATTTATACTGCCGAGTCTTGAAAAATTAGGTCGAACTTCTAGGAACAAATTCAAATCATCTTCTTCTGCTCAAATACATATTTATGACCCCATACAACATTAGCATCTTACTGTTTCTATGAAATTGCCTTAATAGTTCACTATGTTGCCCTAATCTTCAATAATTCAATTCAATTCAATTTTAAGGAGGATAAAGCCCTATCAAAGGAACCAAGAATCTGATCAGAATCTCAGTCTTTCAAGCCTAGATCTATTAGATTCCTTTCCTCCTTAATGTGCTGGTTAATTAAGTCAGTTAGTGGTTTTATTATCTTAATTTAACCTTGACCCTAAATTTTCACCAACACAAGGGGATACCACGAAAGTTGATGTTGTCACAATAGAAGATAATGATGAACTACTACCATTTGGAACAAATGCATGACATCAAGGTTATCCTTGATCGCAACCACTTGATTATTAGCAACAAACTTATTGAAACCATGAAGACTATATGAGATTGCTCCTTAATCATTCAACCAAGGTCTACCCAAAAGAATGTAATAAGATAAAGGCCATGACATAACATATACCAAGGTTGGAATAGTAACCATTCCAATATTTAAAGACAAAATAACAGTGCCTAAAGCAATTTTACCAGTGTTATCAAAACCACAAATAAACAAAGAAGATGTACCAAGAGAGTTTGAATCTATCTTGATCTTAGGTAATAAGTCCAAACTATAAATGTTGAATGCCAAACCGGTATAACGAGAGTCTACCTATTACCAACACCAGTAACATAAACAATTATCATTAATGAATTTGCCAATTTCCTTACTTCAAGGTGGGAGTTCATATAAATAGAACATGATATTCTGCATATTTGCACGAATATGATCCATCAATGCATTTACATCCGCAGGCCTAGCAAAAGAAGGCCACAAAATCATTTGATGAGATTCCTAGAGCATACCTTGATAAAATAGAGAAGTTTGAAGCAAACTCCATGGTGATATCTTTGCGGGAGTTACACAAAGTTGCTCGATAAGATCATGATCATTAGGTTTCTTAGCTACAAGTTTAGGTGCTTGAGGAAGATATAGATGAGAAGGTAGTAAAGAAGTGTTAGAAAGACAAACATTTGGCTTGTTTCATCTCGTGTTATACGTATGAGCAACAACGTTGTAGAAATTATTTTTTTGATCAAGTAAATCTCACCACAAATAGACTTAACTTTATCTGGAGAAGGACTAGTCGCAATTACATATATGGCTAATCTCTTAGGCCCTTTAGGGTAGTAGAGACAATGATAACATTCACAAAATTTTCTTCTTTCATGGAAGAAGAATCTAGTTGTGGATCATGTTTAGCGGACTTACGAGTGGAAGGATATACCTCTAGGAAATTATTCAGAGCATCATCCTTCAAGAAAACCTTATCGAATGCATCAAACTCTTTTGATGAAGATATCCAACATAAGGAATTCATGTCGATTTCATCAAAATGTAGAGGAGGAGATTCGCTACCCTTGAGATAACAAGATCTCGAGGAGAAAATGACCCAATGATACCTCACTTAATTGGCAATCTGGTGAGCTAGGAGGATCAATATGAAGGGGGAACTTTAACTAACTAAACAATACTTGTAAACAAAAAATGTTGAATAACGGGAATATAAAAAGTGATGAATATTTTATATACAAAAATAAAAAGCTTATGAAATTTACTCTTTAATAACAAAGTGGGGAAGTCTCAACCTCAAATGCTAGTGCGTTGTGGGGATATATGCACATTGCGTTGTTATTTATATGAATAGAGGATAAAAAGGCACCAAAAACTACACCATAAAGATCTCCATGGTCCATGAAAATTTTTTCTACCTGCACACAACGAGACAAGAAAAAATGTTGGAGTTGTATAAGGGTTTGCCTTAGTAAAACCCCCATTCGGTGTTCCACCTCCACAGACAACCAAACAGACTTAATGGAGAAAAACCCCTCTTAATAAAGATTAACTAATAAATGATTAAATGTAATCAGAGATTTGATAAAAAAAAACATGATATATTGTAATACAACAGACACAAGAGATCTAAGAGAAAGGAAAGCATTGCACAACAAAGACCCTTCTCTTGAGATGACAACATAATAGTGCTTAATAGAAATTCGGCTATTGTGATATCAAGCGTAGATTTTGGTAGAGCTTCACTATGAACACAAAAGAAAGAGATTTAAGAGTGTGATTGTGAAAATGATAGAGAAAGGATAAGTTTGGTTGTTGGAAACAGATGAGAATAACCATTTCAAGTGTGCTTCACGTGAAGGGACACATGTTGAAAGAGACATGATATAGAATATACCCGTTTGAATCTAGAATCTTTTTGGGACATTTCTGCATCGCTCTCTTGCTTGACCAAATCGATCCCAAATTTGGACTAGAGGCTGCTAATGCTTCACCTTTGAAACTCATGATGTCAGAATGATGAAATCCCAATTACAAGTTTTTTGTCACAAATACACCAGTCTCAATGTGAAAGTGTCATAAATATATAGGGTGCAATTTATGACACTACATGTATTAATAAATTCAATTCCTTAAGATGTAATTCAATGAATTTTCTCCTAATTTATAGAGGGTTGAACAAGGATGCATTGGTACACCTATCACATTGATTTCAAGAAAACTCTAATAAATATGAAGAATTTATTAAAAAAATAGGGTTTCCACCATATTTACTCTCAAGGTTGCAAATTGGTAAATTTATTAAAGATCTATTTTGGAACATGACATATATAGGCCATGGTAAGTCAAAAAAATTAAATTAAATTAGATTAGTCGATGTTATTTTGTGTAACTTATTGTAAAATTATTTTTTCTATCACGATGGTTCCTCAACAAGAAGAATAAATAACATTTCAGACTTTAAAAATGTTCAAGCAATGAGAATGTGGAAATTGAGGAGACTGTTAATATGGATAATGAATCCATAAGTGAGCAAATTAAAAACTAAACCAACAAGGATGAAATCTCGTTAATTATAGTGAAGTGGATGCAAGGGTTAGAGAAGATGATGGAGAAATGTGTTCATGACCAATGTCTTAGAGATTCCAAACATAATGAGTCTTGCAAACAAGATTGGGGGGAAGAGGAATCTCCTAAGGGGAATGATGCCATTGGGTTTGAATCAAACCTAAGATGTGTCGTAATTCTATTCACTTCATACCAAAGTTGAAACAAACATTTAATGGTAAAGATCCTACCAATTAGCTTCCCCCAGTGGATAAATTATTTGAAATTCATCATTTCCTTAACAACAAAAGGTGACGATGGCTTCCTTATTTTTGAAATGGCACCAATTCATTTGGTATCATTGGCTAGGTGATGAAAATAAAAATAAATTATATGTTTCACTTGGTCTATTTTCCAAGAGGAAATTATTGCATATTATGGTGATAATATTATTAATAGCTACATCTATTGGATTACCAAATCAAAATAAATAGGTATGATCAAGAATTATATTGATCAATTTCAATCTTTATATTTAAGAACGTAAAATATTATAGTAAAAAATCATGCAATTATTTCCCAGGAGGTTTTAAGGATCACATCAAATATGAGGTATGCATGTTCTGTCTAAATTCAATATCCCCAAAAATGATTATGGAAAGGCTAGTAGAGGAAACTTATGACCAATAGAAGGCAAGTTATTATAAATATAAGATATAGAATAACTTATAGAAATTCACTTCATTAGCCCACTAGAATGACATCACAATAAATTGAGGAAAAGAGAGTGAAAGAATTATGTCTTGATTACATGAAAACAAATATCGTTGAGGACATGAATGCATTCAAAATAAATTATTCAATATCAAAGGGCTAATTGAGGAAGAAGATGATGTTGAACCAATATAGAGGGGGACAATGAGTTTGATGAGGAATCAAGAGAACTAATAATTTCTTGCCATGCACTTGTTGGAGTGAGTACCCCACAAAATCTAAAGATGGTGGATTTCTCGAAGAAAGAGAGAGTAATAGTGTTGATTAACTTAGCAAGCACTCAAAAATTAATAAAAAAGAAGTTAGCTACTAATTTTAACTGTTTTATATATCTTTCTATAGAATTTTAAGTATAAATTGCTTTTGGGGGTACTGCCAATTATTTAGGTAAATTTCATAGCATTAAATTAACCATGGGAAGATATTAACTTGTTTGTCCAATATTTTACATTTCCATGTGTTGGTGCTTAATAATGCTTAGGTGTCATGCTTAATCATACTTAGATGCCATGCTTATGTTCCTAGGTAGTCAGAGAGGTTGATGGTTGGAAGATTTACCTAATTTACCTACTTTTACCTCCAAATTAGGATATTTGATTTCTCTCATTTCTTACATAGGTAACCTAAATTTTATCAATCACTTATCTCTTCATTAGCACACAACTTGCATTTCTTTGTTGTTTTGATTTGTTCAAGTTTCTTATAAAATTTCACATAGTATCATTGCCTTATTTGTGCAAATTGAAATGTATTAATTTATTAATGAGTTCCATTTTGTTCAAGTGGAAATAATTTGTGTGTGATCATTAATTTGAAGGGATCATGGATCTATGACATTTCGCTCATGAATTTGGCACGAATATTGCAAATTCAAAGAGATATTTATAAATTATGTAAATATTTGCACTCTATAGCTCAAATATCTCAAATTGGTTCATATTTGCACAATGTTTACAAAATCATGTTGAAATTGCATAATATTTGCACTCCTTTGGGTAAAGATTGCAAAAATTTACAAGTTATTTGTTGATATTTGAAATATTTTAGGTTGATGTGTATAAATTGACCTTTGACTTTGCATCTTGGCTCTATCAATTTGGAAATGTGTCTTTTTTTGAAAGTGTCATTTTCCGCTCCAAATTGTACTTCTCTATGCACTATAGTTATAAAGTCCCAATTGTTTGGGAGGGAAGAGGGGTCTTTATTACTAAATTAAGGGGGGTGTACTTTGATTTGTTTATTTTGTGGTTCCACACTTCCTTCTATGCTTTTTTAGTTTGATACTATTGAGATAATATGGGGATTATACACGTAACCATGAACTAGGACAAGGTTCCACTTTTGGGGTGATGTCATTTAAATCACAATTACATCCATTTTATTATCAAGCCAACTTTAAAGAACTATTTGTCTTGGAAAAATGGGATAAAGTATTAATGTTGTGTTTGGTCTATTTTCCTATCTCCTCAGACTTTCTCTTGAGTCACATGACGAATATCAAAAGAATAGATCATTTAATATAAATTATGAGGCCTATAGAATAATAGGTATCACAACTTTCGAGGGATTTTATCATCAAATTGAACACATTAAGTGCCCTTTCATTACTTGGACTATCATCCAACAATTACATAGAGACTTTTAATCGTCGTTTAATATTGATGTTTATTTGGATAATATTGGGACTTCTATTTTCCCAACTTGTGTGGATAGATCTCCTTCATCTATTGTTGCATCTACAGGTGATGATATTCCATCTCCTCTACATAATATTGCACCTAGAGTTGAGTATTTTCTATCTCCTCCATATATTATCGCATCTATAGTCAATGATATCCCATCTTCTCTACATACTGAGAAGTTGAGACATTGTCATGTTTTTATCATCAGAACTCTTAAGTTTTTGACATCTTTTGGTTTGCATAGTAGTAGTGATGTATTGTAAATTGAGTATATGTATTCCACGTGTTAAACCTGAACTTATGAAATCATGTTCAAACTTTGTCGGTCTATTCCTGCAGCCATGTGATTTGTTCATGTTGCCATGCAGATTATTTAGGGTAGTATCACATGTGAATTAATAGATGTGTTAATTAAATAAAATGTGTATGTATGTCCTTGTATGTTGTTTTTGTTGTAGCATAGGTAATAAATGATGCCCCGGTGGATATTCTCCTATCGTGCCTAATGAAGGAAAGATTACGTAAGAGATAACTGAAGATCAAACTGAAGAGGAGCTGAGCAAGCAAAAGGTATGGCATAGGCGGAGTAGTCAAGCGACACTACAAATGTCTAACTTTAGTGGGCATTGAATTTGTAAGCACCGCCATGGCATGCAAAGACTGTGGTTCGGTTTAGATTCACGTTTCCTATAGCCAAGCTCTAGTTATCTTCTTTATCGGTCAATCATCCGCCTCTTCTTCTGGGCATGATTTGTGTTGTCTATTGTAGTTGATCTTCTCTTTTATAGTAAGCTCTTCTTTTTCTCAGATGTTAGACAAAATTGAAAAGAATAGAGCAGATGATTTTTTATAGTCATTCTTGAGTTTCTTTTCAAAATATGTAATCACTTTCAAGAAGCAATGAATGAAATTATGTTGTTATGATCTGTTAAAAGTAGTTTTCTGGAAGCTTGGTATCACTCATCCAAGGGGGCCCACTTGGTGAGTGGTTATGTGTGTGTTCGTTAAAATTAGTTTTCTTTCTTTAGTCGTAGTAGAAGTTCTTGCTTAGACTGTTCTTGCAGCCACTGGAAACAGATCCACTGACTGTTCTTGCATCCAAGCCAGAACAGAGTAATTTTTGTTATCCATATTAGATCTTTCCAACATTGCTTTTATGAATATTATGATAAGTTTTTCCTGTAGCCTTTCCATAATTTCTATTCTTGCTTTCCTTTTTCGTATAATGTTAGTTGTTGTAGTAATGCAAAATATCTATTAAAGGAACTTAGTACATAGATAGTGTAGACCCATTTCAAGTATTACGTCCCTGGGTTGACAATCAAATGAGCACTAGCCATGAAAATAGTAACTTTACCAGATGAATGTCCAAACTCAGGGTTGAGACTTCAATTAGAGTTATTATTCTTATTGTTGGGGTAGACATTTTTGGCATCGTTGTTGGGGATGGTGTCAAACTAAGAACCTCCTATGGTTATTATTCTTTTTAGTTTTCAATTAAACTTTTTTTTGGTATACTTGATTGTTTGAAAAATTTCATGAATCTGCATGCATAGAAGAAGAAGAGAACCTAGAGGTAGATTTATGCCCACTCATTCTAATCATGCAGAAGATAATTTCCCAAATATAAATCCTTTTGCTGAACTTTACCAAACCCCATAGAATTTGAACCACCTCGAATTTGAATTTCTGAAAGGTAGTCTTCAGTTCCTCTTTGGTCTTCAAGAAGAAGAATTTCCTATAGTAACAATCCCCACAATTTCAATGCAAGGGAACCCACCTCCTGGTGGAAATAACCCACCACCACCACTAGGCCCAACGTTTGAGTTCCCCATATTTGATCAACGTGATAATGCTAATCTCAAGAACATTCCAACATCTTCACTGCCTAAATTCTATGTATTGGTGATAGAGGATCTGGACACATTTCTGTTTGAGTTTGATATTCTCTGTAGGAGTTTTGACTATACTACAGATGCCTATAGACTCAAAAATTTTCCTACCACCTTAAAGGAGTCATCCTTGAGATGGTTTATGAGCTTGGGTAGGAGCACAATCAATACATGGGATGAGATAAAACGGTTGTTTCTTGCAAAATATAAAGATTATTGTAGAGGTACTGATCATCATGGGGATGATATCTTTAGAATGACACAAACTTAAGATGAGAGTCTTGAAGATTATCTGGAAAGGATTTTTCTGAATTGAAGAGTGAGTAGTAGGGACAATCTAGGACACTTACAAAGGTTTTGCGAGAGAGATAAATAGACCTAAATATTATGGCTTAATAATGATCAATAGGTAAACATATAAGAAACTCTCAATATTAAAATGACTTTCTCAATTGTCTTTACTAGAAATGGATAGATTTGCTAATAATGGTTTTATGACGGTATGTCAACTTTAGACTCAATCCAAGAAGAGCTAGAACTAATATGCGATATCTAGATTTATGATCTCTATAATATAACAATCCCACAATTATGTTTCCACGCATCTATACCACAACACAAACATCATGCTAGTGTTCAACCATAGCAATTGATATCCTAATTATATAATGTGAAATATGCACATAACTATAAATAAAGATTAAGAAAAACAAAGAAAGATGCTTGTTGCAAACATAAATGACTAATGGACAAGAATTGAATTCATTGTAGATAGTTTTGAATATCAAATTCACTTATTTGTGTGCATTTAGTAACTCATGTACTTGTGGCCAACCATTTATCTCTTTCATAAATTAAACACTTATTAATAACATTAAATGGTTGAGTAATTATGTTTTAGTTGAAATTGAAAATAAAATATTTTATTTCAGGACAGCTCACACTATTCCCTATCATATTTTAGACTCTCGGTTTTGTTAGTAGTGGTTTGATGTCTTTAGAGCTGATCATTGCATTTCTTTAATTACGTTTGCCAACCTACTCCTAGCTTGTGCCAAAATGGGAGCTTTGGAACAGGGTATGGACATCCATCAAAGCATAAAAGATAGAGGAATTTTGTTAGATGTAGTTGCAACTGCACAAAATGGATTTGTTTAGAAGGCTTTAGAAACTTTCAAGCAAATGCAATCGGCAAGTGTAAAGCCGAATTCCACGACCATTGCTACTATCCTCTCTGCCTGTGCCAAAATGGGAGATTTGGAACAGGGTATGGACATTCATAGAAGCATAAAGGATAGAGAAATTTTGTTAGATGTTGTAGTTGTAACTGCCTTGGTAGACATGTATGCAAAATGTGGAAGCATAGACAAGGCACGTGAACTATTTGATAGAATGCTTGAAAGAAATGTTGTCTCCTGGACTGCAACGATTGCTGGATATGCACAAAATGGATTTGTCGAAAAGGCTTTAAACACTTTCAAGCAAATGAAATTGGAAGGCATAAAGCCAAATTCCACAACCTTTGCCAGCATCCTCCCTGCCTGTGCAAAAATGGGAGCTTTGGAACAAGGTATGGACATCCACCAAAGCATAACAGATAGAGGAATTTTGTTAGGTGTTGTACTTGCAAATGCCCTGCTTGACATGAATGCAAAATGTGGAAACATGGACAAGGCTCGTGAATTGTTTGATACGATGCTGCAAAGAGATGTGATCTTATGTGAACGATCAACACGCGCGTATACGAGAGGAAGGGATTACTGATACAAAATTGAACGCTCACTCCTCAATCATAGTTCTATGGTTTTACGAGATTAAACTAGGACAATTAACCACCACATGTATATTTTTTGAAACATGAAATTAAAAACTAGGGCAATTTGAATCTAACTCCTGCATGGGATTGCCTTCGACGTGGGTTTGATGTTCTTGGGGGTTGAAGTCACCACGGACGCCTACGCGGGATTGCAATTCACGAATCAATTCCCCGCCTCTTTTTTTATTTTGTAATGGCCACTATCGTCGGAATTACGATGAACTCGAGCACTTTTTTGAAAAAAAGAAAATTCTCATTGCTAATGCCTTCTTCGTCGAAACCAAATGGGTAGTTTCCGTCGAAATTACGACGAATGCGGGCATTTTTTCAAAAAAAATCAAATTTGGCCACAATATACCTTCTCTGTGGGAAACCTCAGTCAAAAATCTAGTCCAAATGTATTAGTGATTGGACAAGTGGCAGGAGATACCTTATGCATGGAGAAGGTGGGTGCCCAAGTTGGGTTATGATGAGTTGTAAGAGAATAAGATAAAATTAGTAATTTATGATGGATTCTCTTACAGTTGTAAGTGTTGTAAGTTATGACGGTTGTAAGATGCGTAAGAGAATCTGTCATGCCTCCAAATAGTAGATTTTGGGTGCCCAACATAGGAGATTTGAATGGGGAGTCATTTGGAGATGTACACATGTCATTGCATGCTTTTTGGTGGCCGAAAAATAAGGTCAAATGCTTTGCACAACCCCATCTTGTTGCTCCATCTAGAAGCTTCCTTCTTTTATGTATTTCTCTATAAAAAGGTAGCCATGGATAGTAGTAGTAATGCAATGTTTTGCAAGTGAAGTGTTATGTTGCTGGAATTAATCCAGGTTGTGGGCTGTAGTTGTAGACTCCTATTGAAGAAACTAAGTGTTGGCATTGTATTGTAAGATTTTGATTACTAGAATACAAAGTATCATGCTTTTGGAGTGTGGGGTTTTTTACCCGAAAGGGTTTTCCCCACGATATATCTTGTGTTCATTGTGTTTATCTTTATGCATGCTTATTTGCTACTCATGAATGCATTTTTGTTTCTAAAATAGAAGATTTGTAGAGAAATTTTTTAGAATCTCCCCCACTGGATTAGTGTTAGGAAGTGTTTTCCACACCTTAGCTTCCTTTCAAAACATACCCCAAGATTGAGAGGGGGGTGAATTAGTCTTGATCAACTACTTAAACTTTGTTCTCTTATCAACTTTAGTTTCAACCTTATCAACAAGAATGAGAGATAAAACAATGAATCACTGTGCTCAAGAGAAGACCAAATTTACGTGGAAAACCCAAACTAGGAAAAACCACAGTGAGAGTCAACTCACAATATATGAACAAGATTACAACATTGTTTTAGGCTCACTGCTCCTTGAATGACTTGTAGGTTGAGATGCACTATCCCAAGGCAAGACATGAGGGAATTGCAAGCTGAGACACATTGCCTTAGGGCAGGATACAAAACTTGCAGCTTGAAGACTCACTATCTCCAAGAAAGGTACATGAACATATGAATAAAAAATGAACAAGCATTCAAAAAAAATTCCTCTAACAATCTCCAAGTATGAAGCTATCTCGAATTTCTATCTTAATCAACCAACTTCACTATAATCACCACTCACATCCCGTGTCACAACTTCACATCACTGATATTTGCAAATGATGTAACCATTAAAGCATAACACATACATTGATTCACACACTCACCCACATAATCAATATTTGTTTAATCTTTTATATATACTATCCTCTTCATTACAAACATTGAAACTAGATTGACTAGAGTAGAAGAAAAAAATAGGTCTTATCAAGTTGGCCACCAAAACAAAAATGTGATGAATGCAATCCAATCTAGGAGATAGGGAGGACCTAAAATGTTATATTACTTCTTTCTAAGCAGTTCAAAACAACTCACATGCTAGCACACATCCTCTAAGGTTGACAACAAGGTATCATAGAGATAAACTAAGCAACACATCACTAGTTAGCCCATAACATATCTTTCAGATGAATAAGCCCAATGCAAATCCTCACACGCCAAGTTAGGACCCAAAAGTAGTGCAACCCAATCTTCAAGGCAAATAGAGAAACCCAAGGATTCATCACAAACAAAAGAGCAACTTTTGCTAATCGAAACATAGTAGTTACCATGAGAACCACATGTTAGACACAATGTATCATTACACAAATCTTCTAACATCATATGAAGCATGCAAGGAAGTTCCTCGAACAACCAAAATTATTTTCAAATCCTTGTTTATTCTTTCCACATCGAGATCATATTGACACAACATAACTAATACAAAAATACTTCATTTTGGAGAGCCAAAGAAACCAATCATGCACAAAACACCATTTCCACCTCTTGTAGACATCACCAACATCTAAAAAATGAAGCAAGACACAACACAAACATTGTAAACATGTCCTCCAAGCCACAACACCTAAAACATCAATGTAAAGTATTTTTTGGACCAATTTTGACAGACAACCATACTGTCAGCAAACAAGAATCACCAACCACAACAAATGCAACACCAAGGACATGCAACGATAGGAGTGCAATGTCCATAGAGCATAGACATTATGTTCAAGTCCATAAGGTCATATCATCAACTGCGAAGGAATGAAGAGCATTCTTCCAGACAAGCATTAGTATATATTCTTGTGCCAACTTCATCAAATTTTCAAGTACCAGAATGTCCTAGAAACATCATCTTATCATTCAGTACAACCTCTCCATTCTATTGCCGTGCATCTAATCCTCATCTTAATATCTCAAACCATCTAATCTTCACCATGCTGTCATAGCCATCAACCACACTATTAGCATCATCAATTGTATCAACACATCATACTAAGTCTAGAAATCAAACACCAAGAAGGTGGACATCCACAACATAGAGCATTTGCAACGAATATCCATATGTTCTCTAAATTAATCTCTTCATACTAGCCATACAAATCATAATGACAACAACTAACGATCAATTGTCGACAATCTCCTCATACATTGATAAACATGAACATATAATTACCTCAACAAGTACAATAATTCCCCATCTAACCAATTACCACATCATCAATGACAACACAACGCACACAACATGCATTGTCATACATTAAGTTGACATCAGTAGCAACAAATATTGCCAACACTTACATCATCTTTTTTCATTTAGGTTGTGCTAGATGGACTAATCCACATGTGAGCTTGTCTAATTTGATGCAACACCATCCATACATTTGTACTCTTGTCCCTCAACTTTGTTAGCATTACTATTAAATATACAAAATAAATTGAAAGGAAAACCATGTGTCAAAATTGAAAAAACTTTTATTGTTGACAATTGTTTTGACCGATACGAAGCCAATTATGATCGTACATGGGAATGTCATACTTATATTTGTGTCTAAAATTGAGAGTTACACATGATATTCCAGAGGTGGGAATTTCGAAACAGCCATAAGGATGACAAGCGCGGGAGGCTCATAATTTAAAGGGATCTCCAACGCCAATCAAACTTAGCGGAAAGAAATATGAAAAACATAAGAAAAAACCCCATTTTACTCTTCAAATCTGTCTCCCCTACATATTTAACTCCCCTACTGCTTTTTTAATCGATTTTGCTCCGTTGTTTGAATAATTGGAAGCAAATCTGCAGAGTATAATATAACAGGTACGGGAAACCCCAATTTGCCATTATTTCAGTTACAAGCACAAACTTGGTCTGCTACGAGGGTTTAAAATTTAAACTGATATTGCTTAGTGTTTTTCCTACTCTTAAAATCTCACACCATTTGTTTGAAGGGCATTTACAGGCCATTGATTAAAATGGGTGACATATTTGATGACGAAAATGAGCCAACACTGACCATGAAAGAATACATCGAAGGCGTTGAAGCTCAAGAACTGGTATGTTTTTTTTGCCCTTTTCTTAAAACCTAACTGTGTTACCTATGTTTTGTGTTTTTTAACATTGAAAGTCTTGTAATTTCTTTTGCAGGAGGCTGATTTGGTATTAGGAGGGGATGAAGGCAAGGAATGCACATACTCGAAGGGTTACATGAAAAGGCAGGCCGTATTTTCATGTCTCACATGCGTTCCGGCGGGCAATGCCGGCGTATGCACTGCCTGCTCTTTGACCTGCCACGACGGCCACGAGGTGCTCTTTGATTTTTACAATATTTACATTTCATTCCATTTTATTTTTCTGATTTCTATGCAATTAGGAGGATGTAGCCTAAAGTAAGACCAGAGGAGGAGTCTCTTTCCGGCCAAATTCATCTCCGTTTTTGGTGGAAGAATATTCCACACTGCCAAACGCAAAGGGGCCTGTAGGTCAGTGGGATTGAAGTGACGCTGTAATAAAAAGTTGCAGGTTGCAGGTTTTGGTCCTAGCTAGTCAATGGAAAATAGCAGCACTTCACCAAGGCTTGTCTTTGTTCAGCCTGACACCTTCAGCATAGTAGCATTCGTAGGCATAGGTCATAATCTGGCAATTGCTTCGCCTTACTGGTAGACCGTGTACTGCTGAATTAGTTAGATGATACATTTGTACCTGTTTATATCTGCGATATGCCTATCTCTAGCAGATTAATAATTAAGGCAAGTCCAGGTTTGTTTCCATGTTGAAGGCTTTCTTTTTTTCCAATTTGACGGTTTTTGCATTGGGGTAATGTTCAGCAGGTTGGAACCCAGGTTGTCATTGTGATATATATTCAGGGTTTTAAGCCAGGCTCTTTTTTGCATGTCTCAGGGTTTCCATTCTTCCAAATTTGACTATTGCTTTTACCCAGCTTGTGTTGGATGCTTCCTGGCCAGGTGAGCACATGATCATGGTCAGTGGGGTTTGTTCCTTGGTCGTAATGGCAATTACTCTGCCTTATACCAGTCCGTGACTCTCTGGAATTAGATAATGAACAATTTTTAACCTTGGTCACTGTTGCAATTTGCCCCCTCGTTGGGTGCTGTTTGAATGAAAACATCATTTGTAATCGAAGGTTTGTAATTTTCATTTTTTTTCTGATGGTTTTGAGAGAGACACCTTTTTTAAAACTTCGAATTGCTTTTGGTTCAGGGAGAAAGGAACAATAGTAGTTAATAGATAATGTAAGAGGTTCGTAATTTCATTATCTCACTTTTTCCCTTTTTTCGGTGGTCTAGGGGTCTGCCCTTGGCTTTCTTTAGTTTATTGTTAAAGTAATAATATATTCATGATCGAAGTAAAAAAATCAATTCAAATAAATTAAACACGCAACATGCGATTCATAGTAACAGTCACAGAATTTTTGATTGTCAAATGGGTTAATCAGCATCTTTCTCAATTGAATTTCCATTAAAGTGCTGAATCAAATGAATCCAATGATGCATCAGGAATGAAATCTGTACTAGTCAATAGAAGTACATAATGAGTTAGGTGATCCATGTTTCATCTTTTCTCTTCTAGAGGTAATTCTATTCCTTTTGATAGATGCAGATAAATGTGAATTACTTCCTTTCAGTTTTAGTGGAGTTAGTAGTCTTTTATTACAATCAAAGATCAGGTTGTCACAATTGCAGAGATCCATTCCTATGCATTATCTAACATAAATTTGGGGGTTTCAGCTTATAAAAAATCGATCTTTTGTAGCTTATGTTGTATTGATAAAGCTACCAAAGGCCAGAAAATTTGAAAGCATTTCTGAAGTATCCTATTCCATATATAGCGAATATCTTTCCAGCAGCAGCTATAAACCCCACCTTTGCTTTGTGGCCATTTGTTGGAAGCATTCTTTCAGACCTTTCCACTTACCACTTTTGTTTAAGTGCATGGACAACCTTGACCAATGATTTGTATGTAATATCCCATACTTGATAAGATTCATGAGTAATGCTACATGCGTTGGGAGTGCATGTGGGTGAGTATATATACACATGACAGATTTATATTGACCTGATTCATTTTTTTTACAGAGTTCCAAATCCAAAGAAACTGCTGGCTAAATGTAGAAAGTGATTTTGAAAATTTTTTCAGCTAATTTCATTTGAATATTTTTTCCCAAATGTTTAAATAAAATATTTAGTCGGGGGAAACTTATCGCAGAAGGAGATGGATGGTGGTTATTAGCCTTGCAAGAGCTTTGATGAGTTGCCCTTGCAATTTGAAGTGTTTCTTTGATTTATGCATGCACAATAAATGATTGCTTTTATGCATTTGAATGTTGTTATTATGTTGGATAAATCTAGGATCAATACTTAGTTCTTTTCCTCTTTATTTGCATCTAGGCACACTCCAACAATTGAGGGGTCAAGTCTAGATTGGGGAGTGTTGAGTTGCTCTAAGATCTAGCAAGAGCTTGGACTTGTAGGTTAATGTAGGTCTTGTTGCGTCTAGAGGTGGAAGATCATTGGAGGCTAAAGGCTAGATATGGGGGCATTAGGGTATTCTATAATTTAGAGAGTTGGTATTGAATTTAAGTATTACTTTGGGTACTAGTTGAATGTTATGAGGTCACTAAATTTAGCCATGATTTAAACAACCGAAACAGCTAGAAAACCCTTGTGTGTGGTTGATAAGCTTCCCCATGCAACCTTGTGGTAATAAGCATTGGTAACAAGTCTCAGCATGCAACTCCCTTGATACATGGGAAACAAGTCTTAGCTTGCAACAAACCTTGCACATTCAACCAAAGTGACACTTAATGACACCTTGCAAATACATTATAATGATTCATTGTACATGCATTTATAGTGATGCCATGATGTCACCTTGCACATATTTGCATGATGCCACCTTTCACATGTATGCATAATTACACCTAATGTACTTGTGTAAGATGGTATGTGGTATATTCATGTAAAGTGGCCAATCACTCTTTGTGATTGTTGTTTTAGGGAGAATTTTCCACATTCAATAATGGATAATCTACTCGGTCACTTTAGTGAGATATACGAAGGGGAAAAAAAAACAAGGAAATTCAACATTTGAGTTATAACAGAATGGTTAACACATAAAGTAATTCAAAAGATTCTCGCGTCATTTATTACTCATGGTTGGTAGAAGGCTTATTCAAAATTGTTCATCTCCTTACCTCTTTGTAGAGCAAGGTTAGAAGCATAATTACTAGGGACACTTACTAGTATGGGAGATGGGGATGCATATTGTTATGCCATTTTAAAAAAAACATGGGGGACGAGCAATCAAAGATGACAAAAGTAAAAGAATAAATATGTAATTCAAATTTAGAATTTTTTTTTTTTATAATGGCTATGAAAAATGCACTATGTAAATACATAAAATTTAAAAAACTAGTATTTGAAGTACAAAACTAGAGATTTCAATGGAAGCAAGCATTGATTATATTGACATTTGATAATCATCATCACGACATAAACAATTAGGTTTTAAACCATGGTCATCTTGAAATGGTAGGTGAGAATAAAGATAGAAATGACATTAAAAACATTTGGGTAATTAGAGATGGCTATATTTTTAATTAGTTAATAAAACTTTAATCTATGCGATGTTGATGTGCGTTTTATGACACTTTGAACATAGAATAAAGTATTGAATACTCTATCCTCTTTTAAACAAAATCTTCTCAAATGTTGAACTAAGTGATAACTTGAGATGACTCCAAGGTTTATACTGTCAGGTCTTGGCGTGGATGGTCTCAATGGTTGATGTGATTGCTGGTAATCCATTTGGACTTACGTAATTGTTCTAGGAGATAATCGCTCAAAAGCAAGGAACACCCTATGAGTCTAATTTCAAATGATCTTCATTGACGTGCTTTGCTTACTACTACTATTGAATGTTTGATAAAAAATGAAAAACGATAAGGTTTGAGGGATGCTAAGCTAAGCCTACGAATGCAAGATATAGCGAATGACTTAATGAGACTCTACTAGGCTTTGCTTTGCCATGCAAAGAACAACTCCACAAATCTAGTGCGATCTTCTAAGGTAAGCAAATGATATTTAAATCACCATTGACAACATAGACACCATCAATGTAATGGATATCAATGAGTGAGTAGCAATCAAAGTTAAGCTTATGGAAAGAGTTTAGTCAACCATGCAAAGTATTTAGCAATCAGCAAAATAAAAATGGTACGAACATGTGAATTTCACCATTAATCATCTACAATGATCTTTCGTTCATCTAAAATACTTGAAGCAAATCTATTCTATCTTTGAAAGGATGAAGAAACATGCAAATATTCCAAACACAAGAAATCACCAACACTTCAATGATTTTATTATCTCTGGCAGTATCAAAGTAACAATACTTCACAATCTCTCATTAGTTACAAATGAAATGAGTTGAGCTTATATAGAGCTCTCAATACAGATGAATGGCCAAGATTGTGCCACCTAAACCCTAATTAGGGTTTGTTACAACAAAATACCTAATTATTTTATTTCATTAAATATTAACCAATGACAAAGTAACAACTTTCTTGGCACAAACTACGATGATGAACCCTCTAATGATAAAATTCAATGCTAGATAGGATCATAACAAACTATCCTCTAGAAGTTTGTCCCCTTTATTTCTTTCTCTACAAGCAAATTCGATGAATTTGGACATGATGTTGTCAAGTTCATCCATTGGGACACTTGGCATAATCTTTAATTGATTCTCCATGCAGGCTAACTCGAATAATGATGAAATGAATATCTTCTCCTAACTAGGCCCCAAGTCTTGGATGTTGCTCACAAGTGTCATGAATGACCGAATATCCTCTAGTTGCTTTTTTGAAAGTGACCCAGTTGTCTTGAAGAAGATACACCTTACTCTTTTTGTCCACCTATCAACAACCACATCTACCTTTTCCTCTGTCTCTTTTCCAAGTATTGTTTCAGTTGTTGCTACAATTCTATCATTTATCACCTTGATCATTTCCTCAATTTGAGTGCAACTACTATTATACCTTCAAACATGTCCCTCCTCATCCTAAGTGTGCAATGCTATCTAAAGAAGTCACATGCTTGTTCGTCCTTCACCACTCCACCATTTATAAAGGTTTGTTAGGGGATATCCATCAATACTTGCAGCCTCAAAATGGTTAGCTCCTTAGTGTGACTAAATACATCATAGGAAGCAGTGAGCGCCTGGATCCTATCAAGGATAGCTAAAGCACTCTCAAATATGTGTGCTAACACTCCCATAGACTTATTTGCTTCGGTGAAAGCATTATCAATCCAACTCTTCCCCACATGAGAGGTAGTCCTCATTTCTTCCAAGTCCTCAACTGAATTAAGTGGAAGCAATGAAGGAGGAATACACGAAGGGTCAGCTTGTCTTATTGGATTCCTGAGTTGTTGGACATAGTTCCTTAAGACATTCAATCCTTTATCCAGCTTTCTCTTGTCTTCTTGCACCATCTTCAATCTATCTTGGACTGTTTTCATCGAATCATTCAGCTCTTCCATCTCTTGTTCAACAGTAGGAGGGCCTAGCTTAATAGTTGTCAAGTCATAGTCATTAATAGCGATCTCATCTTCTGGCTTGTCCACTCTTGGAGTAGTTATCTGTATAGTTTGGGACCTTGTATTATCTCTTGTGATCTTGGAGAGCTTAGTAGCTTTCTTCTTCTTAGCCGTCATACCATTTCTCTCTAAGAAGCTCTCTAAGTTGTCTGTTGTGTCTTCTTCTGCTACTATCACTTCCTTAGCCATTTTTTTCTTTAAGCCATGCTAAGATAGTGGATTGTTCTTTCTCTACTTCCAATTCCTTGGATTGCTGATCTTCTAGGGGTGGAGAGATCCATTCCTCATTGTCATCTTCATCCATGATCTCAATGTATTCATTCGCTATGTCTGTGTTGTCCACAACTCGCTCTTGTGCTGTTGGAGGATCTTGTGTTTGAGGTTGTGTCTCCTTATTTGCTCTTTCACCTCGATTATCTTGTATAGTAGATCCCAAGGTGATGCAGGAGCATCCCCGATCTATGAGCAATCTAGCATCAACCAAAAATATTTCCTTTTAGTTTAGTTCTTGTTCAGTTCAGTGTGTAGTTTTGTGTTCCTGCCGGTATGTTTTGGTAGTTGCTTGCTTTTCATTGCAAATCATATTTCCGGTTTCCAGGCTGGTTCTTGTGCTTAATTCTAGATTCTCAGTCCATTTGGATTCTTTTCCGGCAAGATATTGCTTTTGGTTTGACTGTTTCAGGGTTCTGGAGCAGTTTTGGTCTTACCGGTTGGAGATTTCTTCTTTTCCGGAGCGGTTTCTTGGCGTGTGGATCTATTTTGGGTCTTGCTAGATGTTTCTAAGTCCTTGGCCAACCTTCCTGTTGATCTGCACTTCTTGGTGGTTCTTTTCCGGAGAATTTCCTTTCATTCTTGGGGCCGACCTATTTACACGTTTCATTTTCTTGTCTTGGTAAATGTAATCTTTTGTGGCCGACCCGGATATATTCCGAAGGGTATATATATGGTTTTATGTGGTCATTTGTAGGCAGTCGATGAGTATGAGATTCTATATTCATGATTAGAGATCCAGATGACTCTGAGAGTTTCAGATGGATTGTAATCTGGCATGTTAGCCTGCATGTAACTTGTTGAATACCGGATGTTCTATGATGAATGTATGATGATAACCAGTTGGTTGCCAGAGGTTCTAAGATGATAATATGATCTGATTCTGTAATCTTTCAATGTTTTATTGTTGTTTCCGTTGTGTTACTCTTGCTGCATGACCTGGTTAGTTCTCTTTGAGGACCCACTGGATCATGGCTGCACCAAGTGGTATCAGAGTGGGTTATGAACCGGTTGGTGGAAGAGCTGGTTGCGAACCTTGAGGCATTCCTTTGGGTGAAGAGATCGCCGAGTGGAGGCAGGCTGCGAGTGTGTTCAATAGATCGCTGAGTGTGAGGCAATTGAAACCGGTAGTCAGATCGCCGAGTTGAGACAGTTCACCAGAGCAAAGGAGGAGATGTCGTCTAGAAGGATGAACCCTCGGAGGGTAGAGCAGATGATGGAGGATTTCAAGAATGAGATGAGGAACAAGATCCAGAATGCATTGGCTGGTTTGCGGAGGAATCTAGAGTCCGAGGATGAATATGAAGAAGTTGGAGAAGAGCTTGAGGCGAAAGAGGCTGAAGGACCGAAAGATGGAAGAGAAGAAAGATTTCTGAGAGCAGTGGCACAAGCGAGTAAAATGCATAAAGTTGAGGTTTCAAACTTTTCCGGGACGTCGAATATGAAAGATTTGATTGATTGGATCAGAGAGTTGGAAGACTACTTCGAGTTTGAGGATATCAAGGACCCCCAGAGAGTTTGGTTGGCACAAGCTAAGTTGAAAGGGCATGCTGCCTTATGGTGGAAAGAATTGCAGAGAGACAAAGTGGAGAATGGTGAAATGAAGATCTCTCGATGGAGACAGATGGTTGCAAGATTGAAGGCCAAGGTCATACCGGGAGACTATGAGTTGAAATTGTTCAAGAAGTTGCAGAACCTGAAGCAGAGAAACATGGGTGTGAAAGAGTATAGTGAGGAATTCTACAAGGTGATGACCAGATCTGGGCATAGAGAGATGGATAGAGAAAAGGTGGCGAGGTACATAAATGGACTTGCATTTAACATTCAGGATGAGGTATGTTGAGGATTTCCACAGTTGAAGAAGCTTACCAGTATGCTTTGAAGGCTAAGGAGAAGGTGGGAAGAAGACAACATAATAACCCTAGAGGGAAGGAGAGATGCAAAGGACAGATGAGTGGCAGTATAGAGAAGCAGAATGTTGAAGAAGAATCAAAACCTAAGTGGAGTAAAGAATCGGATCAAAAAACACAGAGGAAAGGGAGTGGCAGTAGCAGCAGAGAATTTCCCGGCAAATGTCTCAAGTGTGGAGAAACCAGACATAGATTTTATGAATGTAAGCAGGGAATGGCAAGTGTATGGCAAATGAGAAACCGAAAGGTGTAGTTATCGGAACAGAATGTGCACCGGAGCAAGGAGAATCTCTTATGTTTAGAAGAGTCACGATGGAGCAGAGCAGTGAAGATACCAGACCTACTCAGAGAAGGAGTCTTTTCCGGACTGTGTGCAAATTAGGTGGTAAGTGTTGCAAGGTTATTGTGGATAGTGGAAGTACTGATAATTTGGTCTTTGAGGAGATTGTAGTGAAGCTTGGATTGAAGAGGCTTGAGCATCCTTGTCTTATCTATGAGTGCTTGTCATGTCTTGTTGGGAAGACCTTGGCAGTTTGATAGAAGTAAAAGAGTATTGTTTGGTGAGTTTTAATATTGGGTCTTTTAGGGATGAGGTCTTGTGTGATGTTGTATCTATGAGTGCTTGTCATGTCTTGTTGGGATGACCTTGGCAGTTTGATAGAAGAGCTATTAATGATTGTAGAAGAAACCTAATCACTGTTGAGAAGGATGGGCAAAAGTTCACGTTGGCTTCTTTGAAGGAGAAAGAGAAGGAGGTGAAGAATCCGAGTCTTGAGAAAAGTTGCAGTGTTGAGAAACCGGTTGTAGAGGTTATACTGGGAAGTGGCATGAATTTGCAGAAGGATCTGATAGATAAGTCTGATAACAAAATAGAACGGAATGACAAAAAGCTTATGGTGACAAACTGAATGAAGTCTTGTGGCAGAAACAAATCAGAGTTGCAAAACAAAGAGAGTGGTAAGCAGAGACAGTGTGCAGATTTGAAACAAGGGAAGTGAAGTAAAGAGAGTCAGGAGTTAGAGAATCCGGTTGAGGTTCCAGAGGAGCTAAGGAAGAGGTTTGTAGATAAGGAAGATGTTTGGATCAGAAATGAGCATGGAGTCTATATCCCGAATCCTTTTCGATGTTCATGAGTTGCCTCTCATGGAACATCTCTTTCTACCTGGGGTGTCTGATGCAGGGGCATCCTCGGTCTATGAGCAATCTTGCATCAACCAAAAAGATTTCCTTTTAGTTTAGTTCTTGTTCAGTTCAGTGTGCAGTTTTGTGTGTTCTTGCCGGTATGTTCTGGTTGTTGCTTGATTTTCATTGTAGATCATATTTCCGGTTTCCAGGCTGGTTCTTGTGCTTAATTCTAGATTCTCAGTCTATTTGGATTCTTTTCCGACAAGATATTGCTTCCGGTTTGACTGTTTCTGGGTTCTGGAGCAGTTTTGGGCTTACCGGTTGGAGATTTCTTCTTTTCCGGAGCGATTTCTTGGTGTGTGGATCTGTTTTGGGTCTTGCTAGATGTTCCTAAGTCCTTGGACGACCTTCTTGTTGATCCACACTTCTTGGTGGTTATTTTCCGGAGAATTTCCTTTCATTCTTGGGGCCGACCTATTTACACGTTTCATTTTCTTGTCTTGGTAAATGTAATCTTTTGTGGCGGATTCGAATATGTTCCAGAGGGTATATATATGGTTTTATGTGATCATTTGTAGGCAGTCGAGGAGTATGAGATTCTAGATTCATGATTAGAGATCCGAATGACTATGAGAGTTTCAGATGGATTGTAATTTGGCATGTTAGCCTGCATGTAATCGGTTGAATACCGGATGTTCTATGATGAATGTATGATGATAACCGGTTGGTTGCCGAAGGTTCTAAGATGATAATATGATTTGATTTTGTAATCGTTCAATGTTTTATTGTTGCTTCCGTTGTGTTACTCTTGCTGCATGACCTGGTCAGTTCTCTTTGAGGTCCCATCGGATCATGGCTGCATCACAAGGACTCCTTCATGCCTTGATCTTTGCCTCTCTTGAGTGATTGACCTGCATTGATGGATACCTGGTTCATTGTGATCTGATTTTCTTTCCTCGTTGACCCCTTAGGTTGAGATGTTTGGGCTGCATTATCACTCATACTTATGCTTTCCATCTTTTCATCAGATGAATCCAGATCTCCCGTCATATCATATGTTAATTGTGTATTTTGATTCTTAAATTTGTTGGCTTGAGCATTCGCTAACCTTTGTGTATTTGCCACAGTAGGTCTCATTAGCTCTTCTAATTCTGTGATCTCCATATCATTCCAATCGACTTGTATATCCTTGTCTTTTTCTTGCTTAGGTACGCTGTAGGTGCCTTCCATCATCCTGTACTTGATTTAGGATAGGGAACACTCTACAAGTCCTTATGATCTCAATACGTAACTTGGAGAACATCTTTCTTCTGACTTCAAAGTCATCTTTGACATTCATCCAATAGTCCTCAAGGTGTCATATGGATCAAAGTTGTTTCGTGCAGGATAGATAACGAGGGGATAGAACTTCATCTCTTCCTTTGACTTCTCAATAGCTTGTATTGATGGGCATACCTCCATTGATTGTCCAATTGAGATTGGAAAGGAAATTCCAGCTTTGTCTATTCTTCTGAATTCTATCATAAGTAACCAATTGCCTTAAGAGTTACAACAATACCATTTCATCTGTAGGATACCTTGGAAGCTTATATGGTGGTGGTTGTTGATGTTATAGCTAGGTCGGATCCCTTGTAGGGCCGACCTAGCACCTCTATGTGACTAATTGGCCTTTGGCCTTAGTCACGCCTTATATGCAATAAACACAATGCAATTTGTCATTTGTGGGACTGACCCTATATCAGGAGATAAATATAATACAACTTGTAATGTATGGGGCTGACCCTATATTGGGCACCAAACTTAAGATATAGATATTATGTTGTAATTAAATTGCTCTCCTTGAAAGTCGATCTAGGGTGTATTGGAAGGCTAAGGCACATATATATTCAAAGCATCCATTATGCATAACTCACATACACTTACACAGCAATCTTACACCAGCAATGATCAGCGAATTACATCCTTATCAGCAGCGAACCATATCCTAAGGTCAGCGAATATCATTCAAAGTCAGCGATCATCATTCAAGGACAGCAAACATCATTCAAGGTCAGTGAACTTCATTCCAAGGACAGCGAACCAATTCCAAGGGACAGAGAATTCATTCAGAGCCAGCGAACACTCCATTATCAGTGAATGGTGTTTATGATCTGTCTTTCTTGATCAGCTGTGCCCTAGTTTGGTTTCATCTGTGCATATACTGCTGTTCTAAGTGCTTCAAGTGTTGAAGATACCTACTGATTATTGCATAATAAGATCTGAGATTATTGATGGGTTTTTCACCTCCAAGAGGGAGGTTTTCCCAGGGTATTTTTGGTGTTCCTTGTGTTCATTATTTTGATTCTCTGTTATTGCTATCTATATCTAACAGTCTGATCTAAAATTAACAGTGGTGAGCATCCTTGAGCTATTATGCATGTGAACTTGGGATATTGGATTAACCAGCCTCCATACTTCTTTATTAATTCCTTTGCTTGCTGACATAATCTCTGATGGATGCCACCTTGCAATGTCTTGACTATGTGCATGGAGAAGCCATCATTCACTCTCCGGAAGTGTGCCTTGTTGTGAAAGTGCAGCTGTGGATAACACTCAGACGCTCCTATCTCCCCTTTTCCGCTTCCAACTGGACCTTTGCATGTTAATCATTTATATATATAAGACCTTGCAAGTGAGTAGGCAATGTAGGAACTCATATTGAATTGTTTCGTGCGCTCTAGCCTCCTCAACTGCTGATCAATATTATTGCTTATGATCCTCGCCCAATTTACCATCTCTTCATCTGTTGTGACTGCTTCCACAAAATAAAAAATCCAAGTCTCAAAATAAGAGGTTTGAGGACTCCCCATGATTTGGTTGAGTAATGTGATCAAGTCGCCATACTCCTTGAAATCCACTCGGTGGAGTTTATTAGGCATGTTGGAGGGATGGGATGTAGCCTTTGATATCCAATATATGTTGATGACGCCCAAGCATTTCTCTAGGTTGTCATCATAAATCATTTGTCCTCCTTCCTTATTCTTGTATATCATGTTTTTGTGATTAGGTATGTTGAACGCTTCATTGATGGCAACTTCTGATAGGTATGCTAGAACCTTGCCATTAGGTGCCACTTTCTCTCTTGTATCGGCATTGTAGTCCTTGGCACATTCCACTATCAGCTTGTTGCATTGGATAGCTGGAGCAAAGCCATCTGCTTGCACAATTCCATTCTTGAGCATTTTCTTTGATACTTCCAGAGGGTTTACTCTTATAGAGAGGTCCCTGGAATTTCTTCATGTTGAACTTGCCTAGGTTGGTATCTCAAATGTTAGCCCATAGTGACACAATCCTCGACTCTGGTAGTACTCCTTTTGAATCTTCCTTGATTATAGTTTGCCTTGAAACTCCTTTGGTCTTCGGGGCTGCCATTTTTCACCTGTAAGAGTTGTTTAAGTTAGGGTAATGAAGTGGATATTAAGGCATAAAGGCTTGAAAATTAAATAGCAAAGAGTGAAATTCAGTCTTTGAAAATTGAAGACTAACATAATATTTAATGAATTACTATAGTTTTAGTTTCAAACTCAAACCCTAACCCTCTTTTAGACTGATATTTACCCTGAAAATGATCATGTTAATGTGATTTCAGCAAATAGGAACAGAATTTGTCAATTAAGAGCCTAGAAATGAATGATATTGAAGGAATTCTAAAATTTAAAACCCTTTATAATTCTGATTCTGAGCCTACGCCCACCTATAATCAGATCTGATTATCAATAAATGGCTTCAAAAATCTCAGAATGAGACCTCTATAAGCTTTGTGTGATAATCAAATGATGTTCCTAACTTCGCTATTGCTTGGAAATCCGCTGTCAATGCTAGTGAAGTTCACTTGGATATTGAATATTAGACTTAAATTCGCTGAATCCTCTTCGTGATCGCTGATCAAAATCGCTGTTATAATATAGAATTCGCTGGAACCTGTTTTGATGCTGATAGAAAATCGCTGCGACAACACAAAATTCGCTGCTTGATGGAGGAAAATCGCTGCTTGGTGAAGGAGGAAAAATTGCTTGGATTGAATTCCTTAAATTGATGATCAAATGAAATGATCATCACCTCTCTTATAGTCAGCTCATGGCTCTCGGTGTTCTAATTTCCTATGAGGCTGACTTTTCACATTTGTGCCTTTTCAAATTTAAACCTCGGAAATTGAACCGTTTTATTTAAATAAGAGGCGATTTTTTGCAAAATTAATTAATATCATACCTCATTATGCACACCTTCAACTTCCTCCTCATGGTCGTGGATTCTAGGAGGGTGTGGATTTGGTTGGGCATGGATTTTTGCCCATTGTGGATTTCCTAGGGTTGTGGATTTTGGAGACACATGGACAATTCACTTGCTTTCTTCAAGTAGTTGGTTGCCTTCATCGCTTCACTCCATCACACTTAGTCACTCACTTGATCAAACATCATAATTTTGGAAACCTCCACATCAAGTCGTGGATTTTATCAACTCATGGATAATCTTGCTCATATCCACCTCCAAGTCTTGGATTTCTCTATTTGTGGATTTTAGAGGGTCGTGGATATTGGTTTTGCGTGGATTCTTGCAAGTGGAGGATAGTCATCATCATTCAAGCTTGCCAACTCCAACACTTAGTCAATTACTTCACCTTCATCATGTTGTTGATCTCCGTTCTCCAAGTCAAGGATCAAGTAAGTTCATCGTTTCTCCTTTACTTCATGGATCAATCTTGACATCCAACCTTGAGTTGTGGATTTTAGCATCATGGATGTGATCAAGTCATGGATTGGTCATCGTCACTCACCTTCATCATCAAGATTTCTTGATCCAATTCACTCTAAGGCATATTCATTATCGCTCATCAAGACATTGGGACCTTGCAACTTACCTTCGTCATTGCTTTCCTTGACCCCCTAAGTCGTGGATTCTTTAGGGCCATGGATTTTGGTGACTCATGGACAATTCACTTCGACCTCCTCACTTATTGATTCCAGCAAGTGTAAAAAATTCTCTTCAGTGGGTTGACTTGGTGTTTTCTTTCTCTTCATCATCTCTTAGACCTTGAATCATCTTTAATATTTATCAAGCACTTCATCTCAGTTGATTGATCATCACTTCTTGATTGGTCCTTGCTTCTATGTTCTAACCTAAGGGTGCCCACTTGCTCGCTTGATTGCTCACCACACTTAAGGCTCGAACCTTGACCTGACTTTGAAGGTTGCATGGTGAAGCATCATTCAGCCATCATCTTGACTCCAATCTATCACTTAAGCATTGAGAGTTGTGACAACCTCAATTTGACCTAAGGAGAGACTCGACTGTTGCTAGATTGCTTGAGATCTAAAAATATTGGCAAAAAAGAGGGGGTCCCCATTTGCAATGGGGTGATGTGTGAAAAGGTCACAACATGCAGGCATTTTAACCTGTTTTGTTCTCTCTGTTCTTATTAGCACCTCCTCGGGCTTTGATAAGAAATTCATCTACTTTCAAAAAACTCAATTTTTCATGCAAAAGTAGAAAATTACAATTCTATTAATGTAATATTTTATTTTTTTAAGCTCTTGCCAACCATATATTAGTACTTGAGAAAAAAACAGTTTTAGTTTATTTGATATATCTAAGAAACTTCTATAGGAAATTTCTCAATTTTTTTTGAGGTATGCTTCTTGAAGATGTATAAAATTCGAAGAAACTTCATTTGAAATCTTTTGATGTTTCCATGTGTCTTCAAGATAGGGAAGTGTTTTTCATATAAGTGATGAGTTATAAGGGTTAGGGTACAAGTCTGTAGGTAATTACGGTTAGAAGTTAAAAATGATTGAGAGAAGTGTAATTTCAACTATTGAAGAAGCTTTTTACTTCAATACCAATCCTATGCCTACTTACTTTGAATTTTTCTTTGTTGTCTGTATGGTTACTACATGTTTGCATTGAAGGCATGTAGGCACTTTAAAGCAAGATGGGCATGCGTATAAAGTCAACCAAGAGAGCTAAAAGAACACAAATACAAGCTTCTAATTCATAACTTGTAATCGTTAGTCGTGGTGCATGTGTTGGAGAAATGGAGACAATGTTTCCTTGGTAGACAGTTGATGATCCATTATGTATGTTTGTAATACTTGTTTATTATTAGCTTTTTAATTTTTTGTTTGCATTGCAAAACAAAACAAAATAGTAAGTAAGGTAAAACCTTTCCTTGAAGTAGAAGGGGAAGCTCCATGTAGCTCCATAAGTAATAAAACTGATTTAAAAACTTGGAAGACTAGCTAAGGGACAATCAAATATTTAACTCGTTTGAATAAATAAATTTAAACATTATTAAAATGAACTTTACAATTAAAAGATAAGTCCTTGCTAAAAATTGATGAGTAGGTGGCTCTCATGACATTTTGCCAAACTGTTTGCATATGCTAATTGCAGGTGTGCCTATAACTAGCCAAAGTGTCTGTTGGGTCAGTTTTCTTGGTTTGCCAAGTGGTATCTCCATATCTTGAGCTTCCATGCATATTAGTATAAGTTCCTCCATATTCCCTATTGAAATGACTACTAAGCTGCCATCATTATATCCATGATTCATTCAAATTCCATTAGAAGTTAGATATTTTGCTTGTATGTCCTCCATGAATGAAAAGTGACTCTGTTGGCACATCTTTTGGTTTTTGCTTTGCATCAATTTTGCTTAGGTCCCAGATCATAAGTCTTTAGTTACCACTAGAGGAAGCTAATATTATTATAATTTGGACTGCACCTTATTTGAATGATCTCTTCCATGTGGTGGGAACAAGTATGTAATGAACAGGTAAGTTTATAAAGATCAAACATTATAATAGTTTTGTAATGAGCTAGGCTCTTTTTCCATTTCTCAGTGCTTTCTATTCTTCCAAATTTGACTAGTGCTTTTGCCCAGCTTCTTTTGGATGCTTCTTGGCCAGTTGAGCACAGAATCATGCTCAGCGAGGCTTATTTCTTGGTCATAATGGCAATTACTCGGCCTCATCACCAGTCCACTCTTTGCAATTAGATAATTAACAATTTTTAACCTTGAACACCATTTGTAATTGAAGGTTTTTAATTTGGTTCAGGGAGAAAGGGACAGTAATAGTAAATAGATATTGTAAGAGGTTTTTAATATTCATTATGTCACTTTTTCTCTCATCGGTGCTCTAGGGGTTTGTCCTAAGCAAAAGTAATAATATATTCATGATATAAGAAAAAAAGAATTCAAATAAATAAAACATGCAACATGCATCTTTCTGAATTGAATTTTCATTATAATGGTGAATCAAATGAATCCGGTGATGCATCAGGAATGAAACCTGTACTAGACAATAGAAGTACATAATGAGTTAGGTGATCCATATTTCATCTTTGCTCTTCTAGAGGTAATTCTTTTCCTTTTGACAGATACATATAAACATGAATTACTTCCTTTCAGCTGTTGTGGAGTTAGTAGTCTTGGATTACAGTCAAAGAGCAGGTTATCTAACATAAATTGGGGGGTTTTAGTCAATAAAAAATTGATCTTTTGTAGCTGAGCTTGTATTCATAAAGCTATCGAAGGCCAGAGAATTAAGGAAAAATTTCTGAAATATGCTATTCCATCTATTGTAAACATCTTTCCAGTGGCAGCTATAAGCTGTACCTTTGCTTTGTGGACATTTATTGGAAGCATTTTTTCAGACCTTTCCACATGCCACTTTTGTTTAAGTGCATAAACAATCCCGGACAATGATGTGTTTGTAATATCCCATGCTTGATAAGATTCATGATGTTTGTAATATCCCATACTCGTAATATCCTTATTCCATACATGCTTTGGGAGTGCATCTGGGTGAGTATAACTATATGTACGCATGACAGATTTGTATTGACCTTATTCATTGTTTTTACAGAGGTCCAAATGCAAAGAAACTGTTGGTTAAATGTACAAAGTGATTTTGAAAAATATTTCAGCTAATTTCATTTGAATGTTTTTCCCCAAATGTTTAAATAAAATAATTAGTCAGGGAAACTTATTGCACAAGGAGATGGATGGTACTGTTGGTTAAATGTACAAAGTGATTTTGAAAAATATTTCAGCTAATTTCATTTGAATGCTTTTCCCCAAATGTTTAAATAAAATAATTAGTCAGGGAAACTTATTGCACAAGGAGATGGATGGTGGTTGTTAGCCTTGCAAGAGCTTTGATGTTGCCCATGCAATTTGAAGTGTTTCTTTGACTTATACATGCACCATGAATGCTTGCTTTAATGCATTTGAATGCTGTTATTTTGTTGGAATAATTTAGGATCAATACTTAGTTTTTATTCTCTTTGTTTGCATCTAGGCACACTCTAACCTTTGAGGGATCAAGTCTAGATCGGGGAGTGTTGAGATGCTCTAAGATCTAGCAAGAGCTTGGACAATTGGTAACCCTAGCCTTGTAGGTTATTGTGGGTTTTGTTGTTTCTAGAGGTGGAAGTTCATTGGAGGCTAAATGTTAGATTTGGGAGCATTAGGATTTTCTAAATTTAGAGAGTTGGTATTAGATTTAAGTTTTACTTTGGATGCTAGTTGCGTGTTATGAGGTCACTAAATTTAACCATGATTTAAGCAACATAAACAATTAGAGAGCACTTGTTTGTGTGTGTGTGTGTGTGTGGTTTACAAGTTTCTCCATTGAAACTTGTTGTAAGCATTTACAACAAGTCTCACCATGCAACTCCCTTGATACATGGGAGACAAGTCTCAACTAGAAATAAACCTTGCACATTAAAGCATAGTGACACTTTAATACACATTGCAAATATGTTATATTGATTCATTGTACATACATTTTTAGTGATGCCATGATGTCACCTTGCACATATTTGCTTAGTGCCACCTTTCACATGTATGCATGTTTATACCTAACATATTTGTGTAAGATGATACGTGGTATATACATGTAAAGTTGACAATAATATTTGGGATAGTTGTTTTAGGGGGAATTTCCCACATTCAATTATAGATAATCTCCCTGGTCGTTTTAGTGAGACATACAAAGGGGGACAAAAAAAAAGGAAATTCAACATTTGAGCTCTCATGGAATGGTTAACACAAAAGCAATTAAGAAGATTCTCATGTTATTACTCATGGTTGGTAGAAGGCTTATTCAATTTTTTTTTCGCCTTACCTCTTTGTAGAGAAAGGCTAGAAGCATAATTAATAGGGATTCTTACTAGTATGGGTCTAATGTCCCTTCTTGGGATCTTCCCAATTTTTGCTTTAAAAATAACAATTCAGCTTAAGTTGAAGAATGCAATTCATTTACAAATAATAATATAGTCAATTGTTATGCTCTACATAAGATAATCCTGGTTTAGATCCTACAAACAACATTAATTAATAATTATTAAGAAGTAAGAATATGTGATAATCCTAGCTTAGAATTGTTCATCTCCTTATCCCTTTTGTAGAGAAAGGTTAGAAGCATGATAAGTAAGGATTCTTACTAGTATGGTTGTAACGTCCCTTCTTGGGATCTTCTCTATTTTTGCCCTAATATAACAATTCAACTTAAGTTGAAGAATGTAATTCATTTACAAATAATAATATAATCTTTTGTAATGCTTGACATAAGATAATCTTGGTTTATATACTAAAAACAATATTAATTAATAATTAGTTAGAAGTAAGAATATATGATAACATCCAAATTTACATAGTATTAAATATCAAAATTTCATCATAACATGTAAATCCATATGAGCATCTATCCTATTAAAATCAAAGTACCTTAATAGCATTAATAAGTATTGCAAGGCATGTTCCCATATTAAGGATTTGTTGGAAATGTTTGCAAATTGCAAACTCAAGGATGGTTGTCCTTGTATTGTAGGAGCATGGATGAATTCCTTGTCCAACCATCTCGGGGTTGTGTACTTGAGTAGACCCTCAAGCCTAGGAGCACTCATTCACCTCTTGGCTCGTGATCATGGTAGGATCTCGGGATCACTTCATCCCTCAATCCACCTTGGAGGTTGTTTGTCTTCCTTGAACAAGCCTAGGAGCATTGTTCGCCTCTCAACCTACGAGCATGGTAGAATTTCTATTCCATCGATCTTGGGGTAGTGTGGTTGAAAAGATCCTCAAGCTTAGGTGCATGATTTGGTTTCTAGTCTCGAACACTCCCTGGCCCTTGAGCATGGTAGGATTTTTGGTCCAACCATCTTGCGGTGGTGTGCTTGATATCTCATGAACTCGAGATGTTGGTCATCCTTCCCATTTGCAAGCCATTTCTAATAAATTCAAAACCTATTTCCTGTAGGAGTTCGCTATATGCATTCAGTATTAAATAATCATAAGGGAAATGCAATAAGAGTGGGGGTAACTTTGGACATGGTATAACATGTTGAACCAACACCTTCTTGAGGAGGGAAACATGAAAGACATTATGAAATTGATTGATCATTGGTAACTCCAATTCATAGGCAACTTTGCCAATCCTTCGTTGAATCTTATATGGGCCATAGAATTGTGGCTTGAGTTTCTCAACACCACTCCCCTTGATAATTGTTTATATGGTTGCAATCTTAGGAAGACTAAGTCTCCTACTTCAAATGTTGTCCACTCCCCTTGATAATTGTTTATATGGTTGCGATCTTAGGAAGACTAAGTCTCCTACTTCAAATGTTGTTTCGGATCTTCGATGGTTGTAATGTCCCCTTTCTGGACCTCTCTCTATTTTGCCCTCAATTCATAAATTCAGATGAAACAAAGCATATAATATAGTCAGGGGAACATTTCTTTACTTAGGAATAAGATGAACTGGTTCTGTTCTGGAAACCTGTAATCAGTTAGGTAACATTGCAGACACAGTTCATGAAAATAAATCTATTATTATAGCAAGGAAATGATTATGCAGAAAGTCTGATTTGGATGCGAGTCTCAGTCATAAAAGATATGGAATAAGGAGGAATGGTAGGGTGCCTTAAGACAGCCGTTTTCTCCCTTCATGCAATCCCTCTCCATCTTTCCCATGGCTGGAGAATCTTGGGTTCATCAACAATCCCTCAATGTAGGAGTTGGCAAGGAAATTGCAACAGGGTGCACTTAGCCGTTCTTTCCCTTTCATAGTGTAATAAGGCGCCCTAAAAGCTGTTCTCTCCCTATTTGCCATTGTAGCAAGGTGCCCTATAGCTGTTCTCTCTTAATTGCAGATTCATTCCTTGCCCTACATGATGGATAATTATAATCATATCATAAAATGCATAGATGCTTAGATCAGACAATCAAATATGCCTACCATTGATATCATTATCTATCATATATTCATATATATATATTTTTGATACAAGTATATATAAAACAATGTATCTATTTTTGCATACCACAGTAATATTATTACAGATTGGTCTGCCGTGAATGGTAGAAGTTCTGTTATTTGATGCTGGAGAGTCAAATCTGCTTCTTGTGAATTTATGATTCCTGCTGATGTATTCGAAGATCTCTTATTCAATGATATATTATGGATTGATCTGCTCTTTATGAGCACCGATACTAATTCAGTTGCTTTCCTTGATTGATGAATTGTTGTTGAATGACTGATCTTCAAATGAGTGATTGATTCAACGAATGTTGATTTTAATAGAGTGATGCTTGAATGATGAATTGATTGATTCGATAGATTGATTGTTTCCTTAAAACACATTAGATGATTGATTTCTAATATCAAGATGTGAATTGATGATTGATGATATTTTGATTGCTTGTTTATCTACTTCATTGAATTGATCTTTGCTAATTGATAGATTGTTGTATTTGACCTTTTTGCTGATTCATAGATGGCTTGATTTCTTGATTTCTTGATTAGTTATGAGGTTTTGAGCTTTGCTTGGAGTGATTTCCCCTTTAAACTTTATAGGTGAAAGGGTCATAACCTTTCGTAAGATTTAAGTCACCACTTTTCATTGTTGCCTTTGAGAATAATAAATTATTCTCCAAATTAATCTCCTTTGGATGTCCTCCTCAAATGAAACCTTCTCCTTTATATATCTCCCAATGCGAGGAAGAGTCACACCTCTTCACCATGTCTGCCCTTTGCAATTGTTGCAACCTTTCAGAATTACCACTCTTCGAAAGAGTCACAACACTTCATCACGTCTCTCCTTTGAAAGAGTCACTTATTTTTTTCCCATTCCTTTCTTCGTCCATTAATTCTTAGTTCCCATGCTCCCTACTTTCTTTCTTTCTCCTTCTCCGCTTCCAAATGAAGTTCTCTTCTCCCTTGTATATCTCATGTTTGAGGGAGTCGCAACTTTTCATTTCATACCATTTGACCATTCATTAAACTTAATTTAATTATTTTATATTTTAATTTAAGTTTTATTTATATTCCCTTATATTTTAATTTTATTATTATTATATATTATTAAATCCTATTTCAAAAAGGGGACATTACAATGGTCAACACGCATCTTTTGTTGATTTTGTGCATGATGCAAGTATTCTTTAAGTGTGTTTAGGTATCTGTACTTTGTTGCACCAAGTCTCTAGTTCTTGAAACTTGGGTTTTGGTCAAATTTACATCTCCAAATGATGTTGCCTCATAGCCATATAATGCTTTGAAATGATTCATTGCTTTTGACATGTGACGAGTCATATTGTAACAATACTCCCCGAGATGTAGCCATTTGATCCATGCTGTTTGCTGCCTTGTGACATAATTTCTTAAATATCACTCAAGTCATTCATTTAAAATTTCAGTCTGCCGATCGGTTTGTGGGTGGTAAATTGTACTTGGGGGCAAGTTCAATTCCTGCTAGCCTGAAGAGTTCTTGCTAAAATAAGCTAAGGACTATGTTGTCTCTATCACTGACAATGTTTTTAGGTAAACCATGTAGTTTGAAAATTTCTTTAAAGAAGATATGTGCCATCTAAGGTGTTCTCTATTTTGTAGATATTGCAAGGAAATGGGTATACTTAGTCAGTTGATCCACTACTACGAATTTTCAATCTTTTCCTTGTACCTTCGAAAGTCTTGTAATGAAATCCATTGAAATACTTTCCTGTTTCTGATTAGGTATGGAAAGGATTGAACTAATTCAACAGGGAATGATTGTTCTGCTTTCTTCTTTTGACACACCATACATTCCCTCTATAATGAAATTGCTATCATTAATATTAGTCATCCTAATAATGAATCTAAGTCGGCCTCTATAATGAATTGCCAATATATTTAATCTTGGTCCCCTAATAATTTCAATCAGCCTCTATTAAAATGCTATTATGTATAAATTTTATACCAATGCTTAGATTTATTATTAATAAGGCTGTAATCTGTTTTATTTTTGTTAAGGGCTGGTTACCCTAGTTCCGCAGGGGCATGACATTGACAAAGAAGATACCACCCGTTGATGTGTTTTTTATGCACAATCAAACATAGAATAAATTACCAAGGTATCTTATTCTCTCTTGAATAAAGTCTCTCAAATGCTATGCTTCGTGATCAAATCAGACAACTCCAAGGTTTCTACTGTCATGTCTTGACTCGTGGATAAGCTCAATGGTTGATGTGATTGCTAGTAATCCAAGTGGACCTACATTGAATGATTGAATGTTTGAATTGCTGGAACTTAGATTCTCACTACTTGCTTGGAAAATAAAAGAGCAAAAGAGATAGGGTTCGAGGAGACTACACTACTCCTAAGAATGCAAGAGACAATGAATGATTGGATGAGATTCAACTAAGCTTCGCTTCGCCATCAACGAACAACTCTACAAAGCTAGTGCTATCTCCTAAGGTAGGCACATGATGTTCAAATCACTATCAACAACAAAGACACCATAAAGGCGATGCATATCAAAGTGTGAATAGCAATTGAGGTTAAGCTCATTAAGAATTCCGATTGACCACACAAGGTAAATTTACAATTAGTAAATCGCTAGTGGTACGGATATATGAATTTCATCATTAATCATTCACAATTCCTTCATTCATCTCATAGTTGAAAAACTCGGACTCGCCACGGATTCGACAAACCAAAAATTTGGACTCGGACTCGCACTCGGACTTGTGAAAGACTCGTGAAAGACTCGGCAAAAAAAAAAACCCTAGTTTTACAAAAAACATATGAAATTAATGCATTTAGAGAACATAAGAGCCATAATTGAAACATTACACATGTCACATACTCATAGTTTCAAACTTTCAACTCTAAAATGTATAATACCAAGATTTCTTCAATGCTAATTATGCTTTTATATGGAGCCTAATCAGACTCAGAGGTTAAATTTTCCCTACTTCCATCGGCGCAATTTCCCCGTATATTTTTCGATGGGGGTTTGGGGGTAGAGCCCCCAAGTTGGGGTCAAGGGGCAGCGCCCCTTGCGCGCTCCCTGTTGTGATACAGGGCGGGGTCGAGGGGCAGCGCCTCGCGAGGCCAAAAATACTTCTATTATTTTATAAAGGCGTCGGGTGTTATTTTTCTTTTATTTTTCACTCCCTCAGTTATGCCAAATGAAGGCAAATTTCTTTTAAAAAAACTCAATTTTAAAGCTTGCATGACTTTTTTTCTGGGTCGCGCGAGTCCATCTGAAAGACTCGCGAGTCCATGCAAAAGACTCGTGCGAGTCCATGCAAAAGACTCGCGAGTCTTTCAGATGGACTCGCCTCGCGAGTTCTTGGTGAGTCGACTTGTGGCTCCCATGGACTCGCGAGTCCGTGGCGAGTCCATGAGTTTTAAAACTATGATTCATCTAATCAACATGAAAGCAAATGAGTAGTAGAAACCATGTAGCTAATTGAAATAACACATTTCACCATATCTTCAATGAAAAAAGTATATTCGTTTACAAGTCTTAGCAACAATTTCTTCTTCTCATACTCTATTCTAACTTGTAACTTCTAATCTATCTATCCTGCTATTAACCCCTTTACAAATGAGAAGATTTGAGCATTTTATAGATAGCTCTTTACAATGAGTGGCTTAGATTGATTCACAATCAGTTGCCGGGATTACAAGATGGAAACCTTAATTAGGGTTTGTTAGAACAACTCCTTTTCGGCCAATGAGAAAATTACATTTAGGTTCAATATTGAATGTGAACCGATAGAAAATGAGGGTAGGTAGCTCAAAGTTTGTGCCTCCATAAGATGAGTCGGATAAATTTGTATTAGGTCTGATTTTAATGACCTAACTCAGGTCTACACCAAATTAGCTCCATGAATTGCATTGAGATAAATTTGCTGATTGTTGAAATCTTTCTTATATAGATATACCTGAATTACTTTCACACAGCTGACTTGATTGCATTTTGAACATTTTCCTTTCAAACTTAAAGCTTGGCACTAGCAACCACCCTTTCTTGTGTTTATCAAGGTTTCTGACCTTTTGACCCTCAAAAGAAGGTTCGGACTTTTGGGAGGGCAAAGGAAGTCCATCCAAGAAAAGCTCGGACATTTGGCATGGCAAAGGAAGTGAATTCTATGATGGATTGGGGTTTTAGGAGGGCAATGGAAGTGATTTGAATCATCGTCTTCCAGTTTGCCTTCATTAAGTCTCCATTAATTCAGTCCAATTACTTATTTGTTCCATGTCAATGAACAAAGGTGAGATTGTATTTGAGATGAAGCACAAGAAATGGTCAAGGTTTTTTCTCCATATGCCCAAGTTCATCAATTCATCTTCAAAAGAACTCCATGTATCTACATCAAACCTCCTAGGATGTTAGGAAAATATCCTCTAGGCCAGGTCGCTGATTAAAAGATCAAAGTCCTTACCTAGCAAAGGCATTAAGTCATGATTTGTGAAAGCAAAGACAATTTCAGACTTCTAAGGAGGCAAAGGAAGTGAGAGTTCAGGCTTTTCCACCAGCAAAGGAAGTCAACTTTATGATCATCAAGAAAGTTCAGACTTTTTGCATGGCAAAGGAAGTGAGTCCAATGAAAGGTCGGGCTTTTGGGAGGGCAATGGAAATTTTCTTATACTTAGCCAAATTTTGCCCATGTGACTTGCTTCTCAATGAAAGTGGAATCAGATCTCTTGGATGGCAAAGGAAATTTTTCTATACTTAGTGGAATTTTCATCCAAGAGACTTACCTCTCAAACTTCCTCGCCTATCTTGCTCAAACTGACACCTCATCTCACATCACCTCATTTCACATCTCACATTTTGCTTCTATGAGGTCAAGGAAGCAACTGTCAATTCCAAGGAAGGGCATAGGAAGTGACTACCAATGCCAATGAAGGGCAAAGGAAGTGACTGCCAATGCCCTAGCGAAGTTTAGCATTTCATCTTTTGTTTTGCAAGTAAAAGATGAGTCATTCATTTCCTACGCCTTGATAACTGACTGACTTCGCTTCATCCAAAAGAGAGAGAGGTAACTTGATTTCCTCCTGGTCGCTTGAGAAACTATACGTCTCCAAACAGAAGGCTAATAGCAAAAGACTCTACCACTATTCTAGAAAGCAAAAAAAAGTGGGGGTCCCTGTATGCAATGGGGCGATGTGTGAAAACGTCACAACACCACCGTCTAGTGATCTTTGACTAGTAAGAATCTTTTGAAAGATCTCTTGGAACCGTCCATACTTGTATGATAAGAAAAGGCACCCTCTTGCTTTCATTGAACAAACCTTGGCACAAAGTTGTGAGTCTCACCATTAAATGCATATGGCTGTCACATGAAATGACGTGGCCTTAATTAGACAAGCGAGCTCTGATGCCAAATGTTGGGAAAATTATCTTCAATGCAATGGACACATAGGATATTTGAAAGCTTAACATTGTGGGTCCTGAAATACAGCTATGTTTGTTGTAGCAATTTAATGGACATTGAACAATTATAAAGAAAGAACAGAAAATAATACATAAGCCACATGCGTAGGAAAATCTTACAAGAAAAAAATACACCAATAAAACAGAGTTACAAATATACTAATCAGAAATAGACTTCAAATACAAATAAGTATTATTCACACTTTTCTCAAATTTTAAACTATATAACACAAGCTTTGCAATCATGCTTCATAGTATCACAATATCATTTGGCAACCTCACATCTACCTATTCCACTTGTATCGGCAATTCGATATAGCTCTCAGGTCATTCTATAGAATACCAATTGTCTCTAAACTCTAATTGCTTATGGAATACCACACATCATACAACCGTATCATGATTGTACCATTTTGTCAACTTATTGGGTAGGACTATTTCCTTAAGAATGTAGGAATCAAATGAACAAGGTTAGGGGTTGATGTCCCAAACCTTGTAGAGAAGTTGAGGGTTTCACGTTAGTCTACAAATTAGGATAGCTCCTAATTTCTTTCATCAAAATTTCCGTATACTTTTTTGTATTTGTTGTTTGGGTGGTTTGTCCTCATATATGGTGAAGAATATAGCCTCCCCGCAGTTTGCTCATAATTTTGCAACTTAGAAATGATAAGGTTTCTCACCTTAACCTTAGAAATGGTGAAGAATATACTCTGACCTTAGAGTTTCGGAAACGTTTTCGGGATGCCTTTGGGAATGCTTGGGGATGTAGGGGAAGTCACTTCTGGCTGCCCCCTACGTCCCAGGCCAGTTTTGGACAGAGAGATAAAAAAAGACACATTTTAATTTATAAAAAGGCTGACCAGGTCCACAAGGATCTCCAAACCACATTAAACAATACCAAAACCTATTCTAAGCATAAAACAACCAAAAAGAAGTCAAAGACTTTCATTATCAAATTCACAAAGAAGGAGAAGACCAGCAGGAGGAGCAGTGGTTCAAACTCGAGTTCTGATTTTGATTTAGACTCTTAGACCTACTTGTTGATGTGTTTTTTATGTACCATGCATCATAGAATAAAATACTAGTATTTTATCTTCTCTTGAACATAATCTTCCCAAGTGCTAAACTGTGTGATCAAATGGGATGACTCCAAGGTTCCTAATCTTAGGTCTTGACGTGCTCTTGGATAGACTCAGTGTGTATGATGTGATATTGCTGGAATCACAATGTGGACTTACATTGAATCTTGAATGCTTGAATGTAGTTGGAACGTGGAAAACTAACTTGACATATAAAAGAGCAAAAGAGATAGGGTTGAGAAAGCTAATCTAATCTTAAGAATGCAAGAGTAATGGACAATCTTTGTTGAAACTCAAGTAAGCTTTGCTTTGACATGCAACAAACATCTCCACAAGGCTAGTGCGATCTTCTAGGGATAGCCAATGATTTTTCAAATCATCAGTACAAGCATAAACACCTTCAAGGTGAAGCATATCAATGAAGTAGCAATTGAAGTTAAGCTTGGCTAAGATGGATCCAATTGACTATGCAAGACACTTTACAATCAGCAAGGTGTTAGTAGTATGGATGTACAAATTTCACCATTGATCATGTACAAAGTTCTTCCATTCATCTGAACAACATGAAAATTAAACGAGAAGTAGAGACGATGCAAATTGTTGAATCAACACATAAAGTTCATCATATCTTCAATGAAATTAATATGCTGCTTACAACAAAGTCTTGGCAACAATCATTGCTATCTCTCCCTACTCTATTCTAACTATTTGCATGCTATCTACTTGCTATTCACTATTGCTGAACTATTGCCTATTAACCTTTACAAATGAAGAAGTGGAGCCTTATATAGAGCTCTCATTACAATTGAGTGGCTTAGATTGATTCACAATCAATGGCCAAGATCGAAAGATAGAAACCCTAATTAGTGTTTGTTACACCCATTATAAAGCATTTAATGCTTGACCAATGATAAAATTACATTAAAATGGACACGTCTTTCATTGAATATTCGACCATTAGATGGTGAGGGTAGGTGCGTTGAACTTTGTGCCCATGTGGTAGTTGTCCTCTTTGATGGATGAGTCAGGTACATTGAATCTGGATACCCTGACTTGGAATGATATGATTGGTTGGTGATAATTAGGCACCACCTTAGCTAGCTCATTGTAACTCATCACAAGTTGTAAATGAATAAGGCATATCTCTTGATATTCAACATTATCCAAGCGCCTATAGTGAAGAATGGGATGATAGTGGGAGATATTCCCAAATTGCATCATCTTCTAACTTTGATTAACACTTTTAAAACTATCTCCTGTCCTGATCACCTCCGCCTTGGAGCTTTCATCTTGCTATACTAGCAATGATTCTTGGATTTCCGGAGGAAATTCAAGATTGTGCAAAATTTCTTCCTCTAGCACGTTCATTCTCATGATGAATCTTGTGCTTCTTTGATCTCTTCTATGTGGTGAAGTCTCTCTCTTCATGAAGTAAGCTGGCATCCTCATGTTGCATTTACCCCATCTCTCATGTTGATGATATTGATGCTGACCTCTTGTCTCACTTGTCTTTGATTTGCCATTATCCTTGAGCTAACCTTCATCATTTGTTGCTAAGTTCTTCCATAGCTTGGATCTCTCTCTCTAGCTTGCGTTAAGCTTGTTGAGGTGTGGATGTTGTTCATCTTCACATTGCTGCCCTTTTGGGATCTATTTTCTCGGGTTTTGGCCCAATGAACTGGTGTTTGGCAGATCCTCATCTCCCTCAAGTGATGAAGTTCCATCATCCTTTCCTTGTAGTGCTTTGTGTTTGATGATCCTATCCTTGTGTTGCCCTTGCTACTTGCTCGTCCTCTATACCTTGATTCACCATCTTGCATGTAGGTGTGATGTTGCTTCCATGCCCTGAAGTCTTGACTTTCTCACATTCCTTCACATGTTCATCCCACTTGCATCAAACCTGGAAAAAATATAATTCGAATCAAAACATTGTAGAAAGTACTACTATCAATTCACAAATCAAGCTTCCCACTACCCTTCCTAAAACTGGAAATGAATTTTCTGATCACGAAACATCTGATTTTAAGTCTGATTTCCTTTCTTTTGACTTAATGCCCATCAATTTGAGTTTGATTTTGTGTCTCAGGCCTGATTTATGTCTGATTTCTCACTTTTATGTCTGATTTGATAGGTTTCAGGTCCGAGACATGTCTGATTTGCATTGGTTTCAGGTGGCAAAGGAATCTCGTAGATCTCATTGGGCAAAGGAAGTTTGTGGATCATGGATGAGTGAGCATTGACAGTGCTTGATGAGTTGTTGATTGAATTATCATTCAATTTGCTCCCTTTGCTTCCCTTGGATCAGACTTTCATAGCCTATTAGAAATGTTTAAGCATAGTCAGGATTCTCACTAGGCAAAGGAAATGCTAAGGGAAGATCGTGGTTTTGGGGGGTCAAACGAAATCCATCAATAGAAGTTAGCGGATTTGACACCCCAAAGGAAATGCCATCAGCTTTGGTTGGGCAAAGGAAGTGGTGTCAATGCCTTGGTTGAGCAAAGCAAGTGATGGGTCTTGTATTTGGGGGGTCAAAGGTGTAGAGGAGGGGATTTGTCACCACCAAGATGATGAATCTCAAAGGACAAATCGATCCGCTGCCACCTCACTCAAAGTGGCGCTAAGGTGAGCCAGGGGATAGAAGTGAAAAGCTAAGCTAATAAACTGCAAACAAGACTCCTAGACGACTTTATTGAGTCTTTGTCCTTGGGACGATTGCGCAGAGCTAGGACACTAGCGCAGAGCTAGGACACTAGCGCAACGTGTTGTCGTCCAATACAAACAGAACACAAAAACTGTACGGGGGTTGCAAATACAATTATAATATTAAATGAATGTAGAAAAACAACAAGATAGATTAATAACGTAGAATGAGAAATATTAGAATGACTTGAGAAGAGGGAAAAGAATTAAGCTCACAACCGGTCCATGATATGAAGCCTCCAACTAAATGATCTTCTTCCTATGATTATAAACCTGCACACAAGCAAGAAGGAATATGTTGGAGGTTGTGTTTTGGAGTCTGCCTCAGTCAGACCCTCGTTTTGGTGTTTCCACCTCCACAGACAACCTAGATAGATTGATAGAATAAAAGATAAATGCAAGATAAAATAAATGATAGATGATAAATGATAAAAGAAGGATGTGATAAATCCCAAGATGCTCAAAGATGAGATATATAGAATGATAGAAATATATTACCAAAGAGGCTTGAGAAAAGCCAAGAGAGTTGCAAGAGATATTATGGAGCTTGAGAGTGCTGTAGCAAACTAGAGATTGCTATAGCAAGAGCAAGGACAAGAGAAAGCTGTGAGAGCCCAAAGAACAAGAGATCTTTCTTGAGAGAACCAAGAGAGCTTGAATGGAGAGAAAAGATAGATTTAAAAGAGAGAAGAGGGAAAAGAGGGCTAGCGAGACGTTTAGAAGATTTCGAGCCATTTCCACCGACATGCGCAAGTGACAAGTGGAAAGGCGCACTCAGAACCAACATTCGAATGTTGAGATGTTGCGGGACTAAGTCGCGACGCGCAGACGCCTGCGCGGTGCGCTAGTGTCCAAATGAGTCATGCTCGGAAACAACAAGAGACAAGGTAGACACGTGGCCAACAATACTGACGCCACGAGGGAGTTGCTGAAAAGGTGGTCTTGAGCACCCTGAGAGGGAAAAGGTTGATGGAAGTGCTGAAGTGATCGTGCTTAGCTGCTAAGGGAATGGACACCAAAGTGGTTACAAAAGATGTAGGTCAAATTACAAAGAAGTATGCAATTTTCGACACTACAAAAGGAAATGTCTCAAAGGAAGTTCGCAGATTTGGGGGATCAAAGGAAATGCCTCAAATGCTCAACTTTGCTCATTTTATTACCCTAAGCCTTTTCATGATTGTTCAGACCTTAGCCTATCCTCCTTCCAAGGATTCACTCTCTATTGACAATTCACTTTGATCAAACTCAACATTTCATCTCTGATTTTGCAAGCCAATGATGATAATCAAATGGAATGATCATCGTGAAATCTTTCATTTCCTAAGCCTTGAGAACTAACTGACCTCCCTTCATCCTAAAGAGAGAGACTCGACTTGATTACCTCCTGGCCACCTAAGATACTACACCTCTTCCAAGTGAAAGGCTAAGAGCAAAATACTAAAACTACCAACGGCTAAGCTAAGACAACTAACCTAGAAAGTGAAAAAATGGGGGTCCCTATTTGCAATGGGGCGATGTGTGAAAATGTCACAACACTACCATGTGCTGATTATGGACTTCTATGTTTGTTTATAGTTTATGTCATCTCATAGTTGAAACTTGGAGTCTTTAAGCATTTTTGTTATAATTCTTATAATATATGTATGTACATTGACAATGAAAGCATTTGAATTTTGTTAATTTGTTATATCTCTTGCTTCTTCTGCAATTGGTCTCATTCAATTAATTTACCTATGTCCTCCAAAAGAAGGTAAAGGCAATGAGCTGCACAAGGGTCCAAAAAAGTGTTTGATGTCTCTCTTGAAGCAATCTTCCATCTGCTACATGTCGCTGCATTGTTAGTAACAACTTCGACAACATTTTGTATGCTCATCTCTAAAACAACTGCCTCCAACATCAAGCTCCAATTTTCCGCTTTCTTAATTTTATTGGAGTCATCATTTGACTTAAAAAAACAGCAACTAACCATTTGAAGTGACTAAAAGATTGAGAAGGGTGTGGTTCCTTCCATTTGTCCACACATTAAAAGAAAAGTGCATCCAAACTTTGCCATTGCATCTTTTAATCTTCCACAATCTGTTGTACATCTCCAATAGTATCTTCGAGCAACCTGCCACTTAAATCTCTTGGAGAAGGCACCTTGTACCCCTTTCCATGCAACTGTCAATGCTGTTACCAAACACTTCTGATCCAAATACTTCTGATATGGACTCCTTGGCATGTTGAAGGGAAGGTTGCGGTAATACCAAACATTTGCACAAGCCTTTTCTACTTTTTTGTGCACCTTCTTGTTCCCTCCTATAGCTTCCAATGAAGGTTGTGCTCCTGGTATATTTCTAAGCACAAAAAGCCCATGCGACCGAGCTCTACTCAGGTTGGATGAGGAGGATGGGCCATGTTCACATGATTAGAGTCCACAATGCCTTGCATATCCACGTTAGATTCTCTTGGGAGATTAGGAGCAATGTCTTCTTGTATGGCTGCTTGCACCTTGGCTCTGTCCAATTTCTTTTTATCTAGTTTTGCAAGGGCCAACATCTCTTGTTACAACTCTTTCTAGTTTATTTCACACTTGGCATCGATTAGGAATGCTTGCAAGATGGTATTTGAGGTGATTGATGCCTCCACTTACCTTCTGCTTGGACTAGGTACAAATCTTGGACCCGCTACCAATCCAATTATGCCATATTTCTAAGTGGGGTCACAACTTCTAGAGAGCCTTCTTTCAATGAGATGACTTGATGCCGGAGCATCCTTGGTTCTTGGCAATCTTGCATCAATCAAAAACATTTTCTTCTAGTTTGTTTCTTGTTTTGTAGTTTCAACATTTCTTTCTACGTTTCTTTGCATTTGTTCACTAGATCTTGCGGAGCTAGATTTTGTTCGTGGACATGTTCATCTACCTTATCCTTTGTCTGCGAGACATTTGGATCTTTTTCCGGCAAGTTATCGCTTCCGAAATCTGAGACAGTTTTTTGGCTTGGACCACCGGAACCGCTTGGACCTATTTGCTATTGCGAATCTTGCGGATCACTTTCGTAGCTTGCGGAGCTTCAGTCCATTGTTTCCAATGTTCCTTGGTGTGTGGCCGACCTTCCTTTGAGTCTGCACTTCATTCTATGGATTATGCGGAGGGATTCTTTTGGCGGAGGCCGACCTTGTTGTTTTACATGTTTCATCTTGTTCATCGGTTATTGTTTCATCTTGGGCTGACGGGGATCATCCTTGATCATATAAATCAATGTAATTAAGCATTTAGAATGAAGTTTTTAGAAGATAGAAGATAGCATTTGTAGGTTGGGAGGTTCGGAGTTGGCTCGCATTCTTGCTTGAGCCCGGATATTGTATTTGAGCATCTGGACTGTGTGCCGACTCTTGAAGTCCGCATGTTGCCAACTGTTTGTAATTGAATTTCATGATATAATAAAGTCTATTCTGCATTGCCTCCATCACGATTGTGTTGTTTCTGCTGTGTAACTCCTGCACGGTTCAGACTGTTCTCTTTGAGGACTTACTCTTGCCATGACTACACCATGACTTCCACTTGTTGAGTCCAAAGCAGATGTAGAGCCAAGTACTATTGTGATTATATATTAACTTGCGATATTGATAAGAATAAAAAAAAGCGATTAAAAATATAGCAATTTGAACATGTTTTTTTTTTTTTTTTAAATCATGAAAAACTCAAATGTATTTAAAAAATTAATTTTAATACGGTAAATGGTAATTGAATTAATTGTTAAGTTTTAATGATCAGATTAGATAGACAAAATTCACACAATTGCACAAAGATTACCCTGGGAAAACCTTCCTCTTGAAGGTAAAAAACCCAGCAATGAAAGATGTCTTTATTATCTTAATTGTCCCAATAGGCTTTACAAGAAATTTGCTTCAAACTTGAAGCAATATGTGACAATAATTCACATATACAAAGAATCTGATCTTTTATATCAGATACTTAATCTGCAACAAAATCGACTCTCCTTGATTGATTCGCAAACTGCTATAGATAGACGTCTCTCTACTGTAGATGCATGTCACGAACTGCTGTAGGGTGAATATGAACAAATACTGAAGAATGTATATGCTTCGATCTGCTTGAGACTGTGTTATTTGATCTGCTGGAGTTACTAGTTGATTCGATTGCCTTGGAAGAGAAGAGGAATCAAATTATATACCCGTGGATTGATGAAGCCAATCAACATGTCTCCTCATTAATCATTAGTTATATATGATCAACACATCCTTTTGTTAGGAATCGGCTGCAATATAATAACATGTTTTATAACAAAGAGTGGCGAGAATAGAAATAAATGCAAATACGTATTACAAGGTCGATAGGCATAAGATTTTAATCTAATTCAATAAATGTGTAGGGCCGATAGGCCATTGACACATTTAATGACTAAGTTGGCCCTATGGGATCCAACCAAAGCTATACATCATTATTAATGAATTTGATAAAAATATGATAATATTATCTATCAACCCTAAAACATAACCCTATATGAAAAAAAAGAGAAGCAGAGAAAAAAATGATTAAAATCAGCATAAAGCAATTAAATTTTAATCAATCCACAAATTTAGACAAATTGAATCAATTCAAATCAGAATAAATCTATTAAATTTTAATCAATCAACAAATTTAGATAAATTGAATCAATTCAAATCAATAAATAATGTACCTTGGGAAAAAAGAAAAAAAAGGAACAAATTTGATGCAAATCCAAAATTTTAGAAATTTCTTTTCAAATCGCCTAAAAATCTTCCCAATCAGCTATAAATTTATTGCTTGCTGCTGTGTGTGTTGAGGAGTGAATGAAGGGTTTAATAGACTGCAGATCATCTTTTTACTATGTTTTTCCCCATCAAACCTGTGTTTCCCATCTACAAGCTGCAATGGTATTTTTTGGTGTAGACTTGCCAAAAAAGTTTGCGAGTTTTTGTGATTGACTCGTTTAGGAGACTCACCAAGTAAACATGGAGAAAACATGCTGGCAAAAAAATATTGCAAGTACTCATTGGGTTTGTATGCTATGGTCAGTACCGTCTAAGTTCCAAGTTCCATGCTTGCAATCTCCAAGCCGATGGTAGGCATGTCTATCACTTGACCTTGTGGAATCTAAAGGTCCACCTCACTTGGCTTAGGAGGAAAATTACATTAGTGAAACACAAAAATAACATATGTTTTGGTACTCTCAAGCTAGGTTTTCCCATACACCATAGATCTCTGATGACCCTTAATACAAGAATGATAGGAGTAGACAAAGATATTGGAGTGTCTTTCACCATGGCTTTCCAAGTCTAGTAATGAGTTTAACGAGAAACATAAGGACCTCTCAAATATAGCTTACATCCATTAATGGATGCCATGAAACTTGCAAGTTCTTTCTTTAAGGTTTTGCACATCTCTCCTTGTTCTTTCCAACATATCATAAGGAGCCCACTTTTGAGTTTGAGAATATCAATTCAAGAACATGTTGAGTGTTTCTTCCCTTAAGTGTCGGTTTAATTCACATAGTAAAGAAAGTAATACACAGACAATTATTCATAAAGTGCTTAACAAAAGATCACAAAATCACATAGACAGAAAGATATGTCCTTTATTGCATTCCAGAAATTTAGTACATGATCATTACTACCGCCGGGGTTCCTGTTGTGACCATTTCACACATCGCCCCATACCAAATGGGGACCCCCTCTTTTTGCTTGTTTTTCGTTCGTTTTTGCTTTCGTTTTTAGGATTTTGTTGGTTAGTTAGTAGTCTGGATTTAGGGCCAAGCCTTAGGGTTTTAAATTTTGCCTTTTCAAGCCAAAATCCAGTCATTTTTGAGAGCTTTTGAGCTTCTTTTCTAGAATGCAAATTTTGAATACAATGAATTCGCCAAATTGGTCTAATTTTCAATTGGAATGTTCATGCAGAGCTTAAACTTGTCTAAGTGTTGACCGTCAATATGAATTTTTGTTTGATTGAATATTTTGACCAAATTTTGACTTTTTTGAAGTTTGATCCTGGGCATTGGAATTGATTTGTTTTCACCTCGTGAAGTGTTAAAATGTGAAAAATCTTGTTATTTTGGCCTGTAGGAGCAAAATCGCTCCTGTCCCTCAGTGAAGGACGGGAGCTCAATTTCAAATATCTCATCATCCTTGCAGAGTCCAGACAAATTTTACGTTTGAAGTAATGGAGAACGACAAGATCTTTCCATTCAATATAAATTGAAGATTTTCATGAGCACAGAAAGGCCTCCAGGAAGAAAATCGCTCCTGTCCCTCAGTGAAGGACCGGAGCTACGATTCAAATTTCGTTTTGTCCTTGCAAGATTTTAATGACTTAGCAATTTGAGGACGTCCAAAGGAAGACGCTTTGCCAAATGAATATAATTTGAGATGCAAAAACGAAGGAAAATGACCTATATTGACTAAATCGCTCCTGTCCCTCTCCAAGGGACCAGGGCGAGGTACCTTATAGCTCTCGTCCCTCTCCTAGGGACCAGAGCGATTTCCTCCATTTTGCAAAATCCAGACAAGGGTCAAGGTAAGTTTACGTTCAAAAACGAAGGAGAACATGAGATGAATGCATTGAATATAAATTGAAGATTTTTGGGACGTCCATACCAGTGCTAAATGCCTAGTTCGCTCCTGTCCCTCAGGAAGGGACCAGAGCGATTTTTGATATAATTGCCTTTTTTGCAAAGTTACAAATGATGTCAAGGCATGAACGAATGGAGGGAAGAAGGACGAGTCCGTTGAATATAAACTTGGAACCAGGCAAAGTAAGATAGTGGCCACAAGGGAAGGATTGCTCCTGTCCCTCTCCAAGGGACCAGGGCGATACAATGGTGATGATACGTCCCTCCAAAGTTCAAGGTCGTTCCTCCAAGGTTCAAGGCCGATCCAAGTCAAGACGAAGGGTGGCGAAGACATTTCAAGGCATTTCCATCAAGCGCAAGGTTGTAAAGGTCATCACATGGAAGGATTTGCGCTCTAAAGACCCAGATCGCTCCTGTCCCTTGGGAAGGGACCAGAGCGATATCTATATAATGGCGTAGATTTCAAAAGGCAAACAAGTTTCGAGCAACCAAGAAGGTCGAAAGGACGTCATTCCACACAATGAAGTTGATTGCAAGTTGGTACAAACAAGAACAAGCACATAATGATGAACTTCGCTCCTGTCCCTCAGGGAGGGACCAGAGCGATATTAGATGTATTGATCATTTCATACAAAATTCACGTAAGGACAATATATTGCAATGTTCTGGAGGGTCCATGGTATGACAACAAGGTGATAAACAAGAGTTTTGAACGTCCAAACATCGCCAAATGGTGTAAAGGCCCCACATCGCTCCTGTCCTTTGGACAAGGACCAGGGCGATCCTATCAAAAGCGCTCATATTCCTCCAAAATCGAAGCAAGGCGAGGTTAAGCAAGACAAGGGACGGCGTTTGGAAAACATCACAATGAAGGATCGAAGGTCAAAAATGCATATTGAACGTGAAAAAATCAAGATCGCTCCTGTCCTTTGGACAAGGACCAAGGCGATCCTATCAAAACACTCGCGTTCCTTCCAAGATCAAGGAGAAATGTGGATCGCTCCTGTCCCTCTCCAAGGGACAAGGGCGATGATCCTTATAACATCGAAGGTACCTTGCAAAAGCGAGTGGGACGTGCGCAAAGGACACAAGCATTGATATTTCGAAGATCAAAGATACAAGATGAACATGAAGACATGGAGATCTCTCCTGTCCCTCTTCAAGGGACAAAGGCGATGTTAGATAAAACACATGACATTCTTTGAAAGTCACGTTAAGACAAGGACGCACAAGGTTCTAAATGACGTTTGGAAGATGATACAAGGAAAGGATCGTACCAAAATGGAAAATTTCAAGCCAAAAACTTAGAATCGCTCCTGTCCCTCTCCAAGGGACCAGGGCGATAATGATCATAAGATGCATTTGCTCGCACAAGAAAGGCATTCGAATTCGAAAGGACCACCAGATGATCAATTTGGGACGTGGAAGTAAAGGAGTTAAACGTTGAAAACGCAAGAATCTAGACCAAAATCATGGATCGCTCCTGTCCCTCTCCAAGGGACCAGAGCGATGAGGTACGTCCCTTTATTTTCATATTTTTGGCGCCAAATTAAACAATTCAAATTTCCTTAAATGCTAAATCGATTTAAAAATTGAAAATCCTATTTAAATTGGCATTTAATATGGCGTTAGACATTTATTAATTATTTTGCCTTTATTTAAAATTGAAATTCTCAATTAAAAAACGCAAGGCATTAATAGTTAATTATTTAATTAATAAAAAATCAATTGGAGCGCTCATATATGGAGGTCGGCCTTGTCATGTTATTGCAAATCATTTAAAAAATCGTTTGAAATGGTTTTATTTTTATTAAGTCGGCCTTAGTAAATGAAGGATGAATGCGCTATATAAGGGGGGTAGAATTATCATTTTCTACATCATTATTTTACCTTCCTTCATGCGAATTGAGAAGAGGCGAATGTAGTGCGAGTTTCATTCATTCAAAGGTGGTGCGATTTCAAACCAAAGGTGGCGCTAGTATCATCTTGCGTGGAGTGCGAAGTGTGTTTGGAGAGGTGCGAATTCCATCCAAGGTGGCGTAAGTAATCAAAAGGTGATGCGAATTTGAAGATCTATCTAAGACCACGCCAAAGGGGAATTTGCTAAGGACTTGGAGATTTGTTAGTGCGAATTTGAAGATCCATTTGAGACCACGTCCAAGGCGATAAGTGAAGATCACATTCTATCCAGAGGTGGCGAAGTCAATTTTGAGGGGATCATATTGAAGATTATCTTTATACCTCAATTTTGCCTAGGCAAATTTTGTTTTTGCATTCTAGAGTTAGCTCTCTATCGAGGTATGGCGATTTAATTGTTATTGCTTTATTCATTTATCGTCATATTTCAAATTTTGAAATTTTGATCCTTGAGTATCTCTTAGCTCAATCGTTGTATTTTAGGAAATGATAACTCTAGAGACTTATCATGAGATTTCCTAAAATTTATCTCTCTTATCTACGTTATTTATTGCAAAAATCGAATTGGAGCGCTCATTTATGGAGGTCGGCCTTGTTATGTCATTGCAAATCATTTAAAAAATGATTTTATTTTTTATTAAGTCGGCCTAAGGGGTAAAGGGTGAAAGCGCTATATAAGGGGGGGTGGAATTATCATTTTCTACACCATTATTTTACCTTCCTTCATGCGAATTGACAAGAGGCGAATATAGTGCGAGTTTCATTCATCCAAGGTGGCGAAGACACTCCAAAGGTGGTGCGAATTGCATTGAAGACCAAGGGTGGCGCGCTTAGACATTCCAAAGGTGGTGCGACTTCAAACCAAAGGTGGCGTAGACATTCCCAAGATGGTGTGAGGCGTGTTTGAAGAGGTGCGAATTTGAAGATCCATCCAAGACCACGCCTAAGGCGAACTTGCTAAAGACTTGGTGATTTATTTGTGCGAAATTGAAGATCACATTCTCTCCAGAGGTGGCGAAATCAAATTTGAGGGGATCATATTGAAGATTATCTTTATACCTCAATTTTGCCTAGGCAAATTTTGTTTTTGCATTCTAGAGTTAGCTCTTTATCGAGGTATGGCGATTTAATTATTATTGTTTTATTCATTCATCGTCATATTTCAAATTTTGAATTTTGAATCTCTTAGCTCAATCGTTGTATTTTAGGAAATGATAACTCTAGGGACTTATCATGAGGTTTCCTAAAATCTATCTCTCTTATCTACGTTATTTATTGCAAAATCTATTTCTTATAATGAAATGTTGTGTAGGTATGGCAACCCCAAAGGCGGGAGCATCCACCAGTCGCTCGGCCCTCATGAAAGAAGATCAGAAGACTGAAGAAGTGGAGACCAAGATTGTGTCCAAGTGGAGCAACATTGGAGATACCAACTTGGGGAACTTTAGCACAAAGAAGTTCCGAGAGGTCCCTTACATCGGCAAGCCATCACCTGTCGCCCGGAGAATAATAGAGAGTGGCATCATTAAGGCGGCCGGTTTTCCTCCAGCCATTCAGTGCCACGAGTTGATGATCGAGTGTGCCCGTCATTACAATCCACAGTCCAGGACAATTGTGTCCAACGAAGGAAACACTTTGGCGTACCTTTCAGAGGAAGCCATAAGTGAAGCCTTCCATCTTCCAGAGCACAGGGACATGATATACAAGAGCATTGAAGGAGCCAGATCAGTGTACGATGATGATCCAGATGCTTGCCTAAGCATAATCAACAAGAACTGGCTACTTAAGAGTCGTCCCCGTCTGAGCAAAGTACCGAACACACCACACAGGATTGATTTCCAAGAGGAGTACAGAGATTTGATCACCATGCTCAACAGAGTTACAGGAGCACCTCATGCCTTCTATTTTGAGAAATGGATGTTTTACTTCATCCAGGTGATTGTTCAAGGAAAGGGTACAATACATTGGGCTAGGATAATTAGCCATTGCTTAGACTTACAGTTGAGAAGACTCAGGGCTACTAAGTCCTTCCACATGAGTTCATACGTCATCTATGCCTTAATCAGGAGCGTTGAGTACGCAGGACTACCTCACAGAGGAGTGATTGGAAGAGGACCCGGCGAGGTCAGAGTTTGTGAATCCTATACCTACTTGCATCATCCACCAGGGAAGAACTACAAGTTAATCAATGATACTTTCACGATGAACATCACAAGGACGTTGCAAGGAGGGATTCACAACAGATTATCTCAGGATGCCCAGGAATTCATCAAGAGGTACGGTGCTTGGTTCATTCAGTTTCCCAAGTTCACTTATATTAGAGTGTATGGATGTCCTTTACCTCCATACATGTTGCCGAGGTACCCGACAGACAGAATTGTGTTACTTGAAGTAACAAGGCAGTTGGCAGCATATGTGAAGGCATTCAGACACAGACATCAGAATGGAGTTCAGGTACCTATTATTTTGGGTAATTCAGTTGAGGTATGTCCTAATGTCTTAGCTATGGATGACGCAGAGAAGGAGTTAGCCTTGTATCCTTTTTCATCTTTTGCTTGGAGGAATAGTTTTGATCCACATGGACATTTAGAGGAGACGGTCGGTAGAAGATTTAGACATGAGTACCAGATTGAAGATTTTATGATGAATCTCCTAGATGATCTCGAAGTAAAACGAAAGATACATTCTAGATTGCCTCTGGATTTCATCAGGAAATGTAAGATTTACAGAGTAGCCGACCAAGCTCAGGACAACGGCAGGCACATCCAATCTTCATATGATAGAGAAAGCAAAACAATAAGTTTGAATTGGAATGAGCCCGAGGCCGTGGATTTAAATGATTTGATGGCACCAGTCTTGTCTTGTACTCGCAGATGGGTAGACGTTCAGCATCAGAAGTTGAGAGAACAAGGCATAGCCATGTCTTTTACTTTGGAAGAAAAGCCAGCCGAAGGTGGAGCCAGTGTTAGTGAAGGCAATCCTAATCCTAGGAATTCAGGTGAAGGTAACCTTCGATGTGCCAGTGAGGGCAATCTCCATTCGAGAGGTTCGAAGAGAAAGGAAAGATCAGAGAAGAAAGAGCCTTCCAAGAAAAAGCAAGGTGCCAACAAAGATCAAACACCAGGTATTTCTTCCAGGCCAGAGGATAGAACAGTTCGAGTGGAAGAATCCATGGAATCGATGGTACAGAATGACAGACAGGAAGAAGAACAGGCACAGCATGTTTCATCCGATGGATCTCTCCAAGACTATGATTTAGATAATGATAATGAAGTAACATCTCCTCCCAGACAAGAAGAAGTAGTACACAAAGAAATTCAAGTTCAAGAGACAAGATCAAATATCCCAGATTGGTTGAAGGAAAGATTGACTAAGGTGATCGTAATAGAGGACGAGGACAGTGCAATTGATTTAGAGAGCCTCGTGGGACGTTCACATATGACAACAGAGAAGAAGAAGGCTACAAAGATGTCCAAGATGATTCGAGATGAGACTGGATCTAGAAAACTGCAGATAGCTACACCGGCAGCAGACAAATATGAGGGTGAGATCCTAGCAGAGGACTATCATATACAGACTATTGAGTTAGGACCATCCACAGCAGAGCAGACTTTAGATGATGCCACCGACACATTTGAGGCATTGAAGGACAAGTTTAGAGAAGAAGTAGAAAAGAATAGAAAGCTTGAGAAAGAGATCGGTGCATGGAGGACTTATTTCAGTCACATCAATGAACCTTTGGGACGTCAGGATCCAGTTAGATCACCATTGCAGGCATTGCCCCTTCAATCAATCAATGAAGCAGAAAGATTCAGGAATATGGTCCAGCGTACATGTAGTTGGATGGATAGATCTCATACGGTGGTCATAGAGTTTGTTACAAGGATGTCGAAGATCACCCATCAGGCTATCCAAGTTCTTGAGATTATTCACAGATTGATGGCAACAGTAGCTGCATTTGCCCATACCAAGGACGTTGTCATCCCTGTCTTGAAAGTTATAAGACATACATCCAGAAGAATTTTAGCACAAGAGAGGATCTTAGAAGGTGATTCTCACAGTTTGTTTCAGTGGTCAACCTTACTCCATATAAAGAGTGTTCTCTTTGAGGACATCAGTGTTAGATGTGGTCTTTGACAGAGTATTTGAGTACTTGAGAATCAATCCGATCCAGGACAGAGTATTTGAGGTACTTCGTACCATTCTTGGCAGAAGGATCGAGGTCGAGACAGATGTGGATTTACAAGAATTTGAAGATAGAATCAAGATCATCTTTCGCAAGGACGCAGATGTTACAGATGAGCAGTATGATCAGATGTATGCTACCATGCTCCTGATTGATAGAACGAAGGAACTTGAACCTACTTGGGACACAGCTCTTCTAGATGCATTTGATCAGGTTATCCACTTAGAGGAGAGTATCAAGAATCTTCCCGAGATTCCAAGCACAGAAATCGAAGGAATCGTGACAAAATTCATGGCATATGCTAAGAAAGAGAATTGGAAAGGGAATAAGATTCTAGATGAAAGGTTGTTACAGATGACATGACATCTTATTTCTCATTGGTTGATACCTCCTAGATTTTTGTGCCAAATTTAATATTTGGCTATGTATTTAATATTGTTCAGTAAAAAGGAGGTCATTTGTAACAAACCCTAATTAGGGTTTAGGTGTCATGATCTTGTTCGTTGATTTACTTTCAATCTGGACCTTTCATTGTAACTGGGGATGCTATTTATACCCCCTTTTTTCATTTCATTTGATAATAGAAAAATAGAGAATAGAGTTAAGAGTGAAATAGAAAGATTAGAGTTGTAAGCAATTTTTATTTTGTAGCAAGATTGAGTCTTGAAGAGAGAAATTCAAGCAATTGTTGTATATGATGACTTGGAAATCAATAAAATATTGAAGTTATGGTGTTTTGTTGCAAGTTTCATAAGTTATCTTCATGGTTGTTGGATGTACTTGAATCACGCTCAATCGAAGTAGTTTGTTAATTTGAAAGGCTAAGTGTGAGATTTGATATTTGGTAGGATTCGCAATCCAAACCACTAGCTTCTTGCTGATTGTAGGAACGCCTTGCGTGGTCGACTGGAAAACATTTTGAGTCATTAACCTTCAAGCATTTTCGCATCTAGGATATGTACCTTCGTAGTAGTGTCCTCGGTCTTTGATGCATTGAATACCATTATTACCTTAGAAGATCGCACTAATTTCAATTGAGTTGTTATCTTATGGCAAAGTTGAAGTTAGTTGAGTCTTGCCAAATCTCATTCATGCTAAGTCGTTCATAGGGTTAGGCTAGATTAGACTTCCTTAAACCCTGTCCTTTTTCCATTTTTTTGAAAGTTCCTTTAGTTTAGTAAAATCTTCGAGCTTTGAATACGTAAGACCCCTTGGAGGAAACAGCAAATCACATCATACCACTAAAAAAGCTTGTCCACACGTGGAGACCCCACTAAAAGAACCTTGGAGTCCATCTAACTGATCCTTTTTGCAGATCTTCAGCAGTTAGAGACTATTTTCTCAAGAGAGGATAAGATGCCTGTCGGTATTTTATTCTGTGTATGATTGTGTACAAAATACACGTCAACAGTTCCCTTACATGGCAATATATACTACTTGGCGGTTGGGTGAGGTACCGACCATTATAACTGACATTGACACGGGAACTCACATGGCCGACTCATTACGAAAGTATAATGAAAACATAACTAATAGTATTATTCCTATTTGCTGCCTAACATCAGTCCCCCCAAAAAGTAGTTGTCTTCCAGACGATTGAAACAAAATGGAAGCCGATCAAAACAAAAAACTGGAACTAATGCTGGGAGGGATGAGAGGGCGTCCCTGGTAGTACTGACGATTGGGAAGTGCCTGCTTGTTGCTGAAGATGCTGGAGGCATTGCGTGGCTGCGAACTGCCGTTCTCTTGCCAGCTTAACCATGTGGGCTGCCTCCACCACCTTGTTGTGAGCTTTCTGAAGCTCCTCCCCTTGCCCATGCAACTCCTTCGCCAGGCTAGCCTCCAATCCCACCACCTTGGCTGCCAACTCGGTCTTCTCCTTGCCACTCACTTCCAAGTCCTGGACATGCTTGGCCATTGTCACCTCCAAGGATGTGACCCGTGTGTGTTCCCGAGCCAACTGCTCTTGGCTCTTCTGTATGTGGTGAGCCAAAGTTCTCCTAGCACCCTCGGCTTCTCGTATCGCTTGATCCCGCTATGTCGTCACTGCTTCCATCCTTAGTATTGTTGTCCTCCAGTACTTCAAGACTAGGTCTCAGAAGGCCCTCTCCATCCCACGCAGAGAGCCATAAATGCCATTCTTCTCCATTACTATCACATTAGCCATCAACGCATTAATCATCTCGGGGGTTTCTGCTTTTGGCCATCCTTTGGTTGTGAAACATCTGAAAAATTCTCCCTCATAGTCGTCCCTCACAAAGGATAGAAGCCGTTCAACCACCTGAGCAACCCTCAGATCATGTTCGAGCTCAACATCTTTCATAATGTGGCCAACATCACTTAGAAATTTTGCCACTCCTTCTAATTGAGTTACGCATTGCTGCATAGTGCCGAGTGGATTTGCAGGGTTGGGTTTTTCCAACCGAAGCACCAGTTCCTCTTCGTGAGGAGAGGGAGATTCCTCTCCTACCTGTTCCTGTACTGTTTAGCGCTTTGTATGCTCCAATTCCTTTTGGTGAGTCAGAGGATCCCCTGCTCCTTCAAGTTCCACTCCACTAGATGGCATGTTGCCGGTGTCAATCTCGCTATCCCTGCCAGGTGAAAGTGGTAACTGCTGCAATTCCTCCACTCGTACCCCGAGGGTCTCCAACAACCATGAATCTATAGTGTGCTCCTGGCGGTCAGTACGTGTGGGGCTCAATTGTGCTGCTGTTGCTTCCAGACCAGAGGTCACCCTAGGTGGCGGTGGTGGTGAAGCCTCCACGTCCACCACGCCAATTACCTGCGTTGGCACTTCCTTCGTCCGCTCTGCCTTGCGTGGTGCTAGTTGGCTGACTTGGCCTTTGTCTAATGGTGTAGGAGGGTTCTCGAACGTCATTACTTCCTCCGCCATGTTACTTCCTCCGCCATGTTACTTTCTCCTACCCCTTCTGCCACATCCTCAACCACTGGTTTATCGCTAATTATTTCAACTTCGGCTGTTGCTTGTACCTTAGTTGGAACCACTCAAAAGGTGTCTTCCTCTCCACTTTCGTCATCCGACAAGGATGCCTCCATGGCATCTTCCTCACTGTCCCCGCTCTCTGCATTGGGAGACTGTCCTACATCCTGCCATGGTCTTTTGCTTTGTGGCTCCTCGCCAGTGGCCATGATGTCCAAGTGGGTCCAATAAAAAATTGGTGGGTTACATGATTCTACTCTCGAAAGTGGTTGCAAGTCCCCCCTCTTTTTTGCTGGTACGCCTATGTGGACGGCTTCTAGGAACATCGCAATAGCATGGTGTGAAATTTAGAATACACCTTAGACATTCTTTGATGCGTCAAAGAGAAAAGATGCCCAATTAAACACCATGCCATTCCTCAGTCCTTTCATTAGGTACAACATCCGCACAACGATGTCCGACCCTCTACTAGCTCCTGCCAACCTGCTCTTGATAATATCCATTATCCATCGCCATTCTGCACTTGCCAAAAATGTTTTCTTCACACCACAACTACTAGATTTCCAAAAGCTGTCCTTCTCTCCCTGTGTCAGGTCCCCGCGGCAAACCAATCAGACCAGTTGTTGTTTCCGTTCCAGTGTCATCTTCCTCTTGACCACAGGGCTTCCTTGGTTTGCAAATACAAATATCCTGGCAAACTCAGCGTCAGAGTAAGAGATGGTAGGATGGCACCAACCATACTTCACCATCGATCCTTGTGTATGCCTGTCGTAAACCGCAACCATTCCCTTCAGCACATGTTCAAAGTCTTTGATGTTGAAGACGGGCATGGCCAAAATTTTATCGACCTCTGCTGTCGTCAATTTTTTCTTGATGACATAGGCATCGTCCCTCTCGTCCCACCATGCTTTGCAGTCACTGCCATTCAAGCCTTCCCATGTCAGGGACTGTACAGTCACAGGCTCATCTCTTTGCACTCCTGCCTAAACTTTTTTTCCCTTGTTGCTTCCTGGTGTGGCCATGGTTTCTGCGTGTATCACGTTGCTTCCGTTGGTAGGGTTTCCAAAACTCATTCGTGTCATACTTCGATCAATATTTATAAGCCTTGGTTCTATATGGTCGTTCAACTCATCTGCCAGATGTACACTTTCCCTGTCCAAACCGTTAGCCCAACTGTTTCCGCAATTAGCTGAATTCTGCCACATGCTATCAAATGCCGAAATTGTCCTTCCTTGGCCGCACGGACTTCCTCCCTTATTCCACCGTTTGGAATTGGCTGAGGATGCAAATTGCTGTTTTACGAACTTTGCTCCTCGGTTTTCTCTGTACGGATTTCTTGCAACGTCGTACGGATGCACTTAATTCTTTTGCGGAGGCCCTGGCATCTAGTATAGAGTTCTTAGCTGTACGGATTTGCTCATTCTATGCTGTACGAGGTCCCTTCTCTTTGACTGTACGGATGTCCTTCCTCCACACCGTACAATTGCCAGATGGCTGTGAGCTGGTCGTACGGATTTCCCTGTCTGTGCCAAATTTTTTTGCTTGTGATCCTTGTACGGATTTCTATAATTTCCATACTGTCTAAATTTCCCCCTATTTGCAGATAATCCCGTACGGAATCGTATGGTCCCTTTGACACTCTTGTGCCAAGATTTCCAATGTGTATGGGTTCGTACGACGCCTTTGAGCCAAGATTACTAGTGTGTACGAGTCTGTACGAATCCCTCTTACTGTGCACAATTTCCGAAAATGCCATCTGAGAGTACGAGAATTTATGGTTTTGCCTTGCGCGGTTGTATCGTCCGTAAGAACTCGTCCAACTCCCAATCACCACCGTCCAACTTCCGTACGCACTCGTACTACAATCCCAACTTTCTCTATGCTCGTTGAATCTACTTTTGCTCAGTCCCTACACCCTCCTTTGCTCCTTGTATGGGTTCATACAATTGTGCTGCCCTTGTTCGTACGGATCTATACGAACCTGACTTCACTCCTGTATTTTCCAAGACTTCTAGCTTGTTCAATATGCTTGACTTGGCCAAATAGAAACATTTATAATATTCCTCCAATTTTTAGGGTTAGGGCATACTACTTTAATTTTTTATAAAATATTCTTTTTTTCACCACATAATTTTCCCTTTACCAACCTTAATATTTCCCCTTTGCTTTAATTTTTTAATATTTCGTAACCCTTTACCTTGAATGTTTAATACTTGCCTTTTTTTTTTTCCATTTTTAGAATTCTCTTGTTAAAATATTCTTTAATATTTTTCACTTGGCAAGAATTTTTGAATTTTAACTTTCGTACCTTCAACCTTCCTCCAAAGGCTTTTTCTCTCGCTTCCCTGTTTCTGATATTGTACCACCTCCTCTTTTTGGGCTCTTACTGTCTTATTCTCTTTATGCGAGTTGACTTTTTGTGCTTGACGTGTCACCTCTTTCCTCTGTTTTACTCTATTGCCAACTTCTTTCCTTGGCTTTTTGCTGGGTCCTTCTTCAACATCATTCTCATTCTCCTGATCCTGCATTTTCCTTTTTACGCCACTGGAATCTCCCTCCGGTCTCACTCTGATCTCAAAGTTATGTAACCATGCACACACGTATGGTGGTCTCCTGTAGCATTCCTTCGAGCAACACGTACCCACATATTCAAGATCAAAAATTTTGTCCAATAAAGGTGTTGGTCCCACACCCTGTATCTTCGATCGATGTATCTTTTGCCGTACTGTTGGTACCAGGTTACCTTTTCTCCATCAACCTGGGGTAGCCCTGCGGGATTGGGAATTACTTGGTAGACGAATTGGGGCCCGCTTCCTGTTCGCCGGGATGTGATGCTATCACAAATAAATCTTCGACCTTCAGCACTGGTGATGTGTTTTTTATGCACATGCGAACACAAAATAAAATACCCAAAAGTATCTTATCCTCTCTTGAACAAAATCTCTGAAATGCTGAAGATTAGCTTAAGGATCACTTGAGAAGACTCCAAGGTTCATTAAAGTAGGGTCACTACGTGTGGATAAGCTCAATGGCTTGATGTGATTATGTTGGAATCACAAGGAGACTTATGTTTGAATCCCTGAATGCTTGATTTGCTGAAACTTAGGTCATCTGATGTTGCGATATGGTGATGCTTTTTGGTCCTAAATTAACTTGAATTTAAAAAATGGCTAAAGATGAAGGGTTGAGAGAATCTATTCTAAGGTCTAGAATGTAAGAAGATGGAAGAATGATTAGATGGAATCCTATTGGGCAAGGTCTCGCCATCCATTTGAACAATTCGACACAAGCTCAGTGCAATCTTCTAAGGATATTTCAAAGATATTCGAATCAATACCATCAAGCATTGATCACCATTCAAGTTAATGAATAAGCAATGAGTGTAGAACGTTTCAAAGTTAAGCTCATATCATTCCAGTTGACCACACAAGGCACGCTTACAATCAGTAAGAGGCTAGTGGTATGGACAAAATGGATTCCACACGAATACATTGAATAAGTTCCTCCATTCAATCAAATTTATTTATCATCTAACATGAAGATCCAACAAGAAACCATGCATATTGTAAAGAAACAACACACTTCACCGTAACTTCAATGAAAATGGAGTTCATTTACTACTTAGGAAACAATTTCTGCCTTCTCCTCCTATTCTACTCTAATTGCTACTCTATTCTTCTCCTATTACTAACTATTCGCTATTCACTATTAACTATTCTATTAACTATTAGCTAACTATTACTATTATACTCACTATTAGTTATTCTATTAACTATTAACCTTTACAAATGAAGAGTTTGAGATTTATATAGATAGCCCATTTACAATGAACAACCAGGATTGATTCTCCATCAATGACCAAGATTTTACAATGATACTCTAATTAGGGTTTGTTACAACAAATTCTAATTAGGGTTTGTTACAACAAATTCTCCTTAGCCAATGAGAAAATTACATTCAATGAGCGTGGACCAATAGATATCAGGGGTAGGTACATTGGAGTTCGTGCATCCATGTATGAACTAGGTGCATTGCATCTAGACGTGCTGATGTGGACCTTTCTGATTGGAGGAATAGTGATTGGGACACCACCTAGGATGCCACTTCAACTTGCACTTTGTAGACTTGATTTATCATTATGAATGAATATTGAGCAATATCTCTTGATACTCGACATTATCCAATTTGCTCAGTGTAATGATGATGATGAGAAGTAAACTTTGATTAACTCTTCTGAAACTATCTGCTTCTTCAATCATGTTCGATGCAAGTCTTGTGATGGCTTTGGTTGATTCTTCCTTGATATACTTGATGAAAGGTGTACCCGGTTGAATGTTGCTCTTCAATATTCTGATCTTGATTCTTGGATTCCCGAAGGGAATTCCAGATTGTGAAACATTCTCTCACCATGTAGGTTATCCTTTCTTATGTACCACGACTTTGAGGTAGTTGGATGATCTCTTCTTTGCAACTTTTTATCTCCTCGTGACGTCAAGATGCGATGGGAGTCTTGAGATTCTTCCTTTCTAAATACCCTTGTGTTTGATGAAGCTTCTTCTTGATCTTGCATAGTGGTGATAGGAAGTGTTTGTCATGGTCAAGTCATGCCTTCTTCTTTGGTAGCTCATCTTGCCTTGAGGTGATTGTTTGATTTCTCCTTTGCTATTGTGTGATCTCTCCATGTCAATGTGATAGAATGAGAACCTTGAAGATATCCCGCTCTACTGCTTGCAGCTGTTGAACATTTGAAGTCTTTCAATCCAGTGGCACTTTGAGTCTTCTTCCATGCATTTGAGGTGTCCTTGATGCTGATGAAGCTTCTTGAAGACGTCTTCCTTGTATCTTGATCTTGGTGTTGAAATTTTCTCGTTGAGATCTTTGTTACAATCTTCCTCCAACCTGATCCTTTTGATCTCTTTCCTTTGTTGATTTTAACACTTTCAGATTAACTAAAACTCAGAAAATCAGAATTTGTTTACTGATTAGATTAATTAGATTAGAGATTTATAGTTTCAGATTTAAGCATAGTAAAGAAAGAGAATGAAATAAAGACTAGGCACAGTTACCCTGGGAAAACCTCCTAGGAGGAAAAACCCAGCCAGAAAAGATCGTCAAATCTGATTATGGATTATAGTTATGCAATCATTACAACACATATCTCATGTATTTGTAGGTTCAGATGTTGCTGTCACAAGAGGTATGGCAGATTGAGTTGGCTGCTTTCAATGTTCACTTGCTGTCATATGAGAGATGGATGCTGCTGCTCCCTTAACCTAGATTGCAGACCTTCAAGGAATTCGCTGTGTATAACCTAGATTGCACCTTCAAGGAATTTGCTGTGTATAACCTAGATTGCAGATCTTCAAGGAATTTGCTGCTGACTCCTAATGATGAATTTCACACTTCCAATGGCAGATGTAACTTGCTGTAAGTGCAGATATAATGTGTCTTCCTGAAGTTCGCATTTAGGCAGGCATGTAATTTCGCATAAATGAGAGAGCTGACCGAATTGAGTGAATGACAATGAGGTTTTACACTTACTTATATGAGGAGCGAAACCTTTTGGATAGGTCGGCCTTCCTTATAATTACCTTTAATTATATTTTCCCTTAATTGCTTTATGAATAGGGTCGGCCATATTTATCAACACGTTGAGTGTTTAAGTTTGAGAGACAAGGTTTTAAGGTTGCCGTGTGGTATAGGCCTATACGTTTGAGGAAAGGGGCCAGCCCTTTTTGGGCAGATTCCAATGTTGCCCAAGGCAATTGGAATCCGCCATTCCCTAATTAACATCAACATCCTTGCCTCCTGCAAAACAAACAAATGGGTATCAAACATTCATGATATATAACCTTTACATACTCCCATCTTGACTCGATCTTTTATTCTATATGTTGCAGATTTGATATGTGTTTTTAAAGAGGAGATCGCTTCTTGGTTTTGAGCAAATTTTGCTATCTCCTTAATGAGTTCATTTCTTCCTTTGTGAATTTGTTGTTGTTCTGATGAAATTTTCCCCTTTAAATTGACTGATCTGCTCCAAAATTCGCTGATTGTAGGAGGAACTTGCTGTGAATTGGCGTTTGAATGAATGTTCTTGACCCCTCTTATATAAGCTTAAGGCATGAGTCATGTTCCTTGAGTGCAGGCCAACCTAAGTCTGATAATTAAATTTAATCTTTTTTTTTTCTAAAGAGGGCCGACTCACCTTAATCTTTGAATTGTTTTGGTGTCAAATGTGTATTGAACCTACCTCTTGATGAATTTGGCTTGGAATAGAGGACAGTGTACACACTTTTAGGAAAATTCGCTCCAATTAGGGAGCAGTGTACATGACATAAGCAGAATTCACTCAAATTGATGAGCATTGTACATGGTCTAGAGCAGGTTCGCTCAAAATGGAGGGCACTGTACACTAAAAATTCGCTCTCAAGCTTGGACAAGGTACATGGTTTGAAAAATTCGCTCTCAAGTTTGGACAAGGTACATGGTTTGAAAAATTCGCTCTCAAGCTTAGACAAGGTCAGAGAAACGAAAATCGTCTGAAATCGCCCAAACTCGGCGAGTCCGAGTCCGAGTCAGGCCAAACGAGTCCCAGGGGCTCGGACTCGGACTCGGCCGAGTCTGGAGAGTAAACTCGCCAGACTCGCCGAGTTGGCGATTTTGGCTCAAAATCGCCAGACTCGCCGAGTCCTGAGCCCCAGACTCGGCTACTGGCTGGGTTAATAAAATGACAAAAAAAAAACATTTTAAAAAGTTTTTTTAAAAAGTAATAAGTTTTTTTGGAAGGGCGAAATTTGACATTTTGGTCTCTCCGTCAGGATTATTTTATGGAATATAACATTTAAGTATAAGTGACTTATACTTTAAGTTATATTCCATATATACTGTCAGGATGTTTGAGAGTGGTTTCGGGCCTCCAGGAGTTATATTGCAAAATCTAGTTTTTGGAGGATTCTTCAGTTTTCCAGACTTAGTCAAATTTCAGGATCAGGACATTCCAGACTTAGCCAAATTTCAGGGCATTTGAAGATCAGGATGACATTCCAGACTTTATCACTCACCAACTTGACCTAGCTTGGACCTTCAAGAATGATACTCACCAAGCAAGACCTAATTAGCAACAAGTGCAAAACCAGGCCCTAAGGAAGACTCTCAAAGAAACCCTAATTCAGACTTGTAATAAGTTTTTTAGGCCTCGCGGGGCGCTGCCCCTCGACCTCGCCCTGTATCGCGACAGGAAGCGCGCAAGGGGCGCTGCCCCTTGACCCCACCTTGGGGGCGCTGCCCCCAAACCCCCGTCAAAAAATATGGGGGAAACTGTGTCGATAGAAGTAGAGAAAATTTAACCTCCGAGTCTGACATTGATTGGATCGACCAGGTAGATATAGAGGTTGAGACTGTAGCCATGGCAGAGGAGGAGCGGAGAGCACGAGCACAGACAGGAGATTCAGAGGCAGATAGTGACACGGATGTTCCTGATGTTGGTGAGCATGGCATGGTGTCACAGGGAGCGGCTATGGCAGTCGAATCATCTAGGAACTACCTTAGACGCCTTCGCAGGGGGCTGGGGCCGGATGGTGCAGGCTCCTCTGAGCCATAGACTTGTAGTTGTATTTACCTTTGGTATTTGTATGAAACATTTGATGATGATCATATGATGACATGGATTTTTTATTCCATGAGTTTTGTAATATTGTATACATTTGACAATATTTATATATCTATGTTTGTTATTTTCTTCAGCTACAATTTGCGTTTATGCTTATGTGATTGATGTATACTTGTGTATGTAATCAAATGAGCCGAGTTTGATGATGTTATTGTGTCTTTAAGGTGTATTCAATAAAGGGTGTCTGAAACAAGTTTTAAATATTTAAAAATCTCTAAATTTCTTGAGTTTTTCACTATCCCGAGTCCAGCCGAGTCTGGAGCCGAGTCTGACGCTGAGTCCCGAATCCGAGTCCGAGTTGGCCTTGTCGAGTCCGAGCCGAGTCCGAGTCTCGTTTCTTTGCTTCCAACCATCAGCATTCCTCATGAGGATGCGATTTTGTACCTACTTTGCATTTAAATATATCTAGACTCAGTGTGATTCTTTTGTGTTCTCATTTATTGACTCATTGGATGCATCTTCTCATTGAATTTTGCAACAAAAAAAATGCATTTCTAATTAAATTTAAGCAATTTTTTAAGTTCCCGAGCTTTTTGCTGAGTACTGGCCAAGCTTTTCCCGAGTTTTTTTTAAGCCTTGGCGAGTTTTTGCTAATGGCAAGTAGATCAACTATGGTCTCCTCAATGTTAGGCGGCAAATAGGAATAATACTAATAGTTATGTTTTAATAATACTTTTGTAATGAGTCGACTGTGTGGGTTCCCATGTTAGTGTCAGTTATGACGGTTGGTACCTCGGCCAACTGCCAAGTAGTATATATTGCCATTTAAGGGAACTCCAGCAGTAGTAATGATCATGTATTGAATTTCTTGAATAAAATAAAGGACATCTTTCTGTCTATGTGATTCTATGATCTTTTGTTAAGCACTTTATGAATAATTGTCTGTGTATTACTTTTTGTACTGTGTGAATTAAACCGACACTTAAGGGAAGAAACATTTTGGCGTCGTTGTCGATTCGAATTCCAGAGATCACTATGGCGGCAAGCAATAGGCATTAATGGGTTGACCATTCGATCAACAGTTGATCGTTACTGACAGTGATACACACGAAGAGGTGACCCAGGCAAAAGCATGAGAGGATCAATTGACAGAGGACTTGGTAGACTTGTGGGAGGTGTCGGTCATGCAGTACGTGCAAAAGGAGGCTCAAGAGAGAGAGTCGTTCCTGAAGGCATAGTATGTGGCGAACTCACGATCAACACAGTCGTATTTGATCTTCTCAAGAGCCTTCCAAAGTTGTTGGGACGGAATTTAATTGAACTTCATCACCTAAGGGAAGAAACCAGCCATGAACGTTGTCGGCAGCAAATCCTGCAACAATACGAAGAACGGAGCCGTAAAGAAGAGGAAGAGAGGGATACGAGCATGCGTCGTACCCCTGGCAATTAATGCCCCTACGTCTCACCAAAGACCAATAGCGTACTGATACCAACAGAGAGGTAGGCGAGGGGTCGGTATGAAGATCCCTACGTATCAAAGAACAAAACGAACAGAGACATCCGCTGAGGGAGATTGTTGAAGGCCCGGAGAGTCCGGAAAGGCAGAGCAAGAGTCGAAGTGTGAGTCGGATCCGTAGTCGGAAGAAGTAGAAACCGTGTATGTGGAACCAATTGGTAGAGGTTGCGAGCAACCAACCACTGTCGAACGTAGCGGGGGACGAACTCGCTACCAGGCCGCTCGCTCAACGTCAAGTGAAGAAACCGGAACTTAGTTTGAGAGCAATCCGTCGAAGCAATCTGACCGTGACGAAGAGATCGAATGAGACCTGCAGGGTGAGGTCGCCGAACTCTTTGAAAATAATTTGTATAGAATTGGGAATTTGTCTCTCGTGGAACAGTCAAAAATAGGAGGGTCAGGGCCAAAAACCTCGAGAAGGAGGGACTATAGGAGTGAGGGTGACCAAGGTGCGGAGGACAAAGGGGGATGCGTAGAAAGCTTGCGTACGAAGACAAACAGTCCAATCTGGTCGAACGCATACGATACCTTCCAGGTGACACAGAACACCTCCCAGGTAAAAGCAATGGCACACAACCAGAACACTCCAGAGAGACGAAAGCTTCCAAGATTCATGGGCGACGTGTTAGAGGACCTCGTACAACATTGCAAAACATGTGTAACCATATGCGAAGCGAACGGCCAAGATGACCAAGATTACTGGTTCAAAGCATTTCCAACCACTCTCTAGGGGATCACAATTGACTGGTATACGGACCCTAATGCTCAACACAAAACAAGATGGAATGCTTTGAAGAGGGCCTTCCGAGAGGAATTCAAGCTCATGGGGGATGATAATGAGATTGTGGTCGAAATCTATAGTACTAAGCAAGGGAAAAGTGAAAGTGTTTGGGCCTATAACCGTACGCTGAAGGAGTTGCTAAACAAGATAGAGAATCAGCCGGCCGATGGGTTGAAGAAAAGAAGGTTTGTGGAGGGACTCGTACCGTCCCTTAGAAGGAAGATGAGGGTGGTCCCTCCACCGTCATATGAGGAGGCCTACAACAAAGCAATGGATATTGAAAGTGAAAGCAAAACATCGAAAGGGAAGAGAAGGGCGAGTGACGACGACGGTACGGATGAAGATAGTGATGGTGAGTCCAAGACCGTAAAGGTCCTCCATAGGGATACGATGCGGATGATGAGGGAGTTAAAGGCCGACAAGGAGAATGGAAAAGTGGGTAAAGAACTCGGGTGTACTGACTGCAAGGTAGGTCATACTAAGGGAGCATGCCCACGGAAATCTTTTTGCGACATCTATCAAGTGTTGGGACATTCCATCAAGGAATGCCCATACAATCTAAAAACACAGAGAACACAAGTGCTCCTCACTCAACCAGAGCAAACCACTCCGCCAGCCACACCACCCAAACCAACAAACTCCGTTTCTTCACCAAGGGGATATCGCAACAATCGACGAGGGAATAATCGATCCAATACCAACACGCCAAGGACTAAAATCCAGTATGATGCAAACGGGTGACCTATGATTCAATGCCGCAAATGTAATGAATGGGGCCACTTTGCTCGAGAGTGTCAGAACGGAAACAATAATGGAAGTTTTTTATGCAAGTGGTGCGGCCCTGGGAACCATGAGGACACTAACTGCCCCAAATAGAAAGGGGTGAATATGTTGGATGTCAGGGAGCCAGACGAGGAGGTACTGTCAATTACAAGATTGCAAAGCAAAAAGGTTGTATACCCTGATCCCTGTACGAAGAAAGAAAGGCTCTGAGAGGCTAAGGCTGATGTTGAACGGGTAATGGCAAAGGAACGACGGGCCTCACATAACGCTGCCAGTACTCCACTTCGAGCAGGTTCCAAAAAGACCATAATCAAACAGATGTTGCAAGCCACCATATCTGTACGGGTATCTGATCTTCTGCAAACAATGCCACAATTGAGGATGGCTCTCACAAATGTGGTCGGTGACAACACCGTCGACCAGGAACAAATGGCAACAAAACCATCTGGCACAGACCCCATGAGCACGTCTGCCACGGACCCCATGTTGCTCACTGTGAGTATCGGTCAGAAGTCGGTCGTGGTGGAAATGGAGATAATGGGACAGAAGTTGACGAACACAATTGTGGACGACAGCTCTGAGGTGAATGTACTGCCAGAGGAGACATGGAGGGGTCTGGGCAAATGATGGGATGGGGTTTGGGATAGACTAGCCTAGTCTATGCTCTTGGATCCTTTCCTTGGATCACCAGGTGTTCTAACCACACCCTAGTGTCTCTAGGACTTCCCCTACTTGGGGAATCCCCTGACCTTTGCCAATCCACCCACCAACAAGTTGAAAAACTACTCCTAAGGTCTCACCTACTCATGAGATTCAAGCAACCCTTACTTAGGCTAATAAGGCCCTGGTTTGTTCACACCTTCCTAGGTCTTAGCAAGGTTAGGTCGGGTCCAAAACATGGTTTTTCCACCCATTCATGTGCCCCCAAGAGGTTTCAAGCTTCCAACCCCTTACCGATTTCACTATTTTGTGTTTTGCCTACAAAATAGGGCTACAAGGATTATGACCAATTAGGCCTCCTACCCGGTCCTTTAGGGCTCCCTCTCACAAACGATGCACTTGCTTGTGAAACTTCCCAAAAGACCTGCTATTCATTTGGCAAGGACTCAAGGATTTTCTAGGTTTTAGGCCTCCAAGTGTCCATACACTGCCCTAGGTGGATTTTAAGGTTTTTAAGGGTTTTTAGGAGGGTTTTTAGGCCTGCCAGGGTCACAGTGTAGGTTTGATGCTCTTGCCACCTTGTTTGGATTGGTGGAAGCTCCTCCTTCACACCAATGGTGCTTCACTCACCCCTCTACAACTCCTCCAAAGGGTGCCTCCTCCTCTGACCTTCCTTGCTCTCCAAAACCTCTGCAACTTGACCCTTCCTAGCCGGGCACTATCCAGTCTCGCCTAGGAGTGGGTCTCCAAACGGCCTCCTTGCATTTTCAAGGGCCCTGCTTGCATTGAACTATAGTACAGGGTCTGTACTCTCATTCCCCATGGTTTCATGGTGATTCCACAATGGGGAATGGAGCTATGAGCCCATTGACACAAACCAGTCCAAAACTGGACAGAGAAAAGACAATTTACAAAATATTTACAAACACACCTCACTTACAAATCAAAACCTATTCTAAATGCTCACAATGAAAGTAGATACACCATACAAGACACTCCACACAGTTTTGCACGAAAATCAATCCATTAACATTCTTCCTTTACTCCATTTGTGCCGACTGGCAACAAAATTAAAGTCACAGTCAAGTCACTTTGCTTGGGCCGTACAATATCTGACATCCAACCCATTAACTTAGGGTTTGCAACTACTTATAGTACCTTTGCCTCGATCTGTGTGCCCATATTAGGGTTGTCCACGCTACATTAAAGATTTTGACCTCATGGTGGAGAAGTTGCTTGACAACTTTTAAAAGTTGTCATGCAACTTTTGCAACTTTTGAGCAACTTTCCCAATGTTGCTTTTCTTGACTCCTAGACCCACATTGGGCAAACCTAAGGACACCAACATGCTAAGAAGGACCCCTAAACACCTCAAATGCACACATGCCCTCTATTTCCAAGAAATCTCAATCTTGACTTATGACCCTAAGACCTCAACTAGGACCCTAACTAGGACCAATGAGCACATGGCTCTTTATTTTATATGCAATGGCTTCATAAAGAAGCAAGAACACAATCAAGAACAAATGGTGGGAACCCTTTGAAGGGTGCTCCTGCACCAACAAACCAACCCTTTGGCCACCAACATTCCACCTTGTTGGTGCAGACCAACATGACATCAAGCCCCTTGAAACGCTCATGGCACAAAAGATTGAGGTTGGCACACAACATTTCTTTCTTCACTTCATGGTCATCCCATTGGAGAGGAAAGCGTACAACACTCTCCTTGGAAGGGGTTGGCCGATTATGGCCAAGGCAAATCACAGCTGGAAGAGAAATAAACTCTCCATTGAGAACGAAGGCCGCAAGTATGGGATCGACCTGCGAAACTAGGCAGTAAGTGAGGAATTGGCATTATCTGATTCTGACTCGAATGACTTGCATAATTGAGAATGGGGCTCACAAGATGGCAAGAAAAAGATGGAACCCAACAACGAAGGGGTATTAGAGTTGGAGGGATTCTCGGAGGATGAAACCAGTGCTTTGGTCGGGCTCTTCCATTGGAAGATGGAAGACTACGAAGTGTTTCACCCCGATTGCCACATGCTACAAATATGTGAGATTAATGAGTCAGGTGATGGTACGAAGAATACAACCTTACCTCCAGAGTACAGGGAGTATCATGAGGGTGTCGCATGGGTGGATGATACACCTATGCACCGGTTTGAACAGGATAAAGCCATCAAGTACGAAGAATCCAACATGAAGAAAGTCAACTTGGGGGATGATGACAATCCAAAGGTGATCTTGGTCGGGGACGATTGGAACCCCGTACTGAAAGCAGGAGCATTTAAAAAATTTCTGGAATACAAGGATGTGTTTGCATAGACGTACAGAGACTTGAACGGAGTACCTCCAGAACTGTGCGTACACAGAATACCCCTAGTACCCGATGCCCAGCCCGTACGGAGGAGGCCATACAGAATGAATAAGAATTATGCATCAAAGGTGAATGAAGAAATTGAGAAGATGTTGGAGGCTGGCATCATCTTTAAGGTAGAAACTAGTAATTGGGTCTCGCCAATCATTATCTCCCTGAAGAAAGAAGCAAATCAGATCAAGATATGTGTTGGTTTTCGCTGCCTAAATGCCGCAACAATTAAAGATCCCTTCCCAATTCCGTTCAAAGACAGTATTTTGGAGGAGGTGGTTGGCCACGAGATATACTCATTTCTGGACGGATTTTCCGGATATGACCAGATCAGCATTGCGGAGGAAGACAAGTTGAAAACAACATTTATAGTGGAGGATGGAGTATATGCATACAATCGGATGCCCTTCGACCTGTGTAATGCTCCAACCACCTTCCAACGGATCATATTGCACATTTTTTACGAAATGTCTATTGGAAGTTTCAAGGCATTCCTCGACAATTGGTCTATCTACAGTAAACGGGAAACCCATTTGAATGCAATTGGGGAGTGCATGGAGAGATGTTGGCGGGCCCGATTGGCCCTAAACACCAAGAAGTGTTGATTCATGGTACCACAAGGTAAGCTACTGGGGCACATTGTGTGCAAGGAAGGGTTGAAGACGGACCCTAATAAGGTAGGAGTTATTGTAAACATGGAGAGTCTTGTGGATGTCACGGGAGTAAAATCCTTCCTCGGACATGTTGGGTACTATAGAAGATTTATTAAGAGTTTTGCACAAGTCTCTTGTCCCTTGGACAAACTCACGAGAAAAGGAGAACTGTTCGAGTGGGGAACGCATCAAGAAGAAGCCTTCAAGGAGTTAAAATCCCGATTGGTGAGTGCACCAATCTTAGTGTACCCTGACAGGGACAAAGAGTTATGCATCCATGTCGATGCCTCCAACTATACCATCGATGCCACTCTGGCCCAAGTGAGCGTAAGGGGATTGGATCATCCCATTTTCTTCGCCAACCGATTGCTTTCCAAGGTTGAACGGAACTATAGCACGACGGAGAGGGAGGCACTTGGAATGGTGTACTCCGTACAAAAGTTATGCCATTATCTCCTTGCAACACCATTCACCTTTTATGTGGATCATCAGGCCTTGATGTATTTGGTGAATAAGCCAATAATCCAAGGAAGGGTAAGTTGTTTGTTGTTATTACTTCAAGAGTTCACCTTCACCATCGTAGTAGGGCTCGAAAAGAGTCATGTAATTGCTGACTAACTATCCAGGATCAAATCCGGAGAACCCGCGGAAGGAGTAAATGAGGACTTTCCAGATGCTCACTTGTTCCAAATAGTCGTACTACCTCCCTGGTACGAGAGCATTAGCAAGTACCTGTCCACCTCGACATTCCCACGAGATATGTCGCTAGGGGAGCGACGTAAGTTGGCATTAAAGAGCAAAAGCTTCTAGTTGATCAATGGCCTATTGTATAAGATGAGACCTGACCAGATCTTGCGCAGATGCATGATGGAGGAGGAAATTTAGAGTGTACTAAAAGAAGCTCATGACAGACTTGCGGGGGGGCACATGGGACCTGATGCTACCGCACGGAAGGTACTATTGGCAGGGTTGTGGTGGTCAAGCTTGCATAATGATGCATGAGAATGGGTTATGGGATGTGATACATGTCAGCGTACGGGAAAACCACTAAAGCGGGATTTCATGCCCCTATTTCCCTCTCAGCCGCAAGAACTGTTTGAAAGATGGGGATTGGATTTTGTAGGGCCTCTCAAGGTGAGCAATATGCACACATGTTGGTACATTGTCATGGCCACCAAATATCTAACCAAGTGGGCCGAAGCGAGAGCTCTCCAAGACAACACCGTCATGAGTACGGCAAGGTTCATGTACGAGCAAATTGTGACCAGGTTCAGGATTCCAATTCAAATTACAAATGACCGAGGAGTTCACTTTGTTAACCAAGTCATTCGAATGATGACAACAGAATTTAAACTCTTCCACAATCTATCCAGTCTGTACTATCCATGAGCAAATAGTCAAGCGGAAGCTACAAATAAGATACTCGTCTCCATCATTTATAAGTCATGTGGAGTGGAACAAGAAGATTGGAAGGAGCGTCTTCCCACGGTACTTTGGGTGTACCATACAACATACAAGGTGACGACGGGTCACACCTCGTTCCAACTTATGTACGGCCAAGAAGCCATGGTGTCGGCAAAGTACATCGTAGCAAGTTTGAGAATTGCAGTAGACAATCGGCTCGGGGATGAAGAAAGTTTGAATGCCCGTCTTATGAACCTCATGAAGTTAGATGAACGTCGGATGATGGAACAGTGGGCGACGGAAGTGGCCTAACGCCGACAAAAGTACTAGCACGACAAACATCTCCGACAAACGAACTTTCATCTCGATCAGTTGGTTCTAAAGTATAATGGCCACAACGAACTTCAACCTAGTAAGTTCAAAGTTCGTTGGATGGGGCCTTATAAAATCAGAGAAGTTGGGAAGAATGGAGCTAAAAATTTATCCACCTTGGACAACAATTCTATACGTGACCCTGTAAACGGCTCCAAATTGAAGCTTTATCGGGAACGTGATAAACCAAAGGTAGCCATCAACATGTTGGGCTATGCAACGAAGGGGGATTGGACCATTGGAAGGAGTAAGGGAATAGAAGAAGATCTTGTGGTTGTCATAGAACCTTACAAACCCGACAAAGATTGGGCCAAACTACTCACTTTCATAGAAGAAAGGTTGGTGCCGAAGCAAGTCGAAGGCATTGCAGTGCCTCGAATTCATAAGCACCTTACGAATGCCTATTTTGGTGACCCAGCTATGTGGATACGGCTCACCGGACATTGGAGAAAAAGGGCCCCATATGAAGGACCTCATGAGGGTTACATTGCATATGACATTGACGAGGAAGCAGAAGCAAGAAGGAAGGCGGAACTTACCGGGAAGGAGAAAGAACCAGTTGACTGAGAAGAAGAAATAGACCTGGACGAGTACGATGCGACTCTAGGACCATGTTTGAAGATGGTACTTGTGAGGTATTCACACATCGCCCCATTGCAAACGGGGACCCCCACTTTTTCTCTTTCTAGGTTAGTTGTCTTAGCTTAGTTGATAGTTGTTGAGTCTTTGCTATTAACCTTTTGTTTGTAGTTTCTCGGGAGCTGATCAAGTCTCTCTCTTAAGGATGAAGTGAGGCTCAACACTTCCTTTGCCCTCCTAAGCCTTCGACCTATTTCTCCCAGCACTATCAGTGGGTGCCCAAACTCAATCGCACCCATTTCCATTCCTCACCATTGCCATCACCATTCCACCTCTCCATCATTCATCCCTCCCATTTTCCTTTACCTTAACCTCCACTACCACTTCCACCTCCTTCCACATCCCTTATCCCTCCATCTTCTTTCATCACCTTCCTTTACCTACCTATACCTTCACCCTCACCTACACCTCCAACTTCCAATTACCACACCTCCTACCTCCCTACCTTACCTTTTACCTCCTTATTCCCCTATGCTTGCCTTCTATCCTACCCCATATCCTACACTAACCACACTCCCTTTCCACGCTACCACACCCTTCCCTTCTACCTACCATCATACCTTTTTTCCTTTAGCTACCACCCTACCCAACCCTCATTCCATCTAGTCTACTCCACCTTTACCCTTCCACTACCCCTAATAACTCTCGTTCCACTTTACTCCCCATTTCCTATTTCTTCCATTATCCTTTATACCTCTCGAGTCTCTACCCCACCATAGCACTCACTCTACCTGTTTCCCCACATCCACCTTCCTTATGTCTCCCTTTCCCCACCATCTTTTTTTTTTCCTTTCCTCACGTGGAACTACACCTACCACTCTTATCTTCCCTCACATTTCCATTCATCACCTTTTTGGGCCCCACTTTAAACTCAAAATGGAGAATTAAATAAGGTTTTTAAAGACTTTCCTTGCTGGGACCCACCGAGATTTAGCTTGGAGATTTTAAGTGTTTTTAATTAACTGCCATGCCACATATTACTTGGGCCCACAAACTTGAAAACTGGAAGTTTTAGAAGTCTTCACATGCCCTGCCACATCATTGCTTGGGCCCCAGCAAATTCTAAGATGGAGAAAAGGTTTTAAGGCATTTTTTTTTAGTATCCACCTCACCATTATGACACATGCTCAAGCCCCTTAAATCCACGGTAAAATATAAAGACAAGGTGTGGAGTTAATGATAAGTAAGCTGGCCCTTGAAATAAGAGACGTGTCCTTCAGACCAAAACCATTTGGGATTTAAATTCAAATGAAGTAAATCAAAGCAAATTCAAAATCAGAGTATAAAAGAGCAGAAGTAAATAACAACATAAAGGAGCAAATCCATATTAGAAATAAGGGAAATCAGATTCAAAATTTATTTCCAGATTTGAGAAAACATTGTTCTCTTTCTAGTATCTTGATCAAAATATGTTTGTTTCCAGGTTTAATGGGAGCAAGGATGCATGGAGCATGGAACGAAGGAGATCAATCAAGAATTCAGGTTTCACATTCAATACAGGGAGAGTGAAGAACTCAGAAATGCAAATTTTAACAAGGAAGAGTGGTAGATATCCATATAATTCAATCACAGATTCAGCTCGGTTCAGATCTAAGTGAAGATCATGTGTGAATTCATATCATATAAGTTGCATCTATACAATGGGATCAGCTTTCAAAGAAGAAAGTGACCTTGATGAGTGCTTGCTCAGCAAGTCCAAGATTGTACGACTGACACTTACAAAGCTGCTTCAAAACAGATTACACAAACCAAGCCTTAAGGACCGATTTCATGAGGAGCAACTAAGTGATCAAAGTTTATCAATTTAATCATCTGCTACAAATGAAGCACCAAATTGATCTTCCTTAGAAAATGAAGGTTGGCAAATTACTAAGAAAACTGCTCATCAACTTGAGATCATGAGGAGTATTCGAACAATGTAAGAAGAACTATAACTACAGTTAAAAGGGAAGAGAAGGAGAACTTGAGAAGTCAAAATCAAGAAGAAAGTGAGTTAGACGAAATTAAGGAGTATTTGAAGGAGACCCCAACCTAAACAGCTGGAAGTTGAAAATGCAAACAATGATGAAATTTGCTCTTACAAGTCACAAAGATGGAGTTTAAAATCTAAGTCTCGAAGAATTGAACCTCCAAGAATGTAAATTGGAATGCAAGATCAAAAGGATGAGCAAATTGCTATACAATTAAGATCATAAGGGAAGCGAATATCATCATGAAGACTGTACAGTGCCCTCACATTGGAGCAAACTTTCCCTAGGGACTGTACATTGCTCTACGTTTGGAGCGAATTTTCCATGTACACTGCTCTATGTTTGGAGCGAATTTTTCCAAGCATGTACATTGCCCCTCAATTGGAGCGAATTTTCTTAAGGACATGTACATTGCCCCTCAATTGGAGCGAAATTCCCTAAAGGACATGTACCTCACTCATTGATTGGAGTGAATTTTCATCAAATTTGGGCATGTACCTCACTCACAAGTCAGAGCGAAATTTTTCGAACCATGTACCTTGTCCAAAGAAACGAGACTCGGACTCGGCTCGGACTCGGCAAGGCCAACTCGGACTCGGATTCGGGACTCGGCGTCAGACTCGGCTCCAGACTCGGCTGGACTCGGGATAGTGAAAAACTCAAGAAATTTAGAGATTTTTAAATATTTAAAACTTGTTTCAGACACCCTTTATTGAATACACCTTAAAGACACAATAACATCATCAAACTCGGCCCATTTGATTACATACACAAGTATACATCAATCACATAAGCATAAACGCAAATTGTAGCTGAAGAAAATAACAAACATAGATATATAAATATTGTCAAATGTATACAATATTACAAAACTCATGGAATAAAAAATCCATGTCATCATATGATCATCATCAAATGTTTCATACAAATACCAAAGGTAAATACAACTACAAGTCTATGGCTCAGAGGAGCCTGCACCATCCGGCCCCAGCCCCCTGTGAAGGCGTCTAAGGTAGTTCCTAGATGATTCGACTGCCATAGCCGCTCCCTGTGACACCATGCCATGCTCACCAACATCAGGAACATCCGTGTCACTATCTGCCTCTGAATCTCCTGTCTGTGCTCGTGCTCTCCGCTCCTCCTCTGCCATGGCTACAGTCTCAACCTCTATATCTACCTGGTCGATCCAATCAATGTCAGACTCGGAGGTTAAATTTTCTCTACTTCTATCGACACAGTTTCCCCCATATTTTTCGACGGGGGTTTGGGGGCAGCGCCCCCAAGGTGGGGTCAAGGGGCAGCGCCCCTTGCGCGCTTCCTGTCGCGATACAGGGCGAGGTCGAGGGGCAGCGCCCCGCGAGGCCTAAAAAACTTATTACAAGTCTGAATTAGGGTTTCTTTGAGAGTCTTCCTTAGGGCCTGGTTTTGCACTTGTTGCTAATTAGGTCTTGCTTGGTGAGTATCATTCTTGAAGGTCCAAGCTAGGTCAAGTTGGTGAGTGATAAAGTCTGGAATGTCATCCTGATCTTCAAATGCCCTGAAATTTGGCTAAGTCTGGAATGTCCTGATCCTGAAATTTGACTAAGTCTGGAAAACTGAAGAATCCTCCAAAAACTAGATTTTGCAATATAACTCCTGGAGGCCCGAAACCACTCTCAAACATCCTGACAGTATATATGGAATATAACTTAAAGTATAAGTCACTTATACTTAAATGTTATATTCCATAAAATAATCCTGACGGAGAGACCAAAATGTCAAATTTCGCCCTTCCAAAAAAACTTATTACTTTTTAAAAAAACTTTTTAAAATGTTTTTTTTTTGTCATTTTATTGACCCAGCCAGTAGCCGAGTCTGGGGCTCAGGACTCGGCGAGTCTGGCGATTTTGAGCCAAAATCGCCAACTCGGCGAGTCTGGCGAGTTTACTCTCCAGACTCGGCCGAGTCCGAGTCCGAGCCCCTGGGACTCGTTTGGCCTGACTCGGACTCGGACTCGCCGAGTTTGGGCGATTTCGGGCGATTTTCGTTTCTCTGGTTGGAAGCAAAATAGTAAATAGTTTTTGTAAAACTAAAAGTAAATACATCATTACAATTACATCTTCCTCTTCCCAGTTCTAGTATAAACTGGGGGAGAGGTAGAACTAGAGGGTCTAGTCCTAGAAGTCTGTTGTGGGTGTGGCGTGACTCGTGAGTGTGACTGTGCCTCCTCGCTCGGTATGTTTGGCTCAGGCTGTGGCTCGTCCTCCATCCTGGATGAAGCTATGTCTCTACTTGCTCTAGGTATTGGCAATGACTCCTCATCCTCCTCATCCTTCTCAATGTCATCTAGCATGAAACCAAATCGACCTGCTCCTCCTCCATAGCCTGCCTCTCCAAATCAATGATGTCATCCTCTGTAAACAATGGAGGCTGCTCTTGTGATATCCAATCACTGTAAGGATCTATATCTGCTCTTGTGATATCCAATCACTGTAAGGATCTATATCATCCGAGTCAAGTGGACCAACTGATGCTTCCTCTACCTTATGCGCAATCGAAGATTATATTGCACAAAGACAAGGTCATTGAGGCGTTTTTGCGCTAACTTGCTCCTCTTCTTTGTGTGGATGGCTTCAAACAAGTTCTAATTGTGCTCACAACTGGATTAACTACAATGTTGACAAAAGATTCTGAGGACAAATTTCTTGAGATTTGGGGAATTTCCACCCCAACTTTGCCACCAAGCATCTGCAAAATAAAATATTTAAAAGTTAGAAAGCAAAGAAAAAAGTGAAAACGTAATTTATCAATTTATCAATTCAAATGGCAAATGTTATACTTGGGGTTTGAGTGGTTCTTCCTCTTATGGCCAGCTCTGAAGAGAATAGCTTACCCCTTGCTTCCTCATAATTTTGGAGTTCGGCCACAATGAGGTCTCTCACCTTAACATCGAGTATCATCCTTTGAATGCATGTAGTGAGGCTCTCCATGACCTCTCCATTAGGATCTGAGTAAGAACCCCCAAACTTAAAACGAGGGTTGAGGAAGTACCCTGCTGCATGAATGGGTTGGTGGATCTGATTGTTCCACCTCTTATCAATAATTTCCCAAATGAGATCAAATTTGAGTTATCCCCCTTGTAGTAATTTTTGATAGACTCCTTGGCCCTATCCATGGCCTCATAAATACACCCCATTGGGGTCTTTTCCCCATCTTCCAAGCGGAGAACTCTAACCAAGGGCTCTGACACCTACAATTGAAAAATACAAATTACAAAAAGATTAATTAATGAAGTTACAAATTAGTAATGAGAGACTTGAATCAAGAATAATTAAAAATTCAAGTTTTGAAGTTACCTTCACAATCTCTACAACCTTTTGTGCAAAATGGTTGTCGAAGACTATGCATGCGACACCATCTCCTTCAGCCTTCTTTGAATAAGGTGAGTCTAGCCATGCTTGACTCACAAACATTTGTTTCAAGTCAATGCAGCAAGAACGCTTTGCAACATCAAGAAAATCGTTGCAAACCTTGTGACACCAACTCTCACCAAATCTCTTCCTTGGGTGTGCTCTCTCATCAAATGTAGAACCCAAGGGTGATTGTAAATATATTTCGTGATCCTCCTTGCATCTTCCACAATTGGAGTAACCCAATCAAGTTTTCCTATGTCCTCCAAAAGAAGGTCAAGGACATGTGCTGCACAAGGTGTCCAAAAAAGAGTGGGGTGCCTATCTCGGAGGATTCTACTTGCAAAAGAAGAAGTTATTCTTAAGAAAGATGCAACCAAGAAAAATAAAGCCACAACAAATGAAAATATTGCTAAAGGTGATAATTCAAAAGGATTCTACCTGCTGCCACATATGTTGCTGCATTATCTGTGATGATTTGCACCACAGTCTCTACTCCCACTTCCATGACAACGTGCTCCAACATTCCAGCCAATGTTTCTGCATTTTTCACCTTACTAGAGGCATCAATCGATTTCAAGAACACAATATTGTACTTGCAAGCAACCAAAAAATTAATGATGGTGTGATTTTTGCCATCTGTCTACCCATCAGAAAGAATGTTTCAGCCATATTTTCTCCATTCATTTCTTTGGTCCTCCACCATTTCTTTTGCCCTATCAACTGCATTTGTGAGCAACCTACAAGAACAAAGTGAAATTAGGCTTTATTACACAATTTTGATTTAATAAACAAGAAATCTAAAAAATAATTAAAAATGAAATCAAGTGGACTATTTACTAACCTCTCACTCAAATCCCTGTGAGAAAGGGCCTTGTACCCCTTTCCTAAAACTGTCATTGCGGTCACCAAATTCAACCAATAAGGATTGTTTGCCACATTGAATGGGATGTTGTCGAAGTACCAAAAAACAGCAGCTACAATGTTTGTTTTCTCATGTGCCTCCCTATTCCATCTAGTGGCCTCTAATGATGGTTGTGCTCTAGGTGTGTTCCTGGGCACAAAATAACTACCTATGGATTGTGTCCTTGATGGTGATGCAACAGTGCCAGGTACTCTACTAGAGTGCCACATTGAATGGGATTTTGTTGAAGTACCAAAAATCAGCAGCTACAATGTTTGTTTTCTCATGTGCCTCCCTATTCCATCCAGTGGCCTCTAATGATGGCTGAGCTCTAGGTGTGTTCCTGGGCACAAAATAACTACCTATGGATTGTGTCCTTGACGGTGATGCAGCAGTGCCTGGTACTCTACTAGAGGAAGTAGAAGTGATGGGCGAGGTGGTGCTGGGTTTACAGATACGTGGGCCACGACAAGAGCTCACTATGCCTTGAAGTGCTTCTTCTTCTTCTTCAATGTCAATGGAAGCACCTTGAGAATGGCTAGTTTTGCCCTCTCCCTTTGCAATTTCTTCTCTTCCCTAGTTGCAAGTACGACATTCATTTCTCTTTTTATTTCATTAGTGGTCCCAATGCATTCTCTAGCATAATGCTTGTCTATGCCTACAAGGTGGTATTTGAGGCGATTTATGCCTCCATGAAGTATTTTTTCACATTTTATGCAAATCATTGTCCTAGGATCCGCTCCTTCATAGGCATACCTCCAAGTCCTACCTCTAGCACCTTTAGGATAGGTGCTTACATATCAAAGAAAGTTAATAATCTAGTTAAACAATTTAGCAAACTATCTAAATTAGTTGATATAATTTTAGACATCATTCAAAAAAAAAAAAAACTATTAGGGTTTGATTTTTTTTGAAAAACTAGAGATTCTTCAAAAAATAAGTGAAAAATTCAACAAAACTTGTCAAAAATAGTGTTAAATCTTGTTCCAATGACTCAAAAAGATTTTTGTTTACTTAGGAATGATTTTCTATTCATCTAGATGCAACAAAAAATAAATAAAATGTTGTAAAAAACCATAGAAAAAAGAAAAAGAAAACGTACTTGGGAATCTGATTTTTCTTGAAAAACCTCCTCAAATCCGCTTCAAATCCACTTGAAATTGGCAAGAATCGGTGGAAATCACCTTGCAAGAGTGTTGGAGTGTGTTTTCCCCCTTCTCAGCAAAAAACCCAACTCAAAATGATGAAATAAACTCATTTTTTGCCGTTTTCAGCTTATGAAATCAGGCGGCCGAAGTACTCAGTGAGTGTGCGAACTGTGGAGGAGACGCAATCTCAAAAAAGGCTGTTACAATGGCAAAGGATAAACACACAAGTACTTATACAACACTCGTATACATAAGCTTTAGTTTTTTTTCCCAATTCTTCTTTTTCTATTCAAAATAAAAGCATACAAGTGTCTTCCCAAGAACTAATAGTACTCCATTAATGACTATTTCAAGTTTTGTTCAACATAAAATAAAAGAATATTAAAAGATCAATTTTAAGCACACTTGAGGAGTCAACAATGGTGGACAATTCTGTTAGCAATATAATATAAGAACTACCACAAGAGAAATACTAACATTCTCACAAATTTGACATAAAGGGGTTGGAAGCTTTGTCTCAATCTAATTGAAGCACTCTCCTAGCTTGTTGAAAGCCTATGCATGTTCTTTCTAAGTCCAAATTTCTTTCCCAAGCACACTCTTTTCACAAAACTGTCGAGAACATTCTTAGGGCTTCACTTTTCTTGCTCCAGCTCTCTCTAATTTCCAAATGCCTACTAGTTGTAAATGAAACTAGGAATTGGCAATGCCCAAGCTGGACCAATTCTAGATTCAACACTCTTTCAATCCTCACCAATTTTATCATTTTAACTGTCCATGGCTTCTAGTTTTTGTCAACAAATCATTTAAGTCATTTGAGGAGATAAATACAAAAGAAGAAAATAAAATAGCTATCATTCTCATACAAAGATAATTGAAAGTTGCAAGTAGAAGACAAAACACTTCCAAAACTAGTTATTGCTCTTACAAATAGTAAATTTATAGACAAATGGCCATGTGGGGCACAAGGGCTTATAGATTTTCATATCAAATTATATTTGCATTAATATACAAATAATATAGATATCTTGCTCCACACAAAAGTACCTTTAAAACGAGCATATAAATCATTTCAAGCGTGGAAAACGTACATGCCTGATACAATAAAATATAAAGCATGTAGACACCAATTAATGGGTTTAGTTCTGAGGTCTTGATATGAATGTCTCAAATAATAATGGTTGCATTGGTTTAACAGAAGGTCACATCTATTTCCTCAACAGTAGAATGAGATAGGATACATTCATACGCATTTATGTCATCCATCTCCATAATTATTTACCATTGGTTTATACTTGCATCCTGTACCTTCGATGCTTACATCAAATATATCATGTTTATACGTGTATCCTGTACCCTCAATGCATACATGAATATATCATGCAAATAGACAGCCAGATGAATGATATGATAAGCAAAAACCTACACACTTGCGCAAGATATTTATTTTCATGGACCCATATCAAATCAATCACATGATACGAGTAGTACAATATCCTAGAAATGAAACATATAATTCTGATAGAAACAACATATAATTCTATCAGAATGTTACCGATGGAATTATATGTCACAACATATAATTCTATCAGTAACATTCTGCATCATAATGGAAAGAGTGAAACTGAAAGATCATAAAAACCATGATCATAAAATAATATCATATTTCAAGTCATATAATCATAACAGTATCAAATGATATAAGGGGTACATAGCATCATATGTATAATCGAATACAAAATGTGATAACAAAATTAAGGCATGACAGAAGTTGGCCTTACATGCTTGATTTCTCACGAGCTATATTCATCAGAAACAATACCATATTTTGTCATTTTTTTATTTTCAAGATTGTTTAGAGGCGATACTCGTCTCTTCATCATTTGAGTAATGGGGCACTTTGTTATCATGGCTTCAGGACTGATGCTTACTTGTTGGGCTGAATGACATGTATTAAAATAATAAGTTCAAAAAGTGGAGAGAATTTCATTTGGGATTAAATGATGTACAAGGTGATTTTCTGAAATAGCTACTTTTGTTTTAATAATATGCCTAGAAAGGAAATGATAAAGGTAGGTTTTTGAAAGGGTCCAAACCTTTTTACAAAGCAAGAAAGATGAAATGATGAAATCCAGTGAAACTATGAAGAGAAACGTGGAAATAGTGTTGAGACATGGACCAGCTAGGATTCGAACCTAGGACCTTCCATACGCTGCTGGAGTGCTCTACCACTGAGCTACTGGCCCCTCTTGGACCAGTCCATCGTCGGTCCGGGTGTGGCTTATTTCGAACACCAACACCCCCCTTAAGCCACACGTCTTGTGTGCTTGGGGCTCCTAGCCTGGACCTGGCTCTGATACCATGTTGAGACATGGGCCAACTAGGACTCGAACCTAGGACCTTCCATATGCTGCTGGAGTGCTCTACCACTGAGCTACTGGCAGTGCTCTACCACTGAGCTACTGGCTCCTCTTGGACCACTCCATCGTCGGTCCGGGTGTGGCTTATTTCCGACACCAACAAATAGAACCTTTTTTGTGGAGAATACTTATTTGTCATTTTTGGTGTGTGAAACTTTTGCAATGTCGATTGCTCTAGCACAAATAATATGGATCAATGAGTTTGATGTAGAAAATATGCAGTTGAATCCTGATAAAACATCATAATATGTTTTGGTGTGTCAGTCAAGTACCCCAACCTGACATGATGTGGATACTATATCCTTATAGTACTATGCCAAAAATATTTAACTACAATCTGTTATAGCTTGTTTTCTTCTTGTTTTTAAAGCTTGAAATAAAAAATTTCCTTTTCCTTTCTAAATAGATCCTTTCAAATCAGAAAATGGGAAATATATGTCACGAATGTATAAATGTAAAGTAGAGCTCAGAGATTTCAAACAAGATGGCTACTGAGCATTCAATCTAAAGCAGATTAAACTGTAAGTCATTTATCATAACTTCAAGCGACATGGTCAACTGTGCAGATTGCACAGATTGCAGATAAACCGGCTAATTGTCAATGTGTCTAGCCAGTTCTAAGATAACTATTCCAACCAAAATCAATGACATTCATCCAACTGAAGTAACACCTGAAGATCAAATGTACATATAAACAAAGTACAATACTAGTTTGTCAGCAAGAGATGCTTCTTAAGCTTGCCATGTCCTATCTGTTGTGCCACAAAAAATGGAGAAATATTTTTAAGGCGTTTTTTGTGCCAAAGATTTGTTGAGATTTATATTTAAGCAGCATTTGTTGACAGTTATCCTGCTGCAGTACTTGTGTTCTTACTTCTTTTGTATCTGCTTGTGTTCTTTTGTTTCTTATCAGATGTTTTATTTTCCCAATTCTTATTCTTTGTATTTTAGTACTTTTGGCATCATGCCATCATGTAGCTGTAGATTTTTTAAGGTGGCTTATAATAATAAAAATTGATCAGTTATACAATTGCTAGGGATCAAGCAGGCAATTCTTAGGTTTATTGGTAGCGTTGTTCAAGTTTGTTGTAAATTTTAGATCCTAGATCCTCATTTGCTGGGATTTGTGTGTTGTGCGTGCTTTTATCATCACAAGAAAATTAATCTTTTGGAGTATGCATTATTGTCATGTGATCTGGTTTTGATTGCTCTAAGTTTATTTGTTTTTGTTCTTGTTTGTAATTTTGCATGCAGACATTTTCTGGGGCATGCAAATAGTTTGTGCATGTACCACAGTATATTCTTGCCCTCCATTGTGCTTGTTCACTGCACTTAATTATATTCTCTTTCTGCTGTCCTCACATATTTTGTTGTGCTTAAGGTGGTGGAATTGTGGACCAGAAGAAATTTCAGATGTGACTGTGGGAATACAAAGTTTGGTGATAGCCATTGCAAGTTACTTGCAGATAAAGATAGTGAGAATGATAGAAACAATTACAATCAGAACTACAAGGGTATGTACTGTACATGTCACAGACCATATCCTGATCCTGACGGAGAGGACCAAGGAGAGATGATTCAATGCTGCATCTGTGAGGACTGGTTCCATGAAAACCATCTTGGTCTAGAATCAGCAGAGAAGGTAAGAGTTTAGATGCTACTATAAGCTTTGGACAGTAGGAGAATTTGCAAGAGTTAAACAGCACCAGCCAAACAAGCGAATATAATGAAAAGAGTTTAGTTTGCGGCCATTATTTTGAATGCTTATTAGAAAAGCAAGCTTACTGGTAATTTATGCTCTACCCCTATATAAAACATGTATATAATGTGAACTTTAATTGAGTTAAATTAGATGACAGATATGAGCTGAGTTTGCAAGTTAATCCAATTGGGTAGGGATAAGCTTCAGCTGAATATTATATTATTTTCCATGTTTTTTCTTCTCAATTTCATTCTGAGCTAAGATGCTGCATTCTTTGACAAATAAAATTCAAATAGATTATGTTATATGTTCACTATTACATTTTCTTCCTGCAGATACCGAAAGATGACGAAGGAGAACCCATATATGAGGATTTTGTTTGCCAAGACTGCGCCTTTCGATGTTCTTTCTTGACCTTTTATCAAGAGATCTCTATGCCAACATCAATTCTTAGCGAGACATCTACAAGCAATGGTCTTACACATATGCAGCAAGAGAACTGCAATACAAATGATACTGAAAGGAGAATTTTAGAAGGCATTCTTACTGCGGAACATACAGGGAATCCTCAGCTTCCCAGTCCTGGCAATGCCACTGTCAAGGAAAATGAGCTGGTGATAAAGCCTACTTTGCACGCTAGTGATAATTCTTGTTTGGGTCATCATTCAAAGCTTCAAAATCCAGCAATTCCTGAAAACAATTTATCTAGTTCCAAGCCTGGGAATACAATGGTAGTGTCAGAAGAGCCTCTGTCATCCTCTTCATGTGCAGCCAAGGTAAACTCAACTCAAATTGTTGACAGTAGCAATCAGAAAGCAAAACAGTTTGGAGGAGAGGGTACAACTTCCATTGAAAATAGTAATGGTGGGCATTTGGTTGGGAATTCTGGTTTGCTGTTAGATCAGACCTTGAATGGAAAAGTTTTATATGAGGGGATGCAGTGCAAGCTTAAGAACAACACTGCCATTTTTCTACAAACAACAGAGACAAAAAAGCCTCTATTTCTTAACAGAAATTGGAGGGAGATTCTTTGTAGATGTAAAAGTTGCTTTGATTTATGTACAGCTATGGGAGTTACATTTTTGCTTGATAAGGATGATTCACTTGAGGAATACGAGAAAATTGCTAAGCAGAGGAGAGAAGAGAAATTGCAACAACAGGAAGGTGCTGAAGCAGCATTCCTTAAGAATCTTGACCATACACAACAAATCGAGCTTCTCAGTGGTTTTAATGATATGAAAACTGAGCTACATTCTTTCCTTGTAAGTTTAGTGGTTATTTTCACCATTCTTTGTTTCTAGGAACTTTAGAATGAAATAAATCATATTAATGTACATATATATTTTAGGAAAAAAGATTTGAAGATAAATTATATTAATTTCTAAAATTATTAGCAAAGAAAGAAGTGAAAAAAAAATGCTATATAGCATGGGTGATATATTTTTTTGCTGTTTTGATTGCGTGATAGTGAGCAGATACATTTTTCTAGATTGTTTCGACTTTTTAAGACTTACATGAATCTGAAAAAACTATCATGGGAGGTCCCAAAGAGCTATAAAATAGTAAAATACACACTAAGAACTAACAGTAGCTAGAAAGTGGAAATTTATCTACCAATAGAGAATCTTGAATGGTATCTGTATGTATGTTTGGAGATATATCAAGATGGATTACAGATAGTACAATTAGCTACAGGAAATAAATTTGTGTGTTGTAGACATCAATCAAGGATGGAAGCAAATGGGGACCTCAGTTGCTGCTGTCCCCTGTATACACTTGAGTTAGAACGTGGAAGAGGACCAACATGTTTGCCAATCACCATTACAGAGCTAATAAAAGACCAACATGTTCACGGTGTGTAGCTTGACGGGGAGCAAGGCTTACTTGTCAATCTTGGGGGGAGCACAACATGTCTCTAATAACTCTCTTAGCACTTGAGTGACAATTCCCACAAGTACATAGCAAAGTGCTAATTTTCACTAGGTGATTTGTACTCTGGGCAAGTTGGCCTGGTTGACTTTTCAAGCCAAAGGATGACAGATCTACCATGTTTATCATGAAAAAAGGAAAAACTATACTATTCTCCACAAAAGATCAGAGTAGTAGGTCAATGGGACTTGAAAGTATAACCGATTATTATATAGAACTGATGTAAGAAGACCCTAGACTATGGAACAAATAATCATAATATGATAAAAGTGAAAGTAAAGAAACAAAGCAAGAGAATGGAAATGGTTCAAACCCTTGAACCACGACATCTAAGTAAAAAGTAAAGGTAAAGGTAGTTTATGAGGTTACTGCCAAGTCAGACAACATTTTGGTGTATGAAGCCTCCCTTGTGCAAGCATTCTATGAGTGGATCATTTTTACTTATTGTTCAAATAATTTTTATAACCCTAACATTATCTAGATTTAAACCCATGGTCTCCACTTTAGAGTATATCATACCAATTGATGGAAGAACACTGCCAAGTAAAGAATGGAAGCAAGGAAGATTAGAATGCATGACTAAATATGTAAAAACAATGTTGTCACATGTCTACAGCAAAGCTTGGGCCAGAATAATCAACAACATGATTGTATACTATTGTGAGTTAACCAACTCTGGGCTTGATAATGTTCATCACCAAATGGCCACGGTTAATGGGTCTTGGTTGGGTAATTATAGGTGGAAGCATGGTGCTCCCCCTTGAATTTCTCTTACCGTCCATAGCCAGGGAACTGACAATGTTAGAGAAGAAATCAATAATTTGCATGTGCCTTTTTGAGCATGACTGTAAGCTATGAGGTGAGAGGGTTCCTGATGTTGAAATGGAATAGATCCACAGTACCTAGAATGAGAGCAAGAAGGTTGGGATGCTGCAGTTTATGCTAGGATGAGTGTTGTCTCAGTATTATGTTGTCCTCCGTATGTGAACGGACAACATCCAAAGGGCGCTTAGTAGTCCTAATTGCAATGATGTTGATCTAAAAGGAGAAGGTGATTTGCATGGTAGCCATAAATTTTGGATACTTATACAAGAGCACATGGCTAAAATTGATAACAAGATTAAGCCAAAGAAAGCAAACTCCCTCAAATCTGGGAAAATAGAAAACTGCACAACATCAGTAGTTTAATGCATGTTGAGAAATCCTAACCTCTAAATCAAAGAAACAGGACTCAGGACTTGGACTCGGGACTCTGAGTCAGACTCGGCTAGACTCGAGAAAGTGAAAAACTCAAGAAATTTAGAGATTTTTAAAGATTTAAAACTTGTTTCATGCACCCTCTATTGAATACACCTTAAAGACACAATAACATCATCAAACTCGGCTCATTTGATTACATACACAAGTATACATCAATCACATAAGCATAAACGCAAATTGTAGCTGAAGGAAATAACAAACATAGATATATAAATATTGTCAAATGTATACAATATTACAAAACTCATGGAATAAAAAAATCCATGTCATCATATGATCATCATCAAATGTTCCATACAAATACCAAAGGTAAATACAACTACAAACCTATGGCTTAGAGGAGCATGCACCCTCTGGCCCCGACCCCTTGCGAAGGCGTCTAAGGTAGGTCTTGGATGATTCGGCAGCCATAGCCGCTCCCTGTGACACCATGCCATGCTCACCAACATCGGGAACATCTGTGTCACTATCAGTATCTGCCTCTGCTCGTGCTCTCTGCTCCTCCTCTACCATGGCTACAGCCTTAGCCTCTATATCTACCTGGTCGATCCAATCAGTGTCATCATCACTAAAGACAGCCGCATGATCTATCTTAGTGGCCTACTCTGCATTAGGATCAACCTCGTCTAGAATGATAGGAGAGATGTCAACTAATGCATTCTTTCTCAGGCAGAGGTTGTAGTGAACAAAGACGAGATCATTCATCTTCTCCACGGATAATCTATTGCGCCTCTTGGAGTGTATGAGCTCAAACATACTCCAATTGCGCTCATAACTAGATGCGCTGCATGGTTGGCTCAAGATGCGAATGGCCAACTTCTGAATATTTGTTGTCATTGGGCCAAAAAAGCTCCACCAATTATCTGAGTTTGAAATGAGAAAAATAAATAAAATTTGTCTCACTCATAAACTCATTTAACAATATACAATAAAACTAAAATTAAGCCTTACAATTTATTTTTACCTGGCATCATAGTTGACCTACTTTCTTTGGCGATAAGACGAGAGAAGGTCTCCCCTTGTGCATTTGAGAACAATTGTAGCTCTCAAATAAGCTCTGTTTGAGTAGTACCAACAGGTGCCATCTTCTCCATGATTGAGTATAGCCCATTAAGGACCTCCACATCAGCCTTGAAAGTAGGGATAAAATGGAATGCCAGATTCAGATAATAGGCTACTGCATGGACGGGCCTATGAAGCTGATGATGCCATCTCCTATCAATGATCTCCCAAATGGGACCATACTTGCTCTCATCTCCTTCATAGACGAATTTGATGCCCTCTTTCTCCCTATCCATGTCCTCATATATGTAGCCCATTGCGGGCTTTTCTCCATCTGCAACTCGCAACAAAACCACCAAGGGCTTAACAAACTACAAAATTGAAAATATTGTGTAATTTAGAGAAATGAGCAAATAAGAGAATATGATGAATAAGTTATAAAACAAAAAGTTAAATTGTAGAATTTATAAAAAAATTACCTTCACTATCTCATCACAAGGGATCCAAAAGTTTCGCTCATCAAAAATGCAGTCTGCCATATCTTTCCCTGCAGGGGTGGCAGCATAGGATGAGGAAGACCACTCCTCACCAACAATCATACGTCTCAAGGCCGACTAACAACGAAGCATGGACTGCAATGTGATGAAGTTTGTGGCAAATCTTGTGATTCTTGGATGAGCTAACTCCTTTTGCTCTGTGTGTTGTCTTATAAGAGCCAACACCCATGAATGATTATATACAAATTTGCACACATTTCTCGCCCTTTCTACACATCTCTTGACCCATGGGAGTTTTCCAATATCCTCCAAAATGAGGTCAATGCAATGGGCGACACATGGAGTCCAAACTATAGATGGGTGCCTCTCCATCAATAGTCTACCTGCAGCAACATAATTTGTTGCATTGTAATTAATGAAGTTACAAAATAGTAATTAATTTGCAAACAAAATTAGTTTGTAATCAAAAGTTTAGTTGCAGTAACATAATTTGCTGCATTGTCGGTCACCACCTGTACCACGTTCTCCTCACTCACCTCCTCTATCTGCTCACATATGTAGGTGGCATTCTTGCAATGGGCGGAGGCATCAATGGACTTGATGAAAACGGTGCCCTCTAAAAGAAAAAAATAAAGCAAGATCAATGATCATTCAATAAATCATTAAATAAAAAATAAAAAATTAATGACTAAATGAAACTAAATTAATCAATCACCTCCGGAAGAAACAAGAAAATTAAGGAGAGTTCTATTTCTCCTATCCGTCCAACCATCAGTCATGATGGTGCAACCTTTAGTGCTCCATATTTGGCGTTGTTTACCTAATTCCTTCTTCACATCATTCACCAATTGAGTCAAAATGGGTCCCCTCCAATCAGACTCAGAAGGGGCTTTGAACCCCGCCTCGTATATGGTAAGGGCATCAACCATTTCTTGCCAATAAGGAAGCCTGTCACAAATAAATTAAATGAGATAAGCTAAGTATGTACTATGTAGTATGTACGAGAAAAAATAAAACGAAGAATCAAAGTATAAAAATTAGAACAATCAAACATAAAACATTCACCTGGTTGTAAAGAATGGAACACTGCCGTAGACCCAAAACCTACCAACTGCCATTTTAGCAGCATCATGTACCTCCTTGTTCCAACCCATGCTCTCAAACGACTGTTGGGACCTAGGAGTAGTGTGAGGCACAAAGAAGGTATCCAACCTAGATTTACGAATCCTAGGTCCAATGCTAACACTCCCACTACAACTACCAGTGTTAGGAACATGAGAAGTGGCAGTGGCACTGACACTTATAGAAGCAGATTCGGAAACACCAACACCAGCAGTAGCAAATTGAGTGGGATGATATGGAGGTAAGGAAGAAGGGCCTCCAACACAACCTAACTGTGTCCCTCTTCCTAAAGTTGCCTCTCTCCCAATGGCTGCTCGATCCTCCTTTTGCTTCTTTTTTCTTTCAATTTCCTCAACCATTACAAACAATTACGTACGGCCTTAGGGAGTGCTTTTAGGCATGGTTCAGCATCATGTCTACGCACACCAGCAATATGGTATTTCAATCTATATATACCTCCATGGAATATTGTTTTGCAAAATGTACATTTTGTTTGCCCCTTTCCTTGCCTTGGAAAATCTTCGTGATATTTCCAAGCAGGGTCCTTTCTAATGGGGAGTCTAGAAGTTGAAGTAGACATTGTAGGATAGTTTTGTGAAACTTGAAGTTGAGGCAAATAAGAAAGTGAAGTTTGCTGCAATAAAACATTACAAATACAAAATGAAATTAATACATACGTTCAAAAAAACTAAGGTAGGATTTGTAAATTTTTTTTAAAAAAAAATTGTAGGGTTTGTCAAACCCTACTTTAAAAATAAATAAATTTACAAACCCTACATACAACCCTACATACAACCCTACATAGTACATACTACAAACCCTACTTTAAAAATAAATAAATTTACAAACCCTACATACAACCCTAAATAGTACATAGTACATACAAACATACAAAAGATTTTGGAAGAAAATGTAAAACTTTCAAATAAATGAATAGAAAATGGAATTTTTGCATACAAGAAACAAAAAAATCTCCAAAAAAACAATCTTACCTCTTACAACAAGCTTGAAATGAGCTGCAAACTCTTCCCATCCAACTCTCGATGCACCAAATCCAAACACAATGCAGCCCCAATGTGAAAAATTGAAGAAAACTTGAGCTTCCTCCTTGGTGGTTTTTCTTCTATGCACCCTTGTTTTTCTTCTCAACTCACTTTACTCCTATTTTTGCAAGTGAATGAAATGAAGTTCACTTTTAGGGGTTAGAGATAAATAACAGAAAAAAAAGAAGTTGAAAAAGCTTTTTAAAATGTTTATTTTTTTGCTTTTTTTTGGACCCTGCCGCTGGCTGAGTTTGAGGTTCGGGCCTTGCCAAACTCGGCGAGTCCGAGTCCGAGCTCCAAAGACTCGACGAGCATGTCTCGGGCTCGGACTTGTTGAGTTTGCGAGTCCCGTTTCTCTGCTCTAAATCATATAGCTAATCTGTGTAGACCACAATCTCTTAGGAGATAGATCCACTAGCAAAGAATGCAATGAAATATTCTTTCACTGAAGATATGGCTATGTACTCTTTGCATTCATTGCTTTGTCTTACCATCAGAATGAATCCTCTGTGCCCTTTCGTGGACCCTTGGCAGGATTTGAGTCCTGGAAGAGGTTATGTGAGAGGTGGAGGCTGGGGGTTTGCATTCTGCTTCATCCATGTTCCCATTAAGTTTGGCGAGTTTATGCCAAACTCGGCGAGTCCGAGTCCGAGCTCCAAAGACTCGACGAGCATGTCTCGGGCTCGGACACATCGAGTTTGCGAGTCCCGTTTCTCTGCTCTAAATCATATAGCTAATCTGTGTAGACCACAATCTCTTAGGAGATAGATCCACTAGCAAAGAATGCAATGAAATATTCTTTCACTGAAGATATGGCTATGTACTCTTTGCATTCATTGCTTTGTCTTACCATCAGAATGAATCCTCTGTGCCCTTTCGTGGACCCTTGGCAGGATTTGAGTCCTGGAACAGGTTATGTGAGAGGTGGAGGCTGGGGGTTTGCATTCTGCTTCATCCATTTTCCCATTATTTAATATTCAAGCAACATATGCACATGCCCATGGTATTTGTTCTCATAGAGGTAATTTTTTGTCCTATTCTAAGTGTCTGCGCTTGAGCTGGACTCTTGTTGTTTTCATTGGACCATGCAGCCGGTTATCTATGGGTTATTGGCATAGATATATGCATTTATTTGTGCCTAATGGCAGTGAGGAAATATATGATTGTGGTCATCAGCACAGTAAAACGGGTTGATCTCTTTGTGGTTGGTATACAATTTGAAACAAGCTTTCTAATTATGAACATGGGAGAACATCATAACCATCATTTTACCAATGTGCTTAATGGCAGTGAGGAAAAATATATGATTGTGGTCATAAGGACAGTAAAACGAGTTGATATACAGTTTGAAACAAGCTTTCTAATTATGAACATTGGAGAACATCATAATCATCATTTTACCAATGAAATTTTTTATTTCAACTGTAGATGATATAAATTGTTTTGTGGTGGCAAAACATAACAAGGAGTAGCTGCATATGCCATCTTAAAATTTGTGGATGGTAAAATTGTTTGGGTATTTTCATGGTTCCTTGATAACTTATCAAAGATGTATTTCTTTGCTTCCACATGCAATATCATGCCAAATAAAAAAAGCAACGATTTATCCCCTTTATTGCCAGCTTTTATTGCTAGTTTTACGTAGCGTAAACCTTGTAGCAATTAAATAGGAAAGCAAATCAAGTAAATAAGAATTGATGAAGCTGAAATTAATTTCTATTTTCCATTTATTAGTTAGCAAAGGGATCATTATGATGAATGGCTGTACCTTATCATCTAAAGATTTATTTACAATGCAGTTCTAGTAAGGATGTACTCAAAAAATTATCTACATGCATCTCCATGTTTTTTGCCATGTGAGTATGAGAGTGTGTGAGAGAGCATCTGATGACTTTGGGTGATGAATATGCAGGAATCTGTGGGCACTACAAGACCTGTTACAGGTGCAGATATTAATGAGTTTTTTGATAATCTCAAGCGCAAGAGGCAGCGTATCATCTGATCTTGTTTTGACGTTAGAAAAACTATATACATATCAAATCTCTGATATATGATCAACCTAGGTTTTCTGTATTTGAAAGCATATTTCTAGTGTGAATATATCGACAATTTAGATTTGTCGGTCAAATATAGGATAGCCCAGTGGATGTAGCTCCTGGCTTAGCCCAGGTGCACTCTGATAAATTTGATTCACCATATCAACTGAGAAGAAGTCCATGGATAAACCGAGGATTTTCCCAACACTACAAATTGGACATCAGCTTCATGCCTTTGATAAATGTACCTGTACCTTTTGCAGTTATGCTTTATTTCTTCAACATGTTTCCTAACATCACTGCCTGAGAAAATATATTATCTATTAATATTCTAATCTTTTATTGCACTCTATATTACCGTCTGTCAATTGTGCCTGTTGAAAATAAGAAATTGGTTTGCAAAAAACATTTACTTATTCTCTTATGATAACCTTCCCTTTTTGCATGCTTCATGTTATTGAATTTAAAGTTGTCAAGATTCATTTCCAAGGAGAGATGCTTCCCTATTTGTCCTATATGGTTTGTTTCTACTCTGCTTAAAGAGTTCAACTTGTCAGTATTCATGGATTTGATTGCCAATATGCCCTTTATGAATTTAGGATCAAAGAATCATGCTGCAGGTGTTTGTGTTAATCGAGATTAAATAATTAATACTTTCTATGGTGGGGGGTGATTGGTTTTTTAAGCATTGGATTTATAAGCATTCATTTTTCTGTACAAGAGCAAGTTAATCTCAAAATCCTGGAGAGGATTGATTTTATACAGTTATGGATGAGCCAACTTAATAATCAATTGCATTGGAACAGTTGAAAACTTAAATGATAAAGGTCATAAGTATGCTTTGGCATTTGGATAAGCAATTAATTTTCTATATAGTTTGTTTCCGTCATGGTAGTCCTCATGAAGCAGTGTTATGGGCCCTTTGATTGTTTAGGAATTTATCAAGGTAGATCTTACCCCTGGTGTATGCCCTTTGATTGTTTAAGAATTTGTCAACGTAGTTTTTAACCCTGATATATTGTATGATTATTTACTTGTATCAAGAATTTAATAGGTTTTATAAAATTTATTGATTTTTCTCTCTATCCTTTAAGTGATTAAAACTGAGCAGAAATCCTAATTCAATGCTACGTGAGATAGAGTATATTTAAGCTTTGTGGAGTTACCCGAGTCAGAAGTTTTGAGCTAAAAGGTTTGGAGCAAACAATTCGTGAATATCATGAGCTAAGATCCGCTCATAGACTAAACAATCCTACTTAGTCTGCTCTTTTTAGTCTTAGACAACATACATTGCAAAAGGCTAAGATCAGATTGAACGTGTTGTTTGCACTGCAAGTTCATAAAATATCTTAAGAAAAATGAAATGTAAGTGTTTCAAGTGTCAAGACAGGATTTGCACAGCACTAAGATGATGGTATTTGACCGTTAGTTTCCTGTAACTTTATGGTGCCATCCATGATATAATTAAAATTGCCAGATGATGAATGATGACATGCATTCCATTAGCATGATAAGGCTATGATTGGTTGCTATTCATGGATGCCCATTCACTAGTGATGTTGTCAAACTACTAGAGATAGATTAGAGTCATTAGACCCAGATAGATCAACAGATGGGTTAGAACCATAGAGACTTTAAGCTGTACAAATTACAGACTCAAGGTTTGATGAGATCAATTATATATTTATTTTACTACCTGATTAACCTATTTTTTTAATAAAACACTTGATTTTTCTAATCTGGAAAGTCGTCATTTTCTCACTGTGGGCCTGGCAAAAATTGTATCGCGTATGGCATAGGTTTTTAAGTAAGTTGACCGATGCCATATCAGACCTTTTAAAACAAAGTTATCACACTAACAATTACAAATACTTGCGGATGAGATGACAATGTTTCTTTTCTTGATTTCGAGCCTAAATATTTTTGCTTAGCATATTTGCAATTACAAACAATTTTTTTGTCTACCCTGACATTTTTTTGATGGATTTTTATATTTTCACTCTAGATGTATGTTAGTCTTTTTTTATTTTTTATTTTTCTTGATTTCTAATTATCACTTTTTATTGTTGGTCTTTGAGTTATTGACAGAATTTTCCTTTTTGATAATAACTATATTTTCTTTGCTTTGGTCTGCCCCCATTCCATTTATTCATGGTTGGATGACATTGAAAGTGTTTTGCAATCTCTTTCTAGTAATTTAATTTTTTTATGCCTCAATTAAAAAATTTTTTTATTTTAAGTAGCCCTACTCATACACCACAAATCTATAATGAGGATGTGTTAATGTGTATCATAGTGTGTGCTTTGCATGGGTATGGCAAGTGCATGTTAAAGTATTTGGTAACTCTAGCTTTAACCTCATGTTATTAATGAGTTCAAAGCTGAAAAGATTTATTCTCAAGAGCAAATTGGCAATCTATCATTGTAGAAAAATAATAACAATATAATTGGATATGCATGTAAAAAAGAAAAGATATAAGTTCTATCATTGTCATAAAATAATATGATTGGATATGCAATCAAAAAAGAAAAGATACGAGTTCTTTTAGGGGAGAAGTTTATGATAAAATGAGCAGTCAAACATACTTAATGTGAGAAATTTAAGTGTAACTCTTTGTTAGATCGTATTTCAACTTTGCATTCGAATGTTTTTTAGGCTTTACAGATTGATGAATTTCTTCAAAACATTCAATTTTTATAAAGGTTCAATTGATTTCTCAAATTAAAAATTATGTTTTCTAGGAGTTAAGTATCAGCATTTATGGCACATAAGAGAATTGTATGAAAGTTGCACATGTTTTTCAACTTACGGTATATGTTAAGACATGTTATAAAGCATCATTTATTGGATATAACAGAATCAAAATGGAGTGCCCAAATTGTTGAGAAGTTTATGATGAGTGCGAGAAATATGTTTTATTTTTATTTTTATGGATGTATATTAGAATTTGAGTATTGAATTTTGACTAAGGATTTAGACATCACATTTTGGATGGTTTTAGCCCATGGTTTTTTAATAATTGTTTGATGGTTTCATGTATTGATTCTCTTATTTATTAGATCCTTGAAATAGAGGTTTCATTGTGCATGTTGTAGGTATTGTGCTACTAGAGTTTTTTAGACCTTGTGTTGGTGATACTTCTTTAAAGGCTTAGACTTCGCAAATGTATTATAACAATTTATTACTATGTTGAGGAGTGAAATGGTTTTGTTCATGTATATTATGCTATTGTATATTGTGTTTGTGTTCATTTCTTTGTAGTTGAATAATCAATTTAATTTTGTACATAGCTCCTTTCAAAAACTAACATATGGAACATATTCTAAATCTCTATTACCTTTTACTTTTTTGGTAGAAAAGGAATGGAGTTTATTTATCTAAGTAGCTACCACTATTGATATTCAACTATAATCATCAAACAACATTTTTGAGCTGAACTGTCATATTGAATGTTCTTGTTTGATGTTTCTTATATGACCCTTGAACACAATGGTAATATAAGAAAACTAAATAATAATATTTGAACCATTTTATGTCAAATTGCATCCATATACATACAATTGTATATTAAGAAAACAATTGATATTAATTTGTGTAGTGTCCTAAAATTGCGACACTTGCAATTTCGACCGCATTTCGGTCTTCACGATGGCGACGCAACACGCAACCTGAATTGAGACCCCGAAACCTGTTTTTGACACCAAAAACTGCATTTTCTTGCACCTTGGCCTGAACTTCCTTTGCACCCTGCTGTCCCGGGAGGTGGGACCAGAGCGCCCAGCGCCCTGGTCCCCCAGGACCATGGCGCCCAGTGCCCTGGTCCCTGGGCCTATTTTAGGCCCGGTCTCCTATGGGGTCTCGGGTCTTTTTGTTTGCAAATTGGAAATTAACTTTCCTGGTCGGCCTAAGGTCGGGAAAATCAGTCTATTAACCCTAATTGGCAAGTATATAAACTACATTTCCTCTCCCATTTGAGGAGGTAGATGAAAAAAAGGAGGACAGATGTACAAAGCGTGGAAACTATACTCAAGCATTCAAGCATTCAAGCATTCAAGCATTCCTTCAAGCAATTGATCATTTCAAGTCTCCATTCAAGGCTAAGTGTTGCATTCAAGACAAGGATTCAACCATTGAAGAGGAGATCACTTACAACACATTACATGCTACAACATACAACATACAACATACAACAAACAACAACATCTATACCTTCGCACATAAGGATACAAACATCCTTACAACAAGGTATTAGTACTTGTTTTACATTACATTTACAACAATTTCTCATTTCTTGGTTAATTCCAAAACCGGGGTTTGACCTAAAGGCAAACCCTTAATCCCTAACCCCCCAATCGTCTTCGCTTTTCTGTGTGTAGGTTGCAGGTACGCGGCTGAAATTGAAGATCTGGAATCCTTGTGCAGAGACGAACAGATCCCCCTTCGTTTCGCGGATTTTTCGGAGGACCGTGGCGCTGGGCGCCATCGTCCCGACAACTTTTGCTCAAATTTGCAGGACAGCGCCGTATCGACATTTTACTGCTAATTCCAGGTCCGCAGCTTCATCCTATATCCCTATCTTAGTTTATAAGCGAATCTTTGTCACTTTCTATGCATTCCTAGCTTAATTCCTCTATCAACATTCTTTACAAAAGAGGGTAGCCTTGCTTTCTTAATGCTTGAAACACATTTAGCATCCAATCTTGCCTTGTGTGGGATTGGATCTTGTGGGTTTCAACCCCTCTTTTGAATGTAAAGTCTCTCCCTTAAGTGAAAACCATCAACCCCAGTAACCTCCCTTCTCTCTCCTTGGAGTTGGAAGAGGGGAGAGCAACTAGGGTTCAATCGCGATTTTTCCGCTTTACATTTTGGTGAACCCGACGTGAACATCCTTTCTGATTATTCATAGTTAGATTTGAAAATTGGATTCCTTGATTACATCTCCATGTTTGATCTTTTGCAAAATTTTAGAGGTTAATTGCATAAAAACCCTAAATTTTTTTTTTAAGTAATTAAACTTGTGAAATGTTTAATTGTTGATGCTTGTTTCAGATCTGCCCTTCTATTACAAATTATCAATTCATATTTGTGCTTTAATTTTGAAAATTAAGTGGTTAAGTGTCAAAACCCTAATTTTTGAAACCCTCTTGATTCAACCTTTGTCCGACAATTTCACTGATCAAAACATCTCCAAATCAGCTGTAACTTTGGATTCCGCAATAAAATCACAATATCTTTCATCCCTGAAAATTTGGAAAAAAGTTGCGAGGACCGTGTGCACCCCGAGCGCCATCGTCCCCGACATTTTTTCCGAAATTTCGGGAGCTAGATCTTACTGTATTTTTCTGCTAAAATCCAGAATTTTTGCTGATTTTATCAATTATAGCACCTTCAAAATTACAGTCAAAGTTGGTCTAGCAATTGCTTGGATTGAGGCTTTTAATCATTCAAAAATTGTTGAAATTGAAATTTGTGTCAAAATTGTGTTTCTTACTGTCCTAAATCTGAAAAGTGCGTTATCATTCATTCAAAATTTCAGTGATTTATCCAAATTTTTGCAATTTGTGACTTTTGAAATTAAGTGCTTAATTACAACAACTTTGATTTCCGCTTTCAAAATTGAATTTTGCGTGGAATTGAGTCAATTTTTAAGTTTCAAAACTTGCATTGCTTTTGGTATTCCCTCTAAAATCATAAAATTCAAAATTTCAGTTTCCCTCTCTTTTTCAAAATTCAAATTTTGCATTTTTTGACAATCTTGGTAGGGTTCAATTTTGAGATTGCAACTTTAATTTGGCCTATCTACAGATCGTAAAATCACTCAATTTTTTCAGGTTAGCTGTAAAATCATCGTAACTTTCATCCCTGCAAATTTCGAAAAAAGTTGCGAGGACCGTGTGCACCCCGAGCGCCACGGTCTCGGACATTTTTTCCGAAATTTCGGGAGATTGTCCTGATTGTATTTAACAGCTTAAATCTAGAAGATTGGCTGGTTTTACTGAAATTTGCTACCTCTAAAATTCAAAATCTTCTCTCTCTTTAGTGCATGAGTTTTTGCAACAATAAGCCCTACTTACACTATTCCCGTTAGACGAAGCCTTAGAATTAATTCCTTCCAAGGTTTAATTACTGAGGAGATGGAACCTAATTTGAATGGTCTTTTTAACGAGGACATGGGTAATTCCTCTAATCCTCTTAATGATGAAGAAGCTCTCCATGAGGTTTCTGTAGAACAACTTTCAAAATTGGATAACCAATTTGATGATTTTCGACAGTGGATGTCTCAAGAATACCCCGATAGTCAAGCTCTTCCTTTAATTGAGGGTCTAAAACATATGCTTCAAAGTGATAAGAATGGAATTGATATTTTGCGTGGTATTGCACACATTGTGGGTTCGAATGTGATGCCTATAAAGAGTTGTGCCGAAACTTTAGGTTATACACAACCTCCCACTCAAGTTAATCATTCTATTCCTTTGACAACTTCTATTGCTAGCATACCTACCTTTACATCAAACATAATGACTACTTCTATACAAGACATTCCTCCTATGATCACCAGTCATGGGGGCAATCCCTCTTCTTCAATTAACCCTCTTCCTTCATTCAATCCGACTTCTTCATTCATTCCTTCAATAAGTGTTCTTATTACATCTCCACAAATGAACATGACGCAAGGGGGCAATTCATTTAACCATTCCATTCCTCCTTGTAGTGTTCCTCCTGTCCAATCATCTCCTATGACTAACTATCATAGTGTCCCACCACCTTACTCTCTACCTTCTTTCAATAACATAACACCTCCATCACAATCTAACACATCTAATATGAACTCTTCGACTGAAGCGACCATTAACAATCTTGCACAAACCGTCTCTTCTTTACAGCAACAAATTGCCTCTATGAATCAATCTAAGTTTAGTGTGCCCACATTTGACGTTGCGAGCCCACTTTCTCTTGACATTGTTCGAGCTATCCCCCCTAAACATGTTGAAATCCCACATTTGGAGCTTTATAATGGTAAGGGTGATCCTCTAACACATGTTAAGACATTTCAAACAATATGTACCGATTTTGCTTATGACCAAAGGTTGCTTGCAAAACTGTTTACTAGAACATTAAGAGACAAAGCTCTACAATGGTATTGCTCGCTGCCTTCCTATTCTATTACTTCTTTCGAACAACTTGCAAATGCTTTCATTCAACAATTTCAAAACAATGTAAGTCCTAAAGTTACTTTGATTGATTTAATGCATTGTAAACAAGGTGTTAAAGAAAAAATGACTGATTTCATTGGTAGATATAAGCATTTGTATGCTCAAATTTCTTTTCCAGTGCCTGACAATGATATTCAAAGAATCTTTATTTCTAATTTACAAAAAGATATTCGAGACAAACTCCTGTTTTTTGAGTTTACTTCTTTCCAACAGTTGTGCGCAACTCTTCACAATTATCAACTGACTGTGAGTCAAATGGAACAATCACATCCTATGGCTCCGAGTGATAAGGGTGATAGTAGTCAACAACCATTTGGGAAGTTTAAACCGAACAGAGAGTCCATTAAATTCAATGAAAACATCATCAACAACAATGTGAATGCAGCATCAGGTGTGTCTCCTATTTCTAAGTTTTTCAAGAGAGAAAGAAAGTTTACTCCTTTGAATGAATCATTGCATAGTATTATGAATAAGTTATTGGAACAAAATGTGCTTACTCTTCCTCCTATAAGGCAAATTGATCCTGCAAAGATTACTTCACCTTATTTTGATAACAAATCTTTTTGTCAATTTCATCGTCAACCTGGGCATGATACTGAAAAATGTTTTGCTTTAAAGGGGAAAATTCAAGATTTGATTGATAATAATACTATTTCTGTTTCTGGAGTGAATGATAGAGGCAACACATCTGTAGCTCCTCCTAACCAAAATCTTCAGATTTTCACTGATCCATTACCTTCTCACGCCTCTAATGCGATTGATACTACTGATTCCTCTGTCTCACCTAATGATCTTGTGTCCATGACTCCGAATGTGATTAACTTTGTGGAGCAGCAGAAAATCCCTAAAGAACCTTCCATCACCTTTGATTCTAGTGAAACTATCAGGGCACCTGATGGTCCTTTATATATAGTTGCAAAAGTCAAGAATACACCTTGCCGTGGAGTGCTTATTGATCCTTCTTGTATGGTTAATGTCATTACTGAAGAATTTCTTTTTACTTTGCAATTGAATCAAGTGATTTAGGACAAAACAGATGTGGTTGTGAAACTATTTGATGCATTTTCTTCTCCTGCAATTGGTTCTATTACATTACCTATTGAGGTCCATAGCAAATCCCTTGATGTGGACTTTGTTATTATTCCATCATCCGAACAATTTCGTGTGAAGCTTGGCTATCCTTGGCTATCTTCCATGAAAGCTATTGCTTCTCCTATTCACAAGTGTTTGAAATTTCCCCATAATGGTGAAGTTGTTACTGTCAATCATAGTCTCTTTAAACCAGCTGAAAGAACTTCTAGCGTTCCTATTGATTATTTTTGGCTTAAACAATTCCAATCTCTTCCTCCGCGAAGTGATCATCTTTTCAAATCTTATCAAAAGTGGAAAACAGATATGATCCTATCTCTAAGTGAACCTAGAACACCCAAACTTGACATTCCTATCATTCTTGAGAAGGAAGTTCTTCCTTTGAAAGATAAAACCAATGTCTTTCCTCAAGAAGATTCCCAACCCATTCCTATGGATGTGACTATGTCTATGCCTAATAAACCTTCTAAAAGTAGACCTATACCTCCTCGTCATGATGGACTTGGTCTTCTTCCTAAACCAAAAATTCCTCCTTTATATGGAGCAGTTCCTCCTCCTTCCTTCTATAGAGAGAAGAGACCTTCTTCTTCTCCTATTATCCAGCCTAAGAGACCACAACCTAAACACCCAAGTGATAAGGATGAGAACATTCCTCCTCCTCAATCTTCTCCACTTCCTACTAAGACTAGACGAAATCGTTCTGCACGTGAACGCCGATGAAAGCGTCGTCTTAGAGCTCAAGCAGCTGCTTCTCAAACTTTGCAATCCCCAAAAACACCTTCAACAAGCATTATTCCATTTTCTCCTCAGCCGACGATTGAGCCGAAATCTCCTAAACATAAGATGCATGATGGTCTTGATCCTGTGCGAGTTAAAGATCCTATTTTTATAAATCTTGATGATGATATAGATGAAAATGTTATTCATGATGCAAATGTTACTCCTGTTCATTCTGATAGTGAATATGAACTTGTTGATATTGATAACCATTTATCTAATAAATTTTCTAAAGCACTTATCCTAGCTCCTAGACAAGAACACCGTGGCTTGGGGTATGAACATAGCCCTTGTTTGGATCTTGTGATAGCTCCATCTGCTGTGTTGGATGTTCCTCCTCTAGCGTGTTCCCTACCTTCCCAAAACATTGATCAGCAAGATCGGGGGGTAGATGACGTGCTGGACTAGTTACATTAGCATAGCAGATTCTCTCCTCCTCTCTCTTGTTACTTCTTCTATATGTTATTCTCATTCTTCTATTTGTTGTCCTTAGTGTTGTCTACTTGAGGACGATGCAAAGCATTGAGATCTCTCGATCTCTCTCATGTTGACTCAAAAGACACATGTGTTCCCTTCTTCTAGGTGACCTTCCTTGATTGGGGAATGAAGAACAATTATGCATACATACATATGATATACATGAATTATCATACAGCATCCTGACCCCGAGGAAAGCGAAGTCACCTTGTGCTTTGTGTTTTGTGTCTATTATCCTTGGGCTTACCTTACACTTGGGGGCTAAATCCTTGTGATAACGTGCTCCTTTCTCATTTCTTATATGTATCACTACCTTAAAGCAATCACCCCCGGTGAGGCGTGTGCGATCGCTTTAACGTAGGGGGGCATACATCCCGTTCATATCTTTTCAAGATACTTGAAAATTTCTTGACAAATTTAGCTTTGCCTTGAAAATTTTTGATATCTTTCTTGCATGACTCATAGTGAGGGAACCTTACTACTGACAGTCATGGTTCTCCCTCATGATCTTCCCTTTTACTGTGTCAATCGAAGTCGTAAGATCCTTAGTCCACTGGGGGCTTGGTGTATCTTGCCTCCTTGACGTGGTGAAAGTTTTTCAATGTTGTTTCCTTGTACTTTACCGGAAGTATGAGCGTACGCTTATACTCCCGCTAAAGTGGGGGCTAAATGTAGCGTCCTAAAATTGTGACACTTGCAATTTCGACCGCATTTCGGTCTTCACGATGGCGATGCAACACACAACCTGAATGGAGACCCCGAAACCTGCTTTTGACACCAAAAACTGCATTTTCTTGCACCCTGGCCTGAACCTCCTTTGCACCCTGCTGTCCCGGGAGGTGGGACCAGAGCGCCCAGTGCCCTGGTCCTTCAGGACCAGGGCCCCAGAGCCCTGGTCCCCCAGGACCATGGTGCCCAGCGCCCTGGTCCCTGGGCCTATTTTGGGCCCGGTCTCCTATGGGGTCTCGGGTCTTTTTGTTTGCAAATTGGAAATTAACTTTCCTAGTCGGCCTAAGGTCAGGAAAATCAGTCTATTAACCCTAATTGGCAAGTATATAAACTACATTTCCTCTCCCATTTGAGGAGGTAGATGAAAAAAAGAAGGACAGATGTACAAAGCGTGGAAACTATACTCAAACATTCAAGCATTCAAGCATTCAAGCATTCCTTCAAGCAATTGATCATTTCAAGTCTCCATTCAAGGCTAAGTGTTGCATTCAAGACAAGGATTCAACCATTGAAGAGGAGATCACTTACAACACATTACATGCTACAACATACAACATACAACAAACAACAACATCTATACCTTCGCACATAAGGATACAAACATCCTTACAACAAGGTATTAGTACTTGTTTTACATTACATTTACAACAATTTCTCATTTCTTGGTTAATTCCAAAGGCAAACCCCTAATCCCTAACCCCCCAATCGTCTTTGCTTTTCTGTGTGTAGGTTGCAGGTACGCGGCTGAAATTGAAGATCTGGAATCCTTGTGCAGAGACGAACAGATCCCCCTTTGTTTCGCGGATTTTTCGGAGGACCGTGGCGCTGGGCGCCATCGTCCCGACAACTTTTGCTCAAATTTTTAGGATAGCGCCGTATCGACATTTTACTACTAATTCCAGGTCCGCAGCTTCATCCTATATCCCTATCTCAGTTTATAAGCGAATCTTTGTCACTTTCTATGCATTCCTAGCTTAATTCTTCTATCAACATTCTTTACAAAAGAGGGTAGCTTTGCTTTCTTAACCCTTGAAACGCATTTAGCATCCAATCTTGCCTTGTGTGGGATTGGATCTTGTGGGTTTCAACCCCTCTTTTGAATGTAAAGTCTCTCCCTTAAGTGAAAACCATCAACCCCAGTAACCTCCCTTCTCTCTCCTTGGAGTTGGAAGAGGGGAGAGCAACTAGGGTTCGATCGCGATTTTTTCGCTTTACAATTTGTAATTACAAGTCTAATGTTTTTGTTAAGAACACATTTTCATTCATATGGTTTAGAAAATGACGTTATTATTCTATTTTTTAAGAGATAGTAGAGTGCTTATCCACTACACGATCTATTACATGTTATATTACCAAATTAGTAGAAAATGCAAAATCTACTCTTAAATAAAATGAATGATGATGCACATAAACACAACAATTGCCCACCAATGATGTTGGGTAATGCTTCATGGTTGTTTTAAGTGAGCAATTTCATCTTACTTGAGAGTTATAGTTTGCATGCAATAGACTATTTGAAAGTACAAGTTTATTTGATATTCCTATTGAAATATAAAGTAGTGGAATATGTTGTAGGGAAGTTGCATTAGGTTAGGCCTCCCATCTTATAGCTTAGGAAGTGAGAGGTTGTGTTTGTTATTGTGGGAGTAAAATTTCTTGTAAGAAATTGATGTAGATTGTTAGAAATTTAAGCCACTTATTATTAAGCTTCTTGAGACTGAGAATTTGTTTCTTGTGAAACATAGTAAGGTTTTCTAGGGACCAAGACGCCTAGGGTGCCCTAGTCTTTTACAAGGAAGCCCATAGCGCCCTAGTCTAGGGTTTTCTTGTCCTAGTTCTAGGTAATGCTCTATCTCAATATGTTGATTGTTTTCCAATCTTCGTGCCTCCATTGGAAATCTATAAATGCACACAAGAGGAGGAAAATAGTATTGTTGATAGGGGTTTAACTTAGGTTTGGAATTAACCCTTGAATTGAATCGGAAATGTTTGAATTGAAATGATTGATCGAATTGATTATACCTTCAATTGATGAAGCAACGTCCTTATGATAAGTCCTCCATGTGTTGATGCAATAACATGATAAATCACATAAAATCTTCATCAAGAAATCATGACTGAAGATGCCTTGATGCAGTTTGCTATTTCTTGAATCAGATATGCTCTTGAAGTGTTGCTTGAATTGTAATGATAGCATAATGATGAGAAGATGAAATAAATTGAGAGGGGTGTCTTATATAAGGATTTCATAATAAAATCACCTTCAAGCTAAGTTAGAATTATCATATTTTCGCATGGAGCTAGATTTGAATAGGACAGGACGGCCTTATTATCCTCTTGAATTTTGGGACAAAAAGAAAAAGATCGAGATGCATTTATCGAGATGGTCCCAACAATTTCAATTTGACTTTTTAAGAATGCGAGATATAGGGTTCTAATGACAAAATTAAGCCTATGCAACAAAATATTTTCTTTAGATAGGGGAAACATGTCTTGAGATTTAAAATAGGACATGATTTATTATAAATTGGAATAATAAAAGATAAAGGGCACACCTAAAATTAATGGCCCAAATAATAAAGCGTTGATGTATTAAAGTGGAATAAAACTTAAAATATTGAATTAAATACCATTTTACATCAATTAAGATCTTATTTAATGCATAGACACGAGAAAATGATAAAATGGGTGTTAGAAGAGCGTGAAATTAGACACTCTAATTATAGGTATACAATTTATGAAGTTATATAAATGTATGTACATACATATTTATATATATACATATGTATGTGTATATATATACATATGTATGTATATATACATAGACACATACTCAAAAAATATAAGTGCTTAAAGAATATAGTAAAAAGTACATCCATTATGAAAAAAATGTAGAACAATCATAAGAACCACCATACAATAGATTAATGCAATCGAAGATGAAAATAATCAAACCGAGAAATTTAATAAAAATTATATTGAGATGAAGGAAACAATTTACTTAACTAAGAAAGGCTGAAAGTAATAAAGGAGAAAATGCTAAAAGATTTTTTTTAAGAACAACCAAACTCCATAAAACAAAAAAAAATGACATAAAATTAAATATGAGACTTGCATAGAAATGCATACTATAGTAAGAAATTTGACGACTGTATCTTTGTGGAGTTGCGTAAAATGTTGCGACTTGTTTGCAAGTTATGCTATGAATATAAGGATGGATTGAAGCTTGCCTTGAGGGCTTCTCAACTATTTGAGGGTCTTAGGCAAAGGAATTTCCATGATATCCTTGACCTTTCTAGGATCAACCTCAATATCCCACTTGGATACAATAAACCCAATAGCTTTCCTAATGCAACACTGAATACACATTTCTTGGGATTCAACCTTGCTGATATTTTTCTAGGTGCTCAAAAATATACTCTAAGATGGAAGGATGATCCATCTATAGGAAGTTGAGATGACAATTTATCCCCAAACATGCATCTATTTAGGAAACTATTATCGTCCAAGTTAAGGATCATACAAGAGGTTGTTAAACCATGCCATGAATCTCGAGGGGATATGCTTGACACATACCAACAATCTCCCCTTCAACATTACTCGAGAGAATTTGAACTTGTGACTCCGCTTTGATACCACTTATAGGGAGTTGAGTTGGTCATATCTCCCAAAAGATGCATCTATTCAGGAAATCACTACCATCCTAGTTAAGGTTCTCACATGAGGTTGTTAAAACATGTCACAAATTCTGAGGGGATATGTTAGACACATACGAACACCATCCTTGTCTTTGATTTTCCAAGGAAATCATCAACATAGTCTTCTATGAATGTGTGAATCAAGTCATGAAAGATAACTATCATAGCTCGCTAATAAGTTTTTTGTGCATTCTTGAGGCCAAAAGGCATGACCAGATAGAAAAAGGTGCCCCCACAAACTATTGAGAGTAGTCTTATATTGGTCTTAAGTGGCAAATTTGACTTAATTATACACCCAAAAACATCATCCATCAATGGAAGCATCTCATGTCCCATAGCAAGGTCTACAAGAATATCAATTTTTGGAAGTGAGAAGTCATCCTTTGGGCATGCCTTTTTTAAGTCCCTAAAATTGGTGGAGACTCTAATGCCTCTAGGTAGTTTTGAAATAGATGCTATGTTGGATATCCATTTTGAATAGTCTATTGGGTGTATGAAGCCAACCTCTAACAATTTTTCTAATTGCACTTTAAATAAAAGTGCCACTTGCGGATGCATTTTTTTGTAACTTTTGGTTGATTGGCTTCGCATTAGGATGTACAACTAAGTGATGCACGACAAGAGTGGGATCAAACCTAGTCATATGTGAATAGGATCATGCAAAAATAATGGATGATTTATTTAGTAGTCGAGAGAAAACTTGATATTCCTCATTAGATAAGGAAGCTACATCATAGGTAATCTTGGGATAATCTTCAGTTCCCAAGTTGATCTCTTTGGCCTCTTTTATAATGATGGATGAATTCTTAGGTTAGTGGGTATCTATAAGGGGAATAAGAGTATCCTCATCCTCTAGCACCTCAGAAAGGTTTTCACTAGAAGATACATCCTTTATTTTTAATTTTTCATGATCCAAAAGTGCCTCATAAAGGTTTTTGATTTATTTTTTATTTTTTATTTTTGCGACTAAGGAGTTCCTCCTCCTTAAATTAACCTTGTAAATCATGCTTATAGACACAATTTGTATTATGCTCTCAGTGTGTTGTATGCTCATAAACACCCATAAATTCTAGGATAGCTTCATAATATTGAAAGGTATTGAGATGCACAATCCTTCATCAGTCCCAATCTATTAGCTCATGGTAGCTAAGGGAGAGTTCAATGGTCAAGATGAAATTGTCAAAAAAGGACGAGATATCTATATTACTGTAGGCTCTCTTGATTACCTCTTCAAGAATATTGTCCACTGCAATAGAAATTGTCTCGATGTCATGGGAAGGACCGACCAAAGTTGAGGCCTCATTAGATTTCCAACTTTAACTGAATTGTTTTTGTTTAGGCTTTTCCATAGGTTCAAAGGGTTTTCTCATTCCTTGTTCATCATGACCAAATCTTTTCCTTGACAATTCCATTTTTGGGTAGCAAGTTAATGCGATCTAGGATATGTTGCCTTGAAATATTCAAAAATTGTATTATTATTCTACTAGTTTATGTCTTCCTCGATTACTTCTTTATTTATAGGTCTTGAGGTAATTGGAATATGGTAGAGCCAAAGTTCAATATCAATGGATCTTTTTGTTTGTGCTAAGGGGAATGTATTATATAGGTATGAAGAACTAGGGGTATAGTACCAACTAAGAAAGCATTACATAACTCATATTCTCCACATCCTTTATTGCTAATCTTGATCTTAGAAAATATAGATTCAAGAATAGTTTTGACTTGGGTGGATGAAAGAATGGTATTAGGATCAATTTATGCTAATGAAGAACTTGCGTTGGGATTCATAGTCTCCATCCTTGGCTAATTATGCGAATGGGGAAATGAGGCCTCAAAAGCATGAAAAAGGTTCAAAAGGTTGAGGATTTGCATGATGGCGACTTGAGTGCCAATGTAGAGAAACTTTAGATATTGATGGTAGGTGGAAGGCACAACCTGCATGACATAGATCCATGGGAGACAGAAGAGGATATTATACGAGAGATCAATATCAACCACATGACACATTGTATGTTGTTATATTTGACCTACCTAGAGTGGAACAGATCGTGCCTTTGAAATTTCTCTCCACATTGTCATAAACCTTAATAGTGACTACCTAATTGTTGAGATAATTTTGAGTGTAGACCCAGTTTATTTATAAATGTGTAAGTGCACAAATTGAGTGTAGAACCATTATCCAATAAGACCTACTTTACCTTGTGTTTTCTAATAAGGACTTTGATATGGAGCGACCAATTATGATTTGGTTCAATGGAAGGCATATCATTTTAGCTAAAAGATAGGTGATAGGTAGCTAAAAGGTGTCCAACTAGAGCTTGGATCTGCATTGGATCTATATCAGTGGAGACATGGGTGCATGCAAAATTTTGGTTAATATCTAGTGATGAATGGGTGATGTTTTTAGGATATTTGGGATTGAAATATTTGATGTTGTCTCCCCAAGGTGATCCAAAATATTGTATAAAGCATTGGTTAGGGCTAAAGTGGATGGACCCTAGACAATCATTGTCTCTCTTCGGGTAGCAACAACACACTAGGGCTCTTGGCCCTTAATTTGGATCATTTCGACATGGTTATCCACCTGAGTTATACAACTAACTATATTATCATGCTTGAATGAGACTGAATTGTAGCTATTATTATTAGTCTAGTTGTTTTTGTTTTGATTCTCATTTGTATTTGACCTAGTAGTAACATTGAAAGCACTCACACATGGGATATGTTTAGGGAAGGCATTTTGATATATATGGGAGAAGCATTTTGAATGAGGTCAATTATAATATCCCCCTTATTCATAAGGGTCCTAAATGTAATTAATTCACATCATGCATTTGTTTGTGGCATGTCCTTTAATCAAGGGATAATAACAATATTCATTATCTTTATACCATGCAAGCTTGGGTTCATTGCAAATGTGAATTTGATTGATGTATTAGTATGGTTGTCATTGATGTCAACATATTGATTTTGTTTCAGTGTTTGGTTTTGCTTTGGATTTTCTAACTTGTTGCAAATATATTCATGATGTGTTGGCATGTTGTTGGATATTGTCTTTCGATTCTACTCTCATGTTTTGGTGGTTCGAAAGTTGTGAGCTCCAGAAGTCTATGCAGTGATGATAATGACTATCTGGCAGAGTTTGCAAAACTCCGCATTGCTCCACATTTTCAATTATCCTATTTAATTTTTGGATTTATGCTAGTCATGCATGCATCTTTGTTACTCTTATTCGACATGTGTTGACATGCTTTAGAATTATGTTTTTGGCTATGTTCTTTATTGCTCCAATTGACCCTAGATACCCTATCTTTTGGTCTAGTGATTTTAGCGTTTGGATAACGTGTTGTTGCATTATGGTGTGGTCCACTTCTCATTCTTTTCCATTGTGAGAATGCTTAGTGAAGACCTATTTTGAATTATGTTTAATTATCTCCTTGGCCAACTTGGAAAATTCTATTTTGGAGATTAGGATATAAAGAATGACTGCAATGAAATAAACATATAGAAGGATTCATATAAATAAGTTGATTGTAAAAGGAAAATCTATCTTTGTTGATGCAAATTGGCTAATCAGTATGGTTTTATGCTGATGTTCTTTGGTATCGGTGGCAATGAGCCTAAGGTTTCTTTCGACATTGCATCAGTGTGGCAGTTGTGCCCTTGTGGTGGATTCTTTCTTTCTTCCTCCAGGTAGTGAGCCCTCATTTTCTGGCAATTTTAGTTGGGTAGTGAGCCCACCTGTTGTGAGCATTCTTGCAATGAGCCATCTATGTAAAAATCATCTTAACCAATCTTACCCTAACAGGTGTTTCATATTGACAACTAACATTCTTCGTGGTTTTTCCCTCCTCGTGTTTTCCACGTCATATCTGATGTTTCATGTGTGTGTTCTTTCATGTTCATATATGTCCATGGTTAAGTATTCAGAGTTTTAATTTACTAGATCTATTTATGTGGGAAAAGTAATATACTTTTGATATGCAAATGATTCACCCCCTCCCAGTTGTTCAGAATATTCAACAGGGTTTTGATTCATCAAATGGTTGTTAGTGGAAAAGTTATCATGTTTTCTTAAACCATTGTTTGGAATATTGCATTAAGAGGTTCCCCCAAAGGTGTAAAGTTATGCTTTTTATTTATTTAGGTGTTGGTTCTAAGTTAACCTTGGGGAACTGAAATGGTGTTAGTTTTGTTGAGCACTATTTTTTTTAAAAAAAATATAATAAAAATAAAAAATAATAATATATGTTTCCATAAGCATGAAGACTAATGGATATTTCGGCCAGTAAGCTGTATCGAGCACTGCAGGAGAAGTTTCATCGAAAGAGCGTTTTCATCGACACAGGGCATATAAAGCATTAAGCAAAGGTGTTTCGGCAAGAAGTCACCTTCGATGAACGCAAGAAACCGCTCATCGATACTCCAGGTTTCATCGAAAAGGTAAAAGCAAAAAGCGAAAAGGCAAAAGGTGATTTCGAAGAAATACCGTTGCCGAAGAAACTCAAGAGACATTCATCGAAATGCAAGTTTCATCGATGAACGTGGTGTCGAACAAAAGAAAAGCTGTTTCATCGATAAAAAGGATATCGATGAAAAAGGGGATATCGATGAACACTCATAAGCCTTCATCGAAGAAAGAAACTCATCGAAAGTATGGCATCGATGAAACTCACGAGCAACTTGTCGAAAAGGGGGACTATCGATGAAAAAGTGATTTCGATGAGTCTTAAAAGCGGCTTCTCGACGTAAGTTTTTCACCGAAACAATATTATCGAAGAGAATGAGCTTTCGATGGAAGATTCAAGCACTCGGCCGAAGACAAGGGTTTCATCGATAATTTGAAACGCGCGCACTTTGAGCGGACTGTACTTCCCGCGAAGGAATTAAAGGCCCAGTTGAAAAGTGTCACATCTGCAATTAAATTTAAAACACTTGAGTAGCCGTTACAGATGCAGAACATTAACTATACACAAGTTGCCCATTCAATTACAGTTAAACTGAGTGAATTTTCGTAAGAATCAGATCGATGCTAAGAGATTGGAAGCTGTGAAGAACTTGCAGAGATTTGCAAACGATAACCAGAAGAGTTGAGCATTCTACCAAGTAAGTATTGTCTCTCTTATTTACTGTAACTATGGAACCTTCGTCTTCTTCTTCTAAAAAGAGTAGGAAAGGAAAAGAGTTAAACCCTGAAGAGAAGCCCAAGAGACAGAAGAAAGAAGGGAGAGCTTTGACTCAGGACTTATTAGACCAGTGTCCATCGTCTAGTGTAAGGTCCAAAAAGATTAAAAGTGAAGAAGAAGGATTAGAGGACAAATTTGAAAATCTAGGAGACATTTGGACTGAGATAAGAGGACATGAGTTATTTTTGTTTGGTTACAAAAGAAGGGATGCACCCGAACCCATTAGTAATCTGTGGAAGAGGAACTTAGGCAAGTTAGTAGTTCCAAATGTATTTGTAGACGTAGAATTAATGAAAGCTCTGGTAAATTGCTACAACCCGAGAACTAAAACCATATGTGATTACAGAGGGAATACATTAGTAGTAATCAACAAGCAGACTATTGATATGGTTTTTGATCTAGATTGGGAAGTCGAGGAAAGCATCGATATGAAGAAACTTTCACAGGAATTCTTTAGTTTGGAAAATATCTACAGGACTTGGAGGCTACCTGTTCACAGGCCAAAAGTGGGTGGGTCATTTGTTCAGTTTGGCAAAAGTGACAAGGTGCCATTTGATGTCAACCACTTCCATCCATATTTCAAATATACGTATTATACTGCAGCCCAAGTACTAGGCATAGAGGCTCATCCACTCATGGATGTTGGGATTATGGTTCTGTGTGCTGATATTCAATCAAAAGACCCTAGGTCATTTGATTTTGCTACTTATGTTGCGGATACCTTGAATCATGGGCTGGAAAAAATGAAAGGAGACCTTGTGAATGTTCACTTTTCATTATACTCCATGCTAATGCATATTCTTCTTTATTGTGGACAAGAAATTAACTTCTGGCCAGATGAGTTCAGCATCAGGTCTTATGATAAGAATGGTCTGAAGAAGCCGGTTCAGTTGTGGGTATCAGCATGGGACCAGAGGTTTATGAACAACCAATATTGGCATTTTCAAGAATACTTTGTGAAACCTCTCAGTGCAGCTTTTGGACAACGCAGGGATTATACTTTGTCCCCTGAAATTAAGAGGTTCCTCAGACCAAAGGATTTCTCTCCAGAATCACAGATTGAACATAATTGGGGTGATTGGTATTGCCATGATAATCACACAGAGATAAGGGTATTTGGATATGAAGGGCAACCACACATGCTTCCAATTACGGTGCCAGATAGAGTGGCTAGCTTGGAGATTATAAGGCAATTGTCTATTGCCAGTGCTAAACATTTAACTGATTTTGGTAAACAATCTATTGTTCCAGGTCTATTAGTTTTCTCTGATTTCATTGTCAAAAGTTCGAAGAGTTATCATTTATTACAGAATAAATTAAATTACTATGGCATGACTCTGGGTGAGCCTAGGGAGAATTTTGATCCCGAAGGATATATAAGAGCTGCCAGAGCCTCACAGAAACTCAAAGCTGGGATACATATGGCCAAAATGCCAGACGACCTAATTAAGAACCTTGAGCGAGAGGAGGCCAAAGCTTTAAAAGGAAAGAGTGAGTTAGTCTGGGAGGCCTACAAATGGAAAAGGGCAAGGGGAATGATAGAAGGAGACCTAATTGGAAATCTCCAAGATCCTCTGGAGGTAGCTAAAAGGCTGCTTCAACATGAAGTTGAAATTATGCACAGAGTTCCTTCACAATTCCTTCGCTTCATTAATACTGAAAGGGATAGTCAGCCCCTAGCTCACATGTCACCAAAATCAACCGCCAGTAGTATCCCACCTGATTCTCCTAGAGAGGATTATCCTCCTGGTTTTGAAATAGAAATGAACATGGACACAGGAGAAATCAACATCAAAGATGTTGTTGACATAAGAATGACTGAGCATGAGGACTTCATTGCTGATGATGGATTCGCCTCCTCTAGGGAATTCCTTTCATTTCTATATCAATACAAAGGGGCTCATGTCAAACGAAGCATGGCTGGAAAACCAGAGGAGGAACAGATGAAGAGATTACAGGATGAGATTGATGTCCTCATGAAATATATGACTCCTGAAAAAGGGAGGAAACTATTAAAAGAGGACGGTGTGATCATCTTCTCTGGTTGGGATATCAACTCAGCACTCTTATTTGATGGCTTTTTGAAAAAACAAGATTTGAATCAGCAGGTATTGCCCCAGGAGGTAGATAAACTGTTCCTAGGCTCTGGATATGATCCAGACAAAAAGGCTCTCCTACAGTGGGCACTATATCCAAAAGGGAAGAGGCCAATCATTGTGGATATAGAAGAAACCTTTGGGCATCTCATGGTTCATCAGGTTGGGAAGACTGATCCTAGGGTCACTGCAAAGCTCAACCTGGATGTTGCAAGATTGAACTTGGACCAGACAGAGTTTCTGGTCAGAGAGAACATTACATACAAGGGATTGTATGAAAAATCCAAGGAGGAAAATCAGAAGCTGCAAGCAAAGGTATTGCAATTAGAAACGGGGACTCCTATCAGCGAATACACCTCATACCCCGCAGGACGCAGCTTGGATGACGTCTCTGATGCCCTGTACTGGAAATATCAGGCAGAGAAAGCCAATAAATGCGCAGACAATATCCAGCAAAAGATGGACAAATTGGTCAATGACATCATAGGACATCGGTTTAACACCATGCTCTTACAGGTCGAACCATATTGGATAGTTTACAATGGAACAATAAAAGCGCTAACAGAGCATGAACGGTTAAGAGCACGATTGCAGGGGGTGCTAAGCAATGACGATTCCATGACGCCAGAAGAAAAGGCTGAGGGTAACGCGTATATGGATAATCATGTCAAACTCGAGGATATGCTGAGAAGAGATTTAAAAGAATTAGATGATGAAAAACCCGTTGGAATGCCTTCCGTCTACAAGGAAGGAGAGGTAATAACCTTGGAGGATTTGCGAAAGGAACTTGTCAGCGTCAAGGATTGGGCCTTGTCAGAAATTGATCGGAGTAAGGATATGGCCCCTACCGTCAACCAGATGATATTCAAGTACCTGACGCTAGGGGATGAATTAAAAAAGCAAACGCCTCGAATCAGGACATTCAAAGACGATGATTACATTCATCATTTGGGGCTTTTGAATCTCTTTTTGCTTAAGTTTAGAAACACTCGAGTTAACGACTAATATTTTGAAAAGTCGTGTCTCTTCGTGAAAAACTTTCGTCCTCATACATATATGAGAATGATTTTTGTAATGTAAGGACATATAATATTAGATAGGATTAAGAGCGAAAGAACGACAGCCTGTAAGTCTTTTGTGTACGAACTTCAATGGAATACAAATCTTGATCAATTGTTTCCCTGCATATGTGTTGTGGATTATTTCATTTTCTTTTGGCAATCGTCTGTGATATTATCTAATAAAGATAAGGTTATTCATATTCTTAAGATCAAATCTATGCTTTAGGTTATAATGTTGCAACAAAAGTTTTGCCTGCGGATTGTAATTGTTCCTTGCAAAGCTTAATTGACTGGTCCCTTAAGGGTAGGGTTAAATTCACTCAATCAGCACATAATATAAGCATTCATTTGGTTTTGAAAGAAATAGTAACTGACAGGTTCATAAGGGATGAGTTAAAAAACTGTCTCACAGATTCGCACTACAAGTCCTGAAGAAAATTGTAATGACTCTGTAACCCATGCAGTGAAGAAGGAACTGGCTAAAATCTCAAGTTATACTCATCATTTCTTTTCATAATTAGTTATTTCGACAGCTACAGGAGTAATTAAGAAACACAAAGCAAAATAACAATCTTGAACTCGTCTGCTATATCTCCATTCAAGGAACTCATGCCATTTCAAGATCAGGAGATATCAGAATAGGATAACATATCTGCTATAAAAAACACTGTTTATTGGAGACATTCAGTGAATAGGTATACCCGCCTAGGTCCTGCAGAGCCTAAAGAGAGAGAGTTAGTAACTAAATAGGTTCACTCTATAAGTTGGCCAAGTCAATTGGAGGGTTTGATCATAGGAGTTGGCATTTCCTTAGAACCCATCCAATCTGTTGATTTGAGACCCAACAAGTTTGTTGGGGAGTTGATGCAGGAGCATCCCCAGTTCACAACAATCTTACATCAACCAAAAATATTTTCCTTTTTCTTTTGTTTTCTGTTTGCAGTTTCAGTTTTCCTTTCTGTGTGTCCTAGTTTTGGCTCACCGGATCCTATGGAGTTGGATTCTACTTGAAGACTTGATTATCTTTATTGCTTTCAGACTGTATCACATTTGGATAACTTTCCGGAAAGATATTGCTACCGGTTTCCATGACAACTTCTTGTTATCGGTTGTTCCTTTGTTACCGGTTGGCTGAGACCTATTCTGGTGATCTACCGAAACCCATTCCGAAGCTTGTAGAGCCTTGGACATTGATTTCAATGTTCCTTGGCGTGTGGCCGACCTTTTCCCATGATCTATGTTTCATCCTTTGTATTTTTCTTGAGGAATCTCTTGGCAAAGGCCGACCTTGTTTATTTTGCACGTTAGGTCTTGTTCTTCGGGTTTTGATCCCTTTTGGGCCGAATGGATCCTTTGGATCGATATATATATATTTGTAATCATGCTTTAGAATGAAAGCAATTAGAATCAATCAGAGTATCAGATAGATAGACTGTGCCTAGAAGATAGATCTTTCGATTCAAGGTCCCAGTTGTGACCTAGTCTACTAGGCCTGTGTGCCGGTATGTTGTAACCCGTTTTTTATTGGTTGGGTGTAATCAAATTTCATGCAATAAAACTATTTGTTCTGCATTGCCTCCATCATATATGTGTGTTTCTGTTGTGTTTACTATTGTTGACCAGTCCGGATTGATCTCTTTGAGGTCCCTCCTCACCGGTGACTACTTTAAGTGGTATCAGAGTGAAGTTTCGTTCTGGAGGTTGCGTGTCCCAAATTTTGTTGTAGGGTGGTAGATTGCGGATCCGACCTACAATTGCAGAGGATTAGATTGGATTGATGGTGCAAAGAGGAACTAGGAATGGTGGAGCACGTGGGAATGCAGACCCTGCTGTGATGGAGATGTTGCGAGGAATAGCAGCTTGGTTAGAAGCCGCTAAGACAGCCTAGAGAAGAGGCCGACATATTGAAGATGTAAGTGAAGATGAAGGAGAAGAAGCCCCGACAAAACAAGTAAACCTACCAGCAGTTGATCTAGATGAAGAAAGGTTTTTAAGGGTTTTGAGTAGGGCAAACACTAAACCTCATTTTACCCCACCGAAATATGATGGGAAGTTAGATTCAGATGAATTAATGGATTGGATCTCGGAGATGGAGAAGTATTTTGATTTTGAAAACACTACAAAAGAGAGGAAGGTGAAATATACCTGTACCCGATTGAAAGGTCATGCATCTCTTTGGTGGGAGCGTTTGCAAGTTGATAGACAAGAAGAGGTAAAGAAAAGATTAAGACATGGGATCAGATGATTGCTAAGTTGACATCAAAGTTTGTGCCAATGAATTATCAAGTGGATTTGTTCCAGAAGTTACAGAATCTGAGACACAAGGAATCTAGGGTGAAGGAGTACACCGAAGCATTTTACAAGTTGAACATTAGATCCAAACATGTTGATGATGAAGTTGAACAAATTGCAAGATATTTGAATGGATTGTGGATGTCTATACAAGATGAACTCAGTATGATCAAATTGGAGAGTGTTGAAGAGGCTTACCAGTATGCACTAAAGGTTGAAGAGAAATTGAACAAAAGACATGAGCAGAGATAGAGAGGTAGAGGTGGAAGGTTTGCCGGAGGAATATTTCAAGGAAGAAGAGGATATATTAGAGGAAGAGGATATATCAGAGTAAGAGGAACCATTACAGATCAAAACAAGGACAAGGAAGTGAGCAAAGAAGTTAATTCATACCGGAAGGATGATAGAAATTTCTATAGGAGGAGAGAACCAAATGGTTACCGAAATGAGAACTTTGGAAGACAAGATAAGAGGACATTTAGAGGAATTTTTTTTAAGTGTGGAGGAGAAGGACACCGTGCATTTGAGTGTAAGAAGAGAGAGGCTGACAAAAGAGCAGTAGTGGTGGAAGAAAACCCCACCAGATCAGACAATAAACCGAAAGATGGAGAACCGCTGATGATGAGGAGAGCTTTGTGTCATACTGGATGAGATGAAGAACCTTTGCAGAGGAAGAATTTGTTCAAAAATAGATGTAAGGTATCCGGTAAGATTTTTGTAAAGTTGTTATTGATAGTGGTAGTTAAGATAATCCTGTTTCAAAAGAGATGGTGAATAAGTTGAAATTGGAGAGATTGAAACACCCTAAGCCTTATCAAATAGCATGGATTCAAGATGAACATAAGTTGTTAGTAAGTGAATAGTATTTGGTGAAATCTAAAATTGGGAATTATCATGATGAATTTTTGTGTGATATTATGCCTATGGATATTTGTCATCTCTTGTTGGGTAGGCCTTGACAGTTTGATAGACAGGCAATACATGATGGGAGAAAGAATACATACACTATTGTGGCCAATGGAATGAAACAAACCTTGTTACCTTTGGAGGAACCTTTGAGGAATGAAGTCTGTACAAATGCCAGAATCTGTTTAGTAGATGGAAGGAAATTCATGGATGGACTGAGACACGAGAATGTGTGTTTTTCCTTAATTCCTAAGAAGACTGAGAGACCAGAACCGGAAGAAGAGCACCCGAAAGAGATAAGAGATTTGCTGATAGAATATGAGGACATCATTTCAGATAATGTACCTAATGGATTTCCACCTGTAAGAAGTATTAGTCATTGCATGGACTTGGTTCCCGGAGCTAGTTTGCCTAACAAAGCTACACACCGGTTGACATTGATAGAGAATGAAGAATTGAATAGACAAGTGCAGGAGTTGTTGAAGAAAGGTTTGATTGGGGAGAGTTTGAACCCTTGTGCAGTACCAATAGTATTAGCACCTAAGAAGAATGGCGAATGGAGGATGTGTACCGATTCAAGAGAAATAAACAAGATCACAGTGAAATACCGGTTTCCTTTGCCTAGGATGGATGACATAATGGACTGTTTGAGTGGAGTAAAACACTTTACAAATATAGATTTGAAAAGTGGATATCATCAGATCAGGATCAGAGAAGGTGATGAGTTGAAGATGACATTTAAGACAAACAAAGGACTATATGAATGGTTGGTGATGCCTTTTGGATTGACTAATGCACCGAGTACTTTCACGAGGCTGATGAATGCAGTATTGAAGAAATTATTGGGTAAGTTTTTTATTGTGTATTTGGATGACATTTTGATTTTTAGTAAAACAAAAGGAGCATTTGTTGCAGTTAAGACAAGTTTTGCAGAGGTTGAGAGAAGAAAAGTTGTTGATCAATATAAAGAAGTGTACTTTTATGAAGGGTGAGTTAGTCTATTTAGGATTTGTGATATCCGAGGATTGTTTGAAGATGGACCTTGAGAAAATAAAAGCCATTGTTGAGTGGCCTACACCAGAAAGAACTGGGGAAGTAAGATCATTTCATGGATTGGCTAGTTTTTACTGGAAGTTTATCATAAATTTCAGTCCAGTTTGTAACCCTATGACTGAGACCATGAGAGGAGATCAGAAGGAATTCAAGTGGACCATCAGAGCAAATAAAAGTTTTGAATTGTTGAAGCAGAAAGTGACTGAGCAGCTTGTGTTAGATTTACTAGATTTCAATAAAGTATTTCAAGTGGATTGTGATGCAAGTGGAACAACAATAGGAGCAGTCTTGAGTCAAGAAGGGAGAGTAGTAGCCTATTTCAGTGAGAAATTGAATGATGCCCATCAGAGATATTTAGTGTATGATCAGGAATTTTATGCCATAATTCAAGCCTTGAAGAAATGGAGACACTGCTTGTTGTCTAAGGAGTTTGTGTTGTATACATATCATCAAGCTTTGCAGTATTTCAACAATCAGAGTAAGTTGAATCAGAAACATATGAGATGGGTAGAATTCTTGCAGAGTTACACCTTTGTGTTGATGCATAGAAGTGGGAAATCTAACAAAGTTGTTGATGCATTGAGTAGGAGAAGGAATTTGCTGACTGAGATGAGAGTGATAGTATTAGGTTTTGAAGATTTGAAGACCTTGTATGATGAAGACCCGGATTTTGCAGAACCTTGGAAAGCATGTAGAGAACCGGTTATGGATGATAGGAGCAAATGGTTGGATTATTTCATTTAGGATGGGATGTTATTCAAGGGAGTTCAATTGTGCATACCTAAGAGTTCCATGAGAGAGAACCTAATAAACGAGAAACACACTAAAGGATTAGCTGGACATTTTGGTATTGACAAAACAATTGCATTGGTGAGTAAGTAGTACTTTTCATCCCAGATTCATAAGGATATTAAGAGATATGTGCAGAGTTGTAGAGTTGGTCAAGTTGCAAAAGGTAGTAGTCAGAATGTGGGATTGTATAAACCTTTGATAGTACTGGTAAGACCTTGGAAGGATAGAAGCATGGATTTTGTACTTGGATTGTCTAAGACGCCGATAGGGAATGATTGTATATTTGTGGTAGTGGATAGATTTTTAAAAATGACTCATTTCATACCTTGTAAGAAGACCTCAGATGCATTACATGTAGTAGACCTATTTTTCAAGGAAGTGGTGAGATTGGATGGATTACCTAAGAGCATCATTTTGGATAGAGACACTAAGTTTGTTGGCTATTTTTGGAGAACACTTTGGAAGAAGATGAAGACAGATTTGAAGTTCAGTTCTAGTTTTCATCCACAGACTGATGGATAGACAGAAGTTGTTAACCGAAGTTTGGGAATTTTGTTGAGATGTTTAGTGGGAGATAAAACTGGAAGTTGGGATTTGATCCTTGCACAAGAAGAGTTTTCCAACAAAAATTCAGTGAATAGAAGTATCAAAAAAACACCTTTTGAGGTTGTTACCAGAGTGCATGCTAGAGGAATATCAGAATTGAGATACGTTAGCAATGAAGATCGAAAGTGTTCAAAAGCAGAAGATTTTACGGATCACATGGCAACATTTCATATTCAGGTTAAACATCATTTGGAAGCCATGAACACCAAATATAAGGAGAAGGAAGATGAGAAGAGGAGACATAAGGAATTTGAAGTTGGCGATGAAGTGATGGTATATATGAGAAAAGAGAGATTCTCGGTTGGAACTTATAATAAGTTGCAGATGAAGAAGTTTGGACCCTGTAATATTTTGAGGAAGTTCAGTTATGGAAATGCATATGAAGTGGAGGTACCAGATAGTCTAAGTATTTCACCTATATTCAACATTGCAGATCTCCATGAGTACCATGAACCAGAATTCAGTTAGGACAATGTTGTAGATCTTGAGAAACAATTGCCCCAGAAAGAACCATATCAGATTGAAGAGATTTTGGATAATAGGATTGAGCGTATTACCCGGAACAGTCAGTACAAAGAATATCTTGTGAAGTGGAAGGGTAGACCAATTGAAGATTCATCTTGGATTTCTTAGGCAGAGGTAGACCGCCTTGGTTTCCCTCTGACCCCAACAAAGTGAGAGGCTCACATTTTCATTAACCCAAGATGCCTGATGTAGGAGCATCCCCGGTTCACAACAATCTTGCATCAACGAAAAACATTTTCCTTCCTGTTTTGTTTTCTGTTTGCAGTTTTAGTTTTCCTTTCTCTGTGTCCTTTTTTTGGCTCACCGAATATTATGGAGTTGGATTCTACTTGAAGACTTGATCATCTGTCTTTCTTTCAGACCACATCGCATTTGGATCACTTTTCGACAAGATATCACTACCGATTTCCATGAAAGTTTCTGTTACCAGTTGTTCCTTTGTTACCGGTTGCCTAGACCTATTCTGGTGATCTACCAAAACCCATTCCGAAGCTTGCAGAGCCTTGAGTGTTGATTTCAATGTTCCTTGGCATGTGGCCAACCTTTTATCGTGATCTACGTTTCATCCTTTGGATTTTTCTGGAGGAATCTCTTGGCAGAGGCTGACCTTGTTTATTTTGCACGTTAGGTCTTGTTCTTTGGGTTTTGATCCCTTTTGGGATCCTTTGGATCGATATATATATATATATATATATATATATATATATATATATATATATATATATATATATATATATATATATATATATATATATATATATATATATATATATATATATATATTGTAATAATGCTTTAGAATGAAAGCAATTAGAATCAATCAGAGTATTAGATAGATAGATTGTGCCTAGAAGATAGATCTTTCGATTCAAGGTCCTAGTTGTGACCTATTCTAGTAGGCCTGTGTGGAAGTATGTTGTAACCCGGTTATTACCGGTTGGGTGTAATCAAATTTCATGCAATAAAACTATCTTATTGCATTGCCTCCATCATATATGTGTGTTTCCGTTGTGTTTACTATTGCTGACCGGTCCGGATTGATCTCTTTGAGGTCCCTCCTCACCGGTGACTGCTTTAGGAGTTTTAGCTATATTGATAACTTGAAAATGTTTGGTATCAATGTCTCCATCTCTAGTAACATTCTAATTGTTGTTCCAATATATTGATATGTTATTGTTTGGTTGTCAATATTTTCCTTATAGATCTTTACCAAACTTTTAACAATTATATCCTTTTCAATTGTGACCCATTTTTCTACTACGTCGTCAAATGTTGAGGCACATTGAATTTGAAGATGAAATGTCATCTTCTGGTTGAGATTTTGAACAAAGACATTGACCAACTAGTTTTTAGGAAGTGACCATGGAAGATGAATTGTGAGGGCCCTCATGATTATAAATAGGCAATGAAACTTTCTATTCCTTTTTTTGTTATTACAGAGGTAAAGCATTATGATTTCATGCTCCAAGTTATAGGAGAAATCGACCACAAGGTTTTTTTTATAATTTCACAAAACTCATGACAAATCCATGAGGGAGATGGAGAAAACACTCCAAATCTTGTCCACCTAAACTATGAGGGAATAACCACAAAAGATAGAACTATCAATATAGACCACCTCTTGATAGGACATGAAGAACTCATTAATAAGTGTGTGCAATGGAGGTTGTGTGTAAGACTCTTATAGCTATTGAGTTACCTCTGGATCTCTGGTTGGTGATACCCCTATGAGAATTTTTCTCTGCAAGTATATTGTGTTTTGTTGTTGATTTCTAAATAATAAATTGGCTAACTTTTAGAGTGTGGGTTTTTTCTTTCGAAGGGGTTTTCTCCATGTAAATCACTTTGTTGTGGTATGCATGTTATTTATGTTTATTTTTGTTAAATTTTATGTAACTATTGCAAAGATTTAAAATGTTTTTGCTTTACCCTCCTCTCAAGATTAGTGTAGGAAGTTTTTCTGTGACCTTAACTTCCTTACAAAATTAATGTGCTTGATCGTTATTGATAAGTTGTGTGTAGTCAATCTGCAACATAGTTAAATTTAGTAAGAAAGCTATTGTATCAATAGGTTAACTTCCCTAACAATTATGATTTCAATTAAGTTTGTTGTTTTAGTTTATACATAGTCGATAGGACAACTTAGAGTCTCCTCAATTACATATACAATGCTAATACCATCCACAAAGATACACTTCCTTGGTTGATAATTAAATGTAGCACATATGAGTTGCTTGATAGGGGATTTTTTGGTCCATTGAGTTGCTTGATAGGGGATTTGTTGGTCCACTGAGTTGAATGCATGCCTTTTTTGCATCAATTTAGTATACTTTTATGAAGTTGGATAGTTCTAGTGTCACTATCCATGGTATAGTCACATGGTATGATTGGTATGTTTAAAAAAAAATTAATTAAAAACTTTGTTATAAGTTTGTTTGCTAGTTCATAAGAATCGTGTGTTGTTGACATCTCTATCAAGATCATATCATGAATTGGGGGCCTATTACTCTGGATGGCACAACTTCCCACCCATCACCCTAGCACTATCTACCCTTAGTAGCACTATTACCATTGGTGGTGGGGTTCTCTTTTTATTTATTGCTTATACCAGTCACATGGGTTCCCAAGGGATACGTCCTGAGGGCCTAAATTTGTTTCCCTCATTTTTTCATTTTTTACCAAGATTGGGTAAATCACCATAACTTTCACATATGAAATCAATGTTTTAAAAATGAGACATTGAAATTTTGTTCCATGCACTTCACAATGGTTTGAGTTATTTTTCTAAATTTTGTTGTAGGTCAATTTTATTACTCATTAAAGTCAAATTGTCTATTGGAACCTTGCAGATCATAAAATCTTACCACGATTGATTTATGACATTGTAAATGTATTGAGAAGATTTATCATCATGCCCATGCACTTTTTCTAGATTCAACACCAAGTATGTATTCATTTTTTTGATTGTCTAGCATTATGACTAATTACTTAGATAACTTGGCTCCTAGAAAGGTTATGCCTTTTTTAGAATTCTTCATGTATAATGTTGATCATATCTGGGAGTTTCTATTTAATGTTGGGGTTTCTATCTTTGTAATCTTGGAGAAATATTATAGTATGTAATGAAGTTTACATTTCATCCTTCTTTGATCATCTAAAACCATGTGCCACAAACCATGTGCTAACTAGCCCCTTGACCCCACATTTAATATTGGTACTAAGTTTTCTTTTTTTAAATATCTTTCCTCAATATTAAATTAATACAATATAATAATCCCAATGTTACAATATAGCTCATCACGTGGCCTCAACAATATTCCCAAGGAATCTCTACATATTACACATCCATGCGCAACATCAGATAATAAATATTACATTACATGTCCATGGCAAACGTAATAAATAAATATTACAATTATAATATTATTTTGCAAGGTGTACTACACCTTATTTCCCAACATTCTCCCACTTGTTGTGTTCATTCCATAAGGGTCAATCAATGAAATACATCATCATATCCATACATGTAACCACATGAATCTCCAACACGCTCTTGTGCTCCAACAAGATGCCTGCAATAAAACCAAGTTACCATCATCTCAAGCAAGAAGTCCTCTCATCCTCCAACATTCCACCTATGGAAGAAAAGGAACAAGTTAAGGTGAAGATGCACTAATCCATGAACACAAGCATAAAATCCAATGTGTTAACAAAGGCTCCAAGATGTTATCATAAGGTAAAAACCCGATTGATTGGAGATGACATCCAAAATATGTGTCAATACATCCAACCATCCATACCTCCTAGGTATAAAGAACATCAATAAACTCATGCCAATCTCATATCGACCCATAAACCATAATCAATCTCCCTATACCAAAACCTATAAATGAAGTACATACATATCTAAAATGAAGCTCAAAGCATACAAAGTCTACCAATAACCGCTCATATCAAGGTGTGATAAGTAAATCAAACATGTAGTACCAAGAAAAACCACAATGGTCCACACATGAAAACTAATTGTTGCATACTCTCCCACAATATGTCACCATCTTCCCAAAACATGAAAAGAAACATAGAAAGAAGAGAGACAACATGTAAACCATAACCCGTCCTACTATCAACAACTCAAATAAGCAACGTTGTGTAAAGTATGATCCTCTCCAAAACACCCTAAAAGAGAAGCCAAAACAACACCCAAACCCTTGTTCAATCTCTTAGATCAAACCAAGTATCATGCAATGCTAACACAAATGTAAGCTTCCCATAACCAAGAAGATCAAACTCATAATAAGCATTCCCAATTAAGGAAATCAGCCCACTAAACCATCTCTTAACATTCTCAAAATGATATCATAATATCAAACCATATGCACAAGGAGATAACCAATGCTATACATCTGTTATATGAACCCTCAGGAACTAAACATCTCCATAGCTCAAGATCCATATCTATGAAAGATAAGTGTAAACATAATGCACTTGAAAGGAAATAAGGGGTAATACCTCTCAAGTAATAAACCGCCAAGTAGACCAAAAGAGTGGGGAATGAGAGTTCTCATCAAGCTATCCAAGTCATCATGATTCACACTAAGAACAATATCCTCTCAAGTGCATACCAGGTGAATGCTCGTCGGACTTCTTGTTGAAACAACCAAACATCCCAACACATATCTCTAATCATATGAGAATAATACCATCACCAACAACTTAATGTATCCATGAGCACCTGTAATCGATCAATCCATGCCAAACTCCAAATGCAACATAGCACCATCATGAAGTAATCAAACAAATGACCATACACTCAATACAAAGAGAACCAGCCAAGATCAATATCAAAGTTCCAACCATGGAATTAGGAACATAAAAATAACATCATGATCTAACTATCCCCTCCAATGAGATAACATGCTCCATGTGAACATATCAAATAATTGTAACATGCCATAACTCTAATGCACAATCAAGAGTGTACCATGACATAACAATAACCATGATAACATGTCAAATGAAAACATAAATGACACCTCAACCAAGGACTCCATGAGTCTTCCAAGATGTCCACATCCTTAAATATCATGAAGATCACATATTCCAAGTGAACATAACATGGTCTCAAGAGAAATGTATCATGGAAAACTCTAAACTGGTAATCAAGAGTAAACCATGACACAATAACAAACATACTCTAAACCAAATATCACATGTAACCATCTCCAATCAACATGAAGATAACCATCTCCTACTAGTGCACCTACAAATGTGAAAGACCCTCTATAGCAACTGGATCAAGAGCTCCTCCAACATCTTCACACTAAGAAGATCATCCACCATCCAATGGTGAATACACATCAATGCCAACAACTCCCACTAAACCATGATACTGAGACACATGACAGTGTGACAACCATCTCCTACATGAAGAACATCCAAGTATATACACAAACAACTAAAAAGTGAATAACACCAAGTGTAACCATGAACTCAAATCCAAGAAGATATATGCAATCACTAACAAAACCACCAATCAGGAATCATTCCTACACCGCCAACGTATCACTGTCAAAAGATCCCACTAAAAGTTTAACCATTGAATAACCAAGCTATCATGACATTGTGATAAATCACATGCTACAAGTCCCAACACCAACTATCTAGGTACTATAAACACCATCCATCCTCTCATCCCAAAGCAAACATACCAATGCACAAATGACCATAGACAAGGCCAACTAACAAGTATGCACCACAATGAATCGATTATTTGGATATAGACAGTGCACATCGAGTCATCCCACTACAGGTGAATGGGTAGCTAATCCACAACCTGCATAACTCAAAGATCCAATCACTGAACATGCTAACTCATCATCACATTAGTAAACAACAAATTGATAAACAACAAATTGAGATATCTGTAAGGAAGTTAAGTAGCAGAACAACTTCCTATACTAACCTTGAGAGGAGGGTAATGTAAAAACTTTTATAGATCGTCACAACACTTACAAAAAACATAAATATGTATAATAACATTCAAACCATAACATAGTGATTTACGTGGGGAAAACCCTTTCGGGAGAAAAACCCCACACTCCAAAAGCCGCCCAATATATTATTCAACAATCAAAACAAATTCAATATACTTGCAGAGAAAGATTTTCACAGGAGTACCACTAATCAGAGATTTAGAGGTAACTCAATAGCCATAAGACTCTTACACACAACCTCTATCTCACGTACCTCATATATAGGAGATACAATACAAGAAATTATCAAACGGTATTACAAAACCATGGGCTAAAACCACCCAATAAGGTGTAGCTGACATTACCTCCCTTCTAGATTCCCTATGATGTGTCCCTCCCTTTTTATAGCTCATTTATGTGTCCGATGTATTTTATATTTCCTATTTCAGGAGTACAAACTTCTGGAGGCCATAACTTGAGAACCATGTGTCCTATTGACGAACCGTTTGAAGCGTCGGAAAGCTTGCAAAGTGTTCTATTGCCTCGTAAATTGATATTCCATTTATGCCCATTTTCAGGGCATTTTAGGGCCTCTAAAGTCCTCAAAATCAAATTTAAACCTTTCATTGGACCCCTCCAAAATGGAAAATTTAATATCTTCAAAACTAGTTGTGATCTTGCGATGTAACTTTACCGGAATGCTTATCTAGCCAACCAAAAGCTTCATGGAGAATTTCACACTATTTTGTGCTCAAATGAAAACTTACTATAAATAGTAACCTCATGTAAATGCAAGGTTGAGACACCATTTTCCCAACAAATTTCCCACTTTTTAAACACCATGCAAGAGAAAAGGGAGTATCAACACAATAAATCAATTGATAGGGGCCATGAGGCCCATAGACTCTGAGCACCATCTGAATTTATTTGTTCTCACAACCTTAGTTAAAGAATCTGCAACATTCATCAAAGTTTCTACCTTATCCAACTTCATCTTGCCATATTCAACCATATCTCTGACAAAAAGATACTGAACATCAATGTGCTTGGTCTGGCCATGAAATGTCAGGTTCTTAGCTAGGCAGATCGCACTCTGACTGTCAGTATAAACCGTCACGACTCTTTGTTTTATTCCAATGTCTGAACACGACCTCTTAAGCCAAATGGCCTCTTTACAAGAATGAGTAGATTCCATATACTCTACTTCATTAGTGGACAAAGCAACCATAGCCTGTCGCTTCCTCATCCAAATAATTGCACCACCAATCAAAGTAAACACATAAGCACTCGTGGATCTTCTACTATCAATATCACCTGCCCAGTCTGAATCCACATAACCGTGAATATGAAGGGAAATCACGTCTCCAAATGATTTACCATGATAACACAAAGAATAATTTGAGGTACCCTTCAAATATGCGAAGACTCTTTTGATTGCATCCCAATGAACTCTACTAGGATTAGACATATATCTGGACAAAAATCCTACTGCTTCGGTAATGTCTAGTCTAGTACAGACCATAGCATACATCAAACTTCCAACTACACTTTGGTAAGGCACTTTTCTCATGTCCTCAATCTCCGATGGGGATGTAGGACAATCTGTAGCAAATAATTTCATTCCAACTGTAAAAGGAGCACACAATGGTCTACAATCCTACACGTTGAACCTTTATAACATTGAATTTACATACTTACTTTGGCCTAGCCATAGATTTTGGTTCACTCTATTTCTTCTAATTTCCATCCCAATAATGTGTTTCGCTGCACCAAGATCTTTCATTTCAAATTTAGAAGTGAGCTGAGACTTTAGTTCTGAAATCATACCTTTCCCTTTACCAATGAATAACATATCATCAACATACAATGGAATGTACAGAAAATGATCACCATTATATTTATAATAAACATAGTGATCTGATTTAGAATGCTCAAATCCCAAACTCAACACATATGTATCATATTTTTGGTACCACATCTTAGGACTCTGTTTGAGGCCATACAGGGATTTCTATAATTTATAGACCAAATTACTTTTACCTTTCGCCACATAGTGCTCTAGATGTGTCATATAAATATCCTCCTCCAGATCACCATGAAGGAAAGCAATTTTCATATCTATTTGCTCAACCTCTAAATCATAAGCAACATCAATAGAAAGCAAAAATCTAAGGGATGTCATTTTGGCAACTAGGAAAAATATCTCACCATAATCAACACCCTCAACTTGAGAGTAGTCTTTTGGAACCTACCTTGCTTTATACTTCTCAATGCTTCCATCTGAACCAATATTTTTCTTGAACACCCATTTGCAACCAATGGGTTTTCGTCCTTCAGATAATGGTACAAGATCCCATGTATCATTCTTTCTCAAAGTTGTCATTTCTTCTTCCACAACAATCTTCCACAATTCCACATCATTCATACCTAATGCCTCTTCTATAGATTTTGGTTCATCCACATTAGTATTCAAAGAAAAAATACATCTCCAATCATCAGGTGAATACCTTTCAGGTGGTTGTCTATGTCTTGTAGACCTTTGAATAAGCTGAGTTGGAGGTTCTTCCTCCTCTTCTAAAGATTCAAAGCTAGAAGAGCTCTCCTGAACTTCTTGCCTATCTAGGGGTCTCGATTCAACTCTTTCAAGTGTAGAAGGAAATTGAATCACATCTTCCTTTCTAGTTTGTTCTGGCTGCAATGTAACAAAATGAGACTTAATTTCTCTAAAAATAACACTTCTACTATGAATTACGTTTTGTGCAACAAGGTCCCAAAGCTTGTATCCTTTCACACCATAACTATACCTGATGAAGATACATTTCACAACCTTGTTCTCTAACTTTGTTTGCTTCTCCTTTGGCACATGTGCATTTGCCTCACAACCAAAAACTCTAAGATGTCTCAATGAAGGCTTGTGACCCGACCATGCTTCCATAGGTGTTTTATCAACAAGGGCTGATGTAGGAGACCTATTAATCAGGTAGCAAGTAGTGGCAACAACTTCAACCCAAAATTTTTGTTCTAGACCAACACCACTCAGCATACTTCTAGCCTTCTCCATCAGTGTCCTGTTCATTCTTTCTGCAACTCCATTATGTTGTGGAGAATACAAAGTTGTCTTCTGTCTGTTAATGTCACAGTCTTTACAGAATATATCAAGATCATTAGAGAAAAATTCAACACCATTATAAGTCCTCAAACATCTAATTTTCTTTCCAGTTTGCGACTCAACCATTGCTTTAAATTCTTGAAATCGACTGAAAAATTCAAATTTACTCTTTAGAAAATATACCCATGTCCTTCTACTAAAATCATCAATAAAATGAAACATAATATATGGATTTTTCGATCGAAGGAACATCTACAGGACCAAACACATTAGAATGAATAAAATCCAAAACACCACAAGTTTTATGAGAACTCAAGTAAAACTGAACGCAACTTTGTTTTCCATAAATGAAATACTCACAAAAATCAAAGTCAATATTACAATCATTCAAACCTTCAACAAGATTTTTATTTTTCAAGGTCCTTAGACCCTTTTCTCCAATGTGGCCAAGCCTCTGGTGCCATAACATAGTCTTCTTTGTAGGTAACTTTACTTCAAGAGAAAGAGCACCGTTAGGTACCCTCAAATCTTCCACATATTTACATTTTACAGAAGTGCTATTACACTCAACAATGTATGCGTCTAGCTTATACAAAGTGTTGAACCTGACACCTCTAGCAATTACCATGGAACCCTTAATTATCTTACATCCTTCTTTATAAAAGACTACCTGCACACCCGCATCTATCAGTTTTCTCAGAGATAATATATTTCATTTTAAACTAGGGATATGCAACACACCATTAATCCTTTTTATTCTACCATCAGAAAACCTGATTCTAACTTTACCTCGACCAACAATGTCTAAATGTGAATCATCACCAAAGTACACTTTACCTCCATTAAATTCTTCATATTCAAAAAACCAATTTTTATTGGCAGTCATATGAAAAGATGCACCTGAGTCAATTAAATAGGCATCATTACCTTCATGAGTCACCAAGATGCAATAAATGCATCACCATCTTCCTTCTCAAACTCAGAATCAAAATCAATCTTCTTCTTTTTCTTCTTCTTTTCTTTTTTGTAGTCCTTACGAATGTGACCTGGTTTACCAAAATTCTAGCAAATGATTTTGGACTTTCCAAGAGATTTCAATCTCCCTTTCGATTTGGACTTATCATGCTTCTCATTCTTCTTGCCTTTCTCCTTAGGTCTTCCATGAACAGTTAGGAATTCCTTCAAACTGTTGGATACCTTCCTTCACATCTCTTCACCAAGTAGGGCACCCACCACATCTTCAGACTTCAAAACAATAGAAGTACTACTGATAGCCATAACAAGAGAATCACACAAATCAGGTAAAGAACAAAGCAAGATCTGACATTTCTCCTCTTCGTTCATCTTAACACCGACATATACTAATCGAGCCACTAACATATTGAATGCTTTCAGGTGATCTGCAACTCGTCCATCCTCTTCCATCTTCAAGGAATACGATTTGTTCCTCAAGAAAATATGATTTAATAAAGATTTCGTGATACATTTCACCAAACTTAGTCCATATCTTCTTTGCAGTGTTTTCTTTATGGACATTGATCAGAATAGAGTTTTCCAGGAATAGTTTGATTAGACCCTTGGCATTTTAGTCCATAACATCATACTGAGCCGCTGTAGTAGGATCTGAGGGCCTATGGACATTCACATCAACAACATCCCATAGATCTCGATCTATTAGTAAAACTTCCATCTTCAGATTCCACATCTCAAAATTTGTTCCATTAAATTTCTCCACCTCTATTTTCCCTGATGAACTTGCCATCTAAAAATTCCTACAACAAGATCAAAAAGTGTTTTCTGCAAAAACTCTCACTCAAATCTGGATTAGTTCAAAAAACCCAACAACCCACAACTAAAACCAAAGGTGATCACACTCTGATACCACTTGTAAGGAAGTTAAGTAGCAGAACAACTTCCTATACTAACTGTGTATGGTGAAAATGGATAACAATGATAACAATATTGAAAGACTAAATGGATTCAACCACAAAACCCTAGCCTAACAATCAACAAAGATCCACCATAACATATGGAGATTACCTAAGACAATGCAAATCAAATGAAATCACAAAGATTATACCATCACATGTCCAATAGGGTTTTTGATCTCCATTCTTCCTATCTCCATTGATCTTGCTTGATATATTTGCTCTCAGATTTTATATGCACAAGAGCTCAACAAAGAACGGAATGTGGTTGCAAGTAGGATCGTAGTGTAGTCCAGTCCTCCAAATTGTCGATTAGGGTCATTAGGGTTTGACAATGAAGAAAAAATCTTCTTAAATAGAAGACACAATATGAAATGGAGGGTTAAGATTGAGAGGTGTAAAAAGGAGGTCGGCTAGGATTAGAGGGTAGGTAAAAGAAATACCAAAATAATGAAAGAGGTAGGTAGTGTAGGAATTAAGAGATGAATGACATGTGTCATGTGTAGAAAAAGCTAATGAATTAATTAAATAAATAAAGATTTATTTAATTAACAGTAGAAGTGGGATAATTAAATAAATAAGATATTTATTTAATTTAGGAAAAGGATAATTTAAATAAATAAATGTATTTATTTAAATGAGAAATAAGGCTAGAAGAGGATAAATGAATGAATTAAATAAATAAAGATTTATTTAATTAATAGAAGAATCAGGCTTAGATAATTAAATAAATAAAATATTTATTTAATTAGACTGGACAATTTTAGGTGTCTACATTTTGCCCCTCTTTGAGACAATGCGGCTTGTCGCGTTGTTTCAAAGAAGATAAGATGAACTGATACAGAGTTGCCCCAGAATGGGAATGATATGCCCCCTCGAGAGATTGGATGAAAAGGTCTGAAAAGATTGCAGACAATCTCTCGATAAGAAAAAAAGGCTAGAATGGCTAGATCGGATAAAGTGACAGAGTCACGGGATAATGAAGACTGACTCGGGAAATGAAGGCGAGGGCTAGGGTAGGCTATAAGATAGACCACGGGAAAAAGACATCCTCATTGTCATCTACACCCTCACGAGATCACAGTGCAGAGCGAGAAAAGAGCAGGAGCAGTCAGCAGCGATGGCCTTCATACATAGATTCGACCATGTTCGCCGATTTCAGAGGCCAGCAGAGGCAGGAGAGCCGGTAAGTACCACCAAACCTCCTCGTACTTTGACGCATTTCAATTTTGTCATTAATGCATGGTAGTTTAGCAATAAATGCGCTTAGGAATAGGGCACAAAAAGTGCAAAAATGTGCAACCGCGTCTGTGTCGGTGCCAGGCGCGTCTATGTCTGGCAGGCGCGTCTGTGTCGATGCCAGGCGTGTTTGCGTCTAGAATCGCATTTGTGCTTGATGCGGGCGCGTTTATGTCCTGTAGGGGCGTTTATGTTCCAAAGTCGTGTCTGTGAGTTATTTAGGCATGTTTATGTCAAACAGGCGTGTCTGCGTTGTACAGGCGTGTCTATGCAGTCTTCAGGCGCATTTGTGAGGCAGAAACGCGTCTGTGAGTTAAAAGCGCGTATATGTCAAAAAATGCACGGTTTTAGTCTTCTAGGTCAAATCGGCAGTTCTGTGATGAACATACGCTGTTGATTGGATAAGCTGCTGAGAGGATACACTCAAGCAGGTCCTCTAGGAAGACTAGGATAGATCAAGGCACTTTGTGATGAACAGGGAGCACCAAGATAGAGTACTTTGTGATGAATAAGGAGTACCCAAAGTGTGAGCAGCACTTTGTGATGAACAGGGAGTGCTAAATGTGAGTAACACTTTGTGATGAACAGGGAGTGTCACACACGTAGTACTTTGTGATGAACAGGGAGAACTACTAGGATAGATAGAAACACTGTGTGATGAACAATGAGTGTCACTAGAATAGATAACCATATGCATTTAGATAGCGAGTAGCATTTTGTGATGAACAGAGAATGCCATGATAACTGACATGATTGATTGTTTGACTGCAGGATTATCTGCCTATGCTAGAGTCACGGGAGAGATTCCCGTCCACACAAAGGTTGTGACCAGAGTTGTCGTTTTAGGATAGAGCTGCCATTGAGGAGATGGGATTGAGACACGTATTATATGTGCCTGAGTTTCGGGCAAACATGGGTTTGTTGATTGCGCTGGCGGAGAGATGGCACTCCGAGACATGTACATTTCATTTGCCGATGGGGGAGATGACAGTGACCCTCGAGGATGTCTACAGGATATTGCATATACCGATCGATGGAGAGCTAATCCCATACGATCGTGACAGAGACAGAGAGGCTTTGAGACGGGTGTTCCAGGATCCCGAGCTAGAGATGAGAGCAGGGCACGTGGCATGGGATACCATGACTGCGACAGGGTTAGCCTTGCCAACTGTGATTGGAGGAGTTATCAGTGGGTTCCTGTGTCCGGACAGGGCGACATGGGGGTTGGCAGTGGGCTGGGGAGGAGCACTGGAGACATTGGTTACACATCACACCAGATATGCATGGGGTCCATGTGTTTTGACACATCTGTATTATGAGCTGCACCAGTTCATCTACCATGGATCAGTGGGACTGGGTTGTGGAGTGACATTGCTACAGGTGTGGGCATACGAGCATCTGCCTATCACACGACCGATACACTTCAGGGGCAGAGGTCAGGGGCGGAGCTTTGTGCATCTTTATGACATGATTACTTCACAGCCTCGGATTGGCAGGTTAGAGCACTGGAGGCGTGTGATAGATGACATTGATGTAGTCATCTGGAGGCCGTACCTGGGGTGCGAGGAGTGGGAGGATGATGCAGTGGAGCTGCCTTATACCTTCAGGAGCAGATATTTGATTGGGCGGACGCCCTATATATTGGAGAGACAACTGGTGGATAGGGTTGGCAGACAGTTTGGCAGGATCCAGAGGATGCCACGAGGCTCGGGTATGTATGCCCGCATAGTCAGGGATTAGGCGCAGTTTGGGCCGTTATTGTCGTATGATCAGGCAGTTACACAGCTGGCAGAGATGATACCCCTTCCCTGGGACATGTGGCCTGAGATTGAGGATGCAGGTATGGATGCAGAGTACACAGCTTACTGGGCGGAGCATCCATTCCCTCGACTGACAAATCCAGGGGAGCTACTGGATGGAGATGGAGGAGGAGATGACGATGATGATGGTGGGGGTGATGGGGGTAGAGGCCGACGGTGGTGGAGGGGAGTAGTTGGGGAGAGGAGGGTGGCACCTCAGAGAGAGGGTGGATAGGAGGGGCAGGCCCAGGTGGTGAGGGGTCGCGGTGGAGTGCCCCTGCAGGTACTAGCAGCACAGGGTCCTAGAGCACAGAGACAGAGACAGGGACAGGTGCAGGGACAGGTGCCAGTACAGGCACCGGGACAGAGACAGGTACAGGGACCTAGGCATTTACCGAGATAGGTACCCGTTCAGGTACCAAGACAGGTATAGGGAGGGGTACAGGGGCAGGCACCCGCAGAGGGAGAGCCACGGGCAGAGGCAGAGGTAGAGGGGGTTGACCCAGTGGAGGCTGAGCTGCTGGATCTGAGGGAGATCTGCCAGGGCCAGGCAGACAAGATTTAGGATCTGGAGAGGGAGAGGGATTGACTCAGGACCCGGCTCAGGGATACTGAGCGGGAGAGGGATCAGGCGATTCAGCGCTACACTGAGGCTGAGACAGCGCTGAGGGTAGGGAGGCAGGCAGCGGAGGACACAGGAGTTGGATACGCATATGTGCTGCGGGTCAGAGAGGAGATCGCCTACTGGAGGGACCTATATTATGGTGCCGTGCCAGCAGATCAGTGGGCGAGGAGCTTCCATAGACCATCGCGGACAACGACGGCTACGGGAGGGAGCCGGAGGAGACAGGCATCTAGTGGTGGGGTCATGGGTCCTCCACTACCACCAGATAGGCAGGGTGATCCTGGAGCGGGTCCTTCTAGAGCTCAGACTCCATCGAGGCCAAGCGGCTCTGAGGGAGGGAGTTCATCATAGCCATAGAGGGCTCCCTTGTATCAGTATATGTACCATTTTTGTATTGTAGACACCTGCGGGTGATTTTGTAGCCATATGATTCTTTTGACATCATTGTATCATGACACATTTGATTATATATGAGAGATGATTCATTTTTGCGGCAGCTATATGCATGTGTACTTATGTTATGAGATGTTCTTATGTGATGCTTATGATATGGATGCAAATATGTATATGACACAATGCAATATGTTTGTTCTTTTATGTTTTATATGCGATGCATGACGCAAATGTGAATGTATGTAATGTAGATGAATATGATAATGCAAATGTAAATTGTGCTAACAGGTGTTATGTGCAGGATGTGATGCAATTGTGATATCTATATGTATGTATGAAATACTTATATGTGGTAATGCAGGTGCAACTACATGAAATGCAAATGTTTTTGGTGTGTCATTATACTCAGTCATGTGATAGCAGGCTACGCGGACTCAAGAAGGACGATGGAAGTCAACCAAGAAAGGGGGATGGAAGACATAAGATATGAAAGTGAAAGAGATTCTTGTGCGTTATCATCATTGAGCTTATTATGGCAAGATATGTTATGACAATGGAGGCATGAGTTCGACCCAGAAAGTCATTGTACCTGTTTGCATGGAGATAAGACAGTCACAAACAAGGAATGCCCCAATTCATACTAGACTCATAGTGTCCTCATATCCTTGGACAAGTCATAGCATTACTAAGAGACAATCCACAGACAACAAAAGAACATGGGTGACGATACCCCATCCTCGCCTTTCTAGTCAAAGACATCCTGGAGATAGAATCTCTAGTCAGAGACATCCCGGAAAAGCTAAAAGACATGTCACCAAAAAAGATGAAATTAAAAGAAAACCAAGACTCGACACCAACATCCACTGTAGTCTTCAAGTTTTAGTGTCTCTTGTCACTTGTATAAGTCATGTTTGATTGTGGTCACAATGTTCACTTTCACAAAAGGGATAGATTAACACTGAACCATAATGTTGTCTGAGTCTGTTGAAAGATTTGATTTTGTTGAAGCCCATTGTTGCTGCTGTGTCTCATCTGAAACTGACTGAATCCATGAAACTGTTACTTTATTGCGAAGAAGATGAAACTTTATTGTGGATCTGTGATGCAAATGTTGCTTTATTGCGGATTGTGCGCGAATAGACTGGAGAAAGCTGGAAGAAACTGTACTCCTCGAAACATGTGACATTCTCAGTTCCACACCCATCACTAGACGTAGGATTTTGCCTTAGCCACAGATAGGATCTGATTTATTATGGATGGAAAGGGATGTGAAAAGGGAGGTTTATTATGAATGGCTAACCAATCTTAGGTAGATCAATAACAAGCCATGATGGGACTGGGTAAATTTATTATGGATGAATAGGTTGTGAGTGTGTGCAAAGTGAAAGGATGAAAGTGAATCCTGAAGGAGGGAGGAGCAATGTCTCTACGCATGGCGCTGGTGACCCAGTTTTCACCATGGTACTTGCCCAGGGTGCCACCGAAGTGGTTTTCACCATTGGACGAAATTATTTCTTTTTACTTTTTTTGATTTTTCAATTTTTTTTGTGTCACAAGGCACCTGTTTGCCAGGTTTTCACCAAGTAACGATTTTTTTTGTTTTATAATTTTTTTGTATTTTTGAATTAGGATATTCCGATGAGCTATGTGTAGAACCTGCGAAGGTGCATGCTGTTGATAGGATCCTCCAAAGGTTCACCTTCTGTAGTAGAGAGCTGATATGCCCCAGATCCATATACGGCTGTGACGATGTAAGGACCAAGCCAGTTTGGTTCAAACTTGCCCTTCTTCTCTTTGTCTTGCTGATTCTTGGGGTTTTCTCTGAGAACCAAATCACCTACCTCAAATGTGCGAGGCTTGACCTTGTGATTGTAGCTGCGACTCATTCGCTGTTGGTAAGCCTTAAGATGATTAAAAGCAGTTTGTCTCCGTTCATCCAGCAGTTCTAGTTCTTGTAAGCGAGAGACTCTGTAATCTTCATCGTTGATGATGTTTCACAAAGAGACCCGTAAAGAAGGTAACTCGACCTCAATAGGCAAGATGGCTTCAGCACCGTAGACAAGTGAGTAGGGTGTAGCTCTTGTAGGTGTGCGGACACTTGTGCGGTAGGCCCAAAGTGCAGGATTGAGTTGGATATGCCAGTTACGGCCAGCGTCGTCGACTGTCTTTTTGAGGATTTTAAGAATTGTTTTATTAGACGCCTCAGCTTGGCCATTACCTCGGGGGTAATATGGTGTGGAGAAACGATGGGAGATATGGAAGCGCTCACAGAGTTCACGAACATCCTGATTTTTGAAGGGATGCCCGTTATCAGTAATAATGGACTTAGGAATACCATATCGGTAAATGATATAGTTAAGGATGAAAGTAACAATTTGTTTTCCAGTGACTTGTGTGAGAGGCACGACTTCAATCCATTTTGTAAAATACTCTGTGGCTGTGATAATGAATTTATGACCATTAGAAGAAGGAGGGTGAATCTTGCCTATGAGATCGAGTCCCCACTGACAAAAGGGCCAAGGAGACGCAAGTGGTTGTAGTTCTTGTGGTGGTGCATGTATGAGATCTCCATGAATTTGACATTGCTTACATTTCTTGACAAACTGATATGAGTCTTTTTCCATATTGGGCCAGTAATATCCAGTCCTGATGAGTTTCTTGGCCAAGGTAGGACCACTAGCATGTGGACCACATATCCCTTCATGCACTTCACGTAACGCAATCTGAGCTTTGTCGCTTTCTAAACATCTAAGAAGAGTGCCATCTAGACCTCGCCGGTATAGGATATCAGCTAAAATGACATATCGAGAGGATTGGTGAATGAAAGTGCGGCGTTGGTTGTTTGATATATCAGGAGGTAGGGTATTGTCGCGAAGGTATGTGAAGATGGAGCCATATAACTGGGATTCAGGACCAACAACACATATCATTTCAGTAGGAGTGATCTCATATGACGGAACCAACAGGTTGTCTACCAGGAACTCATAGCAGGTTTCATTTTGAGGCAGGTCAATTAGTGAAGCAATTGTAGCCATGACATCTGCAACACGATTATGCTCTCTTGGTATCTGCTCAAAGTCTATCTATCTTTGTAAAGTGCTGTTTCAGATTATCCACCATTTGTTTATAAGGCAGTAATTTTTCATCTTTTGTTTGGTAATCATCAGTTGGCTGACGGATAACAAGTTGGGAGTCTCCAAAAACACGAAGTTCCTGGATCTTCCATTGAACTGCAATTCGTAATCCTGTTGTTAATGCCTCATATTCCGCTATATTGTTGGTGCAAGGAAATGATAAGCGGTATGATTTTGGTATAGAATCGCCTTGAGGAGTTATAAAGAGAATACCAGCTCCTGCCCCATGCTGTGTGTATGAGCCGTCAAAGTATAATTGCCATGGCTTTGCATGTGATATTGTTAGAATGGATTCATCTGGAAATTCTGAATTTAGAGGAGCATCATCTATCATGGGAGCATCTGCTAATTGATCCGTGATTGCTTGTCCTTTTATTGCTTTTCTGTCCACATACTCGATGTCGAATTCACTCAATATCATTACCCATTTGGCCAGCCGCCCAGTAAGTGTAGCTTTGTTGAGAAGGTACTTTAATGGATCAATTCTTGCAATCAACTTAGTCTTGTGAGTGAGCATATAATGTCGTAATTTCTATGAAGCAAAGACCACAGCGAGACATGCACGCTCGATTGGTGTGTAGTTTAGCTCATATCCCACCAATGTGCGACTGATATAGTATACTGCTTTTTCCTTGCCGTCAGCAATTTGTTGCGCTAAGAGTGCCCCCAGTGCTGTTGGAGTAGCTGATATGTATAGTAATAGTGGTTGATCTGGAACTGGTGGCATCAGAACTGGTGGATTTAGGAGATAGTCTTTGAGCATCTGGAAAGCCTGTTGACAGTTGTCATCCCATTTGAATTTGATGTTTTTATGTAGCAGGTGCTGGAAAGGATTACACTTATCTGCCAGTTGTGCTATGAATCTTCTTATAGACTGGAGTCTCCCTTGTAAGGATCGAAGTTGACTAATATTTCTTGGTGGTTGCATTTCCAAGATAGCTTTGACTTTTGCTGGATCCGCTTCAATTCCTCTTTTGGACACGATGAATCCTAGGAGTTTCCCAGAGGTTACTCCAAAGACACATTTCTTGGGGTTTAATCTTACCTTGTATTTTTCCAACCGATCAAAGGCAACTGAAAGTATGTCCAAATGTGTATTTCTATCTATTGATTTGACCAAGAGATCGTCAACATAATCTTCCACAGTTACATGCATGAGATCATGAAAAATAGTAGTCATTGCTCTTTGATATGTAGCACCTGCATTCTTCAGCCCAAAGGGCATGACATTCCAACAGAAAGTTCCCCACGGACAAGTGAATGATGTTTTGTGTTGATCTGCTTTGACTAGTAATGCCACTTGTGGATGCATTTTCCTTAATTTCTGTTTCACTGGCTTTGCCATCGGTTTGACTGTCAAATGATGCATTACCAAATCCGGATCCAGTCCAGTCATATCAGCGTATGACCATGCAAAGTTGATTTGTTGTTCTTTGAAGAAGCTTATGAATTTTGATCTTTCGGACTTTGTTAATGATTGAGCCAGGAATATGTTGTGTGGAACCTCTTCTGTACCAATGTTTGTTTTGATAGTCTCCTCTACCAACATGGATGATTTTTCCTCATATGATGCTAGGAGAATGTCGAGCCTTCTATCTTCGGGTGCCTCAGAGAGGTTTTCACCTTCAGATACGTCCTTTCTTTTTACTTTTTTGGAGTCAGATAGCACCACAGTGTGGTTTTCACCATAAGACCCTTGATTTGTTCTTATTTTCACATTTTTGCGACTGGAAGGTCCGACACCCTCACCAAAATATGCCATGTTGTTGAGTTCTATGATGTATCCTGCTTTGTGGTCTCCAGGGGGAAGATCATCTCGTATGCCAAGATAGTCGATAATAGCTTCGTCATTTTGAAATGTGTCAAATTGTGCTGATCCTTCATGATCCCAGTCAATGAGTTGGGGATGAACAAGGGGAAGGCCTTTAATGTTTTCAGAGTTTGCAGGGCTAAGAGTGAAGATGTGGTTATATTCGGGTATATCAAGGCAATCGTCGAGGTCATCGATGGCACTCTCCTCATCAGTTTCGATCGCAAGCGAATCCAAATTGTCATCACTAGTAGCGCCTTCCGGGACAGGTGTCCTCATCCTATGTGATTTCGACCTAGAACCTTGAGACGAAGACTGTGCGGAATCCTTATGGGTTGTTTCTTGACCAACTCTGAACTTTTTATAAAATTCCTCTTCTTCTATGGGTTCATCTGGCTCTCTGAATATCTCAGTGAGCTCGTAGTCACTGGAGGATTTGTCTGAACCCCATTCCCATTCGTTGGAATCTGTGGAATAGCAATCTTCTTGTCGAACTTTGGCAACTTTGATTTGTGATGCCTCTTCTGTCCTTTTTGTGTGGATCTTGGAAGTCAGAAAACCAAGTCCCTTTGAGCGTTCTCTTCTTATAGTCAATTTAGGTTGTAGGGGTTCCATGACGCCTTCTTTGCATAGCCCAAGAGGGCTTTTTCCATCATACCCGAATTTTTGTAGAATCTTGAGGCCTTTGCCATATTTCTCACAAGGTAGATTTATCTGATCATGTGTGTCATCTTCAATGTCTTTATAGAGTATTTTGTATAAATCTTCCTCTTCTAGTTCGCCCCATCTGTGAAAGGTAGTAGGATCCCATTTGAGCATCATGATGAATGTTTGCTTGTTAGGATGTGGCCTTCCAAATTCTTTTGGAGAGCTCATCACTTGTCGTAAATACATGGTCTGATTTAAAGTGTATTCTCCCATGCCTTTGTCTTGAAATTTGCCTTTAAGTTCACCTTGTTTTGATGTCAAAGGTTTCAATGACTCAGGATCAATGTATGCCGAAGAAGGAGTAGCCTCACGATTACTGGGAATAATAGTCTCAGTATGTGATCTCAAGTTATTGCAATATATGAACGGATTTGGATCACCGTTGACCGTTGCCTCGACTCCATTATGAGGAAACTTAATGCATTGATGATATGTTGATGGGACTGCCCTCATTTCATGAATCCAAGGACGTCCTAGCAATATATTATAAGTGAGATCTAAATCCAGGACCTGACAAACCACATCCTTTGTAACTGGCCCAATTCTTAGAGGTAAGGTGACCGTGCCCTTGGATGAGCATTCTTCATCATCATATGCCTTGATGGTAATTTGGTTCTTTGAATTCACAGCTTTATCAGAATATCCCAATTGTTTAATGGTGCTCAATGTACAAATGTTTAGACCAGCTCCTCCATCTATCAGGACTCGCTTTATTCGATGCTTGTGTATGAAGGCTTCAATATGTAATGGTGCATTATGTGGCTGACTTATGGAGGTGTCATCAGCTTCTGTAAATGTAAGGGAATGTGGAATGGATAGGTATCCCACCATGGCTTGAAACTGGTCCACGTTCAGATTAGTAGGAACGGTGGTGTCTCTCAAGATTTTGTCAAGAATAGCTTTATGAGTGAGGGATATGCGTAAGAGCTCAAGGATGGAGATGAGCGCGGGTGTCCTCCCTAACTGTTCTACAAGGTCATACTCAGGTTTAGTAGATGAAGAAGAGGTGTTTTTAGTGGAGGCACCTGGCAAAGTAATCTTACCTTGACGAGTTGTAACATGACATTCATATGTAGGCTCGAAAGAAGATCCAACACCTCTTAGAACAATCTTGGGTCTCTGAGGAGGATTCTCAGGATTTTTGTTCTTGATAGTAATAGTAGAGATATGATTGTCCATCGAGATGTGGTTGATAGTTGAGTCATAGTTGTAAGGTGCTCTAGTATAGTTGGCCTGATCATCTGTGACTTGGGCTTTTCCTTTGTCATGCTTTGGGAATGGTTTCTTAAACATCTCATGTTCTTGATTAGACGAATGTCCCTCAATCTCAATGTCACCTCTATCAATGAGATCTTGCACGATATTCTTCAGTCGATGGCAATTTCCTGTCTTATGTCCCTTGCTCTTATGAAACTCACAATACTCATCATCATTCCACCAATTTGGTTTGACCTTTGGTTCATATGGAGGAAAATCTGGAACTGTGATCACTTTGTTTGCCACTAGCTTTTTAAAGACTGATTCAAGTGGTTCTCCCAATGGAGTGTACTTCCTTCGTGATCTGGAAGTTGTTTGAGTATTCACTTGATTGTTTGTAGAACTTGATCCTGAAAAGATGAACTTGGGTCTCACTGTATTGGCATCAACAACGCCATCGTTGACTCTGTTCTTGTTTTTATTCCAAAATCTTGGCTTGTCTTTTCCTTTAAAGTCATCTTTGTTTTCCTTCAATAGCTTAATAACTCCTTGTTCAATTAAGACCTTTTCTGTTGCTAGGCCCTTTTCAATAACATCCTTGAAGGTGGACAAACAAGCTTTCCTTAGATCATAGCCAATATCCTTGTTAACGTTTTGAGTGAACATTTCTACCATTTGTTTTTGGGGAATTTCACAAGAGCATCTGCTAGCTAGATTTCTCCATCTTTGTAAAAATGACGCAAAATATTCTCCTTCCTTTTGCTTAGTATTGCATAGAGTAGTGACTGAGATATCTGTTTCTATATTGTAGGAGAAATGCTGAATGAATGCCTCTGCTAAGTCGCCCCATGACTTAATATCGGGAGGTAATTGAGAAAACCATTCCATAGCTTGATCGCCTAAGCTCTGCGAGAACAACCTCATCAAATATGTTTCTTCTGCCACTACCTTAATGCAGGTTGTGAAAAATTGTCGTATGTGTGCCTTGGGGTCTCCCTTTCCTCTATACTTGTCAAATTTTGGCGTCACAAAGTGTGCAGGAAATGGAGGCATTGGGATGCTCTTATCAAATGGATAAGGACATATGTCTCTCATAGTGTATGTTGGTTTTGGTGCACTCATGTCCTCCATTTTCTTTTGTAAATCTCTTATTTGTTGCTCCAAATTGCTCTTGGGAGGAGATCTATTTCTTGTAGCATACCCCATGTTTGGGACGCCAATTTGAGGAGGAGCTTGTTGCATGTATGGATGATACTGATTGTAGACATGTCCATATGGAGGTCTATATTGATGTGGCATATAGGGAGCACTTGGCATAGCTTCATGTTGAGGAACCCCATATCTATTTTGTGCATATATACCATATTCAATAGGCATTTCATTTTCCATTGTGTTGCCCCCAAATTTGACATGAGGTTTCCTTATGTCCAAATTTTGAGGATGCCTTTGAGTATCCACTTGTTTTGATTGATCCATAGCTGGAGCATGTGATTGAGCATATCTATCTACATAAGGCTTCCATAATGGTCTTCGAAGGTAAGTATCATATGTTTGAGCTTGTGTATGTGGGACTTCTAGTTTTTGAAGCAAAACTGATGGTGACTCAGGCATCATATTCGGTCCTCTATTTCCTCCACTATTGGGTCTCCTTTGATCCATGTTGGAGTGAGTTTGTTGCAAGGGTCGATTTTCCATAAGTTGAGACATGTCAAAGTCATGAGGTATTTTAGCTCCACTTTGTGCCATCATGTGTAAGAAGTATTGTCTATCCCTCTTCATTATCTCTTCAACCAATCTATTGAAATAAGGATTCATTATGGATTCTTCTATATCTGCTGATTGTATTGAAATGTTGTCCACATTGTCATTGTGTGTAGCATTGTTGTTTGTAGTGTTTGTGTTCTCAACATTTGGAACGTGTCTATAAACATCCATGTCAGGTAGTGTAGTGTGCTCAGGATTGAAAAATAAATCATTGTCATACTCATAAGAACTCATGTTTGTGGACTCTTGAGCTTCTTTAGCTTTTCTCCTAGATTTTTGAAGACGGGTTTCAACCATGAACTAGGTGTTTGACCAAGATGTGTAAGACTAGTTGAAAAATGGAAAGAGTATGGAAGACCAAGAGTTGTATGGAGCGTAAATGAATCTTGAGTTTACTTGCAATGTCCAAAGTGTAAGACCAAGTATGTAAGTAGTAGAGTAGGTGTGACTTCCAAAGAGAGGATAGTTTCTCTTGATGAGGTAAGCTAACCTTGACCCTAAGTAAGACCAAATGAGACCCAAAGGTAAGAAACCTTGATGAGGGACCACTTAGCAAAGTGTTGTTGTATGTAGTGTGTTGACAAAGTATGATGAGGACAAGCAAGTGACCTTTTGACTCAAGTTTAGACAAGTATGAATGTAAAATGAGATGTGAAGCAATGATGGACTATGTGAGACCCAAAGACAGGTTGAATGCTAGATGAAACCTGAAGAAACAACCTAGGAAGCTCAAGTATTCCGAAACTGATTTCTCTTGTTTGCTGGACCATGAAATTTTTTTTTGCAGTTTTGAACACAGACGCGACTGTATCCTTCACAGACGCGGTTTCCTGACACAGACGCTACTATGTTTAACCCAGACGCGCTTCTGCGATTTTTTTTGTTGATGTTTGCTGGACTGTAAAGTTTTTTTGCCCTTCTGGACACAGACGCGACTGTATACTGCACAGACGCTGTTATCCGACACAGACGGGTTTATATTCAACACAGACACTGTTATAAACATAGATGCTATTCTACCCTTCACAGACGCGCTTAGACAACACAGACGCGGTTAAAACAGACACAGACGTGTTTCTGTAAACTTCGTGCAATTTTTCCAATTTGTGAAATTGTTTTGTTGTGACCAAATCTGTCTGTTTGACTGCTTTTCGTGACAAGAGGACACAATGTTGATGAGGACTCAATGTTTGCTAGTGTTTAGACTCCAAAATGACTCCAAGAAAAGTGTGTTGTTTGATGTAAAATGTTTTGCATACACTTGAAGACACAAAAGACACAATGTTTTGCTGTTTGGTTTTGAATGTTTTGAATGTTTAACATAAGTCAAGCACAATTCTTATGGCTGGCCAAGACAATAGTTGTTGATCCCACATGGGGTTTTACCCCCGAGGCTACGCTATTCAGAGTGGATACTTAGATGCTTGACCTCACTGGCTCCACCCTCGGCACTCACTTCTTGGGTCAGCCAAGCATCAGTCCCCATGAAAACTCCCCATGGCGAACTTTGTATCTCTACTAAGAACCGTATGTGTGTGGGCCGCTACCAGAGGTCCGACCTCCTGCCCCAACAACTAGAAGGATTTGGACCTTTAAAACAAAATGGTGCTAGTAAGGGCATCCGCTCGTGTGGCCATACATGCGGCACTTTCAGCTCTGTAAATACAGAAGGCTCCCAGCCGGTAGGGGTTACGCCCTACAAATGATCAAATAAATTTGATCAAACGGGTTTATGGGAAGACATAGTGTCGGTATGAACTAATCAGCACACGTTATCCATAGTTTTCACCATGAATACATTTGATTATAGTGGTTCGGATGAGGTGGGTTTTCCTCGCTACCACTTGGGTCGTCCTCTTCTCACTAGTAGTCCTAATGACCACACGGGAAGACAGGCCCTCTAAAGTTTTAACAAAAAGAGCCTATTGCTCAAGACACAAAAGACAATGATTCAATTTTAGTGCACCAATGGAAGTGTTTGCTAATCTATGAAAACAAGGCACACAACAAAACTACAAAACCCTAGCCAAGGCCTTGCAACAAAATTTGTTAGTAGTTTGGGTTGTTTCAAATGATCACCCCTTCCTGCAAGCACACAAGTTAGGTAAATTTTAGAAAAACCTAAAAAGACTTTGTGAAAAAGGGGCCTTCAACAAAAACGTTTTTGCTTCCAAAACAAGCTGCACAAACTTGGTTAGCTAGATCTGCAAGGGTTAGTCCAAAAATAAACCAGATCTGAAACCCTAAGTGCGAAATCCAAAAATTGAATCAATGAAAAATTTAAAATTTTGAAACAGTAAAAACACAGACGCTGTTACCCCTGACACAGACGCGTCTGTACGACACAGACGCGGTTCTGTGACTCACAGACGCGGCAAAAAAACACAGACGCCCTTATCCGACACAGACGCGGAAATAAATAACGCAGACGCGCTTATGAAACACAGACGCCTCTGTCTGAAACCTGCAAAATAAAACTTTTTGAAAACACAGACGCGCTTCCAGATTCCGCAGACGCTCCTGAAAATCAGAGACGCGGTCCGAATGTTTGCAGACGCGAAAAAAACCTAAAATGTCGTCGAAAAATGTCCGATCTGCAACTTCAAAAAAATGTAAAATCTGCAACAAAAAAGGTTAAATGCAAAGGGACAAGAGTCCCACCGGGCATGCCAAAATGTGTATGGTGAAAATGGATAACAATGATAACAATATTGAAAGACTAAATGGATTCAACCACAAAACCCTAGCCTAACAATCAACAAAGATCCACCATAACATATGGAGATTACCTAAGACAATGCAAATCAAATGAAATCACAAAGATTATACCATCACATGTCCAATAGGGTTTTTGATCTCCATTCTTCCTATCTCCATTGATCTTGCTTGATATATTTGCTCTCAGATTTTATATGCACAAGAGCTCAACAAAGAACGGAATGTGGTTGCAAGTAGGATCGTAGTGTAGTCCAGTCCTCCAAATTGTCGATTAGGGTCATTAGGGTTTGATAATGAAGAAAGCATCTTCTTAAATAGAAGACACAATATGAAATGGAGGGTTAAGATTGAGAGGTGTAAAAAGGAGGTCGGCTAGGATTAGAGGGTAGGTAAAAGAAATACCAAAATAATGAAAGAGGTAGGTAGTGTAGGAATTAAGAGATGAATGACATGTGTCATGTGTAGAAAAAGCTAATGAATTAATTAAATAAATAAAGATTTATTTAATTAACAGTAGAAGTGGGATAATTAAATAAATAAGATATTTATTTAATTTAGGAAAAGGATAATTTAAATAAATAAATGTATTTATTTAAATGAGAAATAAGGCTAGAAGAGGATAAATGAATTAATTAAATAAATAAAGATTTATTTAATTAATAGAAGAATTAGGCTTAGATAATTAAATAAATAAAATATTTATTTAATTAGACTGGACAATTTTAGGTGTCTACACTAACCTTGAGAGGAGGGTAATGCAAATTTTTTTACAGATCGTCACAACACTTACAAAAAATAGAAATAGATATAATAACATTCAAACCATAACAAAGTGATTTACGTGGGGAAAACCCTTTTGGGAGAAAAACCCCACACTCCAAAAGCCGCCCAATATATTATTCAACAATCAAAACATTTTACAATATACTTGCAAAGCAAGCTTTTCACAAGAGTACCACTAATCAAAGATTCAGAGGTAACTCAATAGCCATAAGACTCTTACACACAACCTCTATCTCACGTACCTCATATATAGGAGATACAATACAAGAAACCGTTAAACAGTATTACAAAACCATGGGCTAAAACCACCCAATAAGGTGTAGTCGACCTTATCTCCCTTTTAGATGCCCTATGACGTGTCCCTCCCCTTTTACAACTCATTTATGTGTCTGATGTATTTTATATTTCCTATTTCATGAGTACAAACTTCCGGAAGCCATAACTTGAGAACCGTCTGTCCTATTGACGAACCGTTTGAAGCGTCAGAAAGCTCGTGAAGTGATCTATTGCTTCGTAAATCGCTATATCATTTATGTCCTTTTTTCAAGGTGTTTAGGGGCCTCTAAAGTCCTCAAAATTAAATTTAAACCTTTCATTGGACCCCTCCAAAATGAAAAATTTAATATCTTCAAAACTAGTTGTGATCTTGCGATGCAACTTTACCGTAATGCTTATCTAGCCAACCAGAAGCTTCAGGGAGAATTTCACACCATTTCATGCTCAAATGAAAACTTACTATAAATAGTAACCTCATGTAAATGCAAGATTGAAACACCATTTTCCAACACTATCAAAGAGAATAATCTTGTAAACCACATGACTCAAAAACGAAATCAACATTCAATCTGATTCACCAAACATGTCCACAAATAAGTATCATAGTCAAGGAACCAAATAAGCATCAAGGAGATAATCAACAACCTCCTAACATCAAACCAAATCACCACAAACATGACTATGTCTTGTAAGTGCAAAACATGTACCTGCATACCCATGACACCATAATCATAATCAATGTTGTACCTTTACTCAACTATCACCCACATAAAACTCAAAGTCTCAAACCATGTCCAACCATGTCTTCAAACCAATAACAATCTGTGTACCTGTCACCATTAAAGTCTAACTCTAAAAAACACTTATAAACCTGTACCAAGGAGCACCAAATTTGATAAGCAGTTGTAGCATCATAAATATCTCATAAAAGCATGTACTCTCTCAAGGTTTTGCCTTATGACTCGTCTGGATGCACTCCCCCTCACACCTCAAATATGAAGCACCTACAAGTGATCAACCAAGTACACACTTCTCCATACTCATCAAACTAATAAAATAACAACACCATTGAGTAGTCAACTAAACATGCTCTCCAACATCTATTCTAAATCAAAAAAATTGATTCCCTATGCAAAAATTACGACCAAAACTGTGTAAAAGAGAACATATGGATTTTAAGCTCCAAAATATGTCAAAATGGAAAAATTAGGGAACCAAACTATTACCAAATTGTAGTGCTCAAAAACAGCTTTCCAACGAGTATAAGAAGTCCAAAATCCGACATCCTAGGTGAAAGTTATGCTCCAAACAACCAATTTCCTTATATGAAAATAATTTGCAGACTTTAAAATTTTCTCACATTCCCATTTTTCTGGACCCGAAACATTATTCATCTCGATTTAATCCTTGAAAACAAAAAAATGGTACAAATGAAAATGTGGTGGTGGATTTTAAAAAGGTGGTTTGAAACGGTGCGTGGGGTTCACCAATTGGGGCGCAAGGCCTCACCGGCTAAGGTTGGTACAGAAAGCCACAATACCAAGGTACTATGGAATGCATAATACTTAGTACTACGGACTATGCAATACTTGGTATTGTGTTGTCGGGGTTGTGTGGGTAAGGGTCGACCCCTCCCCACCACAAATCTTATATATTTTTTTAATTTCCTTTTTTCTTTTCATTTACTTTTAAAAAAAAGTGCCCCCAACATAGGGGAAGAGCACCAGTAGCCGTCATAGCTAACTTTGTGCAGCCACAGATCCTAAACCATACATCAGATTTTGAATATACTTTTTGGTTGTCTTCATATGCGACTTAACTGCTTAAACCCTTTGATCTGGCTTCTGGGTAGCAACAATCTGATTTCTACGGGCCGTTATGCATCGAAAGGTCAAAAAGTGGTCATTTCAAAGTGTCGCCTGATACGTGACCTCTTTTACGCCAATAACCGCACATGAAAAGGCCAATATCCATTTATAAAATACCTAAAAACTAATATGTTTTTCACCTTTTTATAAAAATAAATTAACCTAAATAGTTTATGTTATGCATATTGTTAAAAATACATTTAATATTATAATGTTTAAAATGGGTGGTCAAAATTGACCACCCATAACCGCCTTCCCACGTACGCATTATGGGCCCACGTGGCACAAACTAGTGCTATCTACGTTTCCCTAAAAACTTAGGGAAATGAAGATTTTTTGGGGCATTTTCAACATTCGTTGTCGTTTCTCCTCTGTTTCTCCTCTGCAACCATTTCATCGGCTCTTCTGCACTCCCAAGTAATAGTTGTGCTCTTCCTCCTTGCATATTGGATGTCCAATGATGGTTTTGCTCCTTTGTAGTTGCATTATGCTTTGTCTATTGATGATTTCATTGTATGCGGTTTAGGGTTTTTTTTCAATGCTCTGTTACAGTTTAATGATGTCAAAATCCTCATAGAGAATGGCAAAAAAATTGATTCTCTTTGTTTTCTTTGAAACCCCTTCATTATTTTTTATTTTATTTTATGGGTGTGTTGTTAAATGGTGTTTCTTTGTTTATAATGTCGAAATCATCATAGAGATTGGCAAAACAATTGATGATCTCTTCATTATTTATCATTTCATTTTATGGTGCACTGTTAAATGGTGTCTCTTTGTTTATAATGCCAAAATCATTACAGTGAATGCAAAAAAAAATGATTATTGTTCATAACTATTCGAAACCCCTTCATTATTTATCATTTCATTTTATGGGTGTGTTGTTAAATGGTGTCTCTATGTTTATAATGCCAAAATCATTAACAGTGAATGCAAAAAAAATTGACTACTGTTCGTAATTATTCGAAACCCTTCATTATTTATCATTTCATTTTATGGGTGCGTTGTTAAATGGTGTCTCTCTGTTTATAATTCCAAAATCCAGTGAATGCAAAAAAAAATGATTATTGTTCATAATTATTAGAAACCCATTCATTATTTATCATTTCATTTTATGGGTGCGCTGTTAAATGGTGTCTCTGTTTATAATGCCAAAGTCATTATAGTGAATGCAAAAAAAATGATTATTGTTCATAATTATTCGAAACCCCTTCATTATTTATCATTTCATTAATATGTATGTCTGGTACTATTATTTATAGTGAGCATATACTGGCTATATGGTTATAACGATCTTCCCGTATACACGTTATGGGCCCACTTGGCACGAATTACCACCAACTACATTGCCCTAAAAACTTTGGGAAATGAAGATTTTTTGGGGGCATTTTCATTGTTTTCTCTGCAAAAAAAACTTTGTTCTCCTGATGCCTGATAATATTAGTTACAGTGAGTATATACTCACTGTAAATAATATTATCAGGCATACATATTATACTGATTTTAGGCAACTTAATAATATTATCAACCATACATATTATACTGTTTTCAAAGAACTTTAATCTTTTCTATTTATTACTTCCAATAAATTTCATATGACAAATACACCAACATCATTCAGTATTTAATCATATGAGAAATGAATCTGCATATACTAAAATATCAACAATATCCAGTTTTTAATCACATCACAGTTACATCTTTCACTCTTGCATCTCATGCTTTTATTTTTTGTCCTTGTGATATTAAGTTTCAAGTTTTGTGCCTATATGGTTATTGTCCATATACTTATATGTATATATATACATATATACATATGTATATGTAACACACACACACACACACACACACACACACACACACACACACACACACACACACACACACACACACACACACACACACACACACACACACACACACACACACACATAACACAATAGCATTTTATTTTGTTCAAAGATGTTCAATGATGGATGTTTCAAATTTTGTGGCTATATGGTTATTGCCTAATAGAATATATATGTTTGTGTATATGGACAATAACCATATAGCCACAAAACTTAACAAATTGTTAATATTTTTTATTTCAATATAATGTATGTCTGGTAATATTATTTATTGTGAGTATATACTTGTTGTAATCAACAACAGAACTACTAAATTCCTTATTGAAGGGCGCTCATTCAGGTTTGTACACAAAGAATAACTAAATTCCCTCTGCAGTCAATGTTTGATGTTATAAATCTTTCAATTTAAATTATAAGTAAACCAACATTTATTTCATATATTTCTTTCAATATCTCAAAATTGTATTTCATTCCAACTTTTCCATTCAATATAGTCACTGCAAATAATATTAACAGGCATATTGGATGTCATGTGATGGTTTATGCTTCTTTGTACTGCATTATGCTTGTATATTGATGATTTCTTTGTATGTAGTTTACGGTTTCATTTCAATGCTCTCTTACAATTTAATGTGGCTATATGGTTATTGTCCATACACACACACGTGTGTGTGTATATAGACACACATAATAGAATTTTATTTTGTTCAAAGGTTTTCAATGATGGATGTGTACTCATTGGTACTTGCAGAAATTCATTTGTTTTTCATTAGTTCTCTCAATGGAATTGAGGGTTTCATTTCAATGTTTTTTCTCTGTTTATAATGACCAACTTGAATCCAGATTCTTTGCTTCATTATTTATCATTTTATTTTATGGGTACAATGTTACTATCTTCCCGTGTACATGTTATGGGCTCACTTGGCGCGAATTACTGCCAACTACGTTGCCCTAAAAACTTTGGGAAATTAGTTACAATTTGTTAATATTTTTATTTCAAGTTTATGTATGATTGATAATATTAGTTATAGTGACTATATACTCACTGTAAATAATATTTTTAGGCATACATATCATACTAATTTCATACAACAATTCAAATTTGAAAATCAAATACCACAAATGAATGCATTCATATTCTACATTCGAATTATTTTATAAGACAAAATTTCTCATGTCACTTTCATTACAATCCAATTCACTTCATATTCCTTAGCTTTGCAAATTCCCTCTGCACATTCCTTATGTAACTATTTATATGCATCTTGTATGTATGTTATATATATGCATATGCATATGTATGTATATGTGCATATGTGTAATTCTATGTATATGTACATATGTATGCAGATGGATATGTATATGTATGTACTAATGCATTTGAATATGTATGTATGAATGTGTGTAAGGATTGTATGCATGTTGTGAAATGTTGAAGACGGTCAAATAGTTGTTGTGCATGCAATAATGCATGGATGACTTGTTGTGACAACGTTACTACCCCCGATTTGAACAATTTTTTGCAGGCATGCTGGAGCATTGAGAGAAGAACCATACTTGTCGAAGATCATTATATCAATGTAAATGTGTTTATTAACACACTTTAATTATGTGGGAGATTATGCCTTATAAGCTTACATTTTTATTAATTTGTGTAGATATCTCAAATGATTATGCATTTTTGCTTAAATGTGTTTCTTAACACACTTTAATTTGTATTGCATTTTGTTGTGATTGTTTTGGCAGGCATCTAGAGACGCGATAAGGAGTTTTATAAAAGACAACAAGCCTTCCTCTCAGGTAAAGTTGTTATGACTTTATTTTAGCAATGACCTAGTAGACACTGTAATTTGTGATATGTTTATGTTTGAATCTTCTCTTTTTGCATTGTATATTTGTAATGCCTACAATTTCAACTCTTACATGCATATATTGTTATGTTCTTGTTATCTTCTTATATATATATATATATATATATATATATAGACACACACACACATAGAAGATCAAAAGGAAGTGTCCCATTTGTATAAAAAAGCAGACAAAGAATTATTTAATAGTGCCTTACTAGACATTTTGTTAGATACTGCCAACAACCAAAACTTGGCAGCTAACAAAATATCTTGTAAGGCACTAGAAAATTGTTCTTTGTCTATTGCCTTTTTACAAATAGGGCATTTCCTTTTATCATTTCAATGCAATGACCTAGTAGACCTAGTAGACATTGCAATTTGTGAATTGTTTTCTTTTATTTTTTATGTTTCAATCTTGTCTTTGTGGATTGTTTATATATAATGCATGCAATTTCAACAGTTATAAGTGTTTAAATTGCTCACTATCAAAAGAGGGCATATTAGTGGCATCTGAATAATCAGATGCCACTGATGTGGCCTTTTTGATAGTGACCAATTTCAACACTTTTATGCATATCTTGTTTTGTTGTTCTTCTTATATTCTTATGTTCTTGTTATGCCATATCTTGTTAATTTCAACACTTATGTGGCCTCTTTTGATAGTGAGCAATGCTTTTTAGTTGACATCACAAAAAATCATATGAGATTCATTGGTATAATCATTATATTAAAATCATATATTTGCAAGCAACACACATAGTTGACATTAGAAAAAAATCAAATGAGATTTATAACAACATCAACTCATTGGTACAATTGTGGACGTATGAAAATGACCATATTCCTAAATGAATATTTAATGTTCATTTTATTCTCATTCCTCTATTTTAGTTAAATCTAATTTAATTAAATCACCCACATTCTTCTATTTAATTAAATAAATTATTCAATTTATTTATTTAAATTCACTTAAGCCCTTTACATCATTTAATTGAATAAATCATTTTATTTAATTAAATTTCTTCTCTCTACTTTTTAATTAAATTAGCATTTAATTAAATAGTTTACCCCAATTAAATAAATCTAATTTATTTAATTTCCCAACTTGCAACCAAATTAAAATAAATTGATTTTATTTTAATTAAATTCTATTTTCCCCACCCACTTGCATTTTCCTACATCTCCCACTTGCATCCTAACCCTCTTCCTAATTTCTTCTAGAATCCATCTAATCCTAATCAATTAGCCTAAACCCATCCATTATCCCTTTTCCCTAAATTTGAGGAGGTCACTTCTCAAATTTGGAGTAAAGTCTTCAAAAGGCATTAAAGCCTTTATGCCTTCAACAAGCTAACTTGTTGAATACCCCCAAATTTGGAAGGACTCTTACAAATTTGTCCCCAAAGTCTTCAAACCATTAATGGTTAACTAACCCTTAGTGGCATGGTTAGAGACTTTTTTGCCTAACTTAACCCTCATCTAACCTAGGGGTCTCATCAAGCATTCATTGCTTTGACCATGGTTATCCCTTTAACCTTTGCACAAGAGTTTACCCCTTGGGTAAAAGCTTTATCCATTGGATAACCCTAACCTAACCTTAACCCTTACCTTCTAAGGTAACCATGAGGTATTCTCAAGCATTTAATGCTTCTTACCTCTCCTCTCAAGTAGTCTTATGTTGACAATTGTCACCATTTCATTGGTGGAAATTGTAAACATGGATTGATAACTTTCAATCATGACCCTTGATTTACTCCTTCAAACCTGACCTTCCATTGCCCTATTTTCACTATAAATAGAGCTCTCATTCCTCCATTTCAAGGATCATCCAAGCTTTTAGTATCTCATTTATGCTCAATTTTATCAATACATCTAGCCTCTCTTTATAATAGGAATTAATCTAATAAGCATTTTAGAATATTTCTGTTATCATTAGCTTAAATCATTAACTAGTATATCATGTTAGGATAGTTTTGCTACTAACCTTGTCATCTTATAATCTAGTTTAAACTCATTTGTAGAATCATGCATAAATAGGATGCATTTCATGTTAATATCAATCTAAAGCATCCCTCGTTCTTGCATTCGTCATCCCTAAGTCACTTTGCTCAGTGATCTGAGAGCAAAGACATTGACTTGAGGGACCTTGTGAGATAGAGAACCATGGAACCTACCTTGGTAAGTTGAGTCATTACTCATGACTCCATAAATTGCACCAAGAAGTCCCATGGGTGTGTGTGGACAAGTCCCTTTGAACGACATTTTCACATTTTAAGTTTCATAGCCCCGCTTTTCCTGCATACATTTCTGGCGCCCACCATGGGGCTCAACCCCATTAATCAAATCGGTTTTTGAATCTAACCACTTTTGCAGGTATGCGGGAAACAAGAATCGGTGCCTGGGGAATATCCCTTAGCACATCTGGTTAACATTCCAATGCATCCGGCTCACTGTTCGGCGCGTGGGACTCACTTTCTAGTGTGTGCAGACCATCACTTAGCGCATAGAATTTTTAACATTTTCCTGTAAGTCTCAGCACGTGAACTTAATAGAGCATTTGGAAAACATTTCAGCACATCGGGTCTGTCCGATAGCGCATCCCGGTTATCCTGTAGCGCATCATAGACATAAAGCAAAAATTAATTTGTAACCGAGATTAAATCTAGACTTGTAGAAGTCCACAAAAGCCAAGGTTTTTCTAACTGTTTTGATTGGTATTTTGCAGGATTTTTTGACAATTTCTTGCAGGTGGAGCTTAGTTTTAATCTAAGAATTATAATAGTTTAAATTTTTACTAACTTAGTTAGAGTTGGTTAAAAATTTAGAGTCTTTTAATTCTTGTTGGATAAAATTGAACTCACCTTATTTTGGACAAATAAAAAGAACCACAAAAACATCTTTCTTGCTTTTTCTAGGAGAATTTTTTTCATTTTGGGCTATAAAAGAAACAAGACAAATCTTTTTATTTTTGCAAACAAAAGGGTTTAAAAAGAACTTCACCATCCCTTGGTGCATAAAAGGATCCACTTCAATTTTCTTGCCCATGTATCCAATTTCATTCACAATTAAAGAGGGAAGATCTTCCCCTTTTAATCGATTTCTTTTGTTGACCAAACACCGAAGTTGCTTTGTTGACTAGGTTCTTTTTCTAGATCAGAAAATCATTGCTTTGAAGGGATAAAATAAACACCATGTTTTTGTGGAGCAACATCTCCATATAGATTTTAACAAATCATTGCAATGAAAAGTTAAAAAGAACACTTGTTTGCTTTGCTACGAAAGTGGAAGGAATATGCTCTCCCCTTAACTGGGTGTTCAAAAAACCAGACCACTCTTACACTTTCAGTGTTTATTACATTAAATCCTTTAGCAGGCCTACCTTCCCAAGGGGTTTGAAAAACTCTTATAGCCATTCTTTGGCCGGTGTGAAGGGAATGACCTAAGTGGGAAATGACTTTGACGCTAAGTGTTCTGACCCACTATAATCAAAAGTGTAAAGTGACGAAAGTCCTTTTCAATGGTTGCACACAATGATTAGCCTTCCCCCAGTATCCTTGAGATATGTAAAGCCTTTGTTCTAAAGGTTGGGAAGCCTCCTAAGGGAGTTTATCACTAATGGCCTAACATGAAGCCTGATTACGAACTTTAGCATAGAAACTTTGAGCCGAGTCACTATCCAGGCATTTGTAATATCATAGTGCAAGGGTGAGGAAGAATTCGCCCCCAAGATCACTCACCATATATCTCCCAAGATAACTACTCAATTGTGAAGCAATTCACTTTGGGTTAATTTCTGGAAAAAGACGAAAAAATAGGCACCCCCTAGGGGGTGACAAGGCTGCCTGAGCTGATAGAGTATCGAGACTAGTGGGCTATGATATTACTTATGACCATTGAATAAAGAGTCTGTCTAAATTGTATGTTGTTGTATCTAAACCTGTTAAAACATTGGGGATTTGAACACATCCTCGCAGAACATACACTCATTGTTTAGACTAAGCAAAATGGTTGTGTCTTTTATGCCGTGCTTTCATTTATTACTTCAGAAAATCATCCATCATCATTGAAAATAAAGTTCTAAAATTGTAGAAAAACAACCAAGTCAAACTATCAGGGCAGTTTAGCGCGTAAGAGCAACTTCTTAGCACGTGGAAACCATCCTTTAGCACACTCAACCTTCACCTTAGCGCATTAAGTTTGAACTTTAGTGCTTCATCAAAATCCAAAACTAGCAGTTTAAAAGTAGAGCTTTTTGAAAACATTCTGGCATGTTAAAGCAACAGCTTAGCGCGTGGGGATCAAGAGTTAGTGCGTAGAGACCAGTAGCTAGCGCATTAACAACCCATATTAACGCATAAATTTTTAGACCAAGACAAATCCAAAACAAACCAGTTAGCGCATCACATAGGGTAGCTTATCACGTAGAGTTTGTTTTATAGTGCATTAAGGACTTTCTGTAGCACATTGTGTTTCTATTTTAGCGCGTAGCAAAAACAAAGAAAACAAGGGGCAAAACAGAGGCTATTTTTAAAAAATCTAAAAACAATTTAGGAAGCTTTCTTTCCTCAGCCTGAACTTCATCAAATAGAAAATAAAAAATAGAGTATCAAAAGCTATTCTCAAAGCCAGTTTCCTGTCAAACAAAGTTGTCAAAATCTGAAAACTAGTCGCAAGATAAAACACATCTCTCCTATCAAAATCAGGAAACCTCATCACAAGTATCAATAGGTCCTTCAATCAAAATGATTTCTATCGAAAAACACACTTGTTTTTATCACTTCAAGTTGTCAAATCAAGTTTCCATATCGAGAAAACTCGTATTCCATATCATTTGACATGCTTTGTCGTGAGGGGGCATCTAAACCTTCATTTGATAACGTAAAACTTGAATTTCCAAAACAAGCTAAATAAATCCAAAACAAATCAAAGGAAACCATTGATTGCTTGTGTATGACTAATCCTCATATTCTAAGAAGAAAGAGTATTTATTATAACACTAAGTTGAGGAAACAACAACCCAGTTCTCTGAAACTTGCCAAATGGAATAAATTTTTATACATTAATCGCTAGCTCTTCAAATCTCATCGAACATTACTTCATCATATCTGCTTGTATCTTCAAGACAAAACCCAACGAATTTGACAAGGAACCATTGAGGAGTAGAGCATTCTGTCAAAAATTAGCATTCAGTCAACGCCTGAATCAAGGAGGAAAGATCAATCCGGCCTTATTCCCTGAAGAGTGCATCACTTACAAGATACCCCGATTTGAACCACCAACCCCTAAACAAAACATTGAAAAGGAGTTTGTTCCTTTTGTCATAGAAAGCTTCTACTAGATGCCCACTCTTACTCGCTCTCAATGAAACAAACAAAGCGAAATGCAACCATAGTCCAGCATGAATCAAAGATTATCAAATCCTTTCGAGTGTCCAAATCTAGAGGACATTGAAATTTTTGAGGAACTCCTCCAAGAGTGCCAAGAAAGTGCTTCATTTCAAAAACTTGTGGAAAGACTCATGGAAAATGACAAAGAAAAATATCTACTCATGCTCACAAGCAAAGGAGTTAAACTCCCTGAAGAATTTGACACTGACATATTTAGAACAAGATCTCGACATTATGACTATCAAGAATGACAAAGAGAGGAGGAAGCATGTGACCCTGAACAAAAAATACCTGAGCAAAATCTACTAGAACAAAATTTGCCTGAGCAAAACATCCCTGAGCAAAACATACCCCTGCACACACCATTTCAGCTTAGAAATAATGCAAGGGAAGAACTCTTCCCTCGACAGGTAAATGCACCTTTGATTGCTCTCACTCAGCAAATGCAAATGTTGCAGAGACAAATGCAAGACATGCAACAAGGGACAACAGTACGGTACTCCTTGACTGAAATTTGTCCTTATCCTTTTGACAGACAGTTAAACATGGTGCCTTTTCCCCCAAACTCAGATATTCCCAAATTTGACAAATATGATGGGAAAAGTGATCCTCGTGATCATGTTTAGGAATTTTGTACCACGAGTCTTGAATTTGCCCATGATGACACCTATTTGATGAGGTTATTCCCAAGAAGCTTGGGAGGACAAACAATGGAATGGTTATCCAAAATCACACCTCCTGTCAGATCATTTGATGAATTAGTCAACAAATTCATAACTCAATATTCCTATAACATTCAACATGCTATCACTATGCTAGATGTTTGTAATACCAAGCAGAAAAAAAATGAAACATTCATGGTATTTCTTCAACGTTGGTGATGTATGGTTTCGAGATATCCTCGAGATGTGCCCGAAAAGGAAAAGATGGAAATTTTCATTGACAACTTGAATAGTGAGATGAGTTACATACTCAAACTTCAATGCATACCATCTTTTGCCAAATTGATTGAAAATGGCATCCAAGTAGAGGAAGCATGTGTCAACAAAGGAACATTGAAATTCTTCAAAGAAGGAACAAGTTCATCCAACTACAACAACCAAAACAACAACCATAGACAAATCCAGATTCTGGACCAGAAACAAAAACAATGGAAATGAAGGAGGAAATGAATCAAATGATGCAAAATCCAAGCAACCAGTGCTAGCGTTATGAAATAATCCTCAAGCTACAAAGAAACCAAAAGGTGCTAACCAAGGCACTAACACTTATGCACCTAATACGAATCAAGATCATCTCAATACAAACAACGCCAACAATACCCAGAGCAATAACACCACTCGAGGACCTAATACAAACTCACGAGCTAACACCAACAACTTTCCAAAATGCATTTACACACCACTAGGGCAATCCTTGGAGTCAGCATTCAAAGAACTCCTGACAAACAAAATTATCTCCTTACCAGCAATCAATAACTTTGAACCACAAATCAAACCACCCTGGTGGAATGACTCACACTTTTGTGATTTTCATAGAAACAAAGGTCATCAAACAAATGATTACATGAGACTGAAAAACATTGTTCAAAACATGATTGATAGAGGTGATTTAACAGTCAATAGTCTCAAGACAAACAGTGATCATGGAGCCTTTAAGAATCCTCTTCCAAACTTCAACAAGAATGGAGCTTCAACCTCAAACGATACACATGGAGCTTGTATCAATCATATATACAATAACACCATCAATCATGTATCAGCCAAGGACAATCAAGTAAACGTCATCACAATCAAAGACAAGCGTGAACATGATCCCGTCAACGTAACCACCAGAGCTCAAAAATATGTCTTGAAAGAGCATACATCAACAACAAACACCATACCCAAAATTCAATATGATCTAGTTAGTCAACTGCACAAAACTCCTGCTCAAATATCTATACTGGAGTTGCTAAAATTTTCGCCAAAACACAAAGACATCTTGGAACAAGCACTATTGGAAACAAATGTGCCTCAAGATCTGGATGCTGACAAATTCCAAGCCATGGTGGCTCATATGACAGGGCCTCATAACCTTACCTTTTCTGAGCATGATAATATCTCATTGAGCCATCATGGTCAAAGCTGAGCTGAAGAAACTATTAGACGTCGGATTTATTCGACCTATCGACTATGCTGAATGGATTTCCAACATCGTACCAGTATCTAAACCAGATGGCAGTATTAGGATTTGCACTGATTTTTGAGATGTCAACAAAGCTTGTCCAAAGGATGAATTTCCTTTGCCCAGTATCGACATAATTGTAGACCTCACAATAGGCCATGCAATGATATCACTAATGGATGGTTTTTCGGGCTATAATAAAATAAAGATAGCCCCAGAGGATCAAGATAGAACAACGTTTACCTGTCCTTGGGGAATGTATTGTTGGAATATCATGCCTTTTGGCCTAAAGAATGCAGGGACAACTTATCAACGAGCAATGACAACAATCTTTCATGACATGATGCATACCTTCATGGAGGACTATGTGGATGATTTACTAGCTAAATAATTTACCTGGGTAGAACATCTAAGCATCTTAGAAAAGATTTTTGACAGAATGGAGAAATTCCAAGTCAGACTCAACCCTAAGAAGTGTGTCTTTGGGGTTACATTAGGCAAGTTACTAGGCTACACAGTTTCAGCAAAGGGCATTGAAGTGGATCCAACAAAGGTACATGCCATAATGGAGATGCCACCACCAATGAACATCAGCCAGCTCAGATCTCTACAAGGATGGCTCCAATCAATCAGGAGATTCATCGCTCAACTAGCAGATAAAAGTCTACCATTCAATCATTTGCTACATAAAAATGTAGCATTCAGATGGGAAGCCAAATGTACAGAATCATTCTATTAAATCAAGCAATATCTAATGAACCCACCAGTTCTAGTACCACCAATAGTAGGAAAGCCACTCGTTCTCTACATTTCAACAACAGATATATCATTGGGGGCATTATTAGCGCAAGAAGATCAACAAGGCAAGGAATGAGCTATATATTACATCAGCAGAACATTAAATGGATATGAAATCAACTATACATTCATTGAGAAGGCTTGTCTAACAATGGTTTTTTCTTCTCAAAATTTCCTGCATTACATGCTAGCTCACACAATCAAGCTAGTCACAAAAATTAATCCTCTCAAATATTTGCTCAGAAAAGTAGCTCTTACAGGTAGATTGGCTAAATGGGTCATGATTCTAAGTGAATTTGATATCCACTACACAGAGTGATGAGCTATCAAAGGACAAGCAATTGTAGATCAAATAGCTGAAGCACCGCTACTGGGAAAACAACCAATGGAGATCAAATTTTTGGATAGGGATGTTCTTTCTATTTCCACCAAACAATGTACCCTATACTTTGATGGATCCTATACTCAACATGGCTCAGGTGCTAGCAATCTGTTCATCACTCCTGACGGGAACACCATACCAAGATCATATAGGCTCATGTTTCCATGCACAAATAATGTTGCTAAATATGAGGCATTGGTTATAGGCATCAAAATGGCCGTGGAATGGTGAATCACAGAATTAAAAGTCTACGGAGATTCACAACTAGTCATCAATCAAAACAACAATGACTATCAGACAAAGGACGACAAGCTGATACCCTATAAATGAAGGGTGGGTGATTTTAAACAATATTTTGTACACATCACCTTTGAACAAATACCATGGTTGGACAACAGAGCAGTCGATGCAATGGCTACTATAGTTTCACTACTGCAAATTCCAGAGCAACAGAATCGTTACGAGTTTCTAGTAGAGCAACTGTTCTCCCCAGCCTATGACCATTCCGATTCCCATGTTATCTATGCCTTGACCGGTTCAGACTCTCTGTTATATGGACCGATATACGACTGTCTTCAAAGCAATATCCTACCCATTGACCTATCCCAAAACCAAAAATGCAACTTTATCCAGCAAGCCGCCTGTTATACTCTCACTTCTGATACTTTGTACCGTCGAGGTCTAGATGGTACTCTTCTTCGTTGCCTTGATCGTCATGAATCTGACTTAGCTTTACAAGAGCTCCACAAAGGTATCTATGGCACATATTCAAGTGGTCCTACTCTTGCTAAAAAACTTCTAAGAATTGGATATTACTGGCTGACAATAGAAAAAGACTCTTATCATTTTGCAAAGAAGTGTCCTAAATGCCAAATCAATGACAATATTATACATGCACCAACACAGGAACTGCAACCATTCACAACATCCTAGTCCTTTTTCTAGTGGGGACTGGACTTAGTCAGAAAAATTCATCCTTCATATTCAAATGGACACAAGTTAATTATAACTACAACAAAATATTTTACCAAATGGATTGAAGCGGTCCCCATGACCACAGTGACTGGGAAACAAATAGCCTCTTTTATCCTTAATTATCTAATATGTAGATATGGCATTCCAAATTCCATCATCACAGATAATGGACGACCTTACAAGAACCAAGATGTGCGAGAACTATGTGAAAAACTCAAGATCCAACATCGTTTCTAGATGAAGAGTATCGAGTTAACCGACTGCAAGAGCTAGAACTTCTAGATGAAAGATGCCAACATGCCTACACTCACCTCAAAGCATATCAGAAATGCATGTGAAGAAGCTACAACCACAAGGTCATTCCCAAAATTTTTAAAATTGGTGACCTAGTACTCAAGGAAAATCCTAGAAATCAGCAATGTCGAGAAAAGAAAGGGAAATTTGAACCTAACTGGTTAGGTCCCTATGTCATCATATCAGCCTATGGATCAGGTTCTTATCAGCTAACAACTTCAAAAGGAGATGTGCTCGATGAACCAACTAACAACATCCATATGAAGAAATACTACACTTGAGTAGTCTAATGCACGGAAAAGTCGAAAATATAAAAAAATAAAAAAATATCAAAAATCAAGAAAAAGCAAATAAAAAGGTACTGTAGTCACATAAATCTGTCCACTTAATTAAATGAATACTTAGTATTTATTTGATTATTTAACCATCAATTAATAATTAATTAAATTAATATTTAATTAATTCATCTTAACCCTCTTCTCCTATTAATTAAATAAATTATTCAATTTATTTGATTTAATTCACTTAACCAAATTCATACCATTAATTAAATAAATAAATCATATTTGTTTAATTAAATCTTCTCTCACATTTAAATAAATTAATATTAATTTAAATCCCCCAAAATCCCACCTCTCACATTTAAATAAATTAATATTTATTTAAATCCCCCAAAATCCCACCTCTCACATTTAAATAAATAAATCATTTATTTAAATCACCTTTATCCTCCACCCACTTGTATTTTCCTACAAAAGCAAGTTGCACAATTATTTTAAATAAATAATTTATTTAAATCACCTTTATCCTCCACCCACTTGTATTTTCCTACAAAAGCAAGTTGCACAACTATTTTAAATAAATTATTTATTTAAAATCCTATTTATCCTCACCCACTTGAAACCTTTAATGGTTTCCCTTAAAGTATTCAAACTTGATGGCTTCCTTCTATAGTCTTCTTAAGACTTTAATGGTTTTCCTTAAAGTCTTCAAGCCTTTAATGGTTCCCCTCAAAGTCTTCAAGCATTTTAATGCTTTATCTTCCTTTTTCTCATTTAAATAAATTAATATTTATTTGAATATTTATCCAAATACAACTTGCACACATTTATTGAAATAAATGAATTTTTATTTTAATAAAATCCTATTTTCCCTCACCCACCAAATCCACTTGCAAAATCTAATCCCCTTCTAGATTCTTCTAACCCCTTCCTAATTAACTTAATCCATCCCCTAATTATTGTCACATTCCTAAGCAAAATGGAGTCACTTCTCAAAGCCTAAAAGTCTTTGATAACCATTAAAGGCTTTCAACCTTCAACCACTAAATGTCTCAAAGTCTTGGATAACCTTTGAAAGCTTCCAACCTTCAACCACTAAATGGCTCAAAGTCTTTGATAACCATTGAAGGCTTTCAACCTTCAACCACTTAATCCCCAAAGTCTCCAATAACCATTAATGGTTACCTCAAACCCTCCCACATGGTTAAAACATTTGTTTTGACTCAACCTCTACCCAACCCAAGGGTCTCATCAAGCCTTTAATGCTTTGACCATGATTATCTCTTAATCATTTGCACAAAGGTTTATCCTTGCATTAACTCCTAATCTAGTGGGTAATCCTAATTTAGGCTTGACCCTTACCTTCTAGATAACCATGAGGTCTCCTTAGGCATTTAATGCCTCCAACCTCTTCTCTCAACCCAATCTTATGTTGACACTTGTCACCATTTCATTGGTGCAAATTGTGCACATGGATCCCCAACTTTCAAGCTTGACCCTTGATTAAACCTTTCAATCATGGCCATCCATTGCTCCATTTTTCCTATAAATAGAGCCCATTCCTTCATAATCCAGATCCTGAAAACTTGTATGCATTTAGGCTATAGACATTTTTAGAGAGCATTTAGCATAAGCAATCTAACATCTTATCATTTTTGGTTAAAATATATCATTTTAGCATCAATAGCATAGTATTTAGCTTTTCATTTCATATTTGAAGCTTAATATTAAATCTCAATCCTCCATAAGCATCCATAGTGCAAAAAGCTGCTGAGAGCTACACTATTTTGGAACTTGGAGAGGAGAGGAACAAGGGAGAAGGAACTAAGAGTATGTTAGGAGGTATTTGGAGATGCCTCATCATGTTTGCTTTGATAGTTAAATATGCTTGCATGCTCGTAGTCTCTCTTTTGGTATGCCTTTTTAGATTAGTTTTCGATTGACTAACACTAATGTTTTGTGTGTTTTTGTGTTATTTAATCATAGACTAATCTTGTGCCATTTAGGAGGGCATCATTTGGTGAACCCGACGTGAATCCAAACACCACAAAGATCAACTTTTTTTTTTAACCAATAACATGTTTGAATGTTGAAAATGTCACACAGGTTGCACTTTTGACATTGTTTTGGCACGTTTGACATTGTTTTGGTGCTATTCACCTTGTTTCAACGCTTTTCCCTTCTCTGTCTTTCCCTTTCTTTTAGTGCGTTTGTGTTAAATAGCGCCTCTGTTCAAACGCAGACTAGCGCTATTGTAACAGAACGTTGTACAAATCACCTTGTAACCAAAAAAAATAAAAATTAGGCTTGTAGAAGCCCACCAAAACATGCGGATTTTTCTAACTAATTGTCTTTTATGCAGGTTCTAATCTTTTTGTGCAGGGGAAGGAGTTAGTTTAAATGCTTTAAAAGTTTCTTTTTTACTTTCTTTCAACAAAAGTTGGTTAAAAAGAATCCCTTTTTCCTTCTTGCACAAGTTAAAATAAACCTCACATTTTATTTTAGAGTGCATAAAATGAACCTCAAACTTGTTTTTGGTGCTTAAAAAGAAAATTCATCTTTCTTTATTGCAAAGTAAAAAAAACAACAAACTTCAAAATTTTGCTTTCATTGCAAGTTAGGGATACATTTTGTTTTGGTGCTTAAAATCAACAAAACAAATTTTCTTTCTTACATCAAACTTAAAAATCACAAGCCACACTTCAATTTTTGGGCAAATAAAAAGAACAATCCACTTGTTTTGATTTTTGCAAAAACAAATTTTACTTCAAGCAAACGTGTTTTTCTTTAAGTTGACTAGGATTTCTGAATTCTAGGTTACAAAACACATTGCCTTTGAAGTTAAAAAGAACACCATGGCTGTTGGAGCAACATCTCCAAATAGTTAGATCACATTTGTAATGGTGGATTAAAAAGAACAAGTGTCTTTCGTACTTGGCACACTTGTGCAAAAAGTCAGTCGAGTGGTCCTACCTCTAACACACACTATCCTCTCCCTTGGCTTTCGTGGTCCTAGGTGCAAGAGAAAAGTGTTAGTAACACTCACATTTTATCTTTTTAAGAGAGGCCTTCCAAGGGATCGATACTCTTGGGAACGACCTCGAGCGGTAAATCCTTCGAGCCGCTATAGAAATCAGGTGAGAGCGAAAGCTGTAGCCTTGGGTATAGCTGTTCCTATAGTGTAACTGGCCGAAAGGACAAATGGGCCCCACCACTAGTTACAAGGCTCTTAAGTGAGTCACTGCAGAATGAACTTATGTCCAAAAACATCGAACATGACTAAACACCTTTAAGTAGTAGCCCACCTGTTCTATTGATTGAGGATATTTGAGATATAATTTAGTGCAAGATCATAGATGGTTTTGCTCGCAAGATACTCACCATACATATTTCCTTGAGTAGAAACATAGCTTTTTGAAAAGTCACTTGTGGCTTGATAAAAGTGGTGACTCCCCCATCATAGGGATCATCTATTTGTTATGCTCGTGCAAGACTTAGTATATCACATCCTTACCTGCCACGGCAGGATTCATAAGGTATGTAGTACCAAAGTCGAAGAAATATCAAGATGTGGGCTAAATTTATCACAACTGGCCATTTGACCTTAGGGATAAAAAGTGTTTGAAGTGTGTTCATTTTACAGACCTAGTACAAATTGAGCCGACTTCAGGCTTTGGAAATACACCTTAAAATAAATCTAAAGGAAGGGTCAAAAACAAGTCCAAGGATTGGGTTGATCTAGACCCATACTCATTTGTGCCTTTGAGGCTACAATTTTGTGTTTGGGTGCTTGCTTTGTTTTCTTGTCAAAGAAAAATCAGAAAATCAATCCCAAAAACAAAGTATTCATCCAACATCTGTCAACACAACCAAAAATACCAAAAACAAAGTGCAAACAACACAGAGTCACAACTTTTATGACCATTCTTCACATCTTGCGAAAGAAGAAGTGTCATCAGAATATCAACTTGAAAAGGAGACCATTAAGCTCAAAGGCTTTGATCAAAAGGAGGAAATTCTTCTATATCAATCGACAAATCTTTGTCTCCCATAGAGTCTTTTTACATCGCATGCATCTATACCTTCAAAGTAAAACAAATGAGTTTGATTCAAAATCATTGAACCGCAGAGCTTTTATGCAATATAGAGCTCTGAGTTATCACAAAAATCAAGGAGGAAAGATTAATCCCCACTTTTTCCCCAACATCTGCATCACCTACAACACAGCTCGAGAAATACCTACAACACCTGAAAGGGAAGAGGTAGAGTTTGTCCCATTTATAACCCAAAGTTTTTATTGAAGTTGAAAAACAAAAACATCCATCATCTCACTCATACATCATCACTTCATCATCAATCCATCCCAACTCTCAAAACATTAAGAGGTTCTTGTCCCAAGTTCTCTTTTAGATATTGCTTGAAATCAAACACATCACATCACTTTTTAGATTGTTTCTACATCTAGGATAAGCTCATCCTAAGAGACACATCTACGCAGGTTAAAACTAGTTCATGAGTGAATCTTCTCATTGCTAAGTAGTCAAAATTTGTAACACATCTTAGATTTCTCTACACCTTATCACATCCAAACTTATCAAACAAACAAGCAATTCAAAGAAGGAATTTTGGTTACATCTACCTTAAAGTGCTAGAGATCCCCATACAACACAAATCACCAACCATCAATCTTTCATTTCATCACCAACTCATCATCATCTTCAATCAACTTCAAACACAAACTTGCAAACAAAATGGCTCAAACCCGATCACAGTCGAGACAACGAGAAATAGAAAGGGAAGAAGAAGAAGAGGAAAATCTCAATGAATTTCAAGAAGCACTTGGAGGAAATGCAGATGACGAAAACCCAAGTACTCCCACTCCTGCAACAATAGAAAGGGCTCAGCATAACCCTCTCTTTAACAGACTTTTTGACGAAATACTCAGGAGCAATGCAGATGCTCACTTCTTAAGACTTGCTCAAGAAGGAGCCAAACTCCCCTCAGACTTTGATCTTGCCCAATTAAGACAAGCATCAGAAAGACAAAGTCGCCATGAGGAGGAAGGGCGTAGAGATCCCATTAGATATAACATCCCTCGAGGTAACCCACCACCTCCTCCTCCAAATGAAATGGAGATGTTGCGGCAACAAGTCGAGAATCTCGCCCAACAACTTCATAGTGGTGTCAAGATTAACCAATTCTCACTCAATGACATTTGTCCCTATCCTTTTGATAGGAATCTTTACATGCCACCATTTCCACGAGGATTCGAAACACCCAAATTTGAAAAATATAGAGGAAAGGGGGATCCTCGCGATCATGTCCGAGAATTTCATTCCGCTTGTCTCGAAGTAGCATATGAAGACACATACCTAATGCGCCTTTTTCCCCAAAGCTTGGGAGGAACAACCACATCATGGTTTTCCCGACTACCGGGTGGCATTAGAACATTTGAGGAACTCATCCAGAAGTTCCTATCTCATTACTCTCATAACATTGAACGCGACATCACCATGGCTGATCTATGCAACACTAAACAAAAACCAGGTGAACTATTCTCAGTATTCCTGCAACGATGGCGCCAAATGTCTAGCAGACGTTCTCTTCAGTTACTTGAATGAGAACTAGTGGAAATTTTCATTTCCAACTTAAACGAAGAAATGGAATTTCACCTGGATGTCAAAGACACAGACTCTTTTAACGATATGATCACCAAGGGTTTAAAATGTGAAAGGGCACTCATCAAGAAAGGACTCATCAAAATCTTTAATGAACCAAAAGATGGTCCTCGCCCACGCTTCAATAGCGATAAACTGAACTTCTGGAACAAGAACAAAAATATCATCAACGATGGAGTTGTGGATGCTCGGACTATCCAAAATGCACAACCTGTGGTTCGATTTGCAGGACAAAATCCTCCACCTCAGAATAACACAAATGTTCCTTCCAATCAAGGTCGCATCACATCTCATGATGAACCTAGACCTCGTCAGCAAAAATAAAAACGCACATACACTCCCTTAGGGGAACCCATTGAAACAATGTTGCGACAACTCATTTCTCAAAATTTGATCACTCTACCTAAGCTATCAAACTATGAGCCTCAGGTCAAACCGGCATGGTGGAGAGATACTGAACACTGTGAGTTCCATCAAGGAAGAGGACACAAGACAAGTAATTGTCACTGATTGAAGATCTCATTCAGGATCTTATTGATCGAGAAGAAATTGAAGTTGAAGGACATGACCCAAAAACAACCAATAATGATCATCAGATGTTCAAGAATCCACTTCCATCACAAGATCAAAGGGGTCCTTCCACTTCTAGGCGAGGTACTGATACCACTGATTATACGCAGGCTACGTATAATTATACTGTAAATCACCTGTATGATGCCAGTGAACAAATTGCAACCATAACCTTCAAAAATCCCACCTCAAATTGTAATGTTGTTACACATCGTGGCAAGGTCAGCATCAAGGCAGCTCCACAAGGCACCACCTCCATCCCAAAGCAATACAATCTTGTGGAACAATTAGACAAAATGCCTGCGCTTATATCCATTTTAGAGCTATTGCGCCTATCGCCATCTCATAAAACAATCTTGGATCAAGCACTCCAAGAGGCATCAGTCCCTGCAAACCTGAATACGAACCAGTTTCAAGCCATGGTTGGAAATCTAAAGTCATCACCTTGTCTCACTTTTTCTGAAAGTGACAACTCTTCTTTCCAACAACCTCATAATGCTTCGCTACACATTGAAGGCTTTATCAACCAACACAGGATCAAGTGAGTCTTGATAGATAATGGAGCAGGCCTAAACATTTGTACACTACAGTTGGTCACAACATTGGGATATGCAATAGAATCAGTGGATCCTCGCAAGAAGATCACCATCAAGGCCTATGATGATGCAGAGCGTTCATCCAAAGGAGCTGTGGTACTACCAATCCGAGTGGGCCCTGTGGTAAAGCACATCATCTGTCAGGTTCTGGACCTTCCTCTGCCATATAATCTATTATTAGGGAGACCTTGGATACATGCCATGCAAGCTGTTCCATCTACCTACCATCAATGTATCAAATTCCCACATAACGGTACAGAGATCACAATCCTGGGCGATGCAAATCCCTTTGCATTTTGCCATAATATCAGCCATCAACCAGAAATTACTGTTCCTAATAATAGGGAAGCCATTTCCTCCACATCATATGTAAGTCCCGCCTCTCTTGCCAGTTCGAACACCCCTATACCCAAGCAAGAAAAGCTTAAGATGAAAGTAGCAGAGGAAGGTCCTGGAGAATACAACTTGAGTCAACTCTTTTGTGTGGGACAAATGCCCACTTCTCCTAGAACACATGGTAAGCCACAGCAGTTACTCCAGCAACCACTAAACATACCAGCATGTGCTTTGACACCTTTCGTTCTTGGAAAGAGTCAAGAGGAAGAAACACAAGATGAGGACCTAGCGGAATGGATCTATAAAGATCCCATCACCACTGACATACCGTGAGTTACACTTCCTACGGATCAGTATGGCAAAGGCCTTCTCATTATGCAAAGAATGGGATATGATGGTCAGAGTGCTTTGGGATACTGCAAACAAGGATGACATGAACCTCTGCTACCAGAATTCAAGCCCAAAGGTAATACAGGCCTAGGCTTTGAAAAAGAGATCCTTCCTAAACTCAAATTCAAAGGAAAACCCAGCAAACCATTTTGCCCACCTACTGCAAAGAGGACACCTTTCATAATCAAAGAACCATCAAGCACTATCCCCACTGCCCCATCGAGGCTCACAACCCCACCGCAACCGTCATCAATATCATTCATCCCACCAAACGAACCAGTAATCCCATCAGCAACACCATTTGTAGCAACAACTGTATGGAAACCTACAACAACATCTATGGCACCAGCCATTCCAACAGAAGCCACTAAATCAACACTGCCGATACTTCCAGTAACAAATCCTTTAATCCCCATCACAGTTCCTGCAACACCGATCACTACAAAGATACATAAACCAATCACACCTGCCGTGTTTAACTCCAAAGACATCCCAGTATGGTATAGCAATCGGATGCTGGAGAGTGATTCAGAGACCGACTCACATGAGTGGGAATTTGATTCTGTACAACTTAACACTTCAGATGAGGAAGACACATCACCACCTCCGCCACGCAAAGACATCCCTGTTTACGGAAAAGCACAGATAAAGACCACTTAGGTACCTAAGCTGGAAACATCTTCCACAGACCCTATGTCTCATCCTACGCTTGATTCTGACAAGGAGAGTACCATTAACGACCTTCACCATAACATCTTAACCCTCACTGATACATCTCCCGCACTTAACCTAATCGATGAAGTAATGCCCATTATCCACCCTGAACTCATCGAATGGAACCAATCAAATCCTCCATGTCTTGACCTCTTCCAAAATGATGAGGCTATCATTGACTTTTTGGAATTACGGGATAATCTACCAAGTGGGGATCACAAAGCTGGATTCGCCATTGAACTTAATAGCGCAGCATACTTCGGGGCGGATGCCAAACCTTTCAGCTGCAAAAATATAACAATGAAACATGGATCTTCTAGTGAAAACCACACTGTGGCACTGTTTGATCCCACAAAAGTAAAAAGAAAGAGTGTATCCAATGGTGAAAACCTCTTTGAGGCACCTAAGGATGAAGGGTTTGACATTCTCCCTGCTAATGCACAACAGGAATGATCAACGATTCTCATCAAGGAAACCAAAGAATACAATGTGGGGACTCCTGAAAATCCTCATATCATACATCTGTCATCTCTTCTCACTCCAGAGGAACAACCTAAATTTATAGAGTTCTTCCAGAAGCGTCAGATCAACTTTGCATGGTCATATGCAGACATGCCTGGGCTTGATCCTGATTTAGTCATGCATCACCTCACCGTAGCAGAAGGAGCCAAACCTGTCAAGCAGAAGCTTCGTAGGATGCATCCCCAGATTGCAGTGCTAGTCAAAATAGAACTCAAGAAATTCCTAGATGTTGGTTTCATTAGACCAATTGATTATGCAGAATGGATCTCCAATATTGTGCCAGTTGGCAAACCAAAAGGGGGCATCCGCATTTGTACTGACTTCAGAGATCTGAATAAGGCATGTCCTAAGGATGACTTTCCCCTACCAAATATCGACATCATAGTGGATCTAACAGCAGGACATGCGATGCTTTCACTCATGGATGGCTTTTTCGGCTACAATCAGATAAAGATCGCACCCGAAGATCAACATAAGATAGCCTTCACATGTCCATGGGGCACATACTGCTGGAATGTAATGCCTTTTGGTCTAAAGAATGCAGGAGCGACCTATCAAAGAGAAATGACCACCATCTTCCATGACATGATGCATACCATGATGGAAGATTATGTTGATGACTTACTAGCAAAATCACTCACTAGAGAAGGGCATCTCCACATCTTAGATAAAATCTTTGATAGACTGGAACAATACCATGTTCGACTCAACCCAAAGAAATGTGTCTTTGGAGTAACCTTCGGGAAGCTTCTAGGATACATTGTCTCAAGCAAAGGTATTGAGGTTGACCCAGCAAAGGTTAAGGCAATAATGGACATGCCACCTCCAAAGAATATCAGTCAGCTAAGGACATTACAAGGGCGGCTTCAATCCATCTGAAGATTCATTGCACAATTGGCTGATAAGTGTCACCCATTCACACACTTGCTACACAAGAACATCTACTTTCAGTGGGATGCCAGATGCCAACAAGCATTTCAGATGCTTAAAGACTATCTCATGAATCCACCATTGTTGATGCCACCAGATCCAAGTAGACCGTTGTTACTTTATATCTCAGTGACAAGTACAGCATTAGGTGTATTATTGGCACAACATAATGCAGAAGGCAAAGAGTGTGCTATTTACTACATCTCTCGCACACTGGTTGGCTATGAACTCAATTACACACCTATTGAGCGAGCTTGCCTAGCAGTAATCTTAGCAGCCACTAAATTGCGACACTATCTGTTGACACACAAGGTACAACTCATCGCAAAGATTGATCCACTCAAGTATTTACTCAGCAAAGCAGCATTGACAGGTCGCTTGGCCAAATGGGTAATGATTCTAAGTGAATTTGACATCGAGTATGTGGACCATAAAGCTATCAAAGGTCAAGTTATTGCAGATCAGTTGGCCGATGCGCCACTCACAGGTGATCATCCTCTTATTTCCAATTTTCCAGATGAAGAGATATTCATGATCATAATAGCACAACCATGGAAACTATATTTTGATGGGTCATACACTAGGCACGGCTCGGGGGCAGGCATTCTGTTTATCACACCTCAAGGTGATAGCATCCCGAAGTCTTACAGGCTCACATTTCCATGCACAAACAACATAGCAGAGTATGAGGCCTTGATCACAGGACTCAGGTTAGCCGTACAGTGGAAATTACAAGAACTACAAGTATATGGCGACTCCCAACTAGTCATTCGACAAGCAACAGATGAATATCAGACCAAAGATGATAAACTCATGCCATATAAGAAAATGGTGGACACTCTAAAGACATCATTTACTACTATCACTTTTGAGCAGATACCAAGAGATCAGAATTGAGCTGCTGACGCCATGGCTACCATCGCATCTCTACTAGATCTTCCACAAAATTCAACACGCTACGATTTCTTGGTAGAACAGCTTTGGATCCCCACTTATGATATCCCTGAATCTGAAACAATATGTCACCTTGTTGGTTCTAAATCCCCATGGTACGGTGAGTTCTACACCTATCTTCGCGATCATACCCTTCCTCCCAACCAATCGAATAACCAACGAAAAACCTTCATTCGCCAAACTGCTCGATATACCATTATTGCCGAAACCCTATACCGACGTAGTCTTGATGGTACTCTCCTTTGATGTCTGGAACAAGATGAGATAACAAAGGTTTTGGAAGAGGTACATGAAGGAATTTGCGGGACTCACTCAAGTGGTCCATCACTAGCCAAGAAGATCATGCGAGCTGGATACTATTGGCCATCTATGGAAAAGGATTCCTACTACTTTGTCAGGAAATGCAAGAAATGTCAAGTTCACGGTGACCTGATACATGCACCAGCACAGGAACTGCAACCAATCACAACACCATGGCCTTTTTGTCAATGGGGCCTCGACCTTGTGGGTAAGATTCATCCATCTTCATCCAATGGCCATAAATTCATTATTACCGCCACCAAATATTTCACAAAGTGGATCAAAGCTGTTCCACTTACCCAAGTCACCGGCAAGAAGATCACCTCATTCATCCTCAACTACATCATCTGCCGGTATGGTGTACCCATGTCCATCGTCACAGATAACGGTCTTCCTTTCAAAAATTAGGATGTCCGTGAACTTTGTGAGAAATTTCATATCCAACACCGCTTTTCCACTCCCTATTACCCACAAGGCAATGGTCAGGCCGAACCATCCAATAAAAACATATTAAGAATCCTAAAGAAGACAGTCAATGATGCCGGTCGTGATTGGCATGTTCAATTGAATCTAGCGCTATGGGCATATCGAACTAGCATTCAAACCCCTACAGGTGCAACTCCTTATTCATTGGTCTATGGTGTAGAAGCTATCTTACCTATTGAGGTTGAGATACCATCATTACGAGTTTCCTTGCATAATCTTGTCAATGATGAAGCATACAGAGTCTCACGTCTTCAGGACTTAGAGTTACTTGATGAGAAGCGACAAGCTGCATACAATCACCTCAAAGCCTATCAGCAGCGCATGAGTAGAAGCTACAATCACCGAGTTAGATCTCGTACATTTGAGGTAGGTGATCTTGTTCTTTGAGAGAATCCTCGCAACCAACCAAACAGAGAACATCAAGGCAAGTTTGAATCAAATTGGCTCGGCCCATATGTTGTCACTGCTGTATTTGGGTCTGGGGTATATCAGTTGGCTACATTAGAAGGAGAACCACTTGCAGATCCAATTAATAGCATGCACCTCAAACGGTTTTATACCTAAGCTGTACAGAGCATCAGGCTCCCCTGCATACTAAAAAATACCAAAAACAATCAGAAAAATGTCCTAAAGAAAATACAAAAACATTCAAAGGAAAATCATGCATCCAAACGGTGAACAACCACTCCGGTGGCACCTTGGGTAAGTACGGTGGTGAAAACCTGGCAAACAGGCGCCACTCGTAAAGGCTATGGCTCCATTGTCTTTCAAACTTGTTGCGATCACATCTACTTCATACATACATCCATCCATCCGAAAAACCATGGCTTGTTATTTCTCTGCAATTATGATAAATACTTCATGCATCTTGTGTCCCGCTTCTTCATAAGTCATGTCTAAAACTAGGGGCAATGCCTTTAAACTATTGATGGAAGTGGATTCTACATTGTCTTATGATTCATTCAGTTCTTCATTCAAGCAATCATCAAAATACCAAAAACATTCAAAAATGTCTCGCAAAATACAAAAACATTCAAAAATGTCTCGCAAAATCCAAAAACATTCAAAAATGACTCACAAAATCCAAAAACATTCAAAAACTATTACACAAAATCCAAAAACATCGAAAAACCCATCGAAAATCACACAAAAACATGGCAACACCTTGTACATATTCATTCAAGCAGATGCAAAACCAACATTAACAAACTACTCACACAATGACCATTTATCAATCGACCACACAATCCACATCCAACAAATCAGAAACTGTCTTTAAACAAGGATACATCCTTCCTTACCAAAACAAAGACAAAAGTGACATTTTCTTTGACAAGAAAATTATGTTAAGCTATCAAATGCTTGGTTGATTCGTGAGTAATTCATTTGTTTATCTGTATCGGGATCTTTCAGCATTGTTTTGTATCGTTTGCGCATTATTTTCGATGAAGTTCTGGGGCATGTACTAATGGTGTCTACGTGGGAAGTTCACTAGGCTACGTGATCTTATGCCAAATGCAATCATAGATCACTACGGCTTGCTGACTACAGCGTATACCTCGACCATATGAGCATGAACCATTACCAAGGATCCTTATTCTTTATTCTTTATGTATATATTGTTTGTTTGCAGGTGCAATGCTCTTCCTTTGGTTCCTCCTACCTCATCCAAACTGGATAAAGGTTTTTTATCTCTTAGTACGGTATGAACTTGTCTCAAGATATGATCAGCCTAAGATCAAGGAGGACGATCCAAGTCATGCATGAACGAAGATAATCCTTGTCTGTTCCGCAAGCAATACTCAGGTCAACTTGATCCATTATATCAAGTTGCTTGTATTAACTTGCTATATCAAATCCATGTAAGAAATACTCTGGTCATCTTGAATCATTATGTTAAGATGCTTGTATTCTCTTCCAACATTTTAAAGCTCAATGATGAAAATAGAGCACTATGGATTGTCATTCCATCTCATCTATATATACTGCATTTCGTTGCATTCCAACCATCCATACATTCATAATAGCTACATATCATGCATACATAGTCATAATAATGCATACTCTATTTTCCTCTTCTTCCATAGGAATGAGTCATAAGTCCTCCATATCTTCTATCTAACATCAAATCCCCCCTCACCCTCCCTATCTTGATCATCAACATCATCCTAATCCCTTCATCGCTTCCCATCCTCACTCATCCAAAAAAATTAAGCTAGTTACTCTGTCTACACAGATACATCGACTCCCACACACCTAGACTATCAACAGATACTCTGATCACGTATCTTCGGGTCTCAACAGGTAATCGATTATGGTAATCCTAGACTACATCAGGCATTTATCATAATGACCTAGTCTCAACGGGGCTGCCATGATTCCCCACAACCATCCATCACACGCACATACTATCAATTGATCAACCAATCAAACACAATCCAACGGACAATTACATCAATTATCTACGTCTCAATGAGTATTTTGCTTCATATACCTTTACTTCATCGGGCAATTACATCAATTGTCTAAGTCACATCAGGTCACTTTGATTCACTTACTCAGAATTTATCATGTCCAAGCGACCAACTGACATCAACTGTCACGCTTTGACTTGACTGGGGTAATTAAACCGATTGCACCAGATTGTCCAAACAATTTTGATCAATTGTATAGCATCAATCCAAACCCCACACTACATCTGCTATGTATCTCTTGCATGACCTCAGGGTACTCGTTGGCTTGTTGTTTCTTCATATTCACTCCATTTTCTCCCATTCTTTCATCATTAGTTCTAATTTCTTCTATTCTACCTCCCCTCCGCTTTTCATTCTTTTTCGAGAGATCGCCCGATTTTTCAAAAAAATTCGGCCCATCCCTCGAGGGGGCATACCACCCATTAAATTTACATTTTATGGGGCATTTCTTCACACCTATTTTTCTTTCTTTGAAACGACGCGATAAACTGCACCGTCTCAAAGAGGGGCAAATGTAGTCACATAAATATGTCCACTTAATTAAATGAATACTTAGTATTTATTTGATTATTTAACCATCATTTAATAATTAATTAAATTAATATTTAATTAATTCATCTTAACCCTCTTCTCCTATTAATTAAATAAATTATTCAATTTATTTGATTTAATTCACTTAACCAAATTCATACCATTAATTAAATAAATAAATCATATTTGTTTAATTAAATCTTCTCTCACATTTAAATAAATTAATATTTATTTAAATCCCCCAAAATCCCACCTCTCACATTTAAATAAATTAATATTTATTTAAATCCCCCAAAATCCCACCTCTCACATTTAAATAAATAAATCATTTATTTAAATCACCTTTATCCTCCACCCACTTGTATTTTCATACAAAAGCAAGTTGCACAATTATTTTAAATAAATAATTTATTTAAATCACCTTTATCCTCCACCCACTTGTATTTTCCTACAAAAGCAAGTTGCACAACTATTTTAAATAAATTATTTATTTAAAATCCTATTTATCCTCACCCATTTGAAACCTTTAATGGTTTCCCTTAAAGTATTCAAACTTGATGGCTTCCTTCTGTAGTCTTCTTAAGACTTTAATGGTTTTCCTTAAAGTCTTCAAGCCTTTAATGGTTCCCCTCAAAGTCTTCAAGCATTTTAATGCTTTATCTTCCTTTTTCTCATTTAAATAAATTAATATTTATTTGAATATTTATCCAAATACAACTTGCACACATTTATTGAAATAAATGAATTTTTATTTTAATAAAATCCTATTTTCCCTCACCCACCAAATCCACTTGCAAAATCTAATCCCCTTCTAGATTCTTCTAACCCCTTCCTAATTAACTTAATCCATCCCCTAATTATTGTCACATTCCTAAGCAAAATGGAGTCACTTCTCAAAGCCTCAAAGTCTTTGATAACCATTAAAGGCTTTCAACCTTCAACCACTAAATGTCTCAAAGTCTTGGATAACCTTTGAAAGCTTCCAACCTTCAACCACTAAATGGCTCAAAGTCTTTGATAACCATTGAAGGCTTTCAACCTTCAACCACTTAATCCCCAAAGTCTCCAATAACCATTAATGGTTACCTCAAACCCTCCCACATGGTTAAAACATTTGTTTTGACTCAACCTCTACCCAACCCAAGGGTCTCATCAAGCCTTTAATGCTTTGACCATGATTATCTCTTAATCATTTGCACAAAGGTTTATCCTTGCATTAACTCCTAATCCAGTGGGTAATCCTAATTTAGGCTTGACCCTTACCTTCTAGATAACCATGAGGTCTCCTTAGGCATTTAATGCCTCCAACCTCTTCTCTCAACCCAATCTTATGTTGACACTTGTCACCATTTCATTGGTGCAAATTGTGCACATGGATCCCCAACTTTCAAGCTTGACCCTTGATTAAACCTTTCAATCATGGCCATCCATTGCTCCATTTTTCCTATAAATAGAGCCCATTCCTTCATAATCCAGATCCTGAAAACTTGTATGCATTTAGGCTATAGACATTTTTAGAGAGCATTTAGCATAAGCAATCTAACATCTTATCATTTTTGGTTAAAATATATCATTTTAGCATCAATAGCATAGTATTTAGCTTTTCATTTCATATTTGAAGCTTAATATTAAATCTCAATCCTCCATAAGCATCCATAGTGCAAAAAGCTGCTGAGAGCTACACTATTTTGGAACTTGGAGAGGAGAGGAACAAGGGAGAAGGAACTAAGAGTATGTTAGGAGGTATTTGGAGATGCCTCATCATGTTTGCTTTGATAGTTAAATATGCTTGCATGCTCATAGTCTCTCTTTTGGTATGCCTTTTTAGATTAGTTTTTGATTGACTAACACTAATGTTTTGTGTGTTTTTGTGTGATTTGATCATAGACTAATCTTGTGCCATTTAGGAGGGCATCAGGTACAATAAAAGAAACTAGTGAAAACATGGCAACAGGCACTACTACAAGAGGACAACTCCTCTATCTATCTATCTTTACTACCAAGCCGTTATATCCACAGTCAAGCACTATCGACCATCGCCCGACATTTTTATCCAATTATCTAGGACATACTTATCGTAGTCACTATCCTGGTGTATCCACATATCCTTTCACCACATCTCACCATGGCTTGGTAATCATTGTACATATCCACATTAAGAGGAAAACTCAGCTAGGGGCAGCATTGATCAAAATTTGCAGTACATTCATAACATCAAAACTTGCAACAAACTCAAACAATCATATCTAACAAATAGATCAACAATCACAAAACCAAACATTGATCACTTAAAGATTCACAAAACATGATGGATGATTTTCAGAAGTATCAAATGTTTGCATCTTGCATGAAGTTTTGACTATTTTGCACTTTAAATTTTTGAACTATTGGATCCTCTACATTTTCTCAACAATGCATCAAGCTAGAGAAGGTCATGGGGACTCCAATATTTTTTTTAGTTTTCTGTTTGTGAGGCGATCACTTGTACTATGCAAATTCTTGTCTCGAGACATGATTCAAAGCATATCTCTAAAGACATGATTCCACTTTGCGCATACAAATGATTTAATCTTGTCTGTTTATATGCAATCCACACTCAGGTCATCCTGGTTCAATTATACCTTGACGCTTGTGCTATCTTGCAATATAAAAAATCGTGTAAATTTTTCTCAGGTCATTATGGTTCAATTATACCATTATGCTTGTATAAATTTTCAACATATCCCAACAAATCAATGCTCAATGATGATACCTACAAAGAAAGCAAAAACATGTGACTATATAGGAATGACAAACACCAAATGAGGATGCTCAAATTAGTTGCATATCATTTTACAATTAATTGAATATCAGTATCATACATTTTCAAGATACATCTCACAACATATCATTATCATACATTTTCAAGATACATCTCACAACATATCATTATCATACATTTTCAAGATACATCTCATAACATCATGCATTAACACATCATATTCATATCAAATCACATACATCTAAGCATTGCATCATCATCATAGAAACATCAAAATCATATATAAAGCATCATCCATAACACATCACATGAGGATCAAGGAAAATAGTTTCATATATATCTAAAAAATGATCAATGTACAAAATATGTCATGTCTGTACTAAATACAACAAAATGATCAAAATATAATGGAGACAATGTCTCTCAGGTATGACTATCTCCTGAGGGTGATGGTCTCGCGACAGATGTCCCAACACTTGGATCTCTAGGTAGATCCTATCTAGGAGGCCCTATCACGCCTCTGCTCTCTGTCCTCGACCCAGTCTCTCGGGATCGACTAGATCTCGAAGCTGTAAAACTCAGCACTTGGCGCTCCCTGGGCACCACATCCTCGTAATGCCTCCTATAGTACTCCGCCACCTTGGCTCTCAAAGCCACCTCTCTTAGGGTGTCTCTCATCGAGCCATCTGCTGCTTCTCTCTCCAAAGCCTCTGCTCAAGCCTCAGATCGACCCAACCGCTCCAGAACTGTATCCTGCTTCGTGGTCAGCTGTATAATCTGTCACTGATGCACCAATAGCTGTGTCTGCATCTGTTGCACTGATAACTACAGTGACCTAATCTGCGCGTCCTCTCGATGTGTCAGAATCTGTATCTGGATGAGTACCTATGAAGTGGTACCCCCTATCCCTCTCCTTGTCCTTGGTGCTGGTGGGGGTAACACATCAGACCTCCTCCTCTAAGCCGGCCATGTAAACTCGTCAGTCCCTCCCACTGCTGCTATCACCTCTCCTACCCTCTCCTCTCCCCCAGCTTTGATAGCTAAACCTCCTCTCCCTCTACCCACCACAGCTCGCCGCACTGCTCTCTCCACCCGAATCCCTCTGTCACCACCATCTCCACCCCTGTCTCCTCTCCTCCCCTGATCTCCTCTCCTCCCTTTATCCCCTCACCGACCTTGGCCACCTCCTCAACCATCTCCACCATCATCTCCTCCACCATCCCCACCTCCCACATCCAGCTCTTCTCCATCCTCTCTCCATCTCCCTAGCCTCTCAGGCTGCTCATCATCCTATCATCATCAAAAGAGGGAATTATCTCTGCTGGATCAGATATCCTGGCCACTGCATGTGCCACAAATAGTGTGGCAAACTCCTCTGTCATCCCTGCATCCACTACCCCATAGGCATAGTTCTATATCTGGCCAGCTAAGTGAAAGAACTCCTCAACTATCGCTGTGCTATTAATATTGGGTCCCCACTCTGGTATATCCTGTCTCTGTCAAGCATACAAGCATGCTACCTGTGGAACTCCCTGCTGGCGACCATACTGCCACAACACCCGACTATGCAGGAATCTCTCTATAACAAAGGGCGTCCGCTCTATAAAAAATTGGGTCATATAGACATGGGGAATCTCCATCCCATCCTCTTCCCATACCTCACACTCCATGTACGGTCTGCAGACGATTGTATCAATATCATCTAACACTCTCCTCCAATGCTCTAGTTTTCCCATCTTACGTTGGACAACTATTCCTTGATATTCATATGTATATGCACACCCAGTAGGCCTATCTCTATCCGCAAGTGGCCTGGCTGCGAGAATATGCTCCCACACCCATACCTGTAGCAGTGTAACTCCAACGGATAGACTGCTGTATGCCAAGTAAACCACTTGATGCAAATCCCTGTATAAGTGGGCCAGCATAGCCGACCCCCATGCAAATCGGTGACCCTGTGTCACCATGTCCTCTAGGACCAACCCCCATCCTACTGCCAGTCCCTTTGACCTATGGTCGAGACATAAGAAACCACCTATGAATCCTGCCAACATTGATGGTAGGGGAGCATAATCCAAATCAATGAACTCCTGCCAGGGGATCTCATATCCACAAACCGTATCATCCTATAGAATCCAGTGAAGTGCCTCTGTCCCGCCCTCCTCTGTCTGCTCATATGGTAATAGTGCACCTACCATGGGAATCCGCAGAATCCGATAGCAATCCTCAGGTGTCACAGTGATCTCACCTGTCGCCAAATGGAAGGTGTTGGTGTCACTATGCCACCTCTCGGCCAACACTGTCAATAAACCTTGGTTAATGATAAACCGGGGCATCTCTAACAAAGAGGATAGGCCACACCTTTCAATGATATCCCTGTTAGCCTGTGTCAATTGTGGTATCAATGACCATGGTCTCAGAAATCACTCTCACGACTGAACAACTCCAATGCGCTCTTGTCACAAAGTAAAACAAGTCCAATATCAGTTTCCTCATCAAATCAAATTCATATCAACTTGAAACTTTAAAAATCTAATCAAGTTCCACATCATATCAAATCCATTTCCATATCAAATCATATCAACTTGTAACACAACTCAAGTTCCACAATCATATCAACTTGTAACACAACTCAAGTTCTACAATTACATCAACTTGTAACACAACTCAAGTTTCACAATCATATCAGCTTGTAAAACAACTCAAGTTCCACAATCATATCAGCTTGTAAAACAACTCAAGTTCCACTTATATATCAACTTGAAACAATGCATATCAAATCAAGTTCATATCAAAACATCCATATCAAAAACCACATCCCATCAGATCAATATCAACTTGAAACATTGCAAATCAAATCAAGTTATATCAGAACTTATATTGGACAACTTATCAAAACAATGATAGCGGACATGCAGACTGAAAATTCACACCCATCGCGACAAAATTGGCAAAAATCTACCTATTTTTCTTCATCCAAAATCATACTTTACCCAAATTTTTTTGCTCATGCGCTAAAAAATATTATCTACCCACTAAGATGCTGCTTATGCGCTACCCTGTCCTATCAATGCGCTACCCCATTAACCCTACGCACTAGCCTACACCTACGTGCTATCCCTTTTCCCCAACGTGCCACCTAAACTACCCTTTGCGCCACTTCTATCCTATGTGCTATCCTACTTGGTCCCTACGTTGTGAACCTAACCCTATGCACTAGGTCAGACCTATGCACTATCCTACACTACCCCTGCGGGCCCCTGCTAACCCTATGCGCTAGGTCTTTCCTATGCACTACCCTATGCCCCCGATGCGCTATCCTAATCTACCCAGACACTACCCTACTTCATTAAACTCTACGCGCTATGCAACCTATCATATGCGCTATGGTTTAACCCCGACACGCTAAACCATTAAATTCGCGTGAAAAAATTCAAAAACATGAGAAAAAATGACAAAACAAAAATCCAAAAGGGGTGAAAAAAGGATGATTTACCGATGGTCCATACATGGTGGGCCTCTGATACCTCCGAATGCGCTCGAATTGATGAGAAGCAAAAGAAATTGACATTTTTTCTTTTTCTCCAAGTGTCACTTTCTCCAAAGTCAACAAGCACAAATGAGACAAAAAAATCACTTTTTCCCTTTTTATAGGGTAAATGAAAATTAGGGTTGCGTGGACGAACACGTAAATTGCTTGTGGTCTCATTTATAAACCTCACAAACATTATTATCGAGAGATGAATCAACTTATCGCATTCAACATAGACAAAAATTTAAAATGCAATCAAATTTATCAAAACAAATCAAATTTTCAAATTTTTGATTCATCTCCTGAGGGGGCATTATCAACATCATTTATCAAATCTGGGGCATCGTTTATCAAATTTGGGGCATGACATGAACATATTGACACGACATCACACTGATCATAACCAAATCATGATGACACATCATTTTCTTTGAATGAACATGTGCACACACGTCACTTCAAAGAGGGGCAAAATGTAGACGTATAAAAATGACCATATTCCTAAATGAATATTTAATGTTCATTTTATTCTCATTCCTCTATTCTAGTTAAATCTAATTTAATTAAATCACCCGCATTCTTCTATTTAATTAAATAAATTATTCAATTTATTTATTTAATTTCACTTAAGCCCTTTACATCATTTAATTGAATAAATCATTTTATTTAATTTAATTCCTTCTCTCTACTTTTTAATTAAATTAACATTTAATTAAATAGTTTACCCCAATTAAATAAATCTAATATATTTAATTTCCCAACTTGCAACCAAATTAAAATAAATTGATTTTATTTTAATTAAATTCTATTTTCCCCACCCACTTGCATTTTCCTACATCTCCCACTTGCATCCTAACCCTCTTCCTAATTTATTCTAGAATCCATCTAATCCTAATCAATTAGCCTAAACCCATCCATTATCCCTTTTCCCTAAATTTGAGGAGGTCACTTCTCAAATTTGGAGTAAAGTCTTCAAAAGGCATTAAAGCCTTTATGCCTTCAACAAGCTAACTTGTTGAATACCCCCAAATTTGGAAGAACTCTTACAAATTTGTCCCCAAAGTCTTCAAACCATTAATGGTTAACTAACCCTTAGTGGCATGGTTAGAGACTTTTTTGCCTAACTTAACCCTCATCTAACCTAGGGGTCTCAACAAGCATTCATTGCTTTGACCATGGTTACCCCTTTAACCTTTGCACAAGAGTTTACCCCTTGGGTAAAAGCTTTATCCATTGGATAACCCTAACCTAACCTTAACCCTTACCTTCTAAGGTAACCATGAGGTCTTCTAAAGCATTTAATGCTTCTTACCTCTCCTCTCAAGCAGTCTTATGTTGACAATTGTCACCATTTCATTGGTGGAAATTGTAAACATGGATTGATAACTTTCAATCCTGACCCTTGATTAACTCCTTCAATCCTGACCTTCCATTGCCCTATTTTCACTATAAATAGAGCTCTCATTCCTCCATTTCAAGGATTATCCAAGCTTTTAGTATCTCATTTATGCTCAATTTTATCAATACATCTAGCCTCTCTTTATAATAGGAATTAATCTAATAAGCATTTTAGAATATTTCTGTTATCATTAGCTTAAATCATTAACTAGTATATCATGTTAGGATAGTTTTGCTACTAACCTTGTCATCTTATAATCTAGTTTAAACTTATTTGTAGAATCATGCATAAATAGGATGCATTTCATGTTAATATCAATCTAAAGCATCCCTCATTCTTGCATTCGTCATCCCTAAGTCACTTTGCTCAGTGATCTGAGAGCAAAGACATTGACTTGAGGGACCTTGTGAGATAGAGAACAATGGAACCTACCTTGGGAAGTTGAGTCATTCCTCCTGACTCCATAACTTTCAACAAGAAGTCCCGTGGGTGTGTGTGGACAAGTCCCTTTGAACAAGATTTTCACATTTTAAGTTTCATAGCCCCGCTTTTCCCGCATACAACAATCATGTGAGATTTCAGAAAAAAACAACGAAACAACACAGTTAGTTAACATTAGACAAAAATCATATATGCTTTACAGTTGAATTTTTATAACAACACCATCAATGCATACACACACACACACACACACACACATACACACACATACACATACACATACACATACATACTACTTATATGTATGTGTATGTGTATGTGTATGTGTATGTGTATGTGTATGTGTATGTGTATATATATGTATATGTATATATATATTTATGTATATATATATGTATATATGTGTATATATACATATTGTATATATGTATATACATATATACCAATACACACACACACACACATATATATATACATACTACTTATATGTATATATGTATATATATACACATACATATACATACTACTTATTTGTATGTGTATGTGTATGTGTATATTTATATATATATATATATACACACACACACATATATACATAATATATATACATAAACACACACACATATACACACACATATATATACATAAATATACATATATATATATACACATACACACATACACACACATATATATATGTACATATATATATATACATATATACATATATATATATATATATATATACATAGACATGTATATATATATATGTATATATCTATATATATGTACATGTATATATATGTATATGTGTATATATACATGCATATATATATATATGTACATGTATATATACATATACATGTATATGTGTGTGTGTGTGTGTGTGTGTGTGTGTGTGTGTGTGTGTGTGTGTAATTGCAAGCAACACACTTAGTTGAAGAAAAAAAAATCATATGAGATTTATAACAACATCATCAATTCATTGCTATAATCATATGAGATATTTGAAAAACAACAATGAAGTTCTGTTCAAAACATTATAAAGTATGGCAGTATGTCATTTTATAATCATATCACAGTTATATCTAAACTCAAAATTTTCTCTTTGGAGTGCTCAAAAAATATAATTGATCGCAGACTAGATCAATTATCCATATGGGTATTAAATGGAGGAGGTGTCACATATCCAAGCCCAGCAGGCTGTGGCCCAACAAAGTCTGGCCCAACAAAGGTGCTTTCTTGGTTTGGAGGGGCTTGTAAGAAACTTGCTATATGGGCAAGCAACTCCTGGTTTTGCATGATGTCTGAGCATCTAGGTGCAGTCCCAATTTGCATATTACTAATAGATGCTAAGGCTGGGGACAAGAGGCTCATCATATCAATCAAAATTGGGTGTTGGGGGGGGGGGTAGAGGATCTGTAGTTGTGGCCACATTTTTTCTTTTCTTTTCTTGTTTATCATTCTTTTCAACTGCCTTCCTCGCTTTCTCAAGCTTCGCTTCCTCATCTTTCTTTTCCTTCTCTTGTCTTTGAATGAACCTTTCTTGGGATTCCTGCAATTTTCTTGCTGCTTTTGCCACCCTAATTGCCTCCCTTTCTAGTGCATCTACTTCACGTTCTACCTTCCTTTACTTCATCTGTTCTTTTTTTCGTTCTGCCAATTCCTCATCTCTTTTCCTTTCTACCTCTTTGTCTTGTTCCTTTTGAATGTACTCATCAGATGTCAAAATTTGTGACTGCCTACTAAGATGTAGCAGCCCTCTCCTACCTCCCCATGAAGAATGATTCATTCTCTGCACTGGAAGTCTCAAGAATCTGGTGATTTGCCTCGACACTTGCTGCCCATCCTTTTGGGTGCATGGCACAAAGTTGGGTTCTTCTTCACTTATGTGAATTTCTGTTAGCATCAATCAAGAGGGAAGACTGAGAGGGGGGGGGAGTGAATCTGTCTTCACCGGATTAACAAATTAGACTTCCAAAATATAAACCGATAACCCACATCAATAACATATAAGAAAATTAACAACACAACACACAACTCCAAGATTTTGATGTGGAAAACCCAGTTAAGGGAAAAACCACGATGGGAACCTACCCATAATAAGATGATACTCTGTAGTAGTATGTGAAAATATTACAATGAAGAATGCACATGCATTTAGGCACACTGCCTAGAGCTCACTACTCAAAAGATATATGCCCAAAAGGCTACAACCCTCAGGGAATTCTCACTGACTTATAATATGATTCAGACTACAATCCGAAAGAAATGAAGTGCAATAATATCATCTACAAATTCCTGATGACAGTTCCAGTTAAGCACAGTTGTCTGTCCCGCAACACAAAACTCACCACAACACTTCGCTGAATGATATATCCTTGTTTTCACATTTACCTCTCTCTGATAATGCAGACACAATGCCGACACACAAATTACATAAGCATATCACCTATATATACAAATCATCAACCTTGATAACAAGGTCGGCTAAACCCTCAACTCATATTTACAAAAATTGTATTACATGATACAAAGATTGACCACCAGACCAATGTTATGATTTACATTACATAGCATGGACCTAATTCAAATTTACAAACAATTACATCCACCAGAAATCCCACCAAAATCAACTGCAACATGCTACACCACTAGAAATACTGCATAACACACAAAGTATCGCCTGTTCAAAGAAATCACAAAGAACTTGCTCAACGATCAATGTAGATTGCCAAAACAAATAGGACATGACTAGGAAACACCATCAAGCACATTATAATCATCCAGAACAGTTGCACCAACATCTCTTTTCAAATCTTCATCGGTCAACGTCTCAAAGCTCAAGAGCACAACCAATCAACAACTGTCACGAAGAAAGATAACTTGCGGCACACCAAATAATGAACCATCTTAAAATAAGATACACAAGATCATCCCAAACAATAATTCAAAATCTCAGCACAAGATCTGATCGCATCAAAATATACTGGAAGGAATACCGAATTCTGTAAAATATTGATCAGCAAAACCAAACTACAAAACCAGACTAAAAACCTTCTCCAAACTCACCGAAATGAATCACAAGAATATGTTCACATCAATGACAACAACATATCATAGTAGTAGTAATGAACAACCAAATCCAACAATCTTCCCAATAATCCAACAATCTCCCCTTTGGCATTGATGGCAACATATGAATGTGAAAAACAGTCAATGCAAAGAAGGAAGTTATCACCCACAAACTCCCCCTAAGATCAAGATAGATAAATAAGTTTTTCACATGATCTCTCTCCCCCTTTGACAACAATGCCAAAGATCACCAAGATATAAAATCAAACACAAATATCTCTCCCCTTGGGATACACAACCAAATCAACGGACTGCTCCAGCAGAGGAGCAACGCCAACACATCGATCCGAATAAAAGAATAAGGCTTTGAATTCCATCGGATCGATGCAAATCAATGCATCTAGTTCTCATCAGGAGGGGTGGAGACCCCTAACTTGTCTCTCAGATAGACAATTGTATTTGTAAGCAAAGGCTTGGTAAAAATATCAGCAATTTGTTCCTTTGTAGATACATATTCCAACTTCACCTTCTATTCACCGATTTGCTCTCTCAAGTAATTGTATTTGATTGATATATGCTTGGTCTTTGAATGTTGTGCCAAATTTTTGGACATGTTTATAGCACTGGAATTATCACAGTATATAATAGTAGGGCTCATCATAAATAACTCTTATATCTTTCAACTTTTGCTTCATCCACACCATCTAAGTGCAATTGCTAGCAACAACAATGTACTCAGCTTCAGCAGTAGATAAAGATATTGAATCTTGTTTCTTGTTGGCCCATGAAACCAACTTCTTACCTAAAAAGAATGCTCCACTGATAGTACTTTTCTGGTCATCAACTTCACTGCCCAATCTTCATCAGTGTAAGCACATAACATGAAATCATCATTCTTTGGATACCATAAGCTATAATCTTTAGTTCCCTTAAGATATCTAAATATTATTTTAACAACAATAACACGACTCTCTTTTGGATCAACTTGATATCTAGCTGCCATACACACATCATGCATAATGTCAGGCCTAGTTTGAGTAAGATATAATAGTCCACCAACCATAGATCTGTACAAACTCTAATTAGCTTTAGGAGATTCATCATTTTTAGACAATTTACAACCAATCACCATAGGAGTTCCAACTAGTTTAGAATCATCTAATCCAAACTTCTTCAACAATTCCTTCACATACTTAGTTTGAGATATAAAGATACCTTTTCTTATCTGTGCAATCTGCAAACCTAAGAAAAATTTCATCTCACCAATCATAGACATCTCAAATTATTTTTGCATATCATCGACAAATTTCATACTCATATCATCATCACCACCAAAAATAATGTCATCAACAAATACTTCAACAATCAAAATGTTGTTATTTTCAATTTTAAAGTACATGTTACTATCAACAACACCTATGACAAATCCCAATTTTAGCAAGTATTTATCTAATCTAGGATACCAGGCTCTAGGGGCTTGTTTCAAATAACAAAATGCTTTCTTCAACTTGCATACCATGTCTCCATCATTTGACAGTGAAAATCCATCAGGTTGTTCAATGTAGACTTCTTCTTCTAGATCACCATTTAAAAATGCAGATTTGACATCCATTTGATATATCTTGAAATCTTTATAAGCAACATAATCTAGCAACAATATAACAGCTTCAATTCTGGAAATTGGAGAAAAAGTTTCTTCATAATCCATCCCTTCTTTCCGTGAATATCCTTTGCAGATCAGTCTGGCTTTATTTTTGACTACTTCACCGACTTCATTCAATTTGTTCCTAAAAACCCATTTAGCACCAATAACGTTTTTATCCCTAGGTCTAGGCACAAGTTTCCAAATATTGTTCTTTTCAATATGATCTAACTCTTCTTCCATGACTCTAATCCAATTATCATCTTTACAAGCTTCAAAAACATCTTTAGGTTCAACTTTAGAAATCAAAAATATCTCCTCTACAACTAACCTTGTTCTAGTCATTACTCCGTTATTCTTATCACCAATAATCTGATTCTAAGAATGATTTAATCTTACATAACTCAGATTCTTCCGATTGTTCTGATTTTCAGACTGAGGCTCAGACTTAGGATCCTAAACACCCTCACCAACAACAACAACAGTCTCTATCTCTACTAGATCATTTTGCTTAGGCTCTTCAGGCTGAATAGGACTTAAAACAACATGTTGAACTTCATCATAAGCTCTGATATCCTTCCCAAAGATTTCATCCACCTTCACACTTGCACTCTCAACTATCTTTCTTAGTCTCTTGTTATAGCACATGTAGGCTTTTCTATTTGTAGAATATCCCAAAAAGATACCTTCATCACTTCTAGCATCAAACTTTCCAATATCCTCATCTCCCTTGATATAAAATTTGCTACCACAAACTTTGAAATATTTCATAGTAGGAACATGACCAAACCAAAGCTCATAAGGAGTCTTACCAGTATCACCTTGATGAGTATTGATGAACAACAGATACCCCAACCGGTACTGAGAGGGGGGGGGGTGAATCAGTACATGAAAAAACTCTCCCAACAACTTATCTAGCTAAAGCAATACCAACTGGTTATCACCATTACTTAACTTAACCATGGCAATACCGGTTAAACACAATAAGACAACAGATACGATAAAATGATAAGTTTGAACACTTCAAATACGATCAATACTTGATATCAACTTCACCCATAAACATATGCATGTGGTATACTAGTAATACCATAACCTATTAACCCTGCATGCATAATATTTCAACCAAATACTTCATAAACATCACATGAAAAATGCATAACACATAACACATAGATTTTTCACGTGGAAACCCAAATGGGAAAAACCATGATGGGGATGAATACCCACAAGCTTGTTTTGAACTCTTTTGAAGCTCACCCTGTTAGGAGCCTAGTCCAGTTAAAGACTTTACAATAAGGTTTTGCTAGGAACCGATCCTATTAGAGATCACCCGGTTAAGGGATGGCTATATACCATGTTAAAGGTTACCTCGCTAGAGGATTTAAATAACTCGATGATCTTGAGTCACCTGGTTACAGGTTTTACAACAAGCCTGTTAAAGCTACCCGGTAAAGGGATTTTCCAACTGTTGAAATGGTTAGAAGACAACAGGTAAAACTGATCTGATAACAACACTACATGCCAAGGCAGATCCTTTTCATTTCCTCTACTTTGCAATCACACTCTGCAATTTTCCTCTTACTGGTCTAGCAAGTATCTCATCACTCAGATAAACACAACATTTGCCAACAACTTTACAATAACAAACATCATCGACCTTATAGACAACAGATAGGTCTGTAACATAAACCCTAAACCCTAAGCATCTTAGGTTTGCAACACAGGCGGTCCATCTCTGACTGTCCAAACACATTGCATAGAACATTACAATTTCAAACAGATCACAAGACAATCTGCATCATTCATTCTTCACCGCACATGGGAATCAGTAACCCATCATGCTTTCTTTTCATACCACTAAGAAGAATGATCATTCCTAAGGTAGACTCCAAACGCAGTCGATCTTCTCATACCTCAATCCTTCACGCACACAAGGCTGACGTGGCACCTCGATCTCATTCACATCTCTTAGCTAACTCATCACAAAGTATCATCGGTTGCATCGCACAAGCTGGATCGCCAAACCGATAACCATAGAGCTGAGACTACCAACCGGTAGTCACACTTAGTGAAACCGTGACACTGGTTCACTACATCTCTTCATGCCTCTTCATAACGGTTCACCAACTTCTTTCAATCTACACACCAATTCTCTTACACTTATTACCATCAATGACAACATACATTATCATCATATCAACATGCCAGTTCATCATATGCTAATGATATCCAACACACCTTTGATATAAACTCTATTGAATGTATAGACATCAGTGCCAATAGCTTCTCTCCAGTAAACCTTCAAAATATTCCCTTCAATCAACATGGTTCTTGTAGCATCTAAAATAGTACGGTTCTTCCTTTCGACAATCCCATTTTGTTGTGGGGTCCTAGGAACAGATAGTTGTCATCTGATTCCATGCATCTCACAGAAAGAATTGAACTCACCGGAACAAAATTCTCCACCTCTATTAGATCTCAGACACCTCAAATTCGAACCGGACTCACTTTCAACTTTAGCCTTGAATATCTTGAATTTTTCAAATGCTTCTAATTTTTCCTTCAAAAGGACAACCCACATCATTCTGGAATAATCATCAATTAGTAACATAAATTATCTATCACGCTGCACACTCCTAACATTTGTAGGTCCACACAGGTCAGTATGCACAAGATCTAACAATCCATTTGATGTGTATCATTTACTCTTGAAATAAATCCTTGTTTGCTTATCCAACTTACATTCCTTACATACGAGATTAACAAGTTTAACAATCTTAGGCAAATCCCTAAGAGCTTGTGTAGAACTGATCTTGATCAATGAATCAGAGTTTACATGACACATCCTTCTATGCCACAACCAACTCTCATCTATCTTAGCAATCAAGCAACTTTTCTCACTAGCATTCAAATGAAAAATGTTACCTTCAGTCTTAGTTCCAGATGCAATCTCTATACCAGAGGAATTCAAGATTTTGCATTTACCATCTTTGAATTGTAGATCATAACCCTTATCAACCATCTGTCCAACACTCAAAAGATTATGCTTCAAACCTTCAACATACTAGACGTCATCAGTGTTATTCTTACCATCAAAATAAATAGAACCTCTCCCATGGATTACATAGGCTTTGTCATCTCCAAATCTAACTATTCCACTATCATATCTTTACATGCTTACAATTTTTTTTTTGTCACCAATCATATGATGTGAACAACCACTGTCAATCACCCATTCACCTTTTTCTTCTACCTTAGTATCCAAAGCTTTCTCCTCAATAGAGCAGCTAGTGGAATTAATAGACAAACACAACTTCATCTCCTTCTGATTATTCATCTGTAACACCTTCATCTGCAACATAATAACAATTCTTTTGGTTCCTAAACTTCTGGTTAGACATAAGGTTTATCATACTTCTCATGATCCTCATATCTATCATTTCTATCAAACTTGTCATGTATGTCATACTTAGCCATTCTCTCCGGACATCTAGAATAAAAATGTCCTATCTTATTACAAGAAAAATATTTCAAGGGCAACTTTCTATCATACTTACTGACACCTTAAGGCAATCTCTGGGCAATCAATGCTTCAAGCTCATCAAGCTCCCTTTCTTGCTCAACTATCTTTCTCCTTTCTCTTTCATATGTGGATATCCTACACTCATTAGGATCATAATTCTACTTACCGGACTTAGATGCTGATTCTTTGAATGTTGTCTCAGACTTTCCATGTGATTCTTTAAATTTTCTCAACTCAAATGCAACAAGCTTTCCAACTAATACATCCCTTATCACTGTAGTTACACTCCAAATCTCATCAATAGCAGCAACCTTATGTTTATAAGCAGAAGACAAAGATTTTAGCACCTTAGCAACAATCTCATCTTCTTCAATCTTTCCACCGGTAGATCTGATACCAAGGACAAGCTCATTCACCTTAGTCATGTATGAATGTATGTTTTCATCATCTCCCATCTTTAATTTCTCATACTTTCCTTTTAAACTCTACAACTTAGCAACTTTCACTTGACTATCACCTTCATACAAGATCTAGCAAGCTTCATCTAGATCTCATATGCAGTCTAAAGTTCCATAACATTTGTCATTTAAGAATCAATCAGGGCACTGCGTAATGCTTCCTTTGCTCTGATGTTATATTTAGCTTCCTTAACCTCATCAAGAGTGGATGGTCCATTCTAAGGAACAACATAGGCATTCTTAGTAATCTTCCAATAATCTTCTCCAAGACATTTCAAATGCACCTCCATCTATTTCTTCCATACAGTATAGTTGCTTCCATCAAACCTTGGACTATCTTTCTTGAAAAGAATACCTTGAGCTGCCATTCCGGATCTCCTCAAGCGATTAAGCTTCTACCAAAGGATCTAGCTCTGATACCAATTGTTAGCAGCAATCGAGAGGGAAGACTAAGACAGGGGGATGAATTAGTCTTCACTGGATTAATAGATTAAACTTCCAAAACATAAACTGATAAACCACAACAATAATAGATAAGAAAATTAACAGGACAACACACAACACCAATATTTTGATGTAGAAAACCCAGTTAAGGGAAAAATTACGGTGGGAACCTACCCACAATAAAATGATACTCTATAGTACTTAGTATGTGAAAATATTACAATGGAGAATGCACGTGCATTCAGGCACACTGCCTAGAGCTCATTGCTCAAAAGATATATGCCCAGAAGGCTACAAACCTCAGGGAAGTCTCACTAACTTACAATATGATTCAAACTACAATCCGGAAGAAATGAAATGCAATAATAGCATCTACAAATACCTGATGATAGTTCTGATTAAGCATAGTTGTCTTCCCTGCAACCTCAAACTCACCACAACACTTTGTTGAATGATATATCCTTGTCCGCACATTTACCTCTCTTTGATAATGCAGAAACAATACCGACACACAAAATTACATAAGTATATCACCTATATATACAAATCATCAACCTTGGTAACAAGGTCAGCTAAACCCTCAACCCTCAACTCATATTTACAAAAATTACATTACACGATACAAAGATTGACCACTAGACCAAATTATGATTTACATTACATAGCATGGACCTAATTCAAATTCCCAAATGCTTACATCCACTAGAAATACTGCAAAAAATCAACTGCAACACGCTACACCACCAAAAATACTGCATAACACACAAATTATCACTGGTTCAAAGAAATCACCAAGAATTCACTTAATGATCAATGTGGATCACCAAAAAAAATAGGACACGACTAGGAAACACCTTTAGGAATGTTAGAATCGTCCAGAATAGTTGCACCAACATCTTTTTTCAAATCTTCATTGGTCAACGTCTCAAAGCTCAAGAGCACAACCAATCAACAATTGTCATGAAGAAAGATAACTTGTGGCACACTAAATCATGAACCATCTGAAATGAAGATACAGAAGATCATCACAAACAATAACCCAAAATCTCAATACAAGATCTGATCACACCAAAATATACCAGAGGGAATACCGAATTCTGCAAAACAGTGATCACCAAAACCAAACTACAAAACCAGACAAAAAACCTTCTCCAAACTCACCGAAATAACTCACAGGAATATGTCCACATCAATGAAAACAACATATCCTAGCAGCAACAATGAACAACCAAATCCAACAATCTTCCCAATAATCCAACAATCTCCCTCTTTGGAATTGATGGCAACATGTGAATGTGAAAAACAATCAATGCAAACAAGGAAGATACCACTAGAAAACTCCCCCTAAGATCAAGATAGATAAAGCAGTTTTTCACATGATCTCTCTCCCCCTTTGATAGAAAATCAAACACAAATATCTCTCCCCCTGGGATACACAACAAATCAACCGACTACTCCAACAAAGGAGTGTGTGTGTGAAATTTGGAATCTGTATCTGAAACACAAACACTCAATAAGTCATTGCATGTATGGTTAGTTGATCAAAATCAGTGAATGTAAAAACCATAATAAATCAATCTATTGCCTCCTAAAAGATGTGAGTATAGATTTTCTCTTAGATTTATCTGAGCAATACTAGTGACTAGACTACACCAAGATGAAGGATTTAATCTATATGAATGCAGGATTAAGCAAATTAAGCTAGATGGGTGCAAGATTAAGCAAATTAAGCTAACATGATTAATCAAATATGCAATAAACTAAGATGCAATATTCTCAATGATTCTAGAGAAAAACCAGCATGATAACAATAAAATCTCTAGCCTCTTTTGATTGAGAGACGAGAGCCTAAATTTATAGAAAATCCAGAGAGAAAGTGACGGTCAAGATTGATTGTTGATGAGTAATCAAGATTCTCCCAGAAGTAGCACAATCTAGGTGATTTGATGTGGTTGGTTGCTTTCTTTAGATTTGGAGATAAGATTGAGGTAAAATTGAGATAAAATCAGAAAAACTAATTTATTCCATTTTCCTTTCTTAAAGCAAGCTTTCTTTGATTTATTCCCTTTTATTCAATTTTGCTCCTTTTTTTGAAATTTCTTTTTCAAATTATCTCAAATTAATTTCTTTTTCAAAATAATTCCTTTTTTTATGAATAATTCCTTTTTGATGATTAATGGCAAATTGACTTATTAATTAAATATACTAGGATATTTAATTAAATAAATAGGATAATTGATTAAAGAGATTTTGATGATATATTTAATTGAAAAGATTAATTTTCCATGTGACATTGATGATTTAGGAATTGTAATACCCTAAAAAATGGTCATCTAAACCATTAGCCCCTAATCTCGACAACGTCACCAAGGTCCTAACCAAAGGCAATTAAATTAATCTTGAGCACACAATTATTTTTTTAAATCATCAATGCCACATGGCAAATTAATCAACCAATACTAATTAAATATTTATTTAATTAATTGATCATTCCAAGTAAATCATTTTTAATCAACTATCTTATTTATTTTATTAAATATCCTCGCATATTTAATTAAATAAATCAATTTGTCAATAAATCATCAAAAAATGAATTAATTGACAAAAAAGAATTAAAATTTGAGAAAAGAAATTAATTGGAGATAATCTTGAAAATCAAATTAAAAATTGAAGAAAAATCTCAAAGAAAGCAATGAAAACATTTAAATAGCAAAATTGAATGAAATAGAGAATAAATCAGTTTTTTTTTTTTTAATCTTAATTTTAGTTCAATTTCCTTTAAAACTGAGAAAAGAAGCCAATCACATCAATTCACCTGGATTGTGCTTCCTCTTGGAAAATATTGACCCTCATCATCATTTGATCTCAGCCGTTGGTTTCTTTCTGAATTTTCTATAAATTCAGGCTCTCATCTCTCATTCAAGGATCCTAGAGAATATATTGTTATTATGTTGTTTTTTCTCTAGGTTCACTAATATTTTGCATTGAGATATTACATACTAGTTCTTGCATATTTATTAAATCATCTAGCTTAAATATTGCTTCAATCATGTTAGATTAATCTTGCATATCTAGCTTCAATCTTGCATATCTAGCTTAAATCTTGCACATCTAAATTAATCTTTCATTCATTTAGCTTAAATTCATGCTCATATAGATTAAATACTTCGTTTAGGTGTCGTCTAGTCATTGGTATTGCATATGAAATCTGAGAGCAAGACTAAACTCGCATCTACTAGAAGGCAATAGGTCGCTTTGTAATTGTTTATTGTTCATTATTGATTATTGATTTACTAACCATGCATCTAATGACTTAATTGAAGTGTTGTGTATTCCAGATATAGATACAGGTCCACTTTTCACACACACATTTTTGGCACCCACCATGGGGCCTGGAATTCAATCCTTTGGCCTCAAAATCACTCTTTTTTTTTTTATGTTTCAGGTCTCGTCCATATAGTCTCTGCTAAATATTGTACAAGTCTACTTCCTTCATCGTACGACATTCTGTCAAGGCCCGTGTTTTATCATGCGAATCAGAAAAGGAGTTCGTACGAGTTTCTACTCTAATTATTTGACTCTGTGTTTTGTCTTTTAGGCCTGTGAGAATACTCGTATGAGAAGGTATACTTTGTCATATGAATTTTTGTTTTATCGTTTAAAAAACAATGTACTTTTCAGGGTTTTTCGTGAGTTGAATTTGGATTTTGCTAACACTGACACTAACCCTAGTTTGTCTCCTATTTGCCTGAGATTTTTACACCCTAACTGATTTTTTGCAGAACGCTTGCCAAAGAATCTATCAATCAAACATACGCCTGTCAAAGAATCAAAAACAAAATGACTACTGATACATTGGTTTTGCAGGTTGCCTAAAGAAAATCGATCAAACCTCGTGTATACTTTAAATTCATTTTTTTAGGCACTTAAATTGCTATCTGGTTAAAGAACAAATCTGTCTTTTGCGTTTTCAGAAAAATCAGAGAGGTAGGAGAGTATGCTCTTGTCTTTTACAGACAATCAGAAATATAGACCCTCGAAGCTTTTTCTAAATTTTGAGATTTGTATACCTTTAGCGGGCCTGTCACAGTGGGAAAAAGTAATCACCCTGTGAGAACAACCCAAGTGAGTACAACTAGACCTGAGCATTACAACTCACTATAATAAATAGGCCTCTAGTGATTAAAGTCTCAGAGGACAATATTATTGTAGTTTTCTCTTTGAGATCTCTCATATCAAGCATTTTGTAGGGCCTCACGGTCTCAATCATGTTTAAGTGACTACAACTTGTTTTGGTATGTTTTGGTACCTTGTTGGGCTATAGGCCTCAATCATGCTTGCATGACTTCAAGGGGTAATTTCAAATAGAATTCCTGACTAAGAAATATAAGATAGAAGCTACTCGATTCACCTTCGAAAGGGGGATAATCTTTGTGTAAGAGAGATAGTAACTCTCCCAAGACACTTGCCATATCGTGCCCCCATTAGCGTTTGGAGTCGGCTAATACAGTGTTGAAAATCCATTGCGTGAGACTCAGCAACCATATTATGATTAGCTATTGGGTGTGTACCTAAGTGAACAAGCAAAGGTTTTCTTCTCTAGGCCAAGTTTTGTAGGGTTAGCATACTGTGATTGAAGTCATTACATATATCTTGCGTGTTTTCTATGTTTTCATCCTTGAAAGTAAAATTGAAATACTGAAACTGGAGAAAACATATCAAACAAATCAACAACTTAGTGATAAACTCAGTCCGTGTCCAAAAACTGGTCTTCGTCAGTCATTAAAAAAAATTCTACCTGTCAGAATTTCATCTTTGTCTAGTCCTCTGTCGTATGAGTTTGCTGAATTGTCATCCTGCTACATACCTATTGTCGTACGAGTCTTCATTGATCTTAACAGTTTGTCATTTGGCTCGGTAAAACTTGTCGTACGAATCTAAAAAAAATTATCGTCTGGTCTTTAATAGTCTGTCGTACGAATATACATCACAATTAGTAGATTATTGGATGGAGTTTGCCCAACTATCATACGAAATCAAATAGAAACTCGTATGAAAAACTGTCTTTATTGTCTGCAAATAGCTAAACTGTCGTCTAGGTCTGAAAACTCTTTCGTACGAATTCCTAATCTAGTCAGTTAAAACAGTCAAAATTTCCCAAACTAGTCTACAGCGAGCATAAAACTGGTTATCATAATTCTGAGCATAAACAATCTCGATAGTGTATCCCTGTCGTTGGGTTGCATGATTTTGTCGGTCATCTTCCAGATAGTTCAATCAACTACTTATTAAACCTAAGTTAACTTAGATAACGTCTTACATAGGATAGATCGTTCTTGAGACCAAACCAAATCTTAGTTACTTATCTAAATCACTATGTTAAATGAATAACTAGCTTCAATTTGATGTTGACTTCTACACCACATGTAGCTCTTGGTCCTGTCGGTTGTAAATGCTTGTTCAAACTAGATGTTCTTGCAAGAAAGTTGACAAAGGTAAAGGAGTATCCTTCTCATCAAATGACAATTCATTCTTTGTAGAAGAACTCATCCCAAATAAACCTTCTTTGTCACAAATACCAGTTTTTAATCTACCAGTCTTTGATCAGCCCCTATCTCCCACCATGTCCAAAGAAAGGCAAGAAAGACAAGCTACTAAACGTGATACTTATGACAACCTCAACAACCATGCTACTGACAATGATTCCTCATCAGACGAATCTAGAGCGTCTGAACCTACAGAAACTGTTATAAATAAATGTCTAAATGATAAACATTTTCAAAAAATGATGAAGATCGTCATGTCTAGAGAAAAGGAAGAGCATTTTCTAGAGCTAGAAAAGCAAGGCGCTAAACTTCCTAAAAATTATGACATTGAAACCCTCATCACTAAAAAAAGGATAAAATATCAAAGCAATATTCTCTGGACATGATATGCCCATTCCCATTTGACAAAAACCTTTACATGTCTCCATTCCCTTCAAGAGTTGAGATTCCCAAGTTTGACAAATATGATGGGAATGCAGATCCTCAAGACCATGTCAGAGAATTTTGTGCTTTATGTATGGAATTCATGCACAAACAAACATACCTCATGCGCCTCTTCCCGATAAGTTTAGGAGGACAAGCTATGGAATGGTTTTCAAGCCTACCTATGGGAATCAAAAGTTTTGAGGAACTAATCCAATTGTTTCTACAATAATACTCCTATAACATTCGTCATCCAATCACTATGATTGAGTTTTGCAACACTAAACAAAAAATAGGAGAATCTTTTCTCACTTTTCTTCAACGTTGGAGAAAGATGTTCTCTAGTTATTGACGACCTATTCCAAATTCTAAGAAGATGGATATCTTCATCAATAACCCAATCCCTACATTGAAATATAATATCCAAATGCAAGTGTATCCTTCATTCAACAAAATGGTAGATAGTGCCCTCAAAATGAAAGATGTGCTCATAAAGAAAGGAGATATATCACTTTGGAAAGAAACATCGCAAGGTTATAGTTCTAAAGAAAAGAACAAATACTAGAAATATGGGAAAGATAACAATAGAAACATTGTTTATGACGCAGTGGTAGACACTGTTCAAGAAAATTCAAAATCCACAATATTTAACCTAGCCAGCGGCACACAAGCACTCAAAGCGGCTGAAACTGCAGCAGAAAATCCTCCAAAAAAATCAAAAGAATGGTTTAAAGAAAAACCTTGGCTTTCATATGAATCAACTTTTAAAACTTTATTGGCAAATGAACTGATAACATTGCCAAACAATTCTAGACCATATGATCCAGAAGTTAAACCCAAACGGTGGAGAGAAAACGAATACTGTGAATACCTTCGAAACAAGGGTCATACAAAAAACAACTGCATGAAGATCAGACATGAAATTCAAGATCTCATCGACACTGGCAAAATCATTGTTGGAAATCACATGACTAATGTTGATCATAAGGCTTTTAAAGATCCCTTACCTGCTTATGAACAAGGTGATTCCTCAAAATCCAAGGGAGGTGCTAAAGTCAATTACACCTACACTAACAATGACAACATGGTCAACATGATTGAATCTTCCCAACCTGAATATTGCAATGTGATCATAATAAAAAATAAGCGAAATCAAGCACAAATTGCCAATGCTGTGACCTGTGCTCAAAAGAAGGTTACTTTCCAAGGAGCTAGTTCCTCAACTTCTGCTCAAACAACATCAAATCTACCAACTTCTTTAAACAAACAAATAGATACAATCACAACTAAATCTAAGAAACTGGCTTCATCATCCTCTCCTGGATATAGCATCGTCGAACAATTGAAAAGAACTAACGCTCAAATCTCCATTTTAGAACTGCTTAAGATCTCTTTTGCTCATAGAGAGATCCTAGACAAAGCTTTGCTCACTATAATATTTTTAAAGATTTAGATGTAGATCGGTTTCAATCTATGGTGGGTCACCTGACTTCGCCTCACTAACTCACTTTCTCTGAAGAAGATGATAACTCACTGAATCACTCGCATAACCATCCAGTACACATCAAATGTATGATCTATAAACACCAAGTTAAATGTGTTTTGATAGATGGAGGCACTGGGTTGAATATTTGTACCTACAATCTACTGACACGGTTGAGATTTTCTGAAAATGTCATTGATCCAACAAAAAAAATAACGATCAAAGCTTATGATGAAGAAGAAAAAACCTCTAAAGGTCTGGTACTATTACCAATCAGGGTAGGACCTATGGAAAGAGATGTTATTTTTTAGGTCCTTGACCTTCCTCTTTCATACAACATCTTACTGGGCAGGCCATGGATTCACGAAATGAAAGTAGTAGCATCTACATATCATCAGTTCTTGAAATTTCCTTACAACAGAGTTGAAGTCAGTATTCCCGCTGATACAAGCTATACTTGTAATTCATTAACGCAAAGTGCTGATGCTTTTGTTCCTCATAATAGAGCAGCCTCTACAACTGAAAGTTCAGAAACTTTGCTGAAATATTTAGAGAAGAAATTGAAAATCACAAATACTGGCATGGATGGATACAAAATAGAACCTGTACTCTCACTAATGTCTCTTCCTCCATCACCAAGACAATCGGGAAAACCATAAGAGGTTATGAAGCCACAAACTTCAACTCCAAATGTCATTTATGATGGTCTCTTTATACAGTCCTCTACTTCCCTTGCAGATGAAATAAAAGAGGACGCTATTCTCAAATGGCTTTTCAAAGAAGATAGTACAAAAAAAGAAATACGACATTGTGAAATTTCCCCGACACAATATGGTCCAGGCTATAAGATGCTTCAACGCATGGGATATTCAGGTGCCGATCCTCTAGGAAAGTATCAAGAAGGTATTGTTGAACCTATTTAGCTATAAACTAAGTCTGCAAATGATAAAGCTGGACTCGAATACAATCCAAGAAAGTCATTAGATCAGAAACATACTTCTCACCATCAACCTAAGTGGAGGAAAAATATACTACCTTCAACATCATAGGAAATCAATACTCAGCAAACTCAGGAAGAGTATGACAATGAACAAGAAGAATCGACAACCTAGAGAGAGGAAGCAGATGGTAATCAAGTTCTGACTGAATCGGCTATAACACTACAAGAAGTAGAAGTCCCAAATGATATGAGAGAAGAGGTAGAAAGAATTAGAGAATTATTTGCATCACTAAACATTCTAGTCACATATACTGGTAGACAACAAGTAGATGATTCAAAAACTGATTCAAATGAGTATGAATGGGGTCTAGATCATCTCTCAGATACATCTACTACATAAACCCCTGAAGAATCCAATGATATCATAGATGACGCACAAGAGCTGATATGCTTAAAACTGCAAAAGGAAATAGAAGAAATCAGACTAAAAAGACAAGAAGACTATGAACAACAGCTGAAGGAAGAAAGGACACAAGAAAATTCTTCACCTACTAACTCTCCCTCTAATGAGATAGAAGAAATCAGGTATGGAACTACAAAAGAAGAATTAGAAGCTACAAAAGCAGGACCAACCATCAGTCCAAAGGAAGCTGAATGGAAAAGATGACAGGGACTAACAAAACCATCAAGGTTATGTCAACAAGTGTGTCAAATACAAGTGATCAATGAACCAAATCATAAAGGAACTTGCAGCATCAAAGATGTAGGTATTGATACTATACATACTTTTACTAAATCACTTGAAGATGAGTCATAAACTTCATCTTGTGACTCTAATAACTCAGACATAAGCTTTGTTTATAACAATAACTATTCAACATCATATTATGACTACTCCATCATGAATGTTGAGATGCTGCCTGTTGACCCTGTCACTGTCCTACCACGATATGTAGTCCAATCTAAATTAGGGGATGATGCTAGGAGTAGGTCGGTTGGGTTAGGTCCACTAAATATTAACATGAACTTTGATAATCGTGTTGTAACTCTTCTTGGTCTCGAGACACCTACGCAAGGTAGTCTTATGGAACTCGACTTGTCAGTCCGAAGTTATGATGATAATATCGTGAACTCCCTTGAACTTGTTCAAACTTTATCCTTGATACATCCTGAACTGATTGACTGTACTCTTTACAACCAACCTTTGAATATACCTACCTTTGCCAATGACTACACATTATCCTGCTATCTTAATGTAGTTGAACCAATGAACTCTTCCACCAGTGAGAAAAGTGATAAAATGACTGAGACAAACATCAAGTATCTTAGTCGTAAAAATAAAAAAAAGAAAAATAAAAGTTTTGATGAAAAAAACCACATTGTAGCAGTGTCAGAACAAAGAAAAGTAAAAATAAAGGACGTACCTAAGGGTGAAAACCTCTCTGAGGCACTTGAGGGTGAGATACTTGATATGCTGCCAAGTCACTTCCAAGAAAAGTCTTCAATATTGATTGAACCAACTCAACCAGTTAATATTGGAAGTCAAGAGATGTCACATATCATTCATTTAGCTCAATCACTATCAACAGAAGTGTTAAAATATTTCAGCAACCTCTTTTCAGAAAAGAAGATCAAATTTGCATGGACATACTCCGATATGCCAGAACTAGATCCTGATCTCATCATGCATCATCTCTCTATTACACCAGGAGTTAAACCAGTCAAGAAAAAATTTCGTAAGATGCATCCTCATGTAGCATTGCTAGTCAAAGCTGAGCTAGAAACATTGCTAAAAGTTGGATTTATCAGAGCTATAGACTATGCAGAATGGATATCAAACATAGTACCTGTATCAAAGGCAGACAAATTTATTAGGGTTTGCACAGACTTCAGGGATCTCAACAAAGCATACTTGAAAGATGATTTTCCATTGACCAACATTGATGTGATAATAGATACGACTGCTGGATATGAGATGTACTCATTAATGGATGGATTCTCTAGTTATAATATGATCAAGATAGCTCCTGAGGATCAAGAAAAGACAACCTTCACATGTGCATGGGGATCCTTTTGTTGGAATGTCATGCCATTTGGACTAAAGAATGTAGGAGTGACTTACCAAAGAGAAGTAACCACTATCTTCCATGATATGATGCACAAAAACATGGAAGATTATGTTGATGACACCCTAGTAAAAACTATGAAGAGATCCACACATATCCAAGAACTAGGTCTCATACTGGATAGAATGGAAAGATTCAAGCTTCGACTAAATCCTAAAAAAGTGTGCATTGGAAGTAACATCAGGAAAATTGCATGGTTACATAATTTCAAAGAAAGGAATTGAGGTTGATCCTGAAAAGGTCCAAGAAATAATGGAAATGCCTCTGCCCAAGAATATCAGTCAAATGAGAAGTTTATAAGGACGTCTCTATTCAATAAGGAATTTTATATCTCAGCTAGCAGACAAAGCTCAACCCTTCACAAAAGTATTATAGAAAGGAGTCCAATACAACTGGGATGAAGATTGTGAACACCATCTAAAACAAATCAAAGATTATATTTCTAATCCACCCATCTTGATGCCACCAATTCAAGGTAAACCATTGATTCTATAAATATCAGCTACAAATATATCATTGGGGGCACTTCTGGAACAACAGGATGAGAATAAAAAGGAAAGAGCTATATATTATATCAGCAAAACCTTGTTGTCTTATGAAATGAACTATACTATCATAGAAAAGGCTTGTTTGGCACTAGTCTTTGCATCACAGAAATTAAGACACTACATGTTAGCACATTCTATTAAGTTGGTGGCTAAAATTGATCCACTCAAATATCTTCTTATCAAAGCAACACTTACAGGAAGATTGGCTAAATGGGTCATGGTTCTTATGGAATTTGATATTGAATATGTAGAATGTAAAGCCATCAAAGGACAAGTTATTGTAGATCAACTTGCTAATTCTCCACTTGAAGACAGACAACCTTTGCATATAGAATTTCTGGATGAATCAATCATGCACCTTACTCAACAATCATGGAAGATCTTCTTTGATGGGTCTTTCACTCAACATGGTTCTGGTGCTGGAATAATTTTTATTACTAAAAAATATTCAATCCCAAAAGCTTACAAGATTCTCTTCCCTTGCACAAACAACATTGCAGAATATGAAGCTTTGGTAAATGGGATCAAGCTGGCCATCAAATGGAAGATTGTTGAATTACACATCTATGGAGATTCTCAACGTATCATCAACCAAATCAATAATATATATCATACTAGGGATGAGAAATAGATGCCTTATAAGAGAATGGTGGATGACCTCAAGAAATACTTTACCTTTGTATCATTTCAGCAGATCCCCATATCAACAAATAGAGCAGCGGATGCAATGGCCACCTTGGTGTCTATACCACTGCTACAAGAATCTAATTTTTGCTTTCAATTCCTAGTGGAAGAGTTACATTATCCTGCCTATGATTCTCCCGAGTCCCAGATGGTTTGTTCTATTATTGGACATGACTCATCTCGCTATAGCCACATTTACTCTTACCTGCATGACCAAGTTATCCCTGCTAATCTTTCCCGTAATGAGAAAAGGTACCTAATCCAAAATGCTTCACAGTATGTTATCATTGCTAACAACCTATTTAGGCGAGGTTTGGATAGTACTATGCTTAGGTGTCTAGAAACTGAAGAGTCCCAATGCACATTATCCAAGGTTCATGAAGGTGTTTGTGGATCCCATTTGAAGGTCTAACTTTAGCACATAAACTACTAAGGGTTGGCTACTACTGGCCAAACATGGAGAAAGAGGCTATAAAATTTGCTAAAACTTGTGAGAAGTGTCGGCTACATGGGAACCTTATACATGCTCCAGCAAGGGATCTCATACCCTTTGTTACACATTGGCCCTTTCAACAATGGGTGTTTGATCTCATTGGCCAGATATATCCTGCATCATCTAACAGACACAAGTTATATAATCTCCATGTATGGTATACCTTCATCCATTGTGACTGACAATGGAGGTAATTTAAAGAACAAAGATCTAGATGACCTCTATGAAAAATTCAAAATAAAACAACACTAGTCATCCATATACTACCCTCAAGGTAATGGACAAGCTGAAGCATCTAACAAGAATTTGTTGACTATCTTACATAGAACAGTAAATAAATCTGGAAAGGATTGGCATTTGTAGCTCAATCCTGCCCTGTGGGCTTATAGAACAAGTATTAGAACACCTATTCGGGCTACACCTTTTTCTTTGGTGTATGGGTCTGAAGCAGTCTTACCTATTGAGGTGGAGATAGCATATTTAAGAGTTTCTTTGCAAGGTCTTGTTATTGATGAAGACTACAAAATATCTAGATTGCAAGAATTTGAGTTGTTGGATGAACGTCGGCAAGTGGCATTTGATCATCTGTGAGCATATCAAAAGAGAATGTCTAGAGGTTATAACAAAAAGGTTCAACAACGAGAATTTTAGGTTGGTGACCTTGTTCTGAGAGAAAATCCTAAGAATCAATAGTTTCGAGACAACAAAGGGAAGTTTGAACCCAATTGGCTGGGTTCCTACATCGTTACTGTAGTCTTTGGCTCAGGTGCCTATCAACTCTCAACATCGGAAGGAGAAAAGCTCCGTGAACTGATCAACACCATCCACTTGAATAAATTCTTCACTTAGTATTCTCTTCTCCAATAACATGTATAGGTAAATGTCCTGAAGAAATTCTAAAAATCATAAAATGTCTTGAAGAAATCCTAAAAATTATTAAAAGTCCTGAAAAAAAAAACAGGGAAAAAGAATCCTTGCCAAGCAGGTGAAAACCTAGTAAACAGGCGCCTCTTGTACTCAAGCACTCCATCTATCAACACAATGTTGGCATTTCCCATTTTCATTCCTGCTTTCCCACATCTTTTCTTTCGCTTGTACATATCTTTTAGTCACTTTCGTGACATCCTGGTTCTTTTAGAACCCTCATGGCTTGAAACCAATCAATGTCCTAGTCTTAGGATAATCGACTGAGCAATTTACATGTCCTAAGAAGTATCAACCAAGTCATCTTTCTATCAGTGGTACTTGGTCATCCACTCTGAGTCAGTCACCTATCTCCTAACTACTGAAGCGTTTTATCATTGAGTACACAAGCAAAACAAGAGTACTGAAAACAATCATTAAACTGTGTGAGATATACATGAGATTTTCGTTGTGTGATGTCTTTTACATTGGTTTTCTCTTATTATTCCCTTGAGTAACTCAAGGAAGTATATCTTGACTAAGAGGAGCAAGTATTGGGGGCATAATACATTTCTTTATTTTTTGCTTGTAGGAATGAATCCGATGATCTGGAAACATCTAATTAGCTGGGTGTCTGTGATAAGTGCCTTCACATCAAGGTGAAATCGCCACACATACCTCGACTCTACTTATTTTTATGGTACACGGAGGTTGGAGTCATTTCTTTTTCTGTTGAGGGAATTTCTTTAATGTGCAATCCAGATGCATGCGTAATCTATCCAAGGATATGAACGAACAAAGGGTCATTGCAGACAAGATAGTTAATATTGCATATGCAAAGAAATCAACTCTATTCTGCTTGTTGTGTTTGTAAAATGCTCAGTGATGAAAATTAAGCATTCTAAATACAGTGACTAGGTTTAGGTTACATTCATTCTAAATTTTATGCATTTCAAGTGATTTCGGCATTGTAACAATGATCTCTTTATCTTTTGAATGAGAGTTTGAAGCATCATCATTTCTCAGCTAAGTGTTCTCTTTTTCATCATCATTTCTTCGATCGAGTACTTGTGTATTGAGATGTTAGCTGCATACATAAGCATCTTATATAAATCCATATATTTCATTATCACTTATTTGCATTCATATTATTGCATGAAGAAAAATAAATATTTGCATTACTCATTACTCATTTTCATCATTTATTTGCATATGAAAAAGAAACAAAAACAAACATCTATACACATCTCCATTGCATACATCCATACTGAGAAAAAATATGCATACATATAGAATAAAGCATATAGAAAGACATCTCATAATCAATCAACACAAGTACGATGAAATCAAATCAAGATATCATATATATTATCATAAAAGTCTCAGAGTAAAAATTATATCAACTGTCATATACAATGTCTCATCGGAGCAAGAATCAAATAAGGCTACAAAAATGGGGTACATAAAAAAATCTAGGAGATATTAAACATCTAGCTCTCTGCCTCTCCCTCATCGCCAGGTGGTGGAGGAGGTGGTGTTGGCTGACCGACGTCTTGTTTGGGTGCCCTAGCTCCCTCAGATCGAGCCATATATTGTGAATAGGGAAAAACTCGTTGTTCCACTAGGACTACTATGCTATACGTGGCAACATAATAGGTTGCCTGGCTCGTCTGATGCAAAACCTCTTGCTGGAGAGTATCTCTCTCTACTCTGACCTCAACAAGCTGTCAGTCCCACTCTGCAAATTGTATCCATGTCACTATCAACTATGAATGCAAATCTCCCAATATAGCCCTCAAAGACCGTGCTGCATCTGCTGCCACCTTCTCTCTCCCCCCCTCTCCAACTCCTCCTCCAACACCTTGCTCTCTCATAGGCTCTCCACCTCCCTGCTCATCCATCCACTGTCTCACCTATCGAGGAGCTACTCTCTCCTCCTCCCCTCCACCCTCTGCCGCCCTGGCACTACCAGCCTCAACCCCAACAACTCCTAATGATCCACCCTCCCCTATCTGCCGTTGTCTCCCTCCAACTGGTATCCTGCTACTACTAGCTCCAGGATCACCTCCTACTCGCTTAGGTGCATCTTCTCTCAGACCCTGCACCTGTCCTCATCCCTGCACCTGTCCTCACCCTTGTACCTGACCCGATACCTGTTCTTAGGCTGGTGCCTCATCCTCAACCTCCTCTATAAGAGGTGTGTGCTCTGCAAGATCTGTGAATCTAGGAAATGAATACCTCTGGAACTAATCTTTGTACTGGGGCAATACCCCTACATCCGCGACATCCTCTAGGTAATCCCATCTCAGTCATTGTAAACCGACTAGCTCCTGCATGCTAAGCACACATGATAACCTCAGAGCCCATCCTTATCTCTCCTCATCTCCATATCAGGCATAGGCTATAAACTCCCGTGACATACCCTGTAGTCTGCCATACTGCCTAATAACCCTAGAAAATGTGAACCGCTCAATGATGGACACCGACTTGCCAATAAGAGGACATGTCATAAACATGTCCTTCCTCTATGCTCTCCAGTCATCCCATAGCTCTAGACCCCTGTACGATCTCCATACTACCACAATCAAATCATCAAGTTGTCTCCTCTAGTACTCTGTCTTGCCCAGATGGGGCTGAGTGACATAACCTGAATAGCAATATACAAAAGGCTGGTGAGGCTCTCTAGCATCATCTACTATCGGCCTGCATATCGGGATGTGCTCCCATGCACATATCTATAAAACTAAGATTGTCGTTGCCATGCTCTTCCCATCCCTATATGAAATCTCGTGCATCTCATGATACATATGAGCTAACAAACAAGATCCCCACCCTAATCTCTCAGGGTGAGTCAGTAGTCTCTCAAGCATCCTAGCCCATCCACATAGAAATCCCTATTGTCCCCTGTCCAGCATGACAAAGCACCCAATGATAACTGCTAACACACATACTAGTAGAAACTGCTCACTATACCTAGCCATCATAACATCCCATGTAATGGCCCGCTCAAGGATAGTCTCATCGTGAAATATGCATCTCAAAGCTAAAATACCAGGCCGCTGAGCAAAATCATAATTGACCTTGTCACCAACAAATGGGATCCTGAGAATCTGATAAACATCCTCAGGTGTGATAGTCATCTCTTCTACAAGTAAATGGAAAGTATTATGCTCTGAATGGAACCGCTCTGCTAATGTGGTCAACATCCCATGATTTACATGGATATGTGGCATCTGCAGAAGGTGTCCAAAACCACACAAATCAATATGCACCCTATCAACGTTTGATAAAACATGAACTAATCCCATCGTAGGTGGATACACACATCGAAACAAGATATCTGGCAACCGAACTTACAAAATCAATCATAAACATTGTCAGGACGTGATCCCAATTGCGCAACAATATGCTAAACATGCTCGCGAATCCAAATATGCACAATGCCAAATCAAAATTTGATATTTTGACCCTAAAACATGCTTGTTGTTTTTCATACGAGTTTTCACATAAGGGCATAATTTTGTACGAATTAGGATTACAGTTAGTACAACAAACTAACTCCATACGAAAGAACATTAGACATTGCACAACAACAGGGGCACTCAAGCACAAGTTCATACGAGACGTGAGCCCACTTCATACGACAAAACCTACATGCCCATATGATAAATCACAAAATAGACAGTTTATCATACGATAAATGGACTTAAACCGTACGATAAATCATGAGCCACGACTTTACACGACTCAAAAATACAAAAAAAGAAATCAAAATTTAAAATTTGAGAAATCAAATAGGCTTAAGATCGATCACTTACTGTCAGGTCGTAGTTTCGCGGTCGATTGTGATGTCTTTGGCACTCAAAACGGTGCTCCTGGATCGAAATGGCCATTTTTCTTCGCATAGGTCTTTTAAAATTTCAAACTTGGAGAGGTGAAAATGACTTGAAAATGACACATGGACCCCTTATATATCCAAAACCCTAATATTTCAACTTGCATCCTAAGCTAAATCGATGGTCCTGATTCCATTTTTGGGATCGAAATCGAAAACCAAGATCATCCTCCTAGTCAATTTTGCACAACTGAGACCACTTAGTGCTTTTATCACCTGCTCATTCTCTTCTTCAATTTGCACTCAATTTCTCGTTTATCAACACTAAATCTCAATTTAATTCTCACATCAACTTTGATTTTAATCTTCAACAATAATCTTTGTGCTCAAATAATTTATCATTGCTCAATTTTTTTTTTGCTTAAAATCACTATGCAACCCTTGCTATCTTTCGATTTTTCTCCCGAGGGGGCATACTCATGACCTCAGAGTCGAGATTTTTTTTCAAAATCTTCGTTACAAGTTGACCAACTAAGCTTCATCAAATCAATCTCTAGGGGCATATCAATTTCATCGCTTCAAATCAAGCTGATATTGTCTTTGTCTGAATCAGTCTCTTAACGTTAATCAGTTGCATCGCTTTTCATCAAGATGATTATTCGTTTAAACTCAATCAAGGGTTTAAAGAGTTTCTTTGATCACATGCTCAATCTAGGCACGTGTTCAGTTTCATCACATCAAATCAAGCTAGACAATTTATCTTCACTTATCGTATCTTAATCCATCAAGTTCAAGATTGGTTTTATCTTCGCTCACTATGTCTAGTTCAATCAAGATCTAGATCAGTAAGATCCGCTTCTTGATCAGTCAAGTTCAAGTTCGGTATCTTTGCTCTTCATTGGTCCTAGTTCAATCAAGTTCGGGATCAGTTTCAATTTAATCAACTCTATTCAGTTTCATCACTTCAAAACAAACTGAATACCTCGCTCTTCATCTAGTTCATGATCAATCAAGTTCAGAACTGGTATCTCCTAGACATCAAATTTTCTTTGAACCAACGTGCTGCTTGCACATTAATTCAAAGAGGGGCAAATGTAATACCCTAAAAATGGTCATCTAAACCACGAGCCCCTAATCTCGACAACATCACCAAGGTCCTAACCAAAGGCAATTAAATTAATCTTGAGCACACAATTAATTTCTTAAATCATCAATGTCACATGGCAAATTAATCAACCAATATTAATTAAATATTTATTTAATTAATTGATCATTCCAAGTAAATCACTTTTAATCAATTATCCTATTTATTTTATTAAATATCCTAGCATATTTAATTAAGTAAATCATTTTGCCATTAAATTTTCAAAAAAGGAATTAATTGACAAAAAAAAATTAAAAATTGAGAAAAGAAATTAATTGAAGATAATCTTGAAAATCAAATTAAAAATTGAAGAAAAATCTCAAAGAAAGCAATTAAAAAATTTAAATATCAAAATTGAATGAAATAAAGAATAAATCAATTTTTTGTGATTTATTTTAATTTTAGTTCAATTTTTTTTATAACTGAGAAAAGCAGTCAATCACATCAATTCACTTGGATTGTGCTTCCTCTTGGAAAATCTTGATTGCTCATCATCATTTGATCTCAGCCATTGGTTTCTTTCTGAATTTTCTATAAATTCAGGCTCTCATCTCTCATTCAAGGATCCTGGAGAATATATTGTTATTATGTTGTTTTTGCTCTAGGTTCACTAATATTTTGTATTGAGATATTACATATTAGTTCTTGCATATTTATTATCTCATCTAGCTTAAATATTGCTTCAATCATGTTAGATTAATCTTGCATATCTAGCTTATGCACATCTAGATTAATCTTGCATTCATTTAGCTCAAATTCATGCTCATATAGATTAAATCCTTCTTTTAGGTGTCGTCTAGTCACTGGTATTGCATATGAAATATGAGAGCAAGACTAAACTCGCATCTACTAGAAGGCAATAGGTTGCTTTGTAATGGTTTATTGTTCATTATTGATTATTGATTTACTAACCATGCATCTAATGACTTAATTGAAGTGTTGTGTATTCTAGATACAAATACATGTCCACTTTTCACACACACATGAATTAATTAATTAGCTGCTCAAAATTAATTTAATTTCCTTTGGTTAGGACCTTGGTGATGTAGTCGATATTAGGGGCCCATGGTTTATATGACCATTTTTAGGGTATTACATTTGCCCCTCTTTGAATTGATGTGTGAGCAGCGCATTGATTCAAAGAACAGTTGATGTCGAAGAGATACCGGTTCTAAACTTGATGGATCACGAACGGATGAAGAGCGAGATATTTAGCTTGATTTGAAGTGATACCAATCCCAAACTTGATTGAACTAGGACCAATGAAGAGCAAAGATACCGATCTTGAATTTGATGGATCAAGAAGCGGGTACAGATCTAGAACTCGATTGAACTAGAATCGGTTTAGCAAAGAGATAATACTGATTATGAACTCAATGGAACAAGAACCGATTAGCAAAATAGAATGTCCAGCTTGATTTGATGCGAAGAAACTGAACACCTATTTGGATTGAGCCTGTGATCACTGTAAAAAAGACTCTTTAAACCCTTGATTAGAATTAAACGAATAACCAGCTTGATGAGGTGCGATGAAACTGATTATTGTTAAGAGATTGATTCAGATGAAGATAATATCGGCTTGATTTGGTGTGAAGAAACTGATATACCCTAGAGATTGATTTGATTTGAAGAACCTCAACTTAATATGATGCGATGAAGTTGAGATGCCCCTAGCAATGAGGTCTTGTTTGATTAGATTTGATTGATGTTTGATTAATCTTTGATTGAAAATATTTGTTGCTCAGATTTTGATGAAGATTTGAAGAAAAAAAATCTTGACTTTTGATGATTTTATCACTAATAATTATTATGCAATAAGTATGCCTCCTCGGGAGCGAAATCGAAAGATGGTGAGATACAACAGTGATTTGAGGCAATTTGAGTGATAAAAAGATTTAGCAATGATAATTTGAGAACAAATAATTATTTAAGAATTGATTTGAGATAAATTTAACAAATTTTGAGTTAATTGGAAAAGATTTGAGCGCAGAGTGATGCAAAAATTGACTTGAAGATGAATGTGCCATTTGGTCAACGTTGTGAGAATTTTCCTAGAAAAGTGATGTCAAATTTCGATTTTGATCCCGAAAATGGACTAGAGATGGTCAATTTAACGTTGATGATCATGAATTTTTTTTCGTTTTCATATGCAAATGAATGACTTAATGGATAAATATAATGATTCTGATGCAAATGTGAATGCCATGTTTATTTTTATCTTTTTCTATGTGATAAGATGAATGCAAATGAATATGCAATGGATCTATATGATATGCTCATGTATGTGGCTAACATCTTATGTAGGAATTGTGATGTCAATACATAAGTACTTAATCATGTCAAAGATAATGATATGCAGTTGACCACTTGACAGAGAAATGATGATCGTTTCAGATTCAAGCTTCAGTCAAAGGAAAGAAAAAGTAAAGTAATCATGCTGAAATTTATTGAAAAGCACAAAGCTTAGTATGAATGCAACCTAAGACTTTAGTCACTTGATTTGTTATGCTATTTATCATCACTAAGCATTTTAAATGTTAGAGATAGACATAAGTACCAAGGCACAAAGAGCCAGGATGACCTGAATGTCACGTCCATTTGATTTAGAAAGCGAACATAAGCACCGAGGTATAAAGAGCTAGGATGACCTGAATGTTGCTTACGTGCAAACACACCAGACAAAGCAGAGTTCCTTTCTTTACTATGCAATAGTGATTTTCTTGTCTGCAATGACTATTTTATCGTTCATATCCTAGGATAGATTAAGCATGAATTCATATTGCATAATAAAGAAAGTTACTCAAAATAGATAAGGAAATAGTTCCAACCTCCTTGTAGCATACAAATAAATGAAGTTGAGGTATGTGTGGAAATTTCACTTTCATGTGAAGGCACTTATCACAGACACCCAGTTTATGAGATGTTTCCAGATCATTGGAATCATTCCTACAAAAAGAAAACAAAGAAAAGTAGTATGCCCCTAGTCCTTGCTCCTTTTAGTCAAGATAGACTCCCTTGAGTTACTCAGAGGGAATAATAAGCGAAAACCAATTTAAAAGACAACATACAAAGAAAATTTCAATCATAGTTCAAACAGTTTTAGTGATTGTTTTTGTTGTTCTTATTTTGTGTGTTTGATGAGATGTCAGTGGCAAAACCCTGCAGTGGTTAGGAGACATGTAACTGACTCGGATTGGATGACCCAGTAATACTGACATAAAGATGACTTTGTTAAACTTCTTAGGACATTTAGATTGATCAGTTGATTTCTCTAAGACTATGACATTGATCAGTTTCAAGCCATGAGGGTTCCAAGAAGAACCAAGGTGTCACAAAACCGACTAAAGGATATGTACAAGCTAAAACAAAGATGCAGAAAAGAAGGAAATAAAATAGGAAACGTCATATTTGCATTGATAGATGGAGCACTTTAGTACAAGAGGCACCTATTTACCAGGTTTTCACCTTCTTGATATAATTTTTTTTTTTTCAGGACTTTTTATTATTTTTAGGAATTTCTTTTCAGGACTTTTTAGCTATATAGATTGTTGGAGCAGAGTGTAATGGTGAAAAAGGGTGAATGATGGAGAGATCAAGAGGAAATATTTTCTTCCCTCTGAGGAGAGAGGACAAGAGAATCCATCAAATAACTTCACAACCAATTTAAAAGACAACATACAAAGAAAATTTCAATCATAGCTCAAATAGTTTTAGTGATTGTTTTCGTTGTTCTTACTTTGTGTGTTTGATGAGATGTCAGTGGCAAAACCCTGCAGTGGTTAGGAGATAGGTAACTCACTCGGATTGGATGACCTGGTAATACTGACATAAAGATGACTTTGTTAAATTGCTTAAGACATTTAGATTGATTAGTTGATTGCTCTAAGACTATGACATTGATCAGTTTCAAGCCATGAGTGTTCCAAGAAGAACCAAGGTGTCACAAAACTGATTGAAGGATATGTACAAGCTAAAACAAAGATGTAGAAAAGCAGGAAATAAAATAGGAAATGTCATATTTGTGTTGATAGATGGAGAAAGTTAGTACAAGAGGCACCTATTTACCAGGTTTTCACCTTCTTGACATAAATTTTTTTTTCAGGACTTTTTATTATTTTTTAGGAATTTTTTTTCAAGACTTTTTAGCTATATAGATTGTTGGAGTAGAGTGTAATGGTGAAAAAGGGTGAATGATGGAGAGATCAAGAGGAAATATTTTCTTCCCTCTGAGGAGAGATGAAAGTTTCACTACAGATTTCCCTTCAAACACCTTATTCACATTACATTTGAAACAAGGGGACTTCAGTAGATCCAATCTCTTAGGGAAAAGATTGAATACTAAATGAATTGATAATGGGATATAAATGATAAGATAACCCCTCTTTTAGAATGGAAAATGATTGAATTATGTTAAGTGTAAAAGTAGAAAAAAATTGATTATAACTTGAGATAGAAGCGTGAGATGAAGTTGTGCATCTGGATCTGGCTATAACATGTCGAGATAAAGCTGCCCTGTGAATTTGAGGAAAAGTTGTCGGTACCGTGCTGAAAGTCTCCACGGTCCTCCAAAAAATTCATGAAATGAAAAGGGTTTTCCACCTCTACAAATGGAGTCCAAATTTGCAAACATGATTACGCACCTGCAACCTACACATAGAAAAGAGAGGAAAAGGGGTTGGGATTGGGGGTTTGGCTTCAGGTCAAACCCCAGTTTTGGAATTAACCAAATGATGAAAGAAAGTACTTGCAAGTAAATGTAAATGAAAGACTGAAATGTAAGTCACCTCTAGGGAGGTTTTAGATAGAATCTAGGTATATTTGCTTCTATTGAATAGAGTGTTGAAAGGGATCTCCTCTTCAATGGTTGAATCCTTGATGTGAATGCAACACCTAGCCTTGAAGGAAGACTTGAGAATGCTCAATTCTTGAATGCGTAATCTCATGTATTTGTCTTATCGCTTATTGAACTTATGCAAATGGGAGGGCGAATGTGACTTATATACTCATCAATTATGGTTAATTGATTGATTTTCCATCATAGGTTGACAGAGAGAAAGTTTTCCCGCTTTATGCAATGTCCAGTGCAAAGATAGGATAGAGGGAGCCCCAAAATAGGGCAAGGACAAGGGTGCCACGCCCCTGTCCTTCCCTTGTCTCAGGACAAGAAATAGATTCGGGTAGTGCAAAGGGAAGAACAAGGCAGTTTTTGGGGGTTGAGCAAGTCTCGAGTCTTCGATCAGGATTAGGGATTCAAATCGCCATTGTGAAGACCATAATGTGATCGCAAATTGCTAGGGTCACAATTTCATGACACTACATTTAGCCCCCACTTTAGGGGGAGTATAAACGTACACCAATATTGTCAGTAAAGTACAAGGAAACAAGATTGAAAGACTTCTACCACATCAAAGAGGCAAGATGCACCAAGCCCCCAGTGGACTTAGGATCTTACGACATCCATTGACAAAGTAAAAGGGAAGATCAAGAAGGGAAAACCATGAATGCAAGTAGCAAGGTTACCCTCACTATGAGTCATGAAAAAGATGCAAACATTATGAAGAAAATCCAAGTTCACTAAATAAATCTAATTATCAAGAAGGAAAATATGAGCGGAGTGTATGCCCCCACCTTAAAGTGATCGCACACGCCTTATCGGTAGTGATTGCGTTAAGGTAGGATACACCCAAGAGAGAGAAGATAGGGAGCACATTATCACAAGGATTTAGCCCCCTGACGAGGAATAAACCCAAGGATAATGAACACAAAACATGAGGTAGTTGCACTTTCCTCGGGGTCAATATGTTGTATGATAACTCATGTGTATCATATATGTATATGTGCATATAATAATTGTCATTCCCCAAGGAAAGGACACTACCTTGGAAGAAAGGGAATAGAGGATGTCTTTCAAGTCAACATGAAAGAGACCAAAAGAGATCTCAATGCTTTGCATTGTCCTCAAGTAGACATTGAGGGAAAAATAGAAGAACAGGGATACACCTAGAATAATGGTCACAAAAGAGCAAGAAAGGAGAGAGAGGGAGAGAAAAGACCTATAGTGCTAATATTGCTAATCTAGCACGACATCCACCTCCCCATCTTGCTGATCACTATTTTGGGAAGGTGAGGAATATGTCAGAGGAGCAATATCAAGCATAGTAGATGGATCTATCACAAGATCCAAACAAGGACTATGCTCATGTGATAAGTCACTTTGTTTGATTCTAGGAGCTAGGATTAGGGTTTGTGAAAATTCAGTTGATAAATGCTTGTCCACATCAACCTATTCATAATCACTATTAGAAGTATTAGGAGTTGTTTTGCCATCATGAATAACATTTTCACTCATTTCTTCATAAAAATTTATGGAAGGAGGAATATGAACATGAATAGGAGTAAAGCCATCACCTATTTTGTGCAACTTAGGATTTGGAGATTTAGGTTCAACATATTGCTTCGGAGATAATGTAATCATATCAAATGTTGGAGTCTTGGGAGATGGAATGGTTTGAGGAACAACTTCATGAGCTTGAGCACGATGCCTTCATCGGCGGTCTCTCGCACAATGATTTCATCGAGTCTTAGCGGAAGACTGAGAAGGAGGAAGAATATTTATGAAAGGAGAAACGGTCTCCTCTTTGATAGTTGGAGGTTTTGGTTGAGGTCTTTTAGGTTGGACAAGAGGAGAGGCGGGCCTCATCTCTCTATAAGAGCAAGGAGGTGGACCTACACCATATAAAGGAGGTATATTAGGTGTGGGAAGGAGACCGGGTCCATCATGGGGAGGTGGTATAGGTCTAACCTTAGGAGGAATATTGTTGTTCTTTTTAGGAGATGACATAGTCACATCCATAGGAATAGGTTGAGGATTTTCCTTAGGAGGAAGATTAGTCCTATCCATTAGCGGAAGGATTTTATCTTCAAGAAGGATGGGAATTTCAATTATTGGGGATCTAGGTTGACTTAAGGATAAGATCATATCTTTCTTCCATTTTTGATAATATTGGAAAAGAGCATCGCTCGTTTGTGGAAGAGATTGAAATTGCTTAGGCCAAAAGAAATAAATAGGAACACTAGGGCTTCTTTCGGATGGACGAAATAAGCTATGGTTCATGGTTATGATTTCTCCATTGTGGGGGAATTTCAAACACTTATGAATTGGAGAAGAAATATCCTTCATGGAAGATAGCCAAGGGTAGCCCAACTTCACACAGAATTGCTCAGAAGAAGGAATGATAGAAAAGTTGACATCCATAGATTTAGTGTGAACTTGAATAGGAAGGGTGATAGAACCAATGGTAGGACAAGAGAATCCATCAAATAACTTCACAACCACATTAGATTCATCATAGATCGGTTTATGCAATCATAAAGTGAAGAGATATTCCCCAGTGATAACATTACCCATGCAAGAGGGATCAACAAGAGCCCCACGACAAGGTATGTCCTTAACCTTCACAACTATGTATCAACACCCATTGGGTGTCCTAATGGTCTCACTAGGGTCTAATGTAATACAAGGATCCTTAGGTGTCTTTTGTTTCTCTATTATGTTCACCAAATGTGGAGTTGTGGTAGTAAGATCAAAAGAAGAGAAAGAGGTACGTTCAGTCTCAATTACGTTAGAGGTATGAGAAGGCAAAGCATCAGTGAAAATATTAAGATTTTGATTAGGAGGAGCTACTGATTTATTTCCCTTATCATTCACACCTACCATAGATATAGTATATTATAAATCAAATCTTGAATCTTACTTTTCAATGAAAAACATTTCTCAATATCATGACCAGGCTGACGATGAAATTGACAAAAGGATTTGCTATCAAAATAAGGGGATGCAAGCTTAGATGGGTCAACTGGTTTGATAGGAGGAAGTTTGATAACATTTCTTTGTAATAACTGAGACATAATACTATGTAAAGATTCATTCAAATGAGTAAATTGTCTTTCTCTTTTAAAGAATCTAGAAATAGGAGGCACACACACAAGTCAGTATGCACAAGATCTAATAGTCTGTTAGATATATACAACTTGCTTTTAAATGATGTTCTTGTTTTCTTTCCTAACTAACATTCTTTACATACCAGATTAGAGGGCTTCACAATCTTAGGCAAATCTCTAACATCTTGAGTAGAACTTATCCTTACCATATAGTCAAAGTTAACATGCCACAACTAACTTTCATCTATTTGAGCAATCAAACAACTTCTCTCACTGGTATTCAAGTGAAAGATATTACCTTTAGTTTTAGTCCTTGTTGCAATCTATACACCGTAGGCATTCAGAATCTTGCATTTACCATTCTTGAATTGCAAATCACATCCCTTATCAATATAAACCTAAATAGAGATATTGACCTTTAAATGCCACTCAACAACAAATGTTTCTCAAACTATAGATCATATTCACATTGTTGTTGTTGATTGTATCATTTAACTTGATGAATCTTTTTGTTGGTTTGAACTTCGCAAATGGTTGTTGAACACTTTCCCCCTTATCACTCAGAGCCATAGGAGTAGATTGCTCCATTTGACTCGCAACTAGTTGATAATTGTGGAGTGTTGCACATAACTACAGAAAGGAAGTAAACTCAGACAAAATAAGCTTTTCCCTGATATCTTTTTGCAAATTAGAAATGAATATTCTTTGAATATCATTATCAGGTACATGAAAAGAAATTTGAGCACACAAATGCTTATATCTACCAAAGAAATTGGACACTTTTTCTCTAACACCTTGTTTACAACGCATTAAATCAGTCAAAGTGATTGTAGGACCAATGTTGTTTTGAAATTGTTGAATGAAAGCATTTGCTAGTGTTCTTGTAAACAGTTTTGCAAGCAGTCTTTGATCACAAGAAAAATCAGTACACAAGGTTTGAAATGTTTTGACATGCGTAAGAGGATCACCTTTTCCATTATAGAGTTCCAATTGAGGGACCTCAACATGCTTAGGTTGGAAGACTTTAAAAATATCAAGAGATAGTGGGCTTGCAACATCAAATGCGGGCACACTAAACTTGGAGTGACTCATGGAAGCAATTTTTTGTTGTAAGGAAGACACAATTTGAGCAAGATTGTTGATGGTTTCTTCGATAGAAGAATCAATGTTAGACATGGTTGATTGAGAAAGTGGTGTGATGTTATTGAAGGAAGACATGGATTGAGAATAAGATGGTGGGACATTATGATAAGTAGGCATAGGTGATGATTGAGTAGGAATTGGGACACTTAAAGGAGGAATAAATTTTTTAAATGAATTGCCCCCTTGTGTCACGCTGATTGATTGAGGGATATTAGAAATACTTATGGAGGATATATGCAAAGATGGAGGATTAAATGAAGAAGAGGGATTTCCCCCATGACCAATGGTTGTAGGAATGACATTTTGAGTTGATGTAGCCATGATTTTTGAAGTGAAGGTAGGAATAGTAGCCATTGGAGTAGACAAAAGAATAGAATGCTTGATTTGTTTTGAAGGTTGTGAATAACCTAATTTCTCAACACGACTCTTTATAGGCATGACATTAGAATCAACAATATAAGAAATGCCACACAATATATCAATTCCATTCTTATCACTTTGAATCATGCGTTTAAGGCCTTCAATTAATGGAAGAGCTTCACTATCAGGGTACTCTTGGGACATCCATTGTTGAAAGTTATCAAATTGATTATCCAATTTTAAAAGTTGATCTATGGAAACTCTAGTCAAAGCTTATTCTTGTTCATCATGGGATTCATCAATTAGATAGATAGGGACATGAGTAGGATGTGAAGAATTAACATTATCCTCATTAAAGAAGTCACCCAAATTATGCTCCATCTCCTTGGTAATTGTTGGTATTTTTGATGATTATGTTGTGATTGTCATTGATGGACACACACTTGCATTGAGATTACTTTTGTATGTATAAGTTAAAGCTCAACTGGTACTTGTTCCAACTGGTATGATGCATTATAGTCCTTAGACTATTGGTGTTTTGCAGAAAGTGATTACCGATCTGAAGCAGTATGTAGAACCCAAGCAGTTCGAGGATCTCAAGCGGTACGAAGGATCAAAGTGGCAGAACACATATTTCCCAGTCTTCATTTTTGTCAAACTGGCAACTGGTATTTTGTATGAACCGGTAATACTCTGTGATGAGTTACCAACCGACCTTTTGTGATGAGTTACCATCCACCGATTGTTTGACAGTGCCGACACTTCAACGATGCTTTTTGTGTCATGTTACAGAATATGTCTAGATGCATTGAACCTAGGAAATTGTATTGTAATCCTATTGGACCGACATGAAATCATGAAATCAGATTCCTTTAAAAGGACATCATGTCTAGGGTTTTAGGCTGTTGCTGGGGTTTAAGGCGGTTGATGAGTTAGAGAGAGTATGAATGTGTAGAAGACTGAAGTAATGTTGGAATGCATTAGGAATGAGCTATCAAGGATCTAACCAAGCAATCTATGCTATTAGCTAGATCAATCACTTGTTGATTACTCACATCTTCGACAAGTCTGAAGCCCTTAACTGGGTAGGCCCAAAAGCCTTTTGTAAATCCTCTAACAAGGTGGTTCACATCTGTGGATCTAAAATCCTTTAGCAAGGTAGTCTTTAATCAGACTTATCTCCTAACAGAGATTGAGATTCCTAATAGGATCTGTTCTGGTAAAGAACATTGTATGACCTTAACCGGTTTGGTTCCTATTTTGCAGATAGTTACTTGTGAGTTCCATCTCACCGTGGTTTTTCCCATTTGGGTTTCCACATCAAAATCTCTTGTGTTATGGTGTTTGTGCTTCTATGGGTGAATGCATTATTTGCTATTTGGTTTGCACGTGTGCTAACTAGTTTGTCTACTAAGCTGTTTTACTGGTTTACTGTTAGTCTAGCAAAGTGTTTAAGTACAAAGATTTTTGGAATACTAATTCACCCCCCCCTCTTAGTATTCATCAATTGGTATCAGAGTCAACCTTTCTATAAGTTTAACCACTTGGAAAGAGATATGGGGGAATACACATTGAGGGAACTTACTCATCGGCTCACTCAGTCTGAGCAAGCCTATGATGATCTTATGGTCAAATATAAGGCATCTCAAGAAAAGAGGAGAGAACATGCTGAAAATTTGATGGAGCTATTTGAAAATAGTTCTTCTGATGAAGCAGACATGGAAGCCCTGATTCAAGAAGTAGAAAAGTTGAATGAATCCAATTCCAACCCGAGAAAAGAATTGGAAGGACTAACTATTCAAATTTGTCAAGAACTTGAGAACCAGAGGAAAGCTAAAGATCTGGTCAAAGACAAAGATCATGAAAACTCCAAGCTGAAGCAAGAGATCAGTGCCCTAACTGCTCAACTCCATGCGAGAAAAGTGGAAAAGGAAGACATGCAAGGAGAACTGAACATTGCCATCTCTGAGAATGAAAATCTGATGGAAACAAATGCTACTATTTCCAAAGAACTCTTTGAGTCAAAGGAAATACTTGCTAAGTTCAACAAGAGTACTATTAACCTAGAGCAAAAGCTTGAATCTGCCAAACCTGCCAAGAAAACTGATGGACTTGGTTATTCTGGTCATGAGGAAGGTGAGACCTCTGGTACAAATGCTGGAGCATCAAAGAAACAATCAACATCAAAGGATAAAGGTAAGCAAAAGTTTAAACCTGTTTGCTTTAACTGTCTTAAAGAAGGACACACTGCCAATGTGTGTAGGAGTAAGGCTTACAATAATTTTCCTTATTTTCTAAATGATAAGCCTAGATCCTATAAATTCAATGGTAATTGTTATGCATGCAACAAGTTTGAGCATAGAGCATCTGAATGTAGGTCTGTTATGGACAACACTGGAAGATATCCTCAGAGGACTCAAGGAGTTGGTCTGGAACCTTTTGTGAATCGGAATCACAGCTAGTTTAATGCCTTCAATTATCAGTCAAGAAGTGGTGGCTATCAAGTGGCAACCAGATGGAGATAAAACTGTTTGATCTGTCATGATCATGGTCACACTGCTGCAACATGCAGGAGGAAGAATGACATCATGAATAATGAACCTTGGAGAGTACCTGGAATGTTCTACTATCATTGCAACAAACCGGATCACATTGCCAGATTCTGCAGATCAAGAAAGAACATATCAGATGACATACCGGTCACTTCGGAAGGAAAGATTGACATTGACACTGTTCAAGCAGATATGAACAAAACCTGGAAGAAGAAACCAGAAGTGTTGCAGGAAGAACCGGTTTCTGCACCTAGTGTGGAAATATCAGAACCGACAAACTAAGCATCAAAAAAGCTTAGGGGGAGCAAATAGTGAAACACTACGAACCCCCATTTTACATCGGTAAAAGACCTTAACTGGTATGTGATACCCGTCATTTGGCAGAAGACCGGAAATGGTAACAGGCAAATTAGGGTTTACGCCCTAATGGTGGAGGATTTATTACGGTAGGTGAGGAATATGTTTAAAAGGAATTTTCAAATCATTTCTCACTATCATTTTTCGAGTGAAGAATTTTTTCAAGTGCAGAGCGAAGAAAAAGTGATTTGTGTTGCGATTCAAAGAAATCTCAAAACCCTAAAGAAGATTCGGAAGCAAATTTCAAATGGTCAAAAGAAGAACTCAAAGTGGTGATTCAACAACTGATGAAGTAGAAGGCGAAGTGGAATTTGCAAGCCCTAAATTCCTGATTTCCGAAAGGTACTTCTTGAGTTTTCTATTTTGTCATGGCTTCCACATCTCATGATAGTTCTAGTGCAACTGTCGATTCTATGGATTTTATTCAAAGAAAATCAAAATATAATGCCTTGTCTCAAGTATCGGCTGGGGTTATAGTAGAAGAAGGGATTTCAGATTACATAGACTGCAAGATCGAAGACCTAGGGTCTCTTGTGATCCATTCTTAGCTAGGTCTATTTTGTGGGAAGGATAAAAAGATCAAACCAGAGTATAGCATCTTGGAGAAGAAAAAGCTTCACAATGTGGTTTACTTCCTAGAGGATTTCACAGATGACCACATTAGAATCATTCTAAGCAGAGTTCATGGTGACAAGATGTACCTAGAGTGGACGCATGATATCACACCACAAGCTATTCATGCCGTCACTGATTTCTGCAATACAGGGGAAGTGCTAGCCCTAAGGAAGGTAAGCAAGATGGAAATGTCCAAGCTCACCGGTTCAGTGAGCGACTCACGTGGCATGACTGTCAACTCAATCAAGGATGATCTGGTCAAGTATGCATGCATGGTGATAGGCTACCAGACGTTCTCTGCCAGCAGAATTAACTTTGTATCTGCTACAGCGGTAAATACCGCTTACCGGATGATTAAAGAAGATGCATCGTTTGACCTATACACCTATATGCAAAGGCAACTTATGTTGAATCTTAAGTCAATCAAATAGGATAATGCACTAAGATTCAAGTTTGGACAACTATTGGTAGGGTTATTCTTCTACTTCCAAGGTTATTTCCCAGGAGTTGGAGATATTCAGTGGTCTGCCGACCAATCGGTTACCAAGCAGATCAAAGAGTGCCTGCAAGCAGTTGGAACCAGTTACCCTGAAGTTCTGAAAAAGTACTTTGATGAGTTCAGGCGCAAGATGAGCCAAAGGATAAGGATATCTGGTGACATTATCAAGAAATATGAATATGATATCTGCTTTATCATCAATGTGGATGAATGCTTAATGGAGGCTGTTGAGCCCAGATAGGAAGAAGTAGAGTCTATGGGCTATGAGGTGATGTATGATATGTTGGATGGGTATGCTTCTACCCTAATTGCCTCACCCCTAGATCCCAAGGCAAAGAGAACCGACACCTATCTGGAAAGGGTTGCACCGATTGTAGAACCTCCTGAAAAGAAAGGAAAGGCAGTGCCTTCAGCATCAACACCGGTTACTGCAGCTAGTCCCAAAGTGACCAAGTGGTCACTTGTAAAGAAGAAACCGGAAGCAGCACCTGCCAAAGTCTTCGAGAGAAAGAGGAAGACAAGGAATAAATCACCGAACTCAGAAGAAACTGTGTCTGAGGAAAACCCCAAGAAGACTAGACAAGCAAAGAAAAAGACAGAGAATGAACCAGCATCATCGGCACCGGTAAATATTGACATTTCTTCCTACAAACCTTTGACACATTGTCAAAGAACTATCAAAAATATTAGGAGAAAAGTGCTGAATGATTTGATTGATTGTTTTGATGATTTCAATGATGATGAAAAAGAAGCAGCTGAACAAGAAATCATTAAGTATTTATGTGTTAATGACCAGTCGCCTTCAGAAATTAGATCCGAGACACCAGATTCTTTGTATAATTCCTTAGATAATAAATGGCGCATTGCCATAGAAAAGGAACAGGAAATGAGAGAGAAATTTTTTGCTCAACATTTTCCTGATGTATCAAATTCAGAACTGTTTGAAGTTATGAATAAATACAAAGGCCTCTTCTTCATGAGAAGAAGAAGACTCCTGTTACTGGAAGGAAAGAGTCAAGAAGTGCTCAAGAATACACATACTCTTGCTCTAGAAGCTCTTAAGATGCATCAAGTGGCTAAAGCCAACAAGAAGGCTAAGCAAGAACCGACAATAATAAAACTGGATGAAGTGTTTGATAATGAAGGAAGCCCGGTTATTGAACCCATAGACACTATTGATGTCGATGCTCTGGATGAAGAGGATGTTACTCAGGGTACACCATTAGAAGCAATAGAACAGGAGAAGCAGGAAGAACAGGTAGATAAGAAAAAGGAAGTAGAGGACAAAAAGGAGGAAGCAAAGAAGCAAGCAAAAAAGAAGAAAGCAGAGGAGGATAAAGAAGAGGAGAAGAGAAAGGAAGAAAAAAAGAAGAAGAAGGATGAAGAGGAGAAGAAGAAAAAGGAAGAGGAGAATAAGAAGAAGGATGAAGAGGAGAAGAAGAAAAAGGAAGAGGAGAAGAAGAAGAAGGATGAAGAGGAGAAGAGGAAAAAGGAAGAGGAGAAGAAGAAGAAGGATGAAGAAGAGAAGAGAAAGAAAGAAGAGGTAAAGAAGAAGGATGAAGAGGAGAAGAGGAAGAAGGAAGATGAGAAGAAGAAAAAGGAAGAGTAGTAGAAGAAAAAGGACAAAGAAGAAGAGAAGCAAAGGAAAGAAGAGGAAAAGAAAAAGATAGAAGAAGAAAAATTAAGAGCTACAAAGAAAGCAGAAGCGACAAAAAGCACTCAGATGGAGACTCCAAAGGCAACCGACAGTCAAGCCAAACCAGCTGACCTCACCAGTCCTATTGACCTCCAGTCTGCAAATGAAATGGAGCTACTACAGAGCATTAAGGTTGCTCAAGAACGCCTTGAAGTGTTAAGGAGGAAGAAGGAGCAAGATGTGATCCAAGTTGCGGTGGACACTCTTACCGGTTTGTTACCTGGCACAAACCTCCCTAATACTGATTCATCATTGGCACAATTGAAGCTCCTATGCACCGTAGTGGATGATCAGGTGCAGAGCCTAGAAGAGGTAGCAGATGCAAATGCCAAGAAAGAGCATCAAAAGGCTCTCAACATTGCCTTGGTGAAGAAGCTTAATGAGCTCCAGTCTGAACTGTAAAAAGCACAAAAAGATATAAGGCATGCTTTGGATGAGGCGAATCTACTACTAAGTAAGATTTGCCAACCCCATCTCTTCTATGATGATGTGCTTGTACAAAAGAAAAAGCTACAAACTGACTTGGAGTTATATATGAGCACCTTCAAGCTGCCGTATGAATCTTTTACAGCTTATGGGCAAACCGTTCACCGGTTTCACATCCAGTCTGCCAAAATAGAGTTGGAAATCAGCAACCAGACTCGAGATTTGTAGGAACTCCAACAAGTTCTACTCCCACGCCTGCAGATACTTCAGAAATGTTATCTAAATCTAGATGCCTTAACGGTGACTCAAGAGATGAGCACAATAGACGCCATGAAAGAACAGGTCTCCCAGATGCAGACAAAGAAAGAAGTGGCTACCTCCCTACTGGAGTCCTGGTCCTTATCGATGAAATAATTTTTGTAGGACTTCAAATCCATTTTTGACAAGTTTTATTCTTTATTGTCATAAACTCTTATTTTGTTAATACTAATGACATAGGTGTTGGTCTGTAATATTTTGTTGTCATTGTTGGCAAAGGGGGAGAAGTATAAATTTTGAATGTTTTAATGTATACTTTCATGTTATTTTTGTTAAGAAGTAGTATACATTGTATTTTCTGCAAAAGGGGTAGTGTATATGCTTAGGAGGAGTAATTTTGATTATGGCATATTTTTGTTGTAAAACACTTAGATGTCAAAATTTCCTAAGTGTTTCCATCAATGCCAAAGGGGGAGATTGTTGGCATTTTTGATGATTATGTTGTGATTGTCATTGATGGACACACACTTGCATTGAGATCACTTTTGTATGTATAAGTTAAAGCTCAACCGGTACTTGTTCCAACTGGCATGATGCATTATAGTCCTTAGACTATTGGTGTTTTATAGAAAGTGATTACCGATCTGAAGCGGTATGTAGACCCCAAACAGTTCGAGGATCTCAAGCGGTATAAAGGATCAAAGCGGCAGAACACATATTTCCCAGTCTTCATTTTTGTCAAACCGTCAACCGATATTTTGTATGAACTGGTAATACTCTGTGATGAGTTACTATCCACCGATTGTTTGATGGCACCGACACTTCAACGGTGCTTTTTGTGTCGTGTTACAGAATATGTCTAGATGTATTGAACCTAGGAAATTGTATTGTAATCCTATTGGACCGACATGAAATCAGATTCCTTTAAAAGGACATCATGTCTAGGGTTTTAGGTTGTTGCTAGGGTTTAAGGTGGTTGATGAGTTAGAGAGAGTATGAATGTGTACAAGACTGAAGTAATGCTGGAATGCATTAGGAACGAGCTATCAAGGATATAACCAAGAAATCTGTGCTATTAGCTAGATCACTCACTTGTTGATTACTCACATCTTTGACAAGTCTGAAGCCCTTAACCAGGTAGGCCCAAAAGCCTTTTGTAAATCCTCTAACAAGGTGGTTCACATCTATGGATCTAAAATCCTCTAGCAAGGTAGTCTTTAATCAGACTTATCTCCTAATAGAGATTGAGATTCCTAATAGGATCCGTTCTGGTAAAGAACATTGTCTGACCTTAACCGGTCTGACCTTAACCGGTCTGGTTCCTATTCTGCAGATAGTTACTTTTGAGTTCCATCTCACTGTGGTTTTTCCCATTTGGGTTTCCATGTCAAAATCTCTTGTGTTATGGTGTTTGTGCTTCTGTGGGTGAATGCATTATTTTCTATTTGGTTTGCATGTGTGCTAACTGGTTTGTCCGCTAAACTGTTTTATCGGTTTACTGTTAGTCTAGCAAAGTGTTTAAGTAAAAATATTTTTGGCATACTAATTCACCCCCCCTCTTAGTATTCATCAAAGTAAAGCTTGGGAAGCCTTAATTCTAATGCTTCGTCTAACGGGGATGGTGTAGGTAGGACTAATAGTGGTGAAACTCATGCACTAGAGGGAAAATTTGAATTTTGAATAATAGGAACAAAGTGCCCAAAAATTGAATAATGCAAAATTTGAAAAAAGAATGATTAAACAATTTGACTTTGTTGAAAGAAGAGAATGACACAATTTTCAAAAAAATAATGTTTATGATAAATGAAAGGAAATTGGAATTTAAAATTAGGGCCAATGGGATACCACTTAATTTTAAAATTGATAAAATCAGAATTTTAAAAATCAGGGCAGGATATAATTAACCACTTAATTTTAAAAAAAATTCTTGAAATTTGAAGGTATTTTTGATTTTAGAGGGATCAAAAATCGATTAAATCAGCCAATTTTCTGGATTTAAGCTATTAAATGCGGTCATATCAGTCTCCCAAAATTTTGGGAAAAAAGCCAGGGACCGTGTTGAAAGTGCACACGATCCAACAAACTTTTTTCAAAATTTTTAAGAATCAAAGTTACAATGATTTTAATGTGGACCCCCAAAAATTGGCAAATTTTAAAATCTCTAGATAGGCAAAATGAAGGTTTGGATGGGAAAATAGGACTCTATTAGGGTTTTAAGAAAAAAAAGGAATTGAATTACAATTTTGAAAAGGTCAAACCTAATGGATAGGGACACCTTGAAAAATGTTTAGAAAATTGAAATTGATTGAAATTTACAGAAAATCCAATTAAATCTAAAAATTAGGGTTTAGGACCTAACCACTTAATTTTTGAAATTATGAAAAAGGAGGGAAATTGAAAATTTGAATTTTAGGATAGAAGATAAGTCTGGAAATAGTCACAAATCTGAAAATGAAATGGAAATTCAATTTTTGCAAAATTTCAAGATGATTCTTAAAAATTAGGGTTTTGACGATTAACCTCTTAATTTTGTGAATTTGATTTGCAAATTGAACAAGACAATGAAGAAATTGAATTTGACAAACAAAGCAATTTTCAGATCTAAGACAATAACAAACAAATTTTACAAAACACAAGTTCAATATCAATTTTTAAAACTAGGGTTTTGAATGAATTAACCACTAAGTTTGCAGAAAAATTAAACTTGTAAATGAAAAATATGTAATGATTTTTAGAATAAAGCATGTAAGACATCGGGTTCACCAAAATGTAATGGTGAAAAAGGGTGAATGATGGAGAGACCAAGAGGAAAGCTTTTCTTCCCTCCGAGGAGAGATGAAAGTTTCACTGCAGATTTCCCTTCAAACACCTTATTCACATTACATTTAAAAGATGGGGAATTCACTAGATCTAATCTCTTGGGGTAGAGATTGAATACTAAATGAATTGATAATGGGATAGAAATGATAAGCTAACCGCTCTTTTAGAATGGAAAATGATTGAATTATGTTAAGTGTAAAAGTAGCAAAGAGATGATTATAACTCAACATAGAAGTGTGAGATGAAGTTGTGCACCTAGATCTGGCTATAATATGTCGAGATGAAGCTGCCCTACGAATATGAGGAAAAGTTATTAGGACCGTGTTGAAAGTGTCCACGATCGTCCAAAAAATCCGCGAAATGAAAAGGGTTTTTCCACCTTTGCAAATGGAGTCCAAATCTGCAAACACAGTTGCACACCTGCAACCTACACAGAAAAGAGAGGAAAAGGGGTTGGGATTGGGGGTTTACCTTCAGGACAAACCCTAGTTTTGGAATTAACCAAATGATGAAAGAAATTACTTGCAAGTAAATGTAAATGAAAGACTGAAATGTAAGTCAACTCAAGGGAGGTTTTAGATAAAATGTACGTAGATTTTCTTGTATTGAATTGAATGTTGAAAGGGATCTCCTCTTCAATGGTTGAATCCTTGACGTGAATGCAACACCTAGCCTTGAAGGGAGACTTCAGAATGCTCAATGCTAGAAAGGAATGCTTGAATGCTCTTGAATGCTTGAATGCGTGATCTCATGTATCTGTCTTATCACTTATTGAACTTACACAAATGGGAGGGCGAGTGCGACTTATATACTCATCAATTAGGGTTAATTTATTGATTTTCATCACAGGCCAACACAGGGAAAGTTTTCTCACTTTATGCAATGTTCAATGCAAAGATAGGACAGAGGGGGCCCCAAAATAGGGAAAGGACAAGGGTGCCACACCTCTATCCTAGGAGGAAAGGGGCGCCACACCCCTGTATTGCCATTGTCTCAAGAAAAGAAGAAGGTTCAGGTAGTATAGAGAGTAGAACAAAGTAGTTTCCAAGGGTCGAACAAGTCTCGGGTCTTCGATCAGGCTTAGGGATTCAAATCACCAACATGAAGACCCTAATGTGGTTGCAAATTGCCAGGATCGCAATTTCATAACACTATACATAGAATGCTAAGTGTAGAATCTCTTCAAGTGGATGGTGTTGATCAATTCACTAAGTTGTTCTCATTTCAATGTTGAGAGTTGGTAAGTGCCAAAGCCAAAGACTGCAGTAACAATGTAGGGACCCAGCCAGTTGGCTTCAAACTTCCCTTTTTATTCTCGATGTTGTTGATTTTTAGGAGACTCTCTCAAAACAAGGTCACGAATATGAAATTCTCTATGTCAAACTTTCTTGTTATAGCCTCTAGAAATTATCTTCTGGTAAGCTCTCAGATGATAGAACGCTACTTGTCGACATTCATCCAACAATTCAAGTTCTTGCAATCTAGATATTCTATAATCTTCATCAGTGATAAGACCTTGCAAAGAAACTCTCAAAGAAGGAATTTTAACATCAATAGGAAAGACTGCTTTGGCCCCATACACCAAAGCAAAAAGGTGTAGCCCCAGTAGGTGTTCTGATGCTTATTCTATAAGCCCATAGCGTTGGATTGAGTTGCAGATGCCAATCCTTCCCAGATTTGTTGATTGTTCTATGCATGATGGTCAGTGGAGTTTTGTTAGATGCTTCAGCTTGTCCATTAACTTGAGGGTAGTATATGGAAGACCAATGTTGTTTAATTTTGAACTTGTCATAGAGCTCATCTATATCCTTGTTCTTGAGCTACCCCCTATTGTGAGTTACAATTAAGGAGGGGATTCCATACCTGCAAATGATATAGTTAAGAATGAACATAGCCACTTGTGTGCCAGTTGCTTTGATTAGCGTAACCTCTTCAACCAACTTAGTGAAGTATTCAGTGGCAGTTATGATAAACTTATGTCCATTGGATGATGAAGGATAGATTTGGCCAATAAGGTCAAATGCCCATTGTTGAGAAGGCCAATGTGTGATAAAAGGTATGAGCTCTCTTGCTGGAGCATGTATGAGATTGCCATGCAACTGGCATTTTTGAGAAGTTTTAGCAAATTTACAACATCTTTTTCCATATTTGGCTAATAGTAGCCAACCCTTAGCAGTTTTTGAGCTTGAGTTAGACCGTTTGAGTGAGATCCAAAAATATCTTCATGGACTTCAGATAACGCATGTTGAAACTCTTCAATTTCTAGACACTTAAGCAAAGTACTATCTAAACCTCGCCTATATAGATGGTTAGCGATGATGACATACCATGAAGAATTACAGATCAAGTTTCTTTTTTCATTGCGAGTAAGGTTATCAGGGATGATTTTGTTGGCATTTTGATGATGTTGTGATTGTCATTGATGGACACACACTTGTTTTATGATCACTTCCCTATGTATGAGTTATGCTCAACCGGTAATTGTTCCAACCGGTATTATGAATTATAGTCTTTAGACTATCGGTGCTTTGTAGAAGATGTTTACCGGTCACAAAGTGGTATGAAGACCTCAAGCGGTTTGAGGATCCCAAAGCGGTACAAAGGAACAAAGCGGTTGTTAACGTATTCCCAGTCTTCATTTTGACAAACTAGTAATTAGTAAAATGTATGAACTGGTAATCGGTAATAAACCGGTATTACTTTGTGATGAGTTACCAACCGGTATTTCTATGATGAGTTATTATCCACTAACACTTTGGCGGTGATTTTGTGTTGTGTTACCAAATGTGTCTAGATGCACTGAACCTAGGAACTTGCAATGTAATCCTATTGGACTGACATGAAATCAGATTCCTTTATAAGGACATCATGTCTAGGGTTTTAGGTGTTGATAGGGTTTTAGAAGTGCATGAGGTTTTTGTATGTGCGATCACAGAAGAGAAGATTAGGTCTGTGTGAAGAAACAGAGTGTGGAGATATTGAAGACTAAAGTAATGCTAAATGTGCATTAACAATGAGCTATCAAGGATCTAACCAAGCATACTGTGCTAGTATCTAGATCACTCACTTGTTGATTACTCACATCTTTGACAAGTCTGAAACCCTTAACCGAGTAGGCCTGGCAAAGCCTTTGTAAATCCTCTAACAAGGTGGTTCACAACTATGGATCTGAAATCCTCTCACAAGGTAGTCTTTAACATGACTTATCTCCTAACAGAGATCTAGATTCCTAACAAGATCTGTTCTAGTGAAGAACATTGTATGACCTTAACCGGTCTGGTTACTATTCTGTAGATAGTTACTTGTGAGTTTCCGCTCACCGTGGTTTTTCCCATTTGGGTTTCCATGTCAAAACCTCTTGTGTTATGGTGATTGTGCTCTTGTAGGTGAATGCTTTATTTACTGTTTGGTTTGCATTTATCTTAGCTAGTTTGTTAGTAAATTTGTTGTACCAGTTAACTGCTAAATTGTTTAAGGGTTTGAGTTCACTAATTTTTGGTATACTAATTCACCCCCCCTCTTAGTATTCATCAATTGGTATCCGAGCCAACCTTTCTATAAGTCTAACCACTTGGAAGGAGATATGGGGGAATACATTGTGAGGGAACTTACTCATTGGCTCACTCAGACTGAGAAAGCCTATGATGAACTCAAGGTGAAGTATAAAGCCTCTCTAGCAAAGAGAAGAGAGCATGCTGAGAAACTAATGGAGCTTACTGAAAATTGTTCTTCTGATGAAGCAGACATGGAAGCCCTAGTTGAAGAAGTTGAAAAACTGAATGAATCTAATGCTAACTTGAGAAGGGAACTAGAAGGACTGACTATCAAAATGTGCCAAGAGCTTGAGAACCGGAGGAAAGCCGAAGACCTGGTAAAAGACAAAGATCATGAGATCTCCAAGCTGAAGCAAGAAATCAGTGCCCTTACCGCTCATCTCCAAGAGAGTAAAGTGGAAAAAGAAGAAATGCAAGGTGAACTAAACATGGCTATTTCTAAGAATACAACCTTGAAGGAATCCAATGCTGCTATTTCCAAGGAACTCACTGAGTCAAAGGAAATACTTGCCAAATTCAATAAGAGTACTGTTAAGCTAGAACAAAAGCTTGAATCAGAAAAACCGGTAAAGAATACCACTGGACTTGGTTTTTCTAGTTATGAGGAAGGTGAGACCTCTGGAACAAAAGATGGAGCATCAAAGAAGCAATCGACAGCAAAGGATAAAGGTAAGAAAAAGTTTAAACCTGTTTGCTTTAATTGTCTCAAGGAAGGACATACTGCTAATGTGTGTAGAAATAAGGCTTACAATAATTTTCCTTATTTTCTAAACAATAAGCCTAGATCCAATAGATTCAAAGGTAACTGTTATGCATGCAACAAGTTTGGGCATAGAGCATTTGAATGCAGGTCTATTACGCACAACACCAGGAAATATCCTCAAAGGACTCAAGGAGTTTTTCTTGAATCCTCTGTGAACCGGAATCCAAACTGGTATAATGCCTATGACCATCAGTCAGGTGGTGGTGGCTATCAAGCGGCAACCAGTTGGAGAGAAACCTGTTTGATTTGCCATGGTAGCGGTCACACTGCTACAACATGCAGGAGGAAGAATAGTAGAATGAACAATGGACCATGGAGAACACCTGGAATGGTATGCTATCATTGCAACAAACCGGGACACCCTGCCAGAACTTGCAAAATGAGAAAGAACCTATCAGATGACATACCGGTCACTCTAGAAGGGAAGATTGATGTTGAAACCATTCAAGCAAGAATGAATAAAACATGGAAAAAGAAACCTGAAGAAGTGTCACAAGATGAACCGGTTTCTGCACCTACTGTGGAAGTCTCTGAACCGACAAACTAAGCTTCAAAAAAGCTTAGGGGGAACAAATTGGTGAAATGTTTCGAACCCCTGGATTACACCGGTAAAAGACCTTAACTGGTATGCATTACCTAACAATCGATAGAAGATTGTGAAGCAGTAAAAGGCAAATTAGGGTTTGTGCCCTAGCGGTGGAGCATTTATTATGGTAGGTGAAGAATTCGTTTAAAAGGGATTTTCAAGTCATTTTCACTTATCAGTTTTTGAGCAAAGAATTTTTCAAGAGAAGAGCGACAAAAGGTGATTTGACTTGCGATTCAAAGAGATTTCAAATCTTTGCAACTGAATCCGGAGTTAGTGTCAATCAATCAAGTGAAGAACACAAAGCGGTAATCTAGCAACCGAAGTGGTGTGAAGAGAAGCTAAATTTGCAAACCCTAAATCTCAAAATTCTGAAGGTATTTCTCAAAATTCTTGTTTATCAGTTAATCATGGCTTCTGCATCGCACTCCAGTTCTAGTACACCTATCAATTCAATGGATTTTATCCAACGAAAGATGAAATACAATGCCCTATCCCAGATACCCGCTGGAGTCATAGTGGAAGACGATATTTCAGGGTACATTGATTGTAAACTGGAAGACCTAGGATCCTTAGCAATTCATTCCCAGCTAGGTCTATTCTATGGGGATGACAAGAAGATCAAACCGAAATACAACATCCTAGAGAGGAAGAAACTTCACAATGAGGTGTACTTTCTTGAAGAATTTATGGAAGATCACATCCACATCATCCTGAGCAGAGTGCATGGTGACAAGATGTATCTCGAAAGGACACATGACATTACACCTGAAGCCATTCATGCCATCACCGGTTTCTGCAACACTGGTGAGGTGCCAGCCCTAAGAAAAGTCATCAAGACTGAAATGACTAAGCTCACTAGTTCTGTGAGTGACCAACAAGGAATGACCGTTAACACCATCAAAGATGATTTGGTCAAGTATGCTTGCATGGTGATCGGATACCAGACATTCTATGCTAGCAGAATAAACTCTATCTCTGCTGGTGCGGTAAATGCCACCTATAGAATGATCATGGAAGATGCATCATTTGATCTATGCACCTGTATGTAGAAGCAACTGTTAATAAACCTGAAGTCTATCAAACAGGATAGTGCCCTAAGATTCAAATTTGGACAACTTTTGGTAGGTCTATTTTTCTACTTTCAAGGCTATTTTCCGCGAGTCGGTGATATTCAATGGTCTGCTGACCAACCAGTTACCAAACAAATTAGAGAAAGTACTCAAGTGATGGGAACTGGATATCCTGAAGTCTTGTATAAATATTTTGAAGAATTCAAGTGGAAGATGAGCTAGCGGATGAGGATATCTAGCAATATTGTTAAGAAGTATGAAGAGGACATCTACTTTATCATCAGAGTAGATGAGTGCATAATGGAGGCAATGGAGTCCAAAAAAGAAAAAGTTGATCCCATGGGATATGAGGTGATGTATGACATGCTAGATGGGTATGCCTCTGCCCTACTTGCCTCACCTCTTGATCCGAAGAAGAGAACCGACACCTACTTGGAAAGGATAAAACCAGTTGAAGAACCTTTAGTGAAGAAGGGAAAGGCAGTGCCCTTGGTATCGGCACCGGTTACCTTAGCAAGTCCTAAAGTGACCAAGTGGTCACCAGCCAAAAATAAACCAGAAGTTGCACACACCAAGGTTTTTGAAAGAAAGCGGAAGACTAAGAGCAACTCACCAGATTCTAAGGATACAGAACCTGAAGTGCAACCTAAGAAGACTAGGCAAACAAGGAAGAAGGCAAAGACAACTAGTAATGAACCAACATCATCAACACCGGTAAATATAGACATTTCCTCTTACAAACCCTTGACACATTGTCAAAGGACTATCAAGAATGTTAGGAGAAAAGTGCTAAGTGATTTAATAGATCACTTTGATAATTTTAATGATAATGAAAAAGAGGAAGTTGAAAAGGAAGTCATCCAATATCTATGTATTAATGATAGATCGCCATTAGAAATTAGATCGGTGATACCAGATTCTTTATACAATTCTTTAGATAACAAATGGTGCATTGCCATTGAAAAAGAAAAGGAAATAAGAGAGGAAATCTTTGCACAATATTTTCCTGATGTGTCAAATTTTGAGCTCTATGAAATTATGGATAAGTACAAAGGTCTCTTCTTCATGAGAAGAAGAAGACTCTTGTTACTAGAAGGCAAAGTCTTTGAAGTGGTGAAAGATACACACTCCCATGCCAAAGCCGCTCTGAGATTGCACCAAGTGTCTGAGGCCAACAAGAAGGCTGAACAGGAACCAAAAACCGGAAAATCGGATGAGGAATTTGATGATAAAGGAGAAAGAGTAACAAAAGAGGTAGACATGATTGATGTTGATGTGTTAGACGTTGAAGATGTCACTCCAGATGCTGAAAAAGAAAAAGCAAAAAAGGAGAGATAGGACAAAGAAAATGTTGACAAAGGGAAAGCGAAACAGGAAGAACAGAAGAGGAAACAAGAAGAGAAGAAGAGGAAACAGGAAGAAGAGAAGAGAAAAGAAGAGGAAAAGAGGAAAAAAGAAGAAAAGAAGAAAGAGGAGGAGAAGAAGAAAGAGGAAGAGAAAAGGAAAGAAGAAGAGAAAAGGAAGGAAGAAGAAAAGAAGAAAGAGGAAGAGAAAAAGAAAGAGGAAGAGAAAAAGAAAGAAGAAGAGAAAAAGAAAGAAGAGGAGAAGCGGAAAGAAGAGGAGAAGCGGAGAGAAGGGGAGAAGAGGAAACAAAATGAGGAGAAGTGAAAGGAAGAAGAAAGGAAGAAGGGAGAAGAGAAGAAAAAGAAAGAAGAAGAGGAGCAAAAGAAGGCAGAAGAGGAAAAGCAAAGAGCCGAAGAGAAGAAGGAAGCAGCAAAGAGCACACAAGTGGAGACCCCAAAGGCAATCGGTGGTCAAGCCAAACCGGCTGACATCACCAGTCCTATTGACCTCCAATCTGCAAATGAATTAGACCTTCTCCAAAGCATTAAGCTTGCACAAGAGCGACTGGAAGCATTAAGGAGGAGAAGGGAGCAAGATGTTATTCAAACTGCAGTTGACACTCTTACCAGTTTGATTCCCGGTACTAACCTCCCCAGTACTGATTCCTCTCTGGCCCATCTAAAGCTTCTCTGTATAGTTGTAGAGGACTAGATATAATGCATGGAAGAAGTTGCTGAAGCTAATGCACTGAAGAAGCATCAAAAGGCACTAAACACTACCTTAGTGAAGAAAATGAACGAGCTCCGGTCTGAACTTCTGAAAAAACAAAAGAACATAAGAGATGCTATGGATGAGGGCAAGCTACTGTTAAGCAAAATCAGCCAACCCCATCTATTTTGTGATGATGTGCTTGCACAAAAGGATAAACTGCAATCTGATTTTTAGGCATACATAAGCACCTTTAAGACACCCTATAATTCTTTTACTACATATGGGCAAACTGTGCACCGGTATCAGCTTCAGTCTGCCAAAATAGAAGTGGGGAGATTAGCAACTGGGCAAGAGATTTGCAAGAGCTTCAACTAGTTTTATTACCTAAACTGCAAATTCTTCAGAAGTGCTTTCTTAATCTGGAAGCATTAATAGCCACTCAAGAGATGAGCACAATTGATGCCATGGAAGAACAGGTATCACAGATGCAAATGGAAAGTGAGGTGGCTACCTCATTACTAGAGTCATGGTCATTATCCATGAAGACTTTTATGCAGGATTTTAAGTCAGTTTTTGATAAGTTTCACTCATTATTGTCATAAACACTTATTTATTTTAATGATAATGAGAAACAAGGGTTATTCTGCAGTACTTTGTCATTGTTGGCAAAGGGGGAGTAGTACCTAAAATTTTGGTGAATGTTATTTCTTTAAGGGAGTAGTATACATTATATTTTCTGCAAAAAGGGATAGTGTATATGCTTAGGGGGAGTAATTTTGATTATAGCATATTTTTGTTGTAAAATACTTAGATGTCAAAATTTTCCTAAGTGTTGCCATCAATGCCAAAGAGGGAGATTGTTGGCATTTTGATGATGTTGTGATTGTCATTGATGGACACACACTTGTTTTATGATCACTTCCCTATGTATGAGTTATGCTCAACCGGTAATTGTTCCAACTGGTATTATGAATTATAGTCTTTAGACTATCGGTGCTTTGCAGAAGATGTTTACCGGTCACAAAGCAGTATGAAGACCTCAAGCGGTTCGAGGATCCCAAAGCGGTATGAAGGAACAAAGCGGTTGTTAACATTTTCCCAGTCTTTATTTTGACAAATCGATAATTAGTAAAATGTATGAACCGGTAATCGGTAATAAACCAGTATTACTCTGTGATGAGTTACCAACCGGTATTTTTGTGATGACTTATCATCCACTGACACTTTGGCGGTGATTTTGTGTCGTGTTACCAAATGTGTCTAGATGCACAGAACCTAGGAACTTGCAATGTAATCCTATTGGACCGACATGAAATCAGATTCCTTTATAAGGACATCATGTCTAGGGTTTTAGGTGTTGATAGGGTTTTAGAAGTGCATGAGGTTTTTGTATGTACGATCATAGAAGAGAAGATTAGGTATGTGTGAAGAAACAAAGTGTGGAGATATTAAAGACTGAAGTAATGCTAAATGTGCATTAACAATGAGCTATCAAGGATCTAACCAAGCATACTGTGCTAGTATCTAGATCACTCACTTGTTGATTACTCACATCTTCGACAAGTCTAAAACCCTTAACCGGGTAGGCCTGGCAAAGCCTTTGTAAATCCTCTAACAAGGTGGTTCACAACTATGGATCTGAAATTGGTGCAGGGCACAGGACCTAGGAAGTCAAAATTATTAAGGTTTATGCATTTTATTGAGTTTTTCATGTTTTGAATTGTAATAAGGATGAACATTGAGCATCCATGTTGTTTTGGGCCTATATGTGTGGTCAAGACATTCTAAGGCCATTTTATAAGCCTAGAATGCTCTTAGTCCACTAGGACCCCTCATGTGCACTCAAAACTCTTTTCATGATTTAGGTCTTGGGAATTGTTTAGGAAGTAGGTAGAGGTCATTTTAGACCCAATCCAATGATTAAAAGACCTTAGATTGATCATTTTAGGTCATTTTGCAAAGTTGTCAAAAAGTTGCAAAGTTGTCAAAAAAGTTGTCAAAGTTGCATGACAACTTTTCCAAAATTGGTTGTAGGGCAGTTTGAACGCCTCTAACTATTGGAGATCAGTTAGTTGGGTGTGTGGAGGTCTATTTGAGGTTTTCCCTTCGAAATCCAAGAGGTTAGAAGGTTTTGTGAGGTAAAAAGACCAATTTGCTGCAATAAAACACAAATTTTTTGAGAAAACACGTTCTGTACGGCCTTGTACGGATTGGTACGGAAGATATAATGCCATGATTGTGTGGAGGACTGAATAGCCTTTCGTTTGGTGGTGGTTTGATCCAATTTGGTGCTGTGTGGTGAAAGTTATTGCATTTTTTTTTACTGTAACCCGTGAACCTAGGGTTGTGAGGTCTTTAACACAAAATGTTTGATATCTTGCAATCCCTACATTGAAAATTTCTAATTTTCTGGGGTTTGCAAGGTATGAGGATTTATTTTAAGAGTCCTAAGTCTCAGAGTCTGGAAAATAAGGCAAGAGGGTGTTTGGTCCAGCAATAGGCTGAATATCTTCATGTATTCAGCCTGGCACATGATGAATGGAGATAGTTTTTGAAGAGAATGACCCAAGACCTGGTTCTAAACCATTGAAGTGTGTTCCTAGGAGGTGGGAAGACCTTCCAAAACCACTACCCTCATAGTATGCACCCAACTTCCTTAGTTTCCAAGTGTTCCAAGCCAATTTGGCCAATTAGGCTTGTGAGACTTGTTGAGATTTGGGGGTTGCAGGAATGCTGTGGGGATCTACCCTTTTGAAGTATGTTTAGTAACCACAAGGAGGTGTCAAAACCATTAAAACAACATTAGGTCCCTTGGAAAAATCTTTTGGTATCACCCGATTTGCATTTTTGAGACCTAGTGGCCTAATAGGTCAACGTGGGCAATTTGAGTTGGAGGGCTTGTAGAATCAAACCAAAGGTGGATTCATGATTGTCTAGGGTCAAATGAAGTGTCCCTATTGGTTTTTCTGATCAGAGAAGTCATTTGAGTCATTTTCCCATTTTGTGGCCTATTGAGGGATTGAAGCCCTAAAGTCAAAATTGGATCAAAGTTGCATTTGTCTTGGTGAGTAGATTTGGTTTAGTGTAGGCTTTTAGATAGGTTTAGGAGTACCTTTGTAACCAACATCAAGTGTGTGTGTGGTTGGTTGTACCTTTGGAGTCACCTCTTTGAACCCTAGAGGGTTTTTGAGTTTGGTCTCACACCTTCAGTTGTGTACTCTGCATTAGAAATCCTCTCACAAGGTAGTCTTTAATAGGACTTATCTCCTAACAGAGATCTAGATTCCTAACAGGATCTGTTCTAGTGAAGAACATTGTATGACCTTAACCGGTCTGGTTACTATTCTGCAGATAATTACTTGTGAGTTTTAGCTCACTGTGGTTTTTCCCATTTGGGTTTCCACATCAAAACCTCTTGTGTTATGGTGATTGTGCTCTTGTGGGTGAATGCTTTATTTACTGTTTGGTTTGCATTTATCTTAACCGGTTTGTTAGTAAATCTATTGTACCCGTTAACTGCTAAATTGATTAAGGGTTTGAGTTCACTAATTTTTGGTATACTAATTCACCCCCCCCCCCCCCCCCCCCCTCTTAGTGTTCATTAGATATGGTCATGTAAGTCGATGCAGGAGCATCCCCGGTTCACAACAATCTTGCATCAACCAAAAACATTTTCTTTTTTGTTTGCAATTTCAGTTTTCCTTTCTACGTGTCCCGGTTTTGGCTCACCGGTTCCTGTGGAGTTGGATTCTACTTGAAGACTTGATCATTTTTATTTCTTTCAAAACCGTATCTCATTTGGATCACTTTCTGGAAAGATATCACTACCGGTTTCCTTGATAGTTTCTTGTTATCGGTTGTTCCTCTGTTACAGGTTGCCTGAGACCTATTCTAGTGATCTACTGGAACCCATTCCGAAGCTTGCAGAGCCTTGGACATTGATCTCGATGTTTTTTAGTGTGTGGCCGACCTTCTACATTTCATCCTTTGTATTTTCTAGAGGAATCTCTTGGTGAAGGCCGACCTTGTTCATTTTGCACTTTAGGTCTTGTTCTTCGGGTTTTGATCCTTTTTGGGCTGACCAGATCCTTTGGATCGAGATATATATATTTGTAATCATTCTTTAGAATGCAATCATTTGAAGAATCAAAGAGTATTAGATAGATATATTGTGCCTAGAGGGTAGATCTTTCGATTCAAGGTCCTGGTGTGACCTATTCTATCAGGCATGTGTGTCGTATGTTGTAACCTAGTTGTTACTAGTTGGAAGTAATTATTTCATGCAATAAAACTATCTGTTATGCATTGCCTCCATCATATCTGTGTGTTTCGTTGTGTTTACTCTTGCTAACTGGTTTGGACTGATCTTCTCAAGGTCCCTCCTCATCAGTGACTTCTCCAAGTGGTATCAGAGCAAAGTTCGTTCCAAAGGTTGCGTGTCCTGAATCTTGTTGTAGGGTGGCAGATTGTAGATCCGACTTGCAATTGCAGAGGGCTAGCGTGGATCAATGGCGTGAAGAGGAACTATGAATGATGGAGCGTGTGGGAATGCAGACCCTATTGTAATGGAGATGTTGCGAGGAATAATAACCCGGTTAGAAGTTGTGGGGATAGCCCAGAGAAGAGGCCGACATGTTGAGAATATGAGCGAAGATGAAGGAGAAGAAGCCCCGACAGTTGATCCAGAGGAGGAAAGGTTTTTAAGGGTTTTGAGTAGGGTGAACTCTAAACCTCATTTACCCCACCAAAATATGATGGGAAGTTAGATTTAGATGAATTGATGGATTGGATCTCGAATATGGAGAATTATTTTGATTTTGAAAACACTGTGTAAGAGAGGAAGGTGAAGTATGCATGTACCTGGTTGAAGGGTCACGCATCTCTTTGGTGGGAGCACTTGCAAGTTGATAGGAAAAGAAGAGGTAAAGAAAAGATTAAGATGTGGGATAGGATTATTGTTAAGTTAAAATCAAAGCTTGTCCCAGAAAATTATCAAGTAGATTTGTTCTGAAAGGTGCAAAATCTGAGACAAAAGGAATCTAGTGTGAAGGAGTACACCAAAGCATTTTACAAGTTGAACATCAGATCCAGACATGTTGATGATGAAATTGAACAAATTGCAAGATATTTGAATGGATTGCAGATGTCTATACAAGATGAACTTAGTATGATCAAATTAGAGAGTGTTGAAGAGGCTTACTAGTATGCAATAAAGGTTGAAGAGAAATTGAATAAAAGGCATGAGCACAGATAGAGAGGTAGAGGTGGAAGGTTTACCAGAGGAATATTTCAAGGAGGAAGAGGATACACCAGAGGAAGAGGAACTAGTACAGAACATAACAAGGACAAGGAAGTGAGCAAGGAAGGTAATTCATACCAGAAGTATGATAGAAATTTCTACCGAAGGAGAGAACCAGATGGTTACTGGAATGAGAACTTTGGAAGACAAGACAAAAGGACATTCAGAGGAACCTGTTTTAAATGTGGAGGGGAAGGACACCGTGCATTTGAATGTAAGAAGTCAGAGGCTAATGGAAGAGCGGCAGTGGTGAGGGAGAACCCCACCGGATCTGACAATAAATTGGAAGATGGATAACTGTTAATGGTGAGGAGAGCTTTGAATCATACTAGAGGAGATAAAGAACCCTTGTAGAGGAAGAACCTATTCAAGACCAGATGTAAGGTATTTGGTAAGTGTTGTAAAGTTGTCATTGATAGTGTTAGTTCGGATAATCTTTTGTTAGAAGAGATGGTGAATAAGTTGAAATTGAAGAGATTGAAACACCCTAAGCCTTACCAGATAGCTTGGATTCATGATGAACATAACTTTTCAGTGAGTGAACAATGTTTAGTAAAATTGAAAATTGGGAATTATCATGATGAAATTTTGTGTGATATTATGCCTATGGACATTTGTCATCTTTTGTGGGGAAGACCTTGGCAGTTTGATAGACAGGAAATACATGATGGGAGGAAGAATACATACACTATTGTGGCCAATGGGATGAAGCAAACCTTGTTGCCTTTGGAGGAATCTTTGAAGAATGAAGTCTATACAAATACTAGAATCTTTATAGTTGATGGAAGGAAGTTCATGGATAGACTGAGACATGAGAATGTGTGTTTTGCCTTAATTCCTAAGAAGACTGAGAGACCAAAACCGAAAGGAGAACACTCGGTAGAAATAAGAGATTTGTTGGCAGAGTATGGGGACGCCATTTCAGATAATGTATCTGATGGATTGCCACCTGTTAGAAGTATTAGTCATTGCATGGACTTACTTCCCGGAGCTAGTTTGCTTAACAAAGATGCACACTGGTTAACACTGGCAGAGAACAAAGAACTGAATAGACAAGTGCAGGAGCTATTGGAGAAAGGTTTGATCAGGGAAAGTTTGATCCCTTGTGCAGTACCAATGGTATTAGCACTTAAGAAGAATGGAGAATGGAGAATGTGTACTGATTCAAGAGCAATAAATAAGATCATAGTGAAATATTGGTTTCCCTTGCCTAGGATGGATGACATAATGAATTGTTTGAGTGGAGCAAAATACTTTACAAAGATAGATTTGAAGAGTGAATATCATCAGAGAAGGTGATGAGTGGAAGACAACATTTAAGACAAATGAAGGATTATATGAATGGTTGGTGATGCCTTTTGGACTGACTAATGCACTGCATACTTTCATGAGGCTGATGAATGAGGTTTTGAAGAAATTATTGGGTAAGTTTGTTATTGTGTACTTGGATGACATTCCGATTTTTAGTAAAACAAAAGAGGAGCATTTGTTGCAGTTAAGACAAGTTTTGCAGAGGTTGAGAGAAGAAAAGTTACTGATCAATATCAAGAAGTGAACTTTCATGAAGGATGAGCTAGTCTATTTGGGCTTTGTGATATCTGAGGATGGTTTGATGATGGACCCTGAGAAATTGAAAGCCATTGTTGAGTGGTTGGTGTAGGAGCACCTAGGACTTAGGCTAATAGTCCTTCTTCAATTTTGGCTTGTACTAAACTTAGCCAAGTCATATTTCTAATAAGGACTCCAGGAGGGTCCAAAGTGTTTGTGTAATATTTGGTTTGAGTCAAGTGTAGGCCTAGTTGAGTTAAGTTTTGGTGCAGGAGCACCTAGTTGAGTAAAACTCCCATTTTTGAGTATTTTATGCTTACTTGTTTGTAATGTCTTGTGTTAGGTTTATTATGTTGTTTTAGGTTGTTATGTTTCATGTTTAGTGGTTTTGATCTCATTTTGGGCTCAAGAGATCAAGTTTTGCCTTTCAGGCTTTGAGTTGACAATTTTTGGCAAAAATGTGCAAAATTGCCAAAAAGGTCTTCTAATGCCTTCAAGAGCATTAAAACATGTTTTTTAAGTGTTTTTAAGCATTTCTAAGTTTTTTAGACAAGTTGATAAGGCTAGATTGTCAAAAATGCCTTTTTGAGCAAGAAAAGTTATCATTTGGCTTGAAAAGTTGTCAAAATTGTCATTTTCTTGTAAAATGAAGTTATGGAAGCCTCATGTTTGTACTAGGGCTTGAAAACCAATTGGAGAAACTATATAAGGCCTCCCTTTGTCTTGGAAAGGGTTGGTGATTGTATGAGAAAGAGATTTTTAATGAAATCATGAAATTTTGGCTTTTATGACTGGGTCTTCCTTCCTTTATGAAACAGTTTGTACTGTAGCTCCATAGTCCATATTGTACCTTTGGGAAGTGTGCATAATAGTTGTATAATTATCTCTAGTTTATTGTGGTATTGGTTTCTCTTGTAAATTGGATTGTACAAAATTATTTGCAAACTGTGTGCTCGCTGCCCTGTCAAGGGTTTGAAGTTCTAAAATGTCACCACTTGACTAATCCAGGTCTGGGATCCCACATAATGGATTTAGTCAAGTTGTAATTCATGTATATACTATACATATTCTCTATTTTATTCCAAGAGTGTGGTTGGAAGGACTTGAGTGAATACTAGGCAAGTATTGGTTATTTGGCTAGTAGCATGAACTAAAACTCAAGATTTGCACCCAAAAGTAATTTGGAGTGAACAAATGAATGAGGCAGAGGTCTGGACATGTGAAAAAGGGTTTGAAGCATAATATTAATGTGTTATAATATATTTTTCCATTTAATCATTCTCACTTTGTAAACAAAACAGTGAGTTCATTGTTTTTCTGAAATATGTTGTCAATTTGCTTATAGAATGCTTTAGAAGTATCATCCAAGCCTTGTAACTGAGAAGGAATTGTAATAGGATATTATAAAAGGTTTTAAAACCTCATTGAGGTGTATGTCCAATCCAAATATCTTCTTTTTGCAGGTCCCAAAGTGTAATGATTGTTGATTGGTAAAAGGGCAGCAAATAGACAGTGATAGTGGCAATTTTACTATTTTCTCACTTGTTTGCCAAGTGTTTGGCATTTTGCTTGTAGGGAAGCAACAAGGGAAGGTTATATTTGATGTGGAAGAATTCCTAAGCCATTTTAGAGGCTTGAAGAGTGGAGTTGGAGAGAATTTCCAATGTTTTTTGCTCTAAACCCTACCAAACCCTCCAAATATGCCTAAAATGGTGAACAGTCCTTTTGTAGCTCTAACAGTGGACCAAACCATGAAAATCCTTTTTTAATTACCTCTAAAACACCTTCCAAAACAAGTTTATTGAAGGAGAAGCCCATCGTTGGGTAGGGTGAGTAAAAAGGTGACAATTACCCCTCCACGGGCTAGTACCCCTTTGACTGCATAACACACACTTTTTGGAACCCGATTGCAAGGAGGACTTGGGAACTCATGAAATATTATGTGATCATCCTAAGATAGTGAATCAAATGTCAAATGGAACCTTGGACAGTGTGGAGCCCCTTTTTGAGGTTTGACCCTTGGTTGGTGGGTTGAGTAAGCCAAGGCTATGGGCCTTAAACTAGATTGTGAGCATCAAAACTTGAATAAAACCTTTCTGCCCCTACATGTCCATGTAAAAGACTCCTAAAGAACTTTGAAATAGAAGGTTGAATGCCAAATAATAGAGATTGAGGGCGTGTAGATGGGTGGAGTGAGAAATTTGAGTAGATTTGAGCATGGGTGTGAGCCATCACCAAAAGGGGAGTTTGTTAGGAAAGTGATACATGAAGTGCTTGGCACTACAATCACAAGAATGATTTTATAAACATATACAGCAGACTCAAACAAGTTTTTGGGTAACAAATTGAACCTCTTGAGAAAATTGGCCTTTTGAGCACTTTCCTAGCAACCTCCCTATCAGTTTTATTTCTAGGTTTACACTTTGTGAGTAGGTGTTAGGTTGAGTAGTTAAATTGCCTTCTTGATGGTTAGAAGAGGCATAACTTGTTGTGAGCATTAGTATTGATAGTTTCAAAGACATGAGATTCAAGTTTAGAGCATTGGTATTGATAGTTTCAAAGACATGCATCCTACTGATGATGATTTTGCTGAAGCTTATAAAGTTTGTCAAGATTTTGAGAATAACTTCCATGGTACATATGCTGATTTCACTTTGCAAGATGGTTTGTTATTCAGGGGTGGACAGTTGTGTGTTCCAAAAGGTTCTATGAGAGAGAACCTCATTCAAGAGAAGCACAATGGGTGCTTAAGTGGACATTTCAGTCTCAACAATACCTTAGAGTTGGTTCAAAGGTTCTATTATTGGCCTAAGATGTAGAGAGACATCAGGAGCTATGTTGAGCAGTGCTTGGTATGTCAGAAAGCAAAAGGTAATTCCTCTAATGCTGGTTTATATCAGCCTCTTCCCATTCCACATAGGCCTTGGGATTGCATTAGTATGGATTTTGTGGTAGGATTGCCTAGAACTCAAGGAGGATTTGATAACATCTTTGTAGTAGTTGACAGGTTTAGAAAAATGGCTCATTTTATTCCTTGCAAGACAACACATGATGCAAGTCATATTGCTTATTTTTTTTTCAAAGAAGTTGTTAGAATTCATGGCTTCCCTACTAGCATTGTTTCAGATAGGGATGTTAAGTTTCTTGGTCATTTTTGGAAAACATTGTGGAAGAGATTGGGTACTAATCTCTCTTTTGGTTCAGCTTATCATCCACAAACTGATGGCCAAACTGAAGTTGTGAACAGGTCTCTTGGAAACATGCTTAGGTGCTTGACAAAGGAATATGGGTAGAGTTGGGATCAGCTCATTCATCAAACAAAATATGCCTACAATGATAGTGTTAACCGATCTACAGGTAAAAGTCCATTTGAAGTTGTTTATGGTATGCATCCAAGGGGCATAATGGAGTTGAGGGATATCACTAAATTGCAGAATAAGAGTGGGACAACAGATGGCATGGCTCAATCCATGGAGGTTCATGAGCAAGTGAGACAACCTCTCCAAGATACCTCCAAAAAGTCAAGGCAAGAGTGGATGCTACAAAGAGAGATGTTCAGTTTTCCATAGGTGATTATGTTATGGTTCATTTGAACAAGGCAAGGCAACAAAAGGGAGTTCCAAGCAAACTTTAGATGAGGAGGATAGGCCCTTGCAAGATCTTGGCTAAGTTTGGGTCTAATGCTTACAAAGTTGATTTGCCTACTAATGTTTCTTTGTCCCCCATTTTTAATGTTGCAGATTTGATTGCTTTCAAAGGGCAGCCACCTGAGGAGATTCAAAGAGTTTCAGATGTTGCACAATCCCTTTCTGATCTATCTCTCCCTTCTCTTTCTTGCACAATCCCTTTCTGATCTATCTCTCCCTTCTCTTTCTTTTCCCCAAGCAGAACAGGTTCTAGACTCTAGGATTCTCAAAAAGACAAGGAATCACACCTACATGGAGCATCTCATCAAATGGAAGGACAAGCCTATCTCAGAGGCCACATGGATACCTAAAGCTAACTTTCAGAAAGTTGGCATACCTTCTTCTTTGCTGCCTCAAGGAGTCACATGACTTCTTTGTCTTTGGGGGAGTATAGTGCAGGAGCACCTAGTTGAGTAAAACTCCCATTTTTGAGTATTTTATCTTACTTGTTTGTAATGTCTTGTTTTAGGTTGATTATGTTGTTATAGGTTTTTATGTGTCATGTTTAGTGGTTTTGATCTCATTTCAGGCTCAAGAGATCAAGTTTTGCCTTTCAGGCTTTGAGTTGACAATTTTTGGCAAAAATATGCAAAATTGCCGAAAAGGTCTTCTAATGCCTTCAAGAACATTGAAACATATTTGTTAAGTGTTTTTAAGAATGTCTAAGTTGTTAAGACAAGTTGATAAGGCTAGATTGTCAAAAATGCCTTTTTGAGCAAGAAAAGTTGTCAAAATTGTCATTTTCTTGCAAAATGAAGTTATGGAAGCCTCATGTCCATACTAGGGCTTGAAAACCAACTGGAGAAACTATATAAGGCCTCCCTTTGTCTTGGAAAGGGTTGGTGATTGTATGAGGAAGAGATTTTTAATGAAATCATGAAATTTTGGCTTTTATGACTGGTTCTTCCTTCCTTTAAGAAACAGTTCATACTGTAGCTCCATAGTCCATATTGTACCTTTGGGAAGTGTGCATAATAGTTATATAATTCTCTCTAGTTTATTGTGGTATTGGTTTATCTTGTAAATTGGATTGTACAAAATTATTTGCAAACTATGTGCTCACTGCCCTGTCAAGGGTTTGGAGTTCTAAAATGTCACCACTTGACTAATCCAGGTCTGGGATCCCACATAATGGATTTAGTCAAGTTTGAATTCATGTATATACTATACATATACTCTATTTTATGCCAAGAGTGTGGTTGGAATAAGGACTTGAGTGAATACTAGGCAAGTATTGGCTATTTGGCTAGTAGCATGAACTAAAATTCAAGATTTGCACCCAAAAGTAATTTGGAGTGAAAAAATGAATAAGGAAGAGGTCTGGACATGTGACCAAGGGTGTGAAGCATCATCTTGATGTGTTAAAATAGCTTGTTCCATTTAATCATTCTCACTTTGTAAACAAAATAGTGAGTTCACTATTTTTTTGAATTATGTTGTCAGTTTGCTTATGGAATGCTTCAGAAGCATCATCCAAGCGTTGTAACTGAGAAGGCATTGTAATATGAGATTATCCAATGTTTTTAGACCTCATTGAGGTGTATTTCAAATCCAAAAATCTTCTTTATGCAGGTCCCAAAGTGTAATGATTGCTGACTGGTAAAAGGGCAGCAAATAGACAGTGATAGTGGCAATTTTACTATTTTCTCACTTGTTTGCCAGGTGTTTGGCATTTTGTTTCCAGGGAAGAAACAAGGGAATGTTATATTTGATGTGGTAGAAGTCCTAAGCCATTTTAGAGGCTTTAAGAGTGGAGTTGGAGAGAATTTCCAATGTTTTTTGCTCTAAACCCTACCAAACCCTCCAAATATGCCTAAAATGGTGGACAATCCTTTTGTAGCTCTAACAGTGGACCAAACCATGAAAATAATTTAGTACTTACCTTTAAAACACCTTCCAAAAAAATTTTATTGAAGGAGAATCCCATCATTGGGCAGGGTGAGTAAAAAGGTGACAATTACCCTTCCACGGGCTAGTAGCCCTTTGACTGCATAACACACACTTTTTGGAACCTGATTGCAAGGAGGACTTGGGAACTCATGAAATCTTATGTGATCATCCTAAGATAGTGAATCAAATGTCAAATGGAACCTTAGATAGTGTGGATCCCCTTTTTGAGGTTTGACCCTTGGTTGGTGGGTTAAGAAGCCAAGGCTATGGGCCTTAAACTAAATTGTGAGCATCAAAACTTGAATAAAACCTTGCTACCCCTACATGTCCATGTAAAATACTCCTAAAGAACTCTGAAATAGAGGGTTGAATACCAAATAATATAGATTGAGGGTGTGTAGATGGATGGAGTGAGAAATTTGAGTAGATTTGAGCATGGGTGTGAGCCATCACCAAAAGGGGAGTTTGTTAGGAAAGTGATACATGAAGTGCTTGGCACTACAATCACAATAATGATTTTGTAAACACATACAACAGACTCAAACAAGTTTTTGGGTAACAAATTGAACCTCTTGAGAAAATTGGCCTTTTGAGCACTTTCCTAGCAACCTCCCTATCAGTTTTCTTTCTAGGTTTACACTTTGTGAGTAGGTGTTAGGTTGAGTAGTTAAATTGCCTTCTTGATGGTCAAAAGAGGCATAACTTGTTGCAAGCATTAGAGAGGTTTAGAATAGTCTTAGTAATGTTGAAAAAGACATGAATAATGACTTGTAATAGGTTGGCTAAGTGGGAAAGACAAAATGTGGAAAAATGTAAAAGTTGTCATGACTACTTTTCAAGTTGTCACGACAACTTTGGTCCTAAAAGAGCTTAGAGGTGGAGTTAGGGTTGAAACATTGACCTAAGATGCCTCTACACGTGGTTTTTGTCTTATTTTGCATAAAAAGTGAATACAAATGGCTTGAATCCATTGATCCAACCTTGGATAGTTTTTCTTTGGCGTGTTCTAGTGCCATTTAATCCATTTCATGCTTTTTAAATAGATATTATTACTTCTTTTACTGTTTTGTTTTCAAACAACTAGTTTTGGCTTGTAAATAGCTTATCAGTGAAAAATGGTTGCCCCATAAAATCCCTTCGTGCTACCATCATGACCTATTGGTACATGGAAGGAAACCCTATGTACAATGTTAATATACAGGGAGGAGTTCTGGAAGTGAAGTTTACCATCATTGCCACCTTGTTCTAGGTGAGTCCTGTTGCAACCCGACTAGGAAGACAAGGTGGAGAAATGACAAAAGAATGTAGGGGTGAAATAAAAACCTTATCCTAATTATTTGTAATTGTTAATGAGGTCCATATAGAGTTGCAGTTGTAAGGAGGAGTCTTGACAAGTCCATTTGATGCCCTTTTCACAAAGTTGGACAGTCACAGTCCTAGAAGTCATTGAAACCCTAGAAAAACCTCATTTTTGGGTTAGGGTATTGTACGGACAGTTGGGGGTCTAAAACCAACAAAATATCTTGGGGTTAAATGAGCGATTGAAGAAAAATAAAACTCCTTGCAGGGTCTTTAGGACCATAGGGGATTGTGAGTCCAAGACCTCTTGACAATCCAAGAAATTCAGTTAAGAAACATAGGTGTTGGCAGTTATAGAGACCTATACTTGGATGATGAAGACTTCTCCAAAGCTTATAAGGTATGCAAAGAGTATCAAAACCATTTCCATAGTGAGTTTTCTGATTATACCTTGCAAGATGGGTTATTGTTTAAAGGAGGGCAACTTTGTGTGCCTAGAGGTTCATTAAGAGAAAAACTCATACAAGAGAAGCATAATGGCAGTCTTAGTGGTCATTTTGGAGTCAACAAAACTCAAGAGTTAGTCCAAAGGTATTTCTATTGGCCTAGGATGAATCAAGATGTTAGGTAGTATGTGGAAACTTGTATTGTTTGTCAAAAGGTCAAGGGCACATCTTCAAATGCCGGTTTATACCAACCTCTTTGCATACCAAATAGACCTTGGGAGTGCATTAGTATGGACTTTGTAGTGGGTTTGCCAAGTACAAAGTAGGGATTTGACAACATTTATGTCATAGTGGACAGGTTTAGTAAGATGGCCCATTTTGTACCTTGCAAGACCACTCATGATGCATGTCATATAGCTTATTTGTTCTTCAAGGAAGTGATAAGGATACATGGTTTACCCATGAGCATTGTTTTAGACAGGGACTCAAAGTTCGAGAGTAATTTTTGGAAGACACTTTGGACAAAAATTGGTACCAACCTATCCTTTGGGTCATCCTACCATCCACAAACCGATGGGTAGATCGAAGTGGTTAATAGGAGCTTAGGAAACCTAGTGCCTTACCAAGGAGTATGGTCAGACATGGGATCAAGTGTTATCACAAGCTAAATATGCTTACAATGACACTATAAATAGAACCATAGGAAAGAGTCCTTTTGAGGTGGTCTATGGTCTTCACCCAAGGGGTATTCTAGAGCTAAGAGACTTAGGAAACACAACAACAAGGAGTGGATATGCTGATTGTTTTTCTCAATCATTGAAAGAGGTACATGAATCAGTCAAGAAAGCACTGATGGAGAACACAAGTAAGATCAAGAAAAAGGTTGATGAGAGAAGGAAGAACCTACAATTCCAAGTAGGAGATCTTGTCATGGTATACCTTAATAAAGCAAGGTTGCAGCAGGGGGTACCTAATAAATTGCAGATGAGAAGATTGGGTCCATGTGCCATCCTAGCCGAGTATGGAGAAAATGCATACAAGGTGGACCTACCAAGTGAAATAGGACTGTCACTGGTTTTCAATGTAGTAGATTTAGTGGCTTACAAAGGGCCAATTCTAGATTTAGATCACAATCAAACAGAGATAGCAGATGATGCAAATAACCTTCAAATGCCAACAAAGCCAAGTCCAAGGGCTGAGAAGATAGTAAGTTCAAGGATCGCTAAAAAGACAAGACACCAAAATTATTGGGAGCACCTAGTTAAGTGGCATGGCATGGATGATGCAGAGGCTGCATGGGTACCTGAGATAGAGTTCAAGAAGTTAGGCATTGATGAAAATCTGATCCCAAAAGAGGTGACTTAATTTTCTTTTGCTTGGGAGAATGGTGTAGGAGCACCTAGGACTTAGGCTAATAGTCCTTCTTCAATTTTGGTTTGTAATGACCTTATCCAAGTCAAATTTCTAATAAGGACTCCAGGAGGGTCCAAAGTGTGTGTGTAATATTTGGTTTGAGTCAAGTGTAGCCTAGTTGAGTTAGTTTTCTTTCTAGGTTTGCACTTTGTGAGTAGGTGTTAGGTTGAGTAGTTAAATTACCTTCTTGATGGTCAAAAGAGGCATAACTTGTTGAGAGAATAAGAGAGGTTTAGAATAGTCTTATTAATGTTGAAAAAGACATGAATAGTGACTTGTAATAGGTTGCCTAAGTGGAAAAGGCAAAATGTGGAAAAATGTAAAAGTTGTCATGACAACTTTTCAAGTTGTCATGACAACTTTTCAAGTTGTCATGACAACTTTGGTCCTAAAAGAGCTTAGCGATGGAGTTAGGGTTAAAAAATTGACCTAAGATGCCTCCACACATGGGGAAGACTATTTAAACCTTCTCTTGCTTGGATACCAAGGTTGGAAGCATTGATTTTTGTGAATGACAATCTGAATCCACTCATTTTTTGGACTGTTATCACTGTTTTTGTCTTATTTTGCATTAAAAGTGAATACAAATGGATTGAATCCATTGATCCAAGCTTGGATAGTTGTTCTTTGGTGTTTTATAGTGTCATTTGATCCATGTCATGCTTTGTAAATAGATATTATTACTTCTTTTACTGTTTTGTTTTCAAACAGCCAGTTTTGGCTTGTAAATAGCTTACCAGTGAAAAATGGTTGCCCCATAAAATCCCTTCGTGCTACCATCACGGAATGTTGGGAAATGGATGGAAACCATATGTACATTGTAAATATGTAGGGAGGAGTTCTAGAAGTGAAGTTTACCATCATTGCCACCTTGTTCTAGGCGAGTCCTATTGCAACCCGGCTAGGCAGACAAGGTGGAGAAATGAGAAAAGAATGCAGGGGTGAAATCAAAACCTTAGCCTAATAATTTGGAATTGTTCATGAGGTACATACAGATTTTTAGTTGTAAGGAGGATTCTTGAAAAGTCTATTTGATGCCCTTTTCACAAAGTTGGACAGTCACAGTCCTAGAAGCCATTAAAACCCTAGCAAAACCTCATTTTTGGGTTAGGGTATTGTATGGACACTTGGGGGTCTAAAAAAAACTAAATCTCTTGGGGTTTAGTGAATGATTGAAGAAAAATAAAACTCTTTGCAGGGTCTTTTGGACCTTACGACCAAAAATCCCTAAAAACTGGATTTAGGAGGCCTAATTGGGGCTCATCTGTGTAGCCCTATTTCTAAGCAATTTTATGAAATCTTGAAGGGAATTGAAGATTGGAAATCCTCAAATGGACCTAGTTGATCTCATTTCATGGTAAATACCACCTCCACACCTCTGCAATGTCTCATAACAGTATTGGGGTAAAAAATGAGAAGTTGACAAGTTGTTGTTAAGGTTGCAAGATTGAGTATATGAGAAGCATGTTGAATTGGTAGAGTTCCTAGTCAAAACACTTGTTGAAAACACCTTAAGATTGGCAAAGAGAGAGTCCTAGTAGAGATTGAGAAGGAATTGGAGGTATTGAAGCATAGCTAGACCTGGTGAGGTTGGTGGAATTAAGCACACCAACTAGGTGAAGTGTCAGCAAACTAGGTTAACCCTATCAGTGGCCTACACTAGAAAGCATTAGAGAGGTAAGATCATTTCATGGATTGGCTAGTTTTTATTGGAAGTTTATCATAAATTTCAGTTCAGTTTGTAATCCTATGATTGAGACCATGAAGGGAGATCGGAAGGAATTCAAGTGGACCACCAGAGCAAACAAAAGTTTTGAGTTGTTGAAACAGAAAGTGACTGAGCAGCCTGTGCTGGCTTTACCAGATTTCAATAAGATATTTTAAGTGGAATGTGATGCAAGTGGAACAACAATAGGAGTAGTTTTGAGTCAAGAAGGGAGAGAAATAACATATTTCAGTGAGAAATTGAATGATTCCTGAAAGAGATATTCAGTATATGATCAAGAATTTTATGCCATAATTCAAGCCTTGAAGAAATGGAAACATTACTTGTTGCCTAAGGAGTTTGTGTTGTATATAGATCATCAAGATTTGCAATATTTAAACAGTCAGAGTAAGTTGAATCAGAAAAATATGAGATGGGTAGAGTTCTTGCAGAGTTACACCTTTTTGTTGAAACATAGAAGTGGGAAATCTAACAAATTTGCTGACAGAGATGAGAGTGACAGTATTAGGTTTTGAATATTTGAAGACCTTGTATGACAAAGACCTAGATTTTATAGAACCTTGGAAAGCATGTAGAGAACCGGTTATGGTTGATAGGAGAAAATGGCTGGAATACTTCATTCAGGATGGGATGTTATTTAAGGGAGTTCAGTTGTGCATACCTAAAAGTTCCATGAGAGAGAACCTGATAAAAGAGAAGCATAGTGGAGGTTTAGCTGGACATTTTGGCATTGATAAAATGGTTTCATTCCTGAGTGAGCAATACTTTTGGCCCCAGATTCATAAGGATGTTAAGAGATATGTGCAGAGTTGGAGAGTTTGTCAAGTTGCAAAAGGTAGTATTCAGAATGTGGGATTGTATAAACCTTTGACAGTACTGGTAAGACTTTGGGAGGACATTGTTAGAACATAATGTTATTAGGGATCACATCCTTATAGCATTTATATATAATGTTCTATTATAAGGTTATAAAACCTTATATATTATATGCTTTATAAGCATATCACATTTAAAATAATTATAATCTAATAACTATTAGATTATTAATTATTCTCTGAGTGGGGGTTATTGAAAAGGTGTGACTAGTTAAGTCACCCTTCCTCCTATATATAAGGAGGTTCTCTCTCATTTGAGATGTGTGTGAATTTGGAGCTTTATGGTGAGTTGTATCACTATGCATATGAGGTATTATTGGCCATGTGGAAGTATTGGAGGAGTGTCCCCAGGTTCATGTCTATTTTATTATAGACTATATTTGTAAGTGTTTTAATTAAATGATGCTTTATGGGGTTTTTTACCCGAAAGGATTTTCCCCATGTATATCTTGTGTAATGTGTATATTTATGCATGTATGATTCTCATTTCATTTATTTTATATCTTGTTTATAATGATTAGTATCCTAAGATCCTAATTTCTAACAGATATAAGTATGGATTTTGTACTTGGCTTACCTAAGACACCGAGAAGGAATGATTCAATATTTGTGGTAGTGGATATATTTTCAAAGATGGCTCATTTCATACCTTGCAAGAAGACATCAGATGCATTGCATATAGCAGACCTATTTTTCAAGGAAGTGGTAAGATTGCATGGATTACCTAAGAGCATAGTTTCAGACAGAGACACTAAGTTTGTTGGCTATTTCTGGAGAACACTTTGAAAGAAGATGAAGATAGATTTGAAGTTCAGTTCTACTTTTCATCCACAGATTGATGGGTAGATAGAAGTTGTTAACTGGAGTTTGGGAAACTTGTTGAGATGTTTAGTGGGAGATAAAACCGAAAGTTGGGATTTGATCCTTGCACAAGCAGAGTTTTCCTATAACAATTCAGTGAATAGAAGTACTAGAAAAACACCTTTTGAGATTGTTACCAGAGTGGATCCTAAAGGAATAGCAGAATTGAGAGACATTAACAGTGAAGAATGGAAGAGTTCAGAAGCAGAAGAATTTGTAGATCACATGGCAGCATTGCATATTCAGGTTAAACAACATTTGGAAGATATGAATAGAAAATACAAGGAGAAGGTAGATGAGAAGAGGAGACATAGGAATTTTGAATTTGGTGATGAAGTGATGGTCTATTTAAGAAAAGAGAGATTCCCATTTGGGACTTATAATAAGTTGCAGATGAAAAAGTTTGGACCCTGTAAGATCTTGAGAAAGTTCAATTCTGGAAATGCATATGAGGTGGAGCTATCAGATAGTCTGAGTATTTCACCTATATTGAACATTATAGATCTTCATGAGTACCATGAACCAAAATTTAGTGAGGACAGTATTGCAGACTTGGAGAAACAATTGCCCCAAAAGGAACCAGATCAGATTGAAGAGATTTTGGATAGTAGGATTGAGCGTAGTACTTGAAGCAGTCAGTACAAGGAATATCTTGTGAAGTGGAAGAACATACCAGTGGAAGATTCATCTTGGATTTCTCAGGCAGAGGTAGACCGCCTTAGTTTCCATCTGACCCCAGCAAAGTGAGAGGCTCACTTTTTATCAACCTTGGATGCCTGATGCAGGAGTATCCCCGGTTCACAGCAATCTTGCATCAACCAAAAACATTTTCTTTTCTATTTTGTTTTCTATTTGCAGTTTCAATTTTCCTTTCTATGTGTCTTAGTTTTGGCTCACCGGTTCTTGTGGAGTTGGATTCTACTTGAAGACTTGATCATTTTTATTTCTTTCAAAACCACATCTCATTTGGATCACTTTTTGGTAAGATATCGCTACCAATTTCCTTGATAGTTTCTTGTTACCGGTTGTTCCTCTATTACTGATTGCCTGAGACCTATTCTAGTGATCTACCAGAACCCATTCTGAAGCTTGCGGAGCCTTGGATGTTGATCTCGATGTTTTTTAGCATGTGGCTGACCTTCTACGTTTCATCCTTTGGATTTTCTAGAGGAATCTCTTGGTGGAGGCCGACCTTGTTCATTTTGCACATTAGGTCTTGTTCTTCGAGTTTTGATCCTTTTTGGGCCGACCAGATCCTTTGGATCGATATATATATATATATATATATATATATATATATATATATATATATTTGTAATCATGCTTTAGAATGCAATCAATCAGAGAATCAGAGAGTATCAAATAGATAGACTGTGCCTAGAAGATAGATTTTTCGATTCAAGGTCCCAGTGTGACCTATTCTACCAAGTCTGTGTGTCAGTATGTTGTAACACGGTTGTTACCGGTTGGATGTAATTAACTTTCATTCAATACAAATATCTATTATGCATTGCCTCCATCATATCTGTGTGTTTAGTTGTGTTTACTCTTGCTGATCGGTTTGGACTGATCTTCTTGAGGTCCCTCCTCATTGGTGACTACACCATAAGTAGGATTAGTTATGTTTATAGCGAGATGAGTCATGCCCAATGATAGAACAGACCATCTGGGAATTAGGGGAATCATAAGAAGGATAGCGAAGCTCTTCCACTAGGAACTCATAGCGGAACTGTGTTTCTTGTAGTTGTGGTATAGATTCCAATGTAGCCATAACATTTGGTGCTCTGTTTGTTGATCTAGGAATTTGCTGAAATGAAACAAAGACAAAGTATTTCTTAAATTCATCAACCATTATTTTATAGGGCATCAAATTTTCATCTCGAGTTTGATACACATCATTGATTTGGTTGATTATTAGCTGAGAGTCACCATAAATGTATAGCTCAACAACTTTTCATTCAATAGCCAGTTTGATTCCATTCACCAAGGCTTCATATTCTGCAATATTGTTGGTATAAGGAAAGAGGATCTTGTATGCCTTTAGAATTGAGTATCTCTGAGGAGTGACAAAAAGAATCCCAACACCAGAACCTTGTTGAGTAAAAGATTCATCAAAGAACATTTTCCAAGAATGCTGAGTAAGATGCATTATGGATTCATCTAGAAATTCTATATTCAGAGGTTGATTATATTCAAGCAGAGTGCTATCAATTTGATCTGCAATGACTTGTCCTTTATAGCTTTACATTCTATATATTGAATGTCAAATTCTGTGAGTATCATAACCCATTTAGCCAATCTCCCTGTGAGTGTTGCTTTTCTTAGAAGATATTTTAGAGGATCAATATTAGCAACCAGTTTGATGGAATGTGCCAGCATGTAATTGTTGGCAATTGACACTCAATTAGTTGGTTTCACTATGTTGTCATTGATGGCAGCATGGTATTTTGTTCTGGCTTCATATTTTGGTTCAATTATGTACCGACAGGCACTTCACAGACACTTCACTGGAACTGGCACTGACATCAACAAAATGGAAGGATTTCTTTGTTTACCGGCAATGCAGGCCGACATGGTTTAGAATCAAGTTATTGGTATTGAAGGCCAACATCTTTTGGATCCAACATAAGAAATTATTTTTGATATTCATGTATTTATGTTATCTAGCCAACATGTATATTGGTAGTGTAACTATCTTTGTAAGCGACATAAGGCATGATAAATTTTATAGGGTATATAGATCAGTTGGATTAGATCATTTTGATATATGATGATGAGGATAAGGATGCGAATGTGGATGGATAGAAGATACAAAATATATGAGAGAGATTATGTATGAGAGGATATTTTTGTAAAGGGTTATTTTGGTAAAGGGTCTAGGGTTTCAAACTGGAACTGTATTCAGGCATAAAAGATGTTATCTTTGCAGTTCAATCATTTCTCCAGATTGTAGTTTGGATTTATATGTAGTCAATGAGGCTCCTTTTGTGTTTGAGCAATGTGCTCTATGCTGTAAGCCTTCCTCCAAGTGAAGAGCCCTATATTTTGTAATATCTCTTCATATGGCCAGTGAATTAATATTGTGGGTCACAAATCCCACCATGGTTTTTCCTCTTTGATTTTTTTCATGTATAATTATGTGTGTTATGGTATTAATTTATGTGATTGGCTTATTGGTTGCTTTACTTCTTTCAATTATATATGTACCGGTTGGTGTATGCATGCTTTAATAAGGTTAAAATTGATCATACGGGTAGAACACTAATTCACCCCTCCCCCCTCTCAATGTTCTTGGATTCCAACAATTGGTATCAAAGCTTTGTGCCTCAAAGGAAATTTAACAGCTTGAGGGAGATCCTGAATTCAGAATCCATGGATATGGGTTTGGAAAAGCAACTCGAGATGGCACTTGAAGACTATGATGCTGAAAGGATGAAAAACTTAAAGCTACAAGATGAATTGAATTTTGCTGAGGAATCCATTCTTGTCCTATAAGAGAGGTTTTCATTTGTTCAAGCTAGGATGAAGGAACTTTTGCAGAGTCATAATTTGAGTCGGGAGAACATGGTTATGAGAAATGAAATGGAAGCTATAACTATGAGAATGTCTAAGGAGACTGAGAACCAGAAGAAAAAGGAAGAAAATCTTCTTGTATTTCTGAAGAACAAATTTGAAGAATGTGGTAGGTTAGTTCATGAAAATGATATGTTGAGAATTGATTTAGTACAATCCCAGAGTAATGAACAAGAGCTTGAGAGAAAAATGATAATTCTGAGAGAAGATCTCACTATTTCAAGTGAGTATAAAGAAAAATTCAAGATTAGTTTAACACAGCTAGATGAGTTATTGAAGAGACAAAGGTAGAATGGAGATTCCAGTGGACTGGGATTTGAATAAGGAAAGGTAGAATGGAGATTCCAGTGGACTGGGATTTGAATAAGGATAGAGTTCTGGTATTGCTAATGAAGATCAAAACCATAAGGCATTGGTAAGGCAGTTTAATGCTTATAAATTTAATGGTAGATGTTTTGTTTGTAATAAATTTGGTCACATGGCTAGGCAATGTAGAAATAGAGAAAATCATAACAATAATTCTTCTCCCTGTCAATGTTCTAAATGCAATAAGAATGGTCATAAAACAAAAGATTGCAGAATGAATGTAAAATGTTATGCATGTGGAAAATTTGGACATATGGCTAATCAGTGCAGGTCAAGAAATTATACTGGTTTTAGCAAAGCAATTCAAAAGAACAATGTTACATGTTATGCATGTAATGAGGTTGGACATATTGCTAAATTCTATAGAAGCATAAATCCATCGGTTGGTAATGGAGGATCAAATGAGAAAGGGAAAGAGAAGGTTAATGAAATCCGGAAAGATCAATCTGCAGATGGGAATGCACCGGTTACTTATCTGATAGACGAGGTAGCTCCTGCACCGGTAGGTAGCTCAACCAATAACTAAGGAAGATGCCTTAGGGGTAGGCAAAATTCATGAAGATGTTTCATATGCCACAGGAAGAGGTTCTGGAAGATGTTCCAAACATTGGAGATGCTTATCCGGCATGGAGATATTTTGTCGAGATCCGGTATCTTCCATCGGAAGTCATTGATGTCAATGAAAGATAGGGGTTTTTCTTGGAGGACAAAAGGTCAAATCTAATTCAATTTTTATCACCTTGCATTCAGAGTGATTCAGAGTGATTAAGGGTGATTCAGTGCGATCAGATATCTTCTTGAGCAATTTCACCTGTGATTGGAAGAGGTCTTTAGTGTTTTCACTAGAAGCAATTCATAGGTATTTATCTTCAATCATGGAAGTGGTATCATCATCTATACCTATATTTTTTGGAAATCCAATTGTAGTTGAGGTCAAGGACCATCCTAGGCCAATTTTCAAGCAATATCCACATGTGGCTACCCTGAACGATTCGGTTGGCACTTTTTCCTGTGTCCCGGAAGGAGTTGTGTATGTCGAAGATGTAAGAGCCTACATTTACTTTCATATTGAGGATTTGGGAACATCTGATATCAAGAGCATGTACATGAATGAGCTAATGGGAGATTCTGGAAAGGTTAACCCTGAATACCAACACATTGAGGATTTAGGGTTTACTGACATTTTGGACATTCCAAAATTCGAAGATGAAATTGTTAGGTATGTTTTGAGAAGAGTGCATGGAGAGTTTATCTAGTTAGATAGACAATATAAGATTACAAAGGAGGCCATTAGGGAAATCACCAATTTACCACAGGTTGGGCAATGTCCAGATAAGAAGTTTTATAATGATCATGTCAACAAGATTACCGACGCAACTTTGAACAGGCGATCTATGAGAATAAATACTATCACCAACACAGACATCAAATTCAGTAGCATGGTCAACCATTGCACGGTAACTCAATCAAACCAACTGAATTTTGTTTCTAGCTCCTGCATTTATGCAGCTTACAAAATGATGAGAGAAAATGAGAATTTAGATCTATGTGGTTGGATGTTAGATGAACTATTGATAAACCTAGGAAAGATTAAAGGAGAAAAGAAAGGGACTTTCCAATATGTAACCTAATTGTCTGTTTAATGCTATTTTTCATCAATGAGACTCTCAGTTTTGGGAAGAGACAATGGGTATTTGATATCTCGATAGGGAGGCAATTAAAACAGTCTATTGCTACATTGGGCAGTCAAAGAGATGACAAAGTATGGGGTTATTTTAAGGCATTCCAGAAGGCTACAAAATCTAGAGAAAGGATTCCTAAGCAAATTGTTGAGAAATACTCAACTGACATATACTTCATGGTGAAGAAAGATGAAACACTCATGGAAGCGGTCAAACCTCGGAAGATCTGAATTGAGGAGATGGGCTATGAAGTTGATACACATATTTTAGATGCTTATGAAAAGATGTTGATTGATGCACCTATTGATGAAGTTGAGAAACCTTGTGGTACTGCTAAGCAGAAGACACAAGAGGTTGAAACTAATTTCAACTGGAAGAAGAGAGAGAAGCGAGAAGGAAAGGCATGTAAATTTGTTGAAAAGGTTTCATAGGACATCAAAGCATTGATTGATGTTGTTCCGGAGTAAGGAAGGAAGAGAAAAGAACCAGAAGTATTCATTGAGCCTATTATAGTAGAGTCTACATCTGAGGATGACACACCCCTGGCTTTCAAAAGGGTTATAAGGAAGAAAATAGAAGAAACCAAGTTAGAGGCTAAAAAGCAACTGGTTAGGAAAGTTAAGTTACCAACACAGAATAAAGCACCATAAGAAACACCTTCAACCCCATCCGGTACTAGAAGGAGAAAGAAGAAGGATGACTTCAATTTGGTAATGTAACTATCATTCCACCAAATACTTGTGTAGAATTAGTTGATAAGATTAATAAATATGGTATGCTAAAGAATGTACAGTTTTATTATGAACATTTAGAGGATGATGAACAAAGAGAAGTAGAGGAAGCAGTTTTGTTATGTTTGGATATTTATAAGAAAGCCTTGATAGAAATTGAAAACCAAATACCAGCAGAAATGTATGATATGTTAGATGCTAGAAGACTATCGGAAATGCAAGCGGACAAGCATATTAAGATACAAGATTTGTTATTTGTTTGTGTTTCTATTGCTCCAGAGGAGATGGATAAGATACTTGAGGTTGCAGATAGGAAAATCTTTAATAGTAAACATAGAATAATCAGTCTTATGTTAAGAAGGGTAAATGAGATAATCAAGGAGACCCACAAGGCATGGGTTAAGTTCTTTGAAGAGAATCGTGGTTTCTATACTTCATCGAAAACTAAGACAGATACTATAGACATCCTAGTTGAAGGAAAAGGAAAGGGTATTATGGGTATTTCACCCTCAATTTTGAAAAATATTAAGATAGTGGAAATTAAGCCCCCAGTAGATACAAATGTACAGAAAAATATTGAGATACCGACAAATATAGAGAGTGTAAAGGTTGATAATGTACATGATACTAATGTTGAGGACAACAGTCTGCCAGATACAAATGTATAGGATGACGTTACAGTTCCTAGGGAGGAACCGACAGTTACTAAGACTACACCAAGTGGCGAAGCCACCGGTACAAGTGAGGAAGCTATAAAGGTTAAATCATCAGAGGAGAAGAAAGGGGAATTTGACAGGGAACCGATAGTGATTCCATCATTGTTGTCAATTGACACCTCGCAAGTTGAAAAGAAAATCATAATTGAGATGAGTTCTATTGAACTCATGATGATGGATGCATAGAAAATGATGAAGGAGGGATCTATGTATAAAGGTGTTATTGAACAGTCTATCACTATTTTGCCTAGTCCCAGAGTGCAAGTTTGACAGAGAAGCGAGCCCATCTGACAAGCTTAAGACAATTACAAAGCACATTTCAAAGTATTTTCAATCCTTGCAGCAAATTTCAAACCGACAAGCACTAGATAGGTTCACATAGGCAAAAAGAGCTACATTTGATCAAGTGATTAAGTCTGAGAGGAAGAAGATTAATGAAAGGTTGAAATTGATAGATAATTCTTTAAAGCAATGTACAAATATTTACAGAGTATGTTGTAACATAGATGTACTTACAATTAATTTGGATAAGAGGATTAAGGAATTTCAGGAGAGAATTGCAGGTATAGCCAATTCTTTTGATGGTTTGAATTTATTGACTACATCCATTGATGGTCATATTTTGGTTTTGGAAGCCCAAGTTTCTGCTCTTGAGAAAGAAAAAGATAGAATCATAAGAAGAGCCATAAGTCTTAGAGGTTTTGTGAGTCCCTGGGCGGATTCACTTAGTGTACATAAGAAAGAGTGTATAGATATGGTTGGTAAGCCCACATCGACAGAGTTAAATTAGAAAGAGTCATTTGCCCATATTCTAAACGGACTTGTATCTATTTTCAACACTTTAAAATCTAGTTGGGATACTTATCTCGAGGTTTTGGAGAAGGCCTATCTCGAAATTTTCAAATATATTAAGCTTCGGTAAGGTATTTTGGGATATTCATTGTACAATCTTTTCATTCTTCGTCCCGATTTTGGATTTTTTGTACTCTTTTTGGAAATTTTGATGGCATTGATGTCAAAGGGGGATTGATATAGATGTGAAAAAGAAAAAGGGAGTTGTATACATTAGGGGGGTACATGGAGACATGGAGATGTGGAGTATTTTGTATTGATGGATATTTAGCTCAGGGGGAGCAGGCTCAGGATGAAACCAGCAGATGAAACCATGATCATTTTACACATGAGTGTTGCCATCAATGACAAAGGGGGAGATTGTTAGCAATTGACACTCAATTGGTTGGTTTCACTATGTTTTCATTGATGGAAACATGGTATCTTGTTTCGGCTTCATGTTTTGGTTCAGTTATGTACCGGCAAGCACTTCACAGACACTTCACCGGCACCGACACTGACACCGACAAGATGGAAGGATTTCTTTGGTTACCAACAATGCAGGCCGACATGGTTTAGAATCAGGTTATCGGTATTGAAGGCCGACATCGGCAATTGTTTTTGATATTCATGTATTTATGTTATCTAGCCGACATGTATATTGATATTGTAATTATCTTTGTAAGCCAACATAAGGCATGATAAATTGTATAGGTTATATAGGTCAGTTGGATTAGATCATTTTGATATATGATGATGAGGATAAGGATGCAAATATGGATGGATAGCAGATGCGAAATATATGAGAGAGATTATGTATGAGAGGATATTTTTGTAAAGGGTTATTCCGATAAAGGGTTTAGGGTTTCAGAGTGGAATAGACATAGCTTAATCAGAATTGTATTTAGGCATAGAAGATGCTATCTTTGTAGTTCAATCATTTCTCTGGATTGTAGTTTGGATTTATATGTAGTCAGTGATGCTCCTTTTGTGTTTGAGTAGTGTGCTTTAGACTGTAAGCCTTCCTACAAGTGCAGGCCCCTATATTTTGTAATATCTCTTCATATGGCCAGTGAATTGATATTGTGGGTCACAAATCCCATCGTGGTTTTTCCTCTTTGAGTTTTTCCATGTATAATTTTGTGTGTTATGGTATTAATTTATGTGGTTGGCTTATTGGTTGCTTTATTTCTTTCAATTCTATATGTACAGGTATATCGGTTGGTGTATGCATGCTTTAACAAGATTAAAATTGATCATACCGGTAGAACACTGATTCACCCCCCCTCTCAGTGTTCTTGGTATCCAATAGTAATGTCTCAATTTATGTGAAGCAAAGACCACTGCCAAACAAGCTTTCTCAATGATAGTGTAATTCATCTTATAGGACACCAATGTCCTGCTGATATAGTATATAGATCATTCCTTGCTATTCTCATCTTGTTGAGCCAAAAGTACTTCTAGTGATGTGTCAGTAGCTTATATATAGAGAATCAAAGGTTTTCCTTGAATCGATGTTATCAAAATGGTGGATTGGAAAGATATTCCTTGATCTATTTCAGGTGTTGCTCACATTCTTCATCCCAATTGTATGTAACTCCTTTTTGTAATGCTTTCATGAATGGTTGAGCCTTATCTTCTAGTTGAGAAATGAAGCGCCTTAATAATTGGAGCCACCCTTGTAGAGTTCTCATTTGACTTACATTCTTTGGAGGTGGCATTTCCATTATAGCTTTAACTTTTTCTGGATCAACTTCAATCCCTTTTGCTGAAATGATGTATCCTAGTAGCCAGATGTAACTCTGAATGCATATTTCTTAGGATTTAGTCTGAGTTTAAACTTTTCCATTCTGTCTAAGTTTAGACCCAATTCTGAGAGATGTGTCGATATTTTCATAGATTTGACTAGGGTATCATCTATATAGTCTTCCATATTTTTGTGCATCATATCATGAAAGATTGTAGTTATAGCTCTTTGATAGGTATCACCTACATTCTTTAAGCCAAAGGGCATGACATTCCAACAGAAAGTTCCCCAAGCACATGTGAACATTGTTTTCTCTTGATCTTCAGGTGCGATTTTGATTTGATTGTAAGCCGAAAAAGCCATCCATTAGAGAGTACATTTCATAACCAGTAGTCATGTCCACTATCATGTCAATGTTAGGCAGTGGAAAATCATCTTTTGGACATGCCTTGGTTACGTCTCTGAAGTCTGTGCAGACACGGATTGATTTATCAGGTTTTGAAACAAGGACAATGTTGGATATCCACTTAGCATAATCAATTGCTCGGATGAATCCTGCTTTGAGTAATTTCTCTAGCTCAGCTTTAACAAGCTATGCAACATGAGGATGCATTTTTTGGAGTTTTTGTTTGACAAGTTTGATTCCAGGAGCAATAGAAAGATGGTGCATTATAAGGTCAGCATCTAGACTCGGCATATCATAATATGTCCATGCGAAGTTGATCTTTTTCTCTATGAAGAAATCAGTAAACTCTTTCAATTCTTCTACTGATAGGGATTGAGTCACGTGTATTATATGTTGAATTTCCTTTATTCCAATGTTCATTGGTTGTATAGGTTCAAGTAGTACTGTAAGGAAAGCACAGTGCAGAAAAACGCTTCCCTAATGTCAATTTGCAGGGGAAACAAGACTAGTGTGTTTTAAAACTTCACAAAATAATAAGATTAGCATATATGAAACAAAGACAATATCAGAAATCAAACACACATAGAGATAAACACCATGAATTTATGTGGGAAAACCCTTTCGGGAAAAAACCCACCACCGACAACAAGAACACTTTATTCATAGCAAATAATCTTTACAATAAAGTCTGTTATCACAGCACACATGTTCACTCTGATTACTTTGGGTACACACCATAGTATATGGCTTATCATCAGAACAACCTTGTTTGAGTTTCCTCTTGGCTTCATATACATTTTCATGTCGACTGTTCAACTGTTAGTTGGCACCAATTGGTTAGACATCTAACTGTCTATGTCGGTCTACATTCATGAGAAAACAACTATCCCACATGCATCCAAGAATTGAACTGGTTCATATTCAAATACACCGGCTCGGACAAGTTGAATCCATCAGGTATCAAAGTAGCTTCAAAAAATAGATCTTTGATGGCCGATGACAGACCCAATCGCTGAAGGCGATTCCATCAGGTATCGACAAAATAAACAATCAACTATCCTGAACGTCCAATCTTTCTCTCTGCGCTCTGCCATGTGGCACCTCCAAATTGGTTCTGGGGTCCCTGCTCTGACATCTTAGCACGACCTCACTATCCGCCCAGAATTCTTCTTTATCGTTGGGTCACGATGGAAAGTCTCATGAGAAATTTCCCATTGTGACCTAGCGACCACCGTCGGATCTTCTGTGATCATCGTCTGATCATTTCGATCTACTCGGCCTTTAAATTCGCCTTAGTCACTTTCTTGTCGGGTCCCACCGCTTGGTCGCCATGTTGCGAGGAATATACTAACGAGCAGTTTCCCATCACGATATAATGACCATAATTGGATCAACCTTGATCATCGTTTGATCATCTCTGATCTACATGAACCTTATCTCACCTTGACCGCTCACTTATGTTGGGCCCCACCATGGTTGCCAAGTCATGGGAAATAACATACGTGCATCTTTCCATAGCGTAAAGTGATGACCATTGGATTTGGATCTAAACTACAAGTCTTTTATCCTTTCGTTCATCTAATAACTGATGCTACCCCGATGACTGAAGACGAATTCGTCGGGTCATCGAAATGACTTCAAACCTGCTACTCTAAGCTTTGATATGTCAAGTTCATCAGAAAAGGTTATGCTGATAGAGATCACAGATTTTATTCACATTGTTTCATCGGCCAGAGTTAACCTGATTAGTATGAACAAGGGTCAAGGGAATTAGAGGCATAATTCCAACAAACTCCCACTTGACGAGGAATTCATTGGACTGCTTGGGCACTTTCCAAACATTATAGAGAGGGATGGATACTGAGATCCATCGAGTTAGAACACCACCTGAACTTGTGAGTGCTCACCGGTTTTGTTAATGCATCCGCAACATTTTCCTGAGTGTCTACCTTGTTCAGATTAACCTTTCCATCTTCTACCATGTCACACACAAAATGGAATTGCACATTTATGTGTTAGACCTGGCATGGTATGTACGATTATTCGCTAAACATATAGCACTCTGACTGTCACTTCGCAATTCAACCTGCCCTGCATCAAAACCAATATCTGTACTCAAACGCTTGAGCCAAACAGCTTCTTTACAAGCATGTGTGGCTGCCATGTATTCTGCCTCTGTAGTGGACAAAGCGACTATAGATTGTCGCTTGCTCATCCAACTTATTGCTCCGCCATTCAGAACAAAAATGTATCCACTAGTGGATCTTCTGCTATCAATGTCCCCTGCCCAATCAAAATCTGCATAACCACAAATGCATAGAGTTCTCTTTGAATCATTTAGATTACCATGATAACATAATGCAAAGTCTGAAGTACCCTTCAGATATCTGAAAACTCTCTTTACAACATCCCAATGCGGTCTTCCTGAGTTTGACATAAATTTGCTTAATACTCGCATTGGTTGGGCAATGTCTGGCCTTGTACAAACCATTGCATACATCAAGCTGCCAATAGAACTTGCATAAGGTATACTCTTCATGTCATCTATCTCCTCTGGAGATTTTGGACTATCATGTACAAATAGTTTGGTTCCCTGCAAAATAGGAACAACCTGTTGTTTACAGTTAGACATATTAAACTTATCAAGAACACTAGTGATGTACTTTCTCTAGCTGGGCCACAGTTTTCTCTTAGACTTGTCCCTCTTGATCTCCATTCCCAGAATGTAGTTTGTTGACCCCAAATCTTTCATTTTGAGCTTCAAGGATAATTGGGACTTCAAGTCTGAGATCATACCTTTGTTATTTCCAAAGAACAACATGTCGTCAACATACAAAGCAATAATAAGTATCTTATCATCTTCAACCTTGTAGTACACACAATGATCGGCTTTCAATCTCACAAATCCCAAAGATAACACAAACGTATCATATTTTTGATACCAAATTCTAGGAGACTGTTTCAAACCATAAAGAGACTTCTTTAGTTTACATACCAAATGTTCTTTACCCTTTTTCACAAAATGCTAAGGCAGGGACATATAGATTTCTTCTTCAAGGTCCCCATGAAGAAATGTTGTTTTCACATCCATTTGCTTGACTTCCCAATCATATGTAGCTGCAAGTGACAAAATAAATCTAATAGATGTCAGCTTAGCTACAGGAGAGAAGATTTCTCCATAGTCAGTACCTTCCTTTTGAGAATACCCCTTCACAACCAATCTGGCCTTGTACTTGTGAATGCTGCCATCTGGACCATACTTCCTTTTGAAAACCCATTTACAACCCACAAACTTCCTACCTTTAGGCAAGGATACCAGATTTCATTTCATCATTCATGGCTTCTAACCAAGAATCTTAATCTGACATATCCATGGCTTCTTTTACAGTCCTAGGCTCATCAGTATCAGCAAGTAAAGCATAGGCACAATTTACACTCAACATTGAAAAATTATACCTATCTAGGGTAAACCTATCAGGTTGTCGCCTCTCTCATATGGATCTTCTTAACACTTGTGGTGAGGCTTCATTTTGTTCTTCTTCTGAACTTTCAAGGCTACTTGAACTCTCTTCATTCTCATCTTCAGGTACATCTAGAATTGTCACTTCTTCTCCTAGTGGAAATTCAACCACATCCTTCTCCGTTGGTTTATCTATAGACGTAGGTTTTAGCTCTTGGAAGATGACACTTCTATTGTACACAACCTTTCCATTCTCAAGATCCAAAGCTTGTAGCCTTTAACTCCAACTCCATATCCAATGAAAATACATTTGACTACTTTGTTATCCAATTTAGATTTTTTAACATCAAGCACATGTGCATATGCCTCTAAACCAAACACACGAATGTGTCTTAGAGAAGGTTTCTTACCAGAACATGCATCCATAGGTGTTGTTTAACCCAACAATAAGAATAATAACTCTAGTTGAAGTCTCAACTCAAAGTTTGGACATTCATTTGGTAAAGTCACTATTTCCATAGCTAGTGTCCATTTGATTGTCAACCCAGGGACGCAATACTTGAAATGGGTCTGCACTATATATGCACCAAGTTCTCGCGACAACTATTCTACATTACTACAGCAACTAAAATTATGTGAAAAAGATAAGCAAGAATTGAAACTATAGAAAGGCTACAGGAAAACTTCTGCATAAATTCGTAAAAGCAATACTAGATAAATTCAATGCTAATAAACAAAAATTACTCTATTTTGGTTTGGCTGCAGGAACAGTCAGTGGATCTATTTCTAGTGGTTGCAGGAAAAATCAATGTAAGAACGTCTACTGCAGCTAAGGAAAGAAAACTAATCTTAACAAATGCACATGAACACTTTGTTGGCATATGTGCAGAAGTTTGATGACATGATGATATTGTAGGTTATCATTGATGTCAATATGCTAAAAGTATGAACTGGTATATTGAGGTAAGCAAACTGGCAAGAGCACCGGTATGATGGAATGAACCGGTATATGCAGAAAGTGAACTGGTATATGGAAAGTTTGTATCAGGGTTTCCGGTTGATGCATTTCAAGTCTGTCTAATTTGACTGATGACATCATGTGATGGGTTAGCATTGAAATGAAGATCAGATCGTGTTGCCACGTCAGCCTTGTGCACGTGAAGGATTTCCTTGAGGATCTTGCATGGAGATTGATCCTATCTACCTCAGGAATGTGCAAAGTCTTTGTAAACGGTGGAGAGCATGTGATGGGTTATCAACTTCCAGAAGTGGAAAAGAATGAATGATGGAGAACGTCTTGAGATGTGTTCAAGATTGTTTTACACTATGCAAATTGCTTGAATGGTCAGGATTGGACAGATTGTATTGATAACATTTTTTTACAAGGTTTAGGGTTTATGCTACCGACCTATCTGTTTCCTATAAGGTCGATGATGTTTGCATTGTGAAGTTGTTGGAAAATGTTATGTGTGTATCCAAGTGAAGAGATACTTGATTCTTGCCAGACCGAAGAAGTGTGTTGTTACCTAAAAAGTGTGATTAGAGAAGTAAAGAAGCTAAAGTGAATCTGCCTTGGCATTGAGTGTTGTTATCAGATCATTGTATTACCTGTTGACTTCTAACCATTTCAGTAGTTGGAAAATCCCTTAACCGAGTAGCCTTAACAGGCTTTGTGTAAATCCTTTAACAGGGTGACTCAATTCAACGAGTTCTTCAAATCCTCTTGCAAGGTAACCTTTAACATGGTTCTAACCTTTAACCAAGTATTTAGCCATCCCTTAATCGAGTGATCCCTAGCAGGATCGGTTCCTAGCAGAACCTATTGTAAAGTCCTTAACCGAATTAGGCTCCTAACAAAGCAGACTTCAGAAGAGTTCAAAGAACAACTTGTGGGTATTCATCCCCACCGTGGTTTTTCCCAGTTGGGTTTCCACGTGAAAAATTAGTGTGCCATGTGTGATGCCTTTTCATGTGATGATTAATATTTTTTGTTAAGTGGTAATGCATGTTGAACCAGTGGTCTTTATATTTCTGATGTATTACCTATTTATGCATATGGGGGAAGTGGAAAGGAGATATTAGGTGTAATGAAGATCTAAGTGTTAACCAGTTTATGTCTTTCATAGTCATTCTGTGTTTTACCGGTAGTACCCTATTTTAGATCAGTGATACTGTTTACCAATTAGTTCAGTCTTTGCAGATAAAGTGGTTTAAGGAAGTTTTTGTCTATACTAATTCACCCCCCCCTCTTAGTATCTATTGAGTACTTTCTATTCATAATTATTCATCAATTGGTATCAAAGCAACCTCCAAGTCCTCTGTGTTGTAAGCTTGACCACTTGAGGAAAAGATCCTATTCTAATGATGAAGAGAGAAGGTCCTAAGTTTAAGAGAGATAACTTTAAGATATGGAAGGACAAAATGAAGATATACATTAAAAGCATGGGTGCTCAACACTGGAGCTATGTTGAGAATACTTATGTTGTCCCCACTGGTACTCTCACCGATGATCAAAGAAGAGAAGTTCAGGAGAATGGACAAGTCATGGAAGCTCTTATCAGTAGCCCATTTGATGTTGAGTTTATTGATGTTCAGGATAAAGAAAATCCCAAAGATGTATGGGATACTTTGGAGTCTATCTATGGCGGTGATGAACATGTGAAGCAAGCTAAGGAATAAAGCCTTAGAGGAAAGTTTGAAGACATGCAGATGATTGAAGGAGAGACCATTCAACAATATGGGATAAGGATTAAAATTGTTGTTGGAGACATCAAGAGTGCAAGAGGCATAATGGATTATTCCACCATTGTTAGCAAATTTTTTAGAACCTTATTACCGATCTATGCAATAAGGGTTGCTGCTATTCAGGAGTTGAGATCTATTGACAAGACAAAGGTGTCCCTTGATTCCATCATTGCTAAGTTCACCGCTTATGAGATAAACAATTATGATTGCAGTGTTCAGAAGACTGATTCAGCCTTTAAAGCATCTGTTGCACTATCTAGAAAGGGTAAAGAAGTTAGTACCAGTTGTGAACCTAGACAAAGCAGAGATATGGATGATGAGGAAATCCTTATGGAATTTGAAGCCCTTCTGGCCAAGAGACTTCCTAAGGGAACTGGTAAATACAGAGGTAAGATCCCTTTGAAATGATTTTCTTGCAATAGGATTGGACACATTGATGTTAACTATCCTAATGGTGATAATAAGGACAAACCAGAGAGGTTCAAAAAGTTCAAAGGAGGAAATAGGAGAAACTGTCTTGTTGTAGTTGATGAAGGTGTCATTGATGATGAATCAGAAGATGAAGAAAGTGAAGACATGGTATTTGTAACTATCAAGGAAGATGTGTCAGACAAGAAGGCTCTTGTCTCCTGCTTTGATAACTCAAATGAATGGATTATTGACAATGGTTGTTCTCACCACATGACTGGTGACCAGAGAAATTTTTTATCTCTGGAAGAGTATGATGGAGGTGTAGTCTGATTTGGTAATGATGCACCTTGTATGGTAAAAGGAAAAGGGTCCATCTCTTTAAATGGAAAAAGCAGTGCTGATAATGTGTATTGGGTAGGTCTCAGGCATAACCTTTTGAGTGTTGCTCAGCTGAATGATAATGAACTCACTCTAGAATTCAAAGATGGAGTATGCAAAATAAAGGGAAAGAGTGGTGAACTGATGGCCACTAGTATGCAGACCAAAGGCAACCTATTTCAGCTAAATGTAAATATCAGCCAATGTCTAATGGCTAAGTATGATGACAGTTGGATATGGCATAGGAGACTCTACCATGTAAATTTTGATAACATTGTGAAGGCCAGTAAGATCAAGGCAGTTAGAGGATTGCCTGTGCTGAAAAAAAGGAGAATCCTCTATGTAGAGAATGCCAACTGGGGAAAATGTCTTCCTCAACCTTCAAAGGTAAATCTTGCACAACAGATAATTTACTTGATCGTGTGCATACTGATTTGTGTGGTCCTATGAAAACTAGGAGTGTTCAAGGAGATAGGTACTTTATGATTCTTACTAATGATTGCTCAAGAATGATGTGGGTCACATTCATGAAAGACAAGTCTGAAGCTTTTGGAAAGTTCAAAGCCTTCAAAGCACTAGTTGAAAAGGAAAGTGGTAAGAGAATCAAATGCCTTAGAACCAATCAAGGAGGTGAGTTCACCTCTAAAGAATTCAATAAGTACTATGAAGAGAATGGCATCAAGAGGCAACTGTCTGCCCCCCGGACTCCACAATAGAATGGCCTAGCTGAAAGGAACAACCAGACTGTAGTTGAAGCAACTAGAACTATGCTGATCCAAGGAAAGGTTGCTCACACTTTTTGGAGAGAAGCGGTGAGCACTGCAGTCTACACTATGAACTGGGTAATCATCAAGAAAGGTAAGGATGAAACACCTTATGAGTATTGGATTGGTAAGACTCCTATAGTAAGCTACTTTAGAGTGTTTGGTAGCAAGTTTTATATCAAGAGGAGTGAACACCAGAGCAAGTTTGATGCAAATTGTGATGAGGGAATATTCCTAAGATATTCTACCAAGAGAAAAGCTCTCAAGTGTTTCAACAATAGGACTCAGAGAATTGTTGAAAGTATCAATGTTAGGGTTGATGAAACCTCTAAGAAACCTAAGGAAACTGGTAGTGAGCAAGTGGTAGATGAACCAGTTCTAACCTTCTGGGAACCGGTTGCAAAATAGCCTAGTACCAGTAACAATGCTCCTACACCGATATATGTTGATGCTGATGAAGATGAGGATGAAGAAGAAAAGCAAGAGGAAACATCTAAGATCATTCCTAGGTATGTAAAGCTAAATCATGATCCAAAGCAGATCATAGGAGATAAGGATGCAGGAATTCTTACAAGAAGAAAGGTCAGAGAAAACTCTTGTATGATCTTTGAATTTGAGCCTAAAACATTTAAAGAGGCACATAAATATGAAGACTGGATCAAGGCTATGGAAGACGAACTTGACCAGATAGAAAAGAATGGTACATGGTCCTTGGTACCCAGACCTGAGCATAAGAATGTTATTGGCACCAAATGGGTTTTCAGAAACAAGCTGAATGAAGATGGCATAGTGGTAAGAAATAAAGCCAGACTGGTGTGTAAGGGATATGCTCAAGAAGAAGGAGAAAACTATGGAGAAACCTTTTCTCCAGTAGCTAGATTGGAAGGAGTTTGAATGCTTCTTGCATATGCAACCTTCAAGGGATTCAAAGTGTATCAAATGGATGTAGAATTGCATTTCTGAATGGAATACTTGAAGAGGAGGTGTATATAGAGCAACCAGATGGATTTTCCCTATTAGAAAACAATGACATTTTGTGTAGGCTACATAAGGCCTTGTATGGATTGAAGCAGGCACCTAGAGCATGGTATGAATGCTTACACTCACATCTTGTAAAGATTGGATTCAAAAGAAAAAGTGAAGATAGAAATATCTATCTGAAGTCAGAAGGTGATCAGATCTTGATCTGTGAAGTGTTTGTTGATGACATAATTTTTGGTGGAGATGGCAAGATGAGTCATGCATTTGTAGATGAGATGAAGAAGGAATTTGAAATGTCACTGATTGGAGAGATTAAGTTATTCATTGGACTATAGATTCAACAATTGATAGATGGTATCTTTATCACTCAGTCCAAGTATGTCAAAGAGGTGTTGAAGACCTTTGGCATGGAAGACTGCAAACCAGTTGGTACACTGATGATGACTGGTTGTAAATTGTCAAAAGAAGATGACTCAATATTGGTGAATGAGAAAGAATACCGATCAATGATTGGTAAGTTGTACTATGTAGTACACATCAAACCGGACATTGCACATGTAGTGGGCATTACTACATGTTTCCATAAAAGTCCAAGAGAATCCAACTTGGTAGTAGTCAAGCAGATTCTTAGATATCTGAAGGGAACTATAGACTATGGATTGTGGTATCCATACAGTAATGATTTCAACCTCAAAGTGTTTACAGATGCTAATTGTGCTATTAATGTGGACGACCGGAAGAGTACAACCAATGGTGCATTCTTTCTTGGTGGTAGACTAGTTTCATGGATGAGTAAGAAGCGGAGTTGTATCTCTCAGTCTACAGCAGAAGTAGAATATGTAGCAGCATTTATGAACTGCACTCAGACAATTTGGATGAAGCATGTATTAAGTGGTTTCAAAGTCCCTTTATCTGAACTGGTGAGTATATTTTGTGACAACACAAGTGCCATTAATATTTCCAAGAATCCGGTTTTGCATGCCAGAACCAAGAACTTCTAGCTCAAGTATCATTTCTTGAGGGAGAAGGTTCAGAACAAAGAAGTTGTATTGGAACATGTTTCCAGTAAGGAGCAGTTAGCAGATATATTCACCAAGCCTCTAACACAGGCTACATTTACCTATTTGAGAGGTGAATTAGGGGTACTACCCCTTCAAGAGGTTAACTAAAGGTTTGTGCTCCACATCAGTCAGGTATTGCATTGTCAAATCTTTTCAGGATTGGTGTGTTGAAGGATGCTACTCCTCAGGGGGAGCAGCATATTGGAACATAGTTGTTTGTGCCTCCACTTTGGCATTTTTGTCAAAGGGGGAGAAGATGTGAAGCAAAGAATATATCTATAGTATTGAGGGAGAAGATGTGAGATATCTTTGTATATTGCCATAAATGCCAAAGGGGGAGATTGTTGGCATATGTGCAGAAGTTTGATGACATGATGATATTGTCGGTTGTCATTGATGTCAATATGCTGAAAGTATGAACTGGTATATTGAGGTAAACAAACTGGCAAGAGCATCAGTATGATGAACTGTGAACCAGTTTGATGGAATGAACTGGTATATGCAGAAAGTGGACCAGTATGTGAACCGGTATATGGAAAGTTTGTATCGGGGTTTCCCATTGATGCATTTCAAGTCTATGTGATTTTACCGATGACATCCTGTGATGGGTTAGCATTGAAATAAAGATCAGATCATTTTGCCACCTCAGCCTTGTGCGCGTGAATGATTTCCTTGAGGATCTTGCATGGAGATTGATCATATCTACCTCGGGAATGTGCGAAGTCTCTGTAAATGGTGGAGAGCGCATGATGGGTTATCAACTTCCAGAAGTGGCAAAGAATGAATGATGGAGATGTCTTGAGTTGTGTTCAAGATTGTTTTACACTATGCAAAGTGTTTGAATGGTCAGGATTGGACCGATTGTATTGATAACATAAATGTTTAGGGTTTAGGGTTTATGCTATCGACCTATCTGTTTCCTATAAGATCGATGATGATTTGCATTGTGAAGTTATTAGCAAATGTTATGTGTGTATCCAAGTGAAGAGATACTTGATTCTTGCCAGACCAAAGAAGTGTGTTTTTACCTGCAAAGTGTGATTGCAAAAGTAAAGGAGCTAAAGTGGATCTACCTTGGCATTGAGTGTTGTTATCAGATCAGTGTATTACCTATTGACTTCTAACCATTTCAGTAGTTGGAAAATCCCTTAATCGAGTAGATTTAACAGGCTTTTTGTAAATCCTTTAACAGGGTGACTCAATTCAATGAGTTCTTCAAATCCTCTTGCAAGGTAACCTTTAACAGGGTGATCCCTAGCTGGATCGATTCCTAGCAGAACCTATTGTAAAGTCCTTAACCGGATTAGGATCCTAACAGAGCGCACTTCAGAAGAGTTCAAAGAACAACTTGTGGGTATTCATCCCCACCATGGTTTTTCCCAGTTGGGTTTCCACATGAAAAATTAGTGTGCCATGCGTGATGCCTTTTCATGTGATGATTAGTATTTTCTGTTAAGTAGTAATGCATGTTGAACCAGTGGTCTTTATATTTTTGATGTATTACCTGTTTATGCATATGGGTGAAGTGGAAAGGAGATATTAGGTGTGGTGAAGATCTAAGTGTTAACCAGTTTATGTCTTTCACAATCATTCTATGTTTTACCTGTAGTACCCTATTTTAGATCGGTGATATTGTTTACCAGTTAGTTCAGTATTTGCAGATAAAGTGGTTTAAGGAAGTTTTTGTCTATACTGATTCACCCCCCCCCCTCTCAATATCTGTTGAGTACTTTCTATTCATCATTATTCATCACACTCACCAAGTGGGCCCCCTTGGATGAGTGATACTAGGCTTCCCAAAAACAACTCTAAAAGCTCAGAATAACATATTTTTATTCATCATTTTTTCTCTTTCTATCCAACCTCCGAGAAAATAAAGAGATTATTATTAAAAATAAATCATCTACAATAGACAACGCAAATCATGCTAAAAAGAAGAGGTGGATAATTGACCGAGAAAGGAGATAGCTGGAGTTATGCTGCAGGAAATGCGGATCTAAACCGAACCACAGTCATAACATATTGTGGCAGTATTTACAACTTCAATGTCCACCTAATTTATACATAGGTAGTATCACTTGATTTCTCCTCTTATGTCATTCCTTATGCTTCTCATCTTTTCTGTTGTTCGATCTTTAGTCATCTTCTTGAGTATCCTTTCCTTCAATGGGCATGATAGGCGAACATCCACCACAACATCATTTATTCCCTGCACTACAAAAGAAATAACATACATACGCATTTTATTTAATCAAGAAATCTATTAATTTCACATATGATATTTCCCTAAACAATCTGCATGGCAACAAGAATAAATCACATAGCTGCAGGAATAAACTGGCAAAGATAAAACATGATTTAATAGGTTTAGATTAACATATCGAATACATATAGTAAACTTCCAATACATCACTACTACTATGCAAATCAAAAGATGACAAAAGCTCAAGAGTTATGAGGATAGAAATATGACAATGTCTCAACTCATCAGGTGTCTTGTCTACTAACGTTGTTGTAGGTGACCGGTTCAACAGGTAACATACTGTAGCAATTGCTTCTACCTAAAACGTTTGTTCCAACCCAACACTACTCAACATGCTTCTTGCTTTATCCATCAAAGACCGATTCAACCTTTCATCAACTCCATTTTGTTGTGGAGTATAAGGCATAATTCTGTGTCTTTTGATTCCATGGTCTACACAGTACTTGTCAAAATCTGTATCGCAATACTCACCACCATTATCAGTTCTTAAACATTTAATTCTCCTTCCAGTCTGATTTTCAACCAGGTTTTTAAATTCCTTAAACCGACTGAACACTTCTGACTTATTGTTCATAAAACAAACAAATGTCCTTCTTGAATAATCATCAACAAAGGATACATAGTACATTGATTTAGACAAAGAAGGTACATCCACTGGACCAAACACAATTAGAATGCACATAGTCCAAAATGTCAGAAGATTTATGAGGACTTGAATAAAATTGAACATGGTTTTGTTTTTTGTATATGCAATGTTCATAGAAATCAAACTCAAGGTTACAATCAATAAGTCCTTCTACTAGATATTTACTTTTTAAAGTTTTCAAACCTTTTTCACCAATGTGACCAAGCCTATAATGCCAGAGCATTTTCTTTTCTACGAGAAGTTTAGCTTCCATAGAATTTACATCATATGTCAACTCAGTAGTTCTATCGGATTTCTTAGTGATTGTATTACAACACATAGGTTCAATATTTAACTTGTATAATATACCAACATTTTCACCCTTAGCCAAACTAATAGACCCTCTAGTCATCTTACAACCACCAGACACAAACTTTACTTGGACTCCAACATCATTCAGCTTGCTTACAGAAAGTACGTTTCTTGCCAAACCTGGTATGTGCAGAACCCCATTGATTCCCTTTTTTCTCCAATCAGTAAATTGGATTTTAATTATTCCTCTCCCAACAATCTCCAGTGTTGATTCACTTGCTAAGTACACCTTCCCACCAGCATATGGTTCATACTTTCAGAACCACTCCTTGTGAGATGTCATATGGAAATATGCCCCTGAGTCAATCAACCACACATTGTCAAAGGCAGGCATTGCCAGAGCTGCTACAAAGGCGTCTACATCACTATGAGAAGATTCATTATCAGAAGAGTTCTTCCTCTTCTTCTCCTCTTTTCATTCTTTTTGAATATGGCCTTTTTGTCCATAGCTCCATCATTTCACCTTAGACTTCTTTCCAAGAGACTTGGACTTGGACTTCTTCCCTTTCTTCTTGTTTTTGTCCTTTGGTCTGCCTTGAACAGAGAGTGCATATTTTGTCATCTTAGAAGACTTCTTTCTCATTTCTTCTAACAAAAGAGTATTGGCCACAATATCCATCTTGAACTGAGTTGTAGTACTACCAATGGCCATCACCAAATGTTCCCAAGAATCTGGCAAAGAGCATAGCAGCAACATGCAACATTTTTCTTCTTGAATAGCCACACCAACTGATGTCAATTGAGCGATAACCATGTTAAACACATTCAAATGATCTGCCAAGGGTGTTCCTGCATCCATTTTTAGAGAATATAACTTCTTCCTAAGGAAGAGTTTATTCACCAAGGTTTTACCCTGATAGATGTCTCCTAACTTCTTCCACAAATCACTTGCAGTCTTCTCATGTACGTTCAACAGAACTGAGTCTACAAGGCTTAGTCTTATGAGTCCTCTGGCTTTCCAATCTGCTAAATCCCAATCTTCTTGCCTCATGCCTAAAGGTTTATGTCCACTCACTGCAATATAAAAATCTCGGTCAACCAGCAGGTCCTCAATTTTAAGTTTCCATAACTCAAAATTGGAGCCTTTGAACTTCTCAATATCCATTCTTCCAAAAGTGCTTTCCATCTTAATATGTAAACAAGTAGACACACTAATAGACTCCCACTGAAACAAATTAACAAAAAAAAACCAACCCTACCCACAAGGATAACACAACTGGTCAGGCTCTGATACCACTTGTAAGGAAAGAACGGTGCAGAAAAACGCTTCCCTAATGTCAATTTGTAGGGGAAACAAGACTAGTGTGTTTCAAAACTTTATAGAATACTAAGATTAGCATATATAAAACAAAGACAATATCAAAAATCAAACACACACAGAGATAAACACCATGAATTTACGTGGGAAAACCCTTTCGAGAAAAAACCCACCACCGGCAACAAGAACACTTAATTCACAGCAAAGAATCTTTACAATGAAGTTTGTTATCACAACACAGATGTTCACTTTGATTACTTCAGGTACACACCACAGTATATGTCTTATCATCAGAACAACCTTGTTCGATTTTCCTCTTGGCTTCATATACATTTTCATGTCGATCGTTCAACTATCAGTTTGCGCCAATCGGTTAGACATATAACTGTCTGCGTTGATTTGCATTTGTGAGGAAACAACTATCCCACATGCATCCAGGAATAGAACTAGTTCATATTCAAATACACCAGCTCAAACAAGTCAACTCCATTGGGTATCGGAGTAGCTTCAAAAATACATCTCCGATGACCGATGACAAACCCGATTGCCGAAGGCAATTCCATCGGGTATCGGCAAAACAAACAATCAGCTATCTCGAACATCCGATCTTTCTCTCTGTGCTCTACCACATGGCAACCCCTGATTGGTTTTGGGGTCCCTTCTCTAACATCCTAGCATGGCCTCACTATCCACCCAGAATTATTCTTTTTCATTGAGTCATGATGGAAAGTCTCATGAGTGATTTCCCATTGCGACCTAGCGACCACCATCAGATCTTCTGCGATTGTCGTCCAGTCATTTCGATCTGCTCGGCCTTTAAATTTTCCTTAGTCGCTCTCCTATCGGGTCCCATCACTTGGTTTCCATGTCATGAGGAATATACTAACGAGCAATTTCCCATCATGACATAACGACCACCATTGGATCAACCTTGATCGCCATTCGATCATCTTCGATCTGCACAACCCTTATCTCACCTAGACCTCTCATTTATGTCAAGCCCCACTATGGTCGTCAATTCATAGAAAATAACATACGTGCATCTTTCCATAGCGGTAAAGCGATGACCATTGGATTTGGATCTAAACTGCAAGTCTTTTATCCTTTTGTCCATCTAATAACTGATGCTACCCCGATGACCAAAGACGACTTCGTCAAGTCATCGGGATGACTTCAAACCTACTACTCTGAGTTTTGATATGTCGAGTTCATCGACAAAGGTTATACCAATAGAGTTCACAGATTTTCTTCACATTGTTTCATCAGCCAAAGTTAACCTGATCAATATGAACAAGGGTCAAGTGAATTAGAGGCATAATTCCAATAAGTACTAATGATCATTCTTTAAAGTGATTAGACAGAATATTAAGCATCTCACCTTTAGGTGCCTTAGGGAGGTTTTCACCATCAGATACATCTTTTATTTTTACTTTTTTCGGTTCTGATACCACCATAGTGTGGTTTTTGCCATCAGAACACTTTTTTTTCTTCTTTTGATATTTGAGACTAAGATACTTGACATCCGCTTCAGTCATGTTCCACTTTGTTCGTTGATGGAAGAGTTCATGGGTTCAACTGCATTAAGGTAACTTTGTTGGAAATATGCCTCGAATTCTCCTGACCAGTGTTCAGGTTGATCAATGTAACTTACCCCGATGGAACAGATTGTGGGAAGGTATCAGGTTGTGGACTTTTCCTATCGATGTAACTCTAGCCAATGAACATGTTGCAAACAAGTATCGAGTTAGGTCTACTTGATGTATCCTCCTTGTTTGGTTATCAGAAAGCAGTGTTTGGATCCACTTTTGTGGTCGTCGGGTTAACATTGCCTATCATGTTAGCCATATTGAAGTCCTATCAATGTTTTGATGTAGCCTGATGGATGTTGTCCTGATCACCCGATGAAGTCGCCTTCACATGCTTTGTCTATCAGAGGAGCACTGTTGGAGTCTGGCCAATGACCCAATGAAGTCACCTTCGGTGATCGAGTTGTCATCAGCTATCGGTGGAACAAGTTGGAAGCTACGTCGATGTCCGATGAGTTTGAATTCTTCTGACTTGGAGTGCATCGCTCATCGGGGAAACAATTTAGGGTATGTGTCGATGACCTGATGAAGTTGCTTTAGGTGATCGGGGTAACTTTGCAATACTATTGCCGATGGTCAATAGGGTCAATCTGTCTGGAATCAATTTGATGAAGTTGTCTACTAGTTTATCAGGGATTGGGATTGCTTGTTTGTAGTTATGTTGATGGCCGATGGAACCTTCTTTCATTGATTGGCTATCGGGTGAGCTTGGTTAGCATTACACCGATGGCCTGATGAAGTCACCTCCAACGATCAAGATTTCATCGGCTATCAGAGGAGCTTTCTGAATGCTATGCCGATTACCTGATGGATCCGCTTTGGTTGACTTTGGTGTTATCGAAGATCGGGGTAGCCAGTTTGATTGTCTTGTCGATGACCCGATGAGGTCACCTTCGGCGATTGGGTTGACAAGATGGAAGCTACGCCGATGACCAATGGAGTCACCTTCGGTGATTGGAGTATCATCAGAGATCAGGATGATATTGTTGGGTTATGTCGATGGCCCGATAGAGTCATTGTAGTATCATCGAGAGATCGGGTCTATTGTTGAAGGCTATCCCGATGAGCCGATAGAGACGACCTATCTGGAGCCACATTAGTGGAGTCATCTACTGGTTCATAGGGAGATCAAAGCAACACATTTGTGGTTTTCTGATGGCCAATGGAGTAGAGACCGACTATGGGTGTGCGCTCGAACCAAAGTCCAAAAGGTGAACACTTGGACACTGAAGATGGTCTTGTCGGTGTATTTGAATACGAACCAACCCGACTTCCAGATGAATGTGGGATAATATTTTTTCCATGAGTTCATGAATGGACAGGTTGTTACTCGATAGTTACATTCCAAGGTCGTTATACAAACTAACAAAGGAATGTTTGGTTGGACAGATGGTGGTTGCTAGAGATGTAACCGATGAGCAGAGCGAAGAAGGGTGTGCATGAAGGTTGTGCGGAGGTGATGGTTTTATATGGAGCCAAGTCGACGTGTCTACATGGGGAGAGAATAGAGTTCTAAGATCAAAGTCTAGAAAAGAGGATTTGATAACTTTATTGTAATCGTGTTGTTTACTGAATAAAATGATCTCTCTTTGGTGGTGGGTTTTTTACCCATAAGGGTTTTCCCACATATATCTGGTGTCTTTCTCTGGTGCTATTCTATTTGATTCATCTTAATCTTCTATTTGTGCTTATTTTAATGTACTGCAAACTAAAATTTAAAGACATACTTGCTTGATTCCCCTTAGAATTGGTGTTAAGAGAGTGTTTTTCGTGCATGGATTTCCTTACAAAATTTCTAAGGCATAGTCATTGGAAAAAGTAGGGATATCCATGGGTTGGTCTTGTAGAGTACGGTCAATAAGCTTAGGGTATACTAGGGATAAAGATTCGACAGTTTCGATGGAATTCACAGTATTGTCATCACAACCTTGCACCATCAAGTTGAGTTCTAGAAGACTACCTCGCGTTAGCATCTTGAGACTGAGAAGAGTCATAACATGATTATCAAAGCCTACGTTAGCATTTAGAGCATCTAATCCCATAGACCTACCACTAGACCCTTCTCCTACTTCAAACTGGACTACATATTATGGTTCAACAACAATATCTTCTTCAGACAGAGTTTCAACATTCATGACAAAGTCGTCATAGTTTGGTGTTGAATAGGTAATATAGTAAATGGAGCTCATTTCAGGTTGATCAAAGTTAGAAGATGAATCATCTAACTCCTCTTCAAGCAACTTAGTAAAAGAATGTATGGTATCAATATGAACATATTGTATGCTACAAGTTCCTTCTTGTTCTGGTTTAGTGATAACTTGTAGTTGACATACATGTTCACATAGCCTTGATGACTCTGCAAGTTTTTGTCTTCTTTCCCATTCAACATCTTTTGGACTGATGACCGGTCCTGCTTGACTAGCCTCCAGTTCTAAAGTTGTGTTCCCATACCTAATTTGTTTTGTCTCATTAGATGGAGATATAGTAGATGAGTTATTTTCCCATGATATCTCTTTTCTTAGTTGTTGCTCATAAGCTTCTTGTATTTTTAGTCTAACTTCCTCTAGTTCTCATTGTAGCTTCATGTGTGTTATTTCTTGTGCTTCATCTATAGTATCATTGGATTCTTTAGTAGATGCATCTGATAGAGGTTGTGGACCCTATTCATACTCATTTGATTCTATTTATGAATCTTCTTCTGGCATCATTCCCGTATATGTGATAGGAATGTTTAAAGGTGCAAACATTTCTTTGATTCTTTCCACCCGTTCTCTCATTTCTTCTAGAATTTATACTTTTGGTCTTTTTCCTACTAGTACCTTTGGAACTTGGTTATAAGCCTCTTCTTCTCTTTTGATTGCCATCTCTTCTTTTTCTTTCTCATATTCTTCCTAAGTTTGTTGTCTGATTACTTCCTTTGGTGTTTGATGTGGCTGATAAGATTGCTGCTTTTGACTTGATGGTTTATCTAGATGGTACCCAAGTCCAATTTTGTCCTTTGCAGACTTGGTTTGCAGCTTGATGGGTTCACTAATCCCTTCTTGAGATTTTCCCAGAGGACTTGTACCTGAATGCCCCATGTGTTGGATTATCTGATAGCCTTTACCATATTGTTCAAGGGAAATTTCACAATGTTGCACTTCTCTATCTTCATTTTCCCCTCTGTAAAGCCATTCAAGAACAATTGCCTCTTATGTTTCATTTGCAAAGCAAGTAGAGGATTGCACAAAAGTACCATCATAGATGATGTTTGCAGGTGAATTTCATGGTTTCATAGCTTCATATGGTTTTCCGGACTGTCTAGGTGATGGGGGAAGAGATATCAGTGAAAGTAGAGGTTTTATCTTGTATGCTCCCATGCTAGCATCCATGATTTTTAGTTTCTTTTCTAAGTCCTTCATCATAACTTCTAAACTCTCAACTATAGAGGCTGCTCTGTTGTGAGGAACAAGAATATCAACATGTTGTTTTAATGCGTTGCAAGCGTAGTTGGTATCAGTAGGAACACTAACCTCAACTCCATTATACGGAAAATTCAAGCACTGATGGTATGTAGATGGCACTTCTTGCATATCATGAATCCATGGTCTTCCCAGCAAAATGTTGTAAGATAGAGGAAGTTCAAGCACCTAATAGATAATTGTAGACGTATAAAAATGACCATATTCCTAAATGAATATTTAATGTTCATTTTATTCTCATTCCTCTATATAGTTAAATCTAATTTAATTAAATCATCCACGTTTCTTCTATTTAATTAAATAAATTATTCAATTTATTTATTTAAATTCACTTATGCCCTTTATGTCATTTAATTGAATAAATCATTTTATTTAATTAAATCCCTTCTCTCTACTTTTTAATTAAATTTACATTTAATTAAAGAGTTTACCCCAATTAAATAAATCTAATTTATTTAAATCCTCAATTTGCAACCAAATTGAAATAAAGCAATTTATTTTAATTAAATCCTATTATCCCTCATCCACATGCATTTTCCTACATCTCCCACTTGCATCTTAACCCTCTTCCTAAAATTCTTCTAGAACCTATCTAATCCTAATCAATTAGCCTAAACCCATCAATTATCCCCTTTCCCTAAATTTGAGGAGGTCACTTCTCAAATTTGGAGTAAAGTCTTCCAAAGGCATTAAAGCCCTTATGCCTTCAACAAGATAACTTGTTGAATACCCCCAAATTTGGAAGGACTCTTACAAATTTGTCCCCAAAATCTTCAAACCATTAATGGTTAACTAACCCTTAGTGGCATGGTTAGAGACTTTTTGCCTAACTTAACCTTCATCTAACCCAGGGGTCTCATCAAGAATTCATTGCTTTGACCATGGTTATCCCTTTAACCTTTGCACAAGAGTTTACCCCTTGGGTAAAAGCTTTATTCATTGGATAACCCTAACCTAACCTTAACCCTTACCTTCTAAGGTAACCATGAGGTCTTCTCAAGCATTTAATGCTTCTTACCTCTCCTCTCAAGCAGTCTTATGTTGACAATTGTCATCATTTCATTGGTGGAAAATGTAAACATTGATTGATAACTTTCAATCCTGACCCTTGATTAACTCCTCCAATCTTGACCATCCATTGCCCTATTTTCCCTATAAATAGAGCTCTCATTCCTCCATTTAAACATCATCCAAGCTTTTAGTATCTCATTTATGCTCAATTTTATCAATACATCTAGCCTCTCTTTGTAATAGGAATTAATCTAATAAGCATTTTAGAGCGTTTCTATTATCATTAGCTTAAATCATATAACTAGTATATCATGTTAGGATAGTATTGCTACCAACCTTGTCATCTTATAAACTAGTTTATCTCATTTATAGAATCGTGCATAAATAGGATGCATTCATGTTAAAATCAATCTAAAGCATCCCTCGTTCTTGCATTCATCATCCCTAAGTCACTTTGCTCAGTGATCTGAGAGCAAAGGCATTGGCTTGAGGGACCTTGTGAGATAGAGAACCATGGAACCTACCTCGGGAAGTTGAGTCATTCCTCATGACTCCATAACTTTCACCAAGAAGTCCTGTGGGTGTGTGGACAAGCCCTTTGAACAACATTTTCACATTTTGAGTTTCATCGCCCCGCTTTTCCAGCATACATTTCCGGTGCCCACCGTGGGGCTCAACCCCATTAATAAAATTGGTTTTTGAATCTAACCACTTTTGCAGGTATGTGAGAAATAGGAATCAGTGCATGGGGAACATTCCTTAGCGCATCTGGCTAACATTCCAGCGCATCCAGCTTGTTGTTTGGTGCGTAGGACTCATTTCCTAGCGCGTAAAAACCATCCCTTCGCGCATATAATTTTTAACATTTTTCCTGTAGGTCTTGCCGTGGGAACTTAACAGAGCAATGTATTTGGAAAACATCTCAGCGCATCGGGTCTGTGTGATAGCGCATCCCAGTTATCCTATAGCACATACAGTCTTTTTTGTAGCACATCACAGACGGAAGGCAAAAATTAATTTGTAACCAAGATTAAATTTAGACTTGTAGAAGTACTCAAAGCCAATGTTTTTCTAACTGTTTTAATTGATATTTTGCAGGATTTATGATAGTTTCTTGTAGGTGGGGCTCATTTTTATTTTAAGAGTTACAATAGTTTGAATTTTTTTACTAACTTAGCTAAGTTAGTTAAAAATTTAAAGTCTTTTAATTCTTGTTTAAATAAAATTGAACTCATCTTTATTTTGCGCAAATAAAAAGAACAACAAAAACATCTTTCTTGCTTTTTTAGGAGAAAAATTCTCATTTTGGGTTCTAAAAAGAACAAGGCAAGCTTTCTATTTTGCAAACAAAGAGCTTTAAAAATAACCTCACCATCCTTTGGTGCATAAAAGGATCAACTTTTCAATTTTGCAAAGTAAAAGAACTTCATTTGTACAATTCATTCAAAGTTCAAGATGAAAGTTCTTCCCCTTTTGTCGATTTTATTTTGTTGATGCCAAATCGGAGTTTTGCTTTATTGACCAGGTTCCTTTACTAGATCAGATAATCATTGATTTGAAGGGATAATATAAACACCATGTTTTTGTGGAGCAACATCTCCATATAGATTTTACCAAATCATTGCAATAAAAAGTTAAAAAGAACACTTGTTTGCTTTGCTATGAAAGTGGAAGGAATATGCTCTCCCCTTAACTGGGTGATCAAAAAGCCAGAACACTCTTATGCTTTCAGTGTTTATTACATTAAAACCTTTAGCAGGTCTGCCTTCCCAAGGGGTTGAAAAACTCTTAAATCCATTCTTTGGCCGGTATGAAGGGAACGACCTAAGTGGGAAACGGCTTTGATGCCAAGTGTTCCAACCCACTATAATCAAAAGTGGAAAGTGACGAAAGTCCTTTTCAACGGTTGTGCGCAGTGATTAGCCTTCCCCCAGTATCCTTGAGATACATAAAGCCTTTGTTCTAAAGGTTGGGAAGCCTCCTAAAGGAGTTTATCACTGACGGCCGAACGGGAAGCGTGATTACGAACTTTAACATAGAAACTTTGAGCAGAGTCAGTATCCAAACATTTGTAATATCATAGTGCAAGGGTGGGGAAGAATCCGCCCCCAAGATCGCTCACCATATATCTCCCAAGATAACTACTCAATTGTGAAGCAATTCCCTTTGGGTTAATTTCTAGCAAAAAGCAAAAATATGGGCACCCCCTAGGGGGTGACAAGGTTGTTTGAGCTGACGGAGTATCCAGACTAGTGGGCTATGATATTACTTATGGCCCTTGAATAAAGAGTCTGACTGAATTGTATGTTGTTGTATCTAAACCTGTTAAACATTGGGGATTTGAACACATCCTTGCAGAACATACACTGATTGTTTAGACTAAGAAAAATGGTTACCTCTTTTGTGTCATGCTTTCATTTATTACTTTAGAAAATCATCCATCATCATTAAAAATAGAATTCAAAAATTGCAGAAAAACCACCAAGTCAAACTATCAGGGCAGTCTGGCGCATAAGAGCAACTTCTTAGTGCATAGAAACCATCCTTTAGCGCACTCAAGCTTGAATTTAGTGCATTCATTCTGAACTTTAGTGCTTCATCGAAATCCATCATTAGCAGTTTAAACTTAGCGCTTTTCTGGCGCATTGAAGCAACAACTTAGTGCATGGGGATCAAGAATTAGAGCATAGAGACCAGCAGTTAGCACATTGGCAGCCCATATTAGCGCATAACCTTTTAGACCAAAACAAATTCAAAACAACCAGTTAGCACGTCACAGAGGGCAGCTTAGTGCATGGAGTTTGTTCTCTAGTGCATTGAGAAAATTCAGTAGCGCATAGCAGACCCTGAGAAAATAGGGGGCAAAATAGAAGATATTTTGAGAATTCAAAAAACAGTTTAGGAAGACTTCCTTCCTCAGCTTGAATTTCATAAAACATAAAATCCAAATTGAAGTATCAAAACTATTCCCAAAGCAAGTTTTCTATAAAACAAAGTTGTCAAAATTTGAAAACTAGTCACGAGATAAAGCACATCTCTCCTATCAAAATTAGGAAACATCATCACACGTATCATCAGATCTTTCAATAAAACGGATTTTTATCCAAAAACATACTTTTTTTAAACTCCAAGTTGTCAAATCGAGTTTCCATATCGAGAAAGCTCTTATTCCATATCATTTGACACACTTTGTCGTGAGGGGGCATCTAAACCTTCATTTGATAAAGTAAAACTTAAGTTTTCAAACAAGCTAACCAAATCCAAAACAAATCAAAGGAAACCATTGATCGCTTGTGCATGACTAATCCTCATATTTTGAGAAGAAAGAGTATTTATCATAACACTAAGTTGAGGAAACAACAACCCAGTTCGTTGAAACTTGCCAAATGAAATAGGTTTTTATACATCAATCACCAACTCTTCAAATCTCATCGAACATTCCTTCATCATATCTGCTTGTATCTTCAAAACAAAACAAATGAATTTGACAAAGAACCATTGAGGAGTAGAGCATTTTGTCAAAAATCAGCATTCAGTCAACGCCTAAATCAAGGAGCAAAAAATCAATCCGGGTTTCTTCCCCGAAGTGTGCATCACTTACAATATACCGTGATTTGAACCACCAACCCCTGAGCAAAACATCGAAGAGGAGTTCGTTCCCTTTGTCACAGAAAGCTTCTACTAGATGCCCATTGTTACTCGCTCTCAACAAAACAAACAAAGTGAAATGCAACCAGAGTCCAGCATGGATCAAAGATTATTAGATCCTTTCGAATGTCCAAATCTAGAGGACACCGAGATTTCTGAGGAACTCCTCCAAGAGTGTCAAGAAAGCGCTTCATTTCAAAAACTTGTGGAAAGACTCATGGAAAACGACAAAGAAAAATATCTACTCATGCTCACAAGCAAAGGAGTTAAACAACCTAAAGACTTCGATACTGACATATTTAGAACAAGATCTCGACATTATGATTATCAAGAATGACAAAGAGAGGAGGAAGCATGTGACCTTGAACAAAACATACCTGAGAAAAATATACCAGAATAAAATTTGCCCGAGCAAAACATCCTTGAGAAAAACATACCCCAACACAAGGGAAGAACTCTTCCCTCAGTAGGCAAATGCACCTTTGATTGCTCTCACTCAACAAATGGAAGACATGCAATAAGAGCCAACAGTACAGTATTCCTTGATTGACATTTGTCCTTATCCTTTTGACAGACGGTTAAACATGGTACCTTTTCCCCCAAACTCAGATATTCCCAAATTTGACAAATATGATGGAAAAAGTGATCCGTGTGATCATATTCGGGAATTTTGTACCATGAGTCTTGAATTTGCCCATGATGACACCTATTTGATGAGGTTATTCCCAAGAATCTTGGGAGGACAAACAATGGAATGGTTATCCAAAATCACACCTCCTGTCAGATCATTTGATGAATTGGTCAACAAATTCATAACTCAATATTCCTACAACATTCAACATGCTATCACTATGCGGGATGTCTGTAATACCAAGCAGAAAAACAATGAAATATTCATGGTATTCCTTCAACGTTGGTGACATATGGTTTCGAGATATCCTCAAGATGTGCTCGAAAAGGAAAAGATGGAAATTTTCATCGACAACTTGAATAGTGAGATGAGTTACCAAATTGGTTGAAAATGGCATCCAAGTAGAGGAGGCATGTGTCAAGAAAGGAACATTGAAATTCTTCAAAGAAGGAACAAATTCATCCAGCTACAACAACCAAAACAACAACAAATTAGACAAATCCAAATTCTAGACAAGAAACAAAAACACTGGAAATGAAGGAGGAAACGAATCAAATGATGTAAAATCCAAGAAACTAGTGTTGGCTTTATCAGGAAATCCTCAAACTACAAAGAATCCAAAAGGTGCTAACCAAGGCACTAACAATTATGCACCAAATACCAATCAAGATCATCTCAACGCAAACAACACCAACAATACCCAAAGCAATAACACCAATCGAGGACCTAATACAAACTCACAAGGTAACACCAACAACTTTCCAAAACGTGTTTACACACCCTTAGGGCAATCATTGGAGTCAGCATTCAGAGAACTCCTGAAAAACAAAATTATCTTCTTACCAGTGATCAACAACTTTGAACCACAAATCAAACCACCCTGGTGGAATGACTCACACTTTTGTGATTTTCATCGCAACAAAGGTCATCAAACAAATGATTGCATGAGATTGAAAAACATTGTTCAAGACATGATTGATAGAGGCGATCCAACAGTCGATGGTCTCAAGACAAATGGTGACCATGGAACCTGTAAGAATCCTCTTCCAAACTACAACAAGGATGGAGCTTCAACCTCAAATGATACACATGGAGCTCGTATCAATCACATATAAAATAACACCATCAATCATATATCAGTTGAGGACAATCAAGTAAACATAATCACAATCAAAGACAAGTGTGAACATGAATCCGTCAACGTAACCACCAGAGCTCAAAAATATGTCTTGAAGGGGCATACGTCAACAAGAAACACCATACCCAAAATTCAATATGATCTAGTGAGTCAACTACGTAAAACTCCTTCTTAAATATCTATACTAGAGTTGCTGAAACTTTTGCCAAAACACAAAGACATCTTGGAACAAGCCCTATTGGAAACAAATGTACCTCAAGATCTGGATACTGATAAATTCCAAGCCATGGTGGCTCACATGATAGGGCCTCTTAACCTTACCTTTTTTGAGCATGATAATATCTCATTAAGCCATCCATACAATACTCCACTCCACATTGAGGTCTTGGTCTACAAACATCAAGTCAAAAGAGTATTAATAGATGGAGGAGCTGGACTCAATATTTGTACCTTGAAACTTATCAGTGCATTAGGCTTCTCTGAGCAATCTATTGATCAATGTAAAAAGATCACTATCAAAGCATATGATGATGAAGAAAGATCATCCAAAGGAACGGTAATGTTGCCAATTCAAATAGGACCAATACAAAAGGACACTATGTGCCAAGTCTTAGACATAGACCTCACATATAATATCTTATTGGGTCGACCTTGGATACATGAAATGCAAGCAGTACCTTCTACTTATCACCAGTGTGTTAAGTTCCCCTACAATGGATAGGAGATTTTTATATCAACAGATCATAACCCATTTCAACATTGTAATGCTATGGGGGCAGCCCAAGACAGCTTGGTTCCACATAATAGAGAAAAAAAGTTCCTCAACACCAAATATTCAACACGAAAAGTCTAAATCACTATCTATGGATTTCAAGCAGAAAATGAAAATCCAAGAGCAAGGCATGGGAGAATACTCTTTGGAACCCTTGTCTCTAGCCATCTTACCAACATCACGTAAATCTCTTGGATTACCTACAGCATCAACACATCAAGCAACACAACCCATCACCAAGTTTGATGGCAAATTTATCCAACTAGGCACTCTAGCACATGAATCAGGGGAAAAGGACATCCTTAGTTGGCTATACAAGGATGAGGAAGAAGACAGAGCAACTACTATGGAAGTAGCTATACCAACACACCTATATGGAAAAGGCTACTTGATCATGCAACAAAGGGGATACAATGGCAAAGGACCTATCGGCAAATGTCAGGAGGGCGTCACAGAACCATTAGATACTCCTTCACAATTCTGTAAAGACAAAATAGGATTGGGCTATGAACACACTCTACCACCAAGGAAGACACCAAGAAAATACCAAAAACCTCAGTGGAAGGCAAAGAAGAAATACAAGGAGGACTCATGGCAGGAGGCACTATTTGAATCAGTAGAGACAATATGCAAAGAACGTGAATACCAAGAACAAAGGCAACATCAAGAGAAGCCCATTAATCAAAAGAAGGAAGCATCTACTACAAAAGTACATCATGTTCAAGAACCAGTATCCAACAAAGAAGAATCACCTCCTGATAACATCATTCCTCCCTGAGAAGAGATAGTATATGAGCAAATGCAGAGAGTGGAAGCAGGATCTGACACAGAATCAGAGAAAACTATCAAACTTGTATCAATTATCAAAGACCTATTTTCACCCTACAACATACCCGTCCATAGCACTGCCAGAATCTGGGATAATACCTTTGAGACTGATTCAAATGACTATGAATGGGGTAGTTGTTCCAATGTTACTGAAGATATTGCTGCAAATGACAGTCATACACCCATTTCTCAAGAAGAACAAGGCACATAACCTAGATTACTTGAATTTGGTCCATAGAAAATCTATGACACCAAGGAAAATGAGCAGTGACATTACGAGCAAGTCTACACAGAAGATGATACCATTGAAGACCTCGATGAAATCCTTAACTTATTTAATATCCCAGCCAACCACGATGATACCTCCATCCTGACACTTATAGCAGCTGAACTTGATCCACCTAATGACTCTTTACCACTTATCTTTCCTGGCCTCATAGACTGGGATGAACTTGAAAATAATGACATACCCATTTTCCCAAATGATGAATTCATTATCCACTACTTGTGTACCGTCAACCCAGAAATGGACTCTACTAATGAACAAAGTAACAACATTTGCAATCAGGGGAGTGCCAAGTCTCTCAGTCACAAAAATGAATGAAATAAAGGATCTGCTGTTAAAAACCAGTCAATGGTAGCAATAGATCACAAAAAAGTAAAAATAAAGGATGCATTTGAGGGAAAAAATCTTTTTAAAGCACCTAAAGATGAGAGACTTGACACTCTTCCTGAACATTATCAGGAGCGATCACCCATATTGATTGAGCTCACTCAATCAATCAACATTGGTACAACAGAAGCAACCAAAAAGATACACCTTGCATAATCTTTGACAGAGGAAGAAAAATTAGAGTTTATCCAATTTTTCAAAGAAAAGCATATCAACTTTGCTTGGTCGTATGCAAATATGCCTGGGATTGATCCATAGTTAATCATGCATCACTTATCCATTGCTCCAAGTGTTAAGCCATTCAAACAAAAATTGAGAAAGATGAATCCACATGTAGCACTCGTGGTCAAAGCTGAGCTAAAGAAACTATTAGATGTCAGATTTATTTGACCTATCGACTATGTTGAATGGATTTCCAACATTGTGCCAGTTTCAAAACCAAATGGTGGTGTCAGGGTATGCACCGATTTTAGAGATGTCAACAAAGCCTATCCAAAGGATGACTTTCCTTTGCCTAGTATCGACATAATTGTAGACCTTACAACATGCCATGCAATGCTATCACTAATGGATGATTTTTCGGGCTATAATCAGATCAAGATAGCCCCAGAGGATCAAGATAGAATAGTGTTTACCTATCCTTGGGGAACGTACTGTTGGAATGTCATGCCTTTTGGCTTAAAGAATGCTAGGGAAACTTATCAATGGGCAATGACAACAATCTTTCATGACATGTGCATAACTTCATGGAGGACTATGTGGATGATTTACTAGCTAAATCATTTACCCGAGCAGAACATCTAAGCATCTTAGAAAAGATTTTTGACAGATTGGAGAAATTCCAAGTCAGGCCCCTAAGAAGTGTGTCTTTGAGGTTACATCAAGCAAATTATTAGGCTACAAAGTCTCAGCAAAGGTACAAGCCATTATGGAGATGCCACCACCTAAGAACATTAGCCAACTCAAATCTCTACAAGGATGGCTCCAGTCAATTAGGTGATTTATTGCTCAACTAGTGGATAAAAGTCTACCATTCAACCATTTTCTACATTAAAATGTACCATTCATATGGGAAGCCAAATGTGTAGAATCATTCTATCAAATAAAGCAATATCTAATGAACCCACCAGTTCTAGTACCACCAATAGCAGGGAAGCCACTCATTCTCTACATATCAACAACAAATATATCACTGGGGGAATTATTAGCATGAGAAGATCAACAAGGCAAGGAATGAGCTATCTATTACATCAGCGGGACATTAAATGGATATGAACTCAACTATACATTCATTGAGAAGGCTTGTCTAATAGTGGTATTTGCTTCTCAAAAGTTTTGGCATTACATGCTAGCTCACACAATTAAGCTAGTCGCAAATATTGATCCTCTCAGTGAATTTGACATCCATACACAAAGCAACGAGCTATCAAGGGACAAGTAATTGCAGATCAACTAGTTGAAGCACCGCTACCTGGAAAACAACCAATGGAGATCAAATTTACTGGCAGAGATGCTCTTGTTGTTTCCACCTAACAATGGACCCTTTACTTTGATGGATCCTATACTCAACATGGCTCGGGTGCTAGCATTCTATTCATCACTCCTGATAGACACACCATACCAAGATCATATAGACTAATGTTTCCATGCACAAATAACATTGTTGAATATGAGGCACTGGTTATAGGCATCAAAATGGTCATAGAATGGAGAATCATATGATTCAAAGTCTATGGAGATTCACAACTAGTCATCAATCAAATCAACAATGACTATCAAACGAAGGACGACAAGCTGCTACAATACAAACGGATGGTGGATAATTTCAAACAATATTTTGTACACATCACCTTCGAGCAAATACCAAGGTTGGACAATAGAGCAGCCAATGCAATGGCTACTATTGCTTCACTACTAAAAATTCCAAAGCAACAGTCTCATTACGAGTTTCTAGTAGAGCAACTGTTCTCCCAAACCTATGACCATTCAGAATCCCATGTTATCTATGCCTTGACCGGTTCTGACTCTTCGTTATACAGACCGATATATGACTATCTTAGAAGCAATACCCTACCCATTGACCTATCTCAAAACCAAAAACTCAACTTTATCTCGCAAGCCACCCGTTATACTCTCACTGCTGACACTCTATACCATCGAGGTCTAGATGGCACTCTTCTTAGTTACCTTGATTGTACTAAATCTGACTCCACTTTACAAGAGCTTCATGAAGGTATCTATGGCACACATTCAAGTGGGCCTACTCTTGCTAAAAAACTTATAAGAATGGGATATTACTGGCCGACAATGGAAAAAGACTCTTATCATTTTGCAAAGAAGTTTCCTAAATGCCAAATCCATGGCAATCTTATACATGCACCAGCACAGGAACTGCAGCCATTCACAACATCCTGGCCCTTTTGCCAATGGGGACTGGACTTAGTTGGTAAAATACATTCTTCATCTTCAAATGGACACAAGTTCATTATAACTACAACAAAATATTTTACCAAATGGATTGAAGCAGTCCCCATGACCATAATGACTGGGAAATAAATTGCCTCTTTTATCCTTAATTATCTAATCTGCAGATATGGCATTCCAAATTCCATCATCACAGATAATGGACGACCTTTCAAGAACCAAGATGTGCAAGAACTATGTGAAAAACTCAAGATCCAACATCATTTCTCTACACCTTACTACCCATAGGGGAATGGTTAGGCTGAAGCATCCAACAAAAAAATATTGAAAATCCTAAAGAAAATAGTAAATGATGCAGGAAAAGATTGGCATGTACAACTCAATCCAGCACTTTGGGCATACAGAACTAGCATCTGCACACCTATGGGAGCTACACCATATTCATTGGTGTATGGATCAAAGGCAATTTTACCCCTGGAGGTAGAAATTCCATCTCTCGGAGTATCCTTGAAAGGTCTCATTCCAGATGAAAAGTATTGAGTTAACCGACTGCAAGAGCTAGAACTTCTAGATGAAAAATGCCAACATGCCTACACTCACCTTAAAGCATATAAGCAATGTATGTGCAGAAGCTACAATCACAAGGTCATTCCCAGAATTTTTTAAATTGGTGATCTAGTACTCAAGGAAAATCCTAGAAATCAGCAAGATCGGGAGAAGAAAGGTAAATTTGAACCTAACTGGTTAGGACCCTATGTTATCATATCAGCCTATGGATCAGGTGTTTATCAACTAACAACTTCAAAAGGAGATGTGCTCAATGAACCAACTAACAACATCCATCTGAAGAAATACTACACTTGAGCAGTCTAATGCACGGAAAAGTCAAAAAAAGTCACAAAATATCAAAAAAAACAATCAAAAAATCAAGAAAAAGAAAATAAAAAGGTACAATAAAAGCAACTAGTGAAAACCTAGCAAAAGGCGCTATTGTGAGAGGACAACTCCTCTATCTATCTTTACTAACAAGTAGTTATATCCACAGTCCAGCACTATCGACCATCACTCGCCATTTTTATCGCATTATCCAGGACATACTTAGCGTAGTCACTATCCTAGTTTATCCACATATCCTTTCATTGCATCCTACCATTGCTTGGTAATCACTGTTCATGTCCACATTAAGAGGAAAACTTAGCTAGGGTCAACATTGATCAAAATTTTGTCTTCAATCAAAACTTGCAACAAACTCAGAACACCATATCCAGCAAACAAATCAACAATCACAAAAACAAACATTGATCGCTTAAAAAGATTCACAAAACATGATGGATGATTTTCTAAAGTATCAAATGTTTGCATCTTGCATGAAGTTTTGACTATTTATGCCCTTGAACTTTTTTTGAACTATTGGATCCTCTACATTTTCTCAACAATGCATCAAGCTAGAGAAAGTCATGAGGACTCGAATTTTTTTTAGTTTTCTGTCTGTGAGGCGATCACTTGTACTGTGCAAATACTTGTCTCAAGACGTGATTCAAAGGATATCACTAAAGACATGATTCCACTTTGCTCATACAAATGGTTTAATCTTGTTTGTTTATATGCAAACCGCACTCAGGTCATCCTAGTTCAATTATACCTTGACGCTTGTGCTATCTTGCAAAATCAAAAATCATGTAAAATTTTCTCAGGTCATTATGGTTCAATTATACCATTATGCTTGTATAAATTTTCAATATATCCCAACAAATCAATGCTCAATGATGATACCTACAAAGAAAGCAAAAACATGTGACTATACAGGAATGACAAATAGAAGAATGAGGATGCTCAAATTAGTTGCATATCATTTTACAATTAGTTGCATATCATATCATACATCTCACAGTATATCATATCATACATCTCATTTTCAAGATACATCTCACAGCATATCATATCATACATTTCATCTTCAAGATACATCTCACAGCATATCATATCATACATCTCATTTTCCAAATACATCTCACAGCATATCATATCATACTTCTCATTTTCAAGATACATCTCATAGCATATCATATCATACATCTCATTTTCCAGATACATCTCACTGCATATCATATCATACATCTCATTGCATTTCATATCATACATCTCATTTTCAAGATGCATCACACAACATCATGCATTAACACATCATATTCATCACATATCAAAGCACATACATCTAAGCATTGCATCATCATCATAGAAACATCAAAATCATATAGAAAGCATCATCCATAGCACATCACATAAAGATCAAAGAAAATAGTGTCATATATTAATATCTCTCAAAAATGATCAATGTACAAAATATGTCATGTCTATGCCAATACAATAAAATGATCAAAATACAATGGAGACAACATCTCTCAGGTATGACTATCTCTTGAGGGTGACGGCCTCGCAGTAGATGTCCCAGCACCTAGATCTCCAGGTGGATCCTATCTAGTAGGCCCTGTCACGCCTCTACTCTCTATCCTCGACCCAGTCTCCCTATATCGGCTGGATCTCGAAGCTATAAAACTTGAAACTTTGCACTCCCTGGGCACCGCCTCCTAATGCCTCTGGTAGTACTCCGCCTCCTTGGTTCTCAAATCCAACTCTCTCAAGGTGTCTCTCATCGGGCCCCCTGTTGCCACTCTCTCTAAAGTCTCTACTCAACCCAACCACTCCAAAATTGTATCTCACTCAGTGGTCAGCTATGTAATCTATGATTGATGCGCTAGTAACTGTGTCTGCAGATGTTGCACTGATAACTACAGAGATCAAATCTATGTGTCCTCCTAGTGCATCAGAATCTGCATCTGGATGGGTACCTGTGAAGTGGTACCCCCTATCCCTCCTTCTGTCCTTGGTGCTAGTGGGGGTAACACATCATAACTCCTCCTCTGGGTTGGCCCTCTAAACTTGTTAGTCCCTCCTACCACCGCTATCACCTCTCCTACCCTCTCCTCACCCCTAGCTCCAATAGCCAAGACTCCTCTCCCTCTATCCACCACAGCTCACCGAACTGCTCTCTCCACCTGAATCACTCTGTCACCACCATCTCCACCTCTGTCTCCTCTTTGAACCCAATCTCCTCTCCCTCTATCCCCTCGCCAACCTCGGCCACCTCCTCCACCATCTCCACTGTCATCACCTTTACCATCCCCACCTCCCTAATCTAGCTCCTCTCCATCCTCTCCCTATCTCCCTAGCCTCTCAGTCTGCTCATCCTCATCATCATCAAAAGCAGGAATCATCTCCACTGGATCTGATATCTTAGCCATTGCGTGTGCCACAAATAGTGTGGTGAGCTCCTCTGTCATCCTTGCATCCACTACCCCATAGGCGTAGTCCCATATCTGGCTGGCTAGGTGAAAGAACTCCTCAACCATCACCATGCTATCAATAGTGGGTCCCCACTCTGGTATATCATGTCTCTGTCGAGCATACAAGCATGCTCCCTGTGGAATCCCCTGTTGTCGACCATACTGCCGCAACACTCGGCTGTGTAGGAATCTCTCAATCACAAAGGGCGTCTGCCCTATCAAAAATTGAGACATGTAGATATAGGGCATCTCCATCCCATCCTCCTCCCATACCTCACACTCCATGTATGATCTTCAGACAACCGTATCAATATCATCTAACACTCTCCTCCATTTCTCTAGTTTTCCCAGCTTACGCTGGACAACTATCCCTCGATATTCATATGCATATGCACACCCAGCAAGCCTATCTTTGTCCGCAAGTGGCCTGGCTGTGGGAATATGCTCCCACACCCATACCTGTAGCAGTGTAACTCCAGCAGATAGATTGTTGCACCCTAAGTAAACCACCTGATGCAGATCCTTGTATAAGTGGGCCAGCATGGCCGACCCCCATGCGAATTGGTGACCCTATGTCACCATGTCCTCTAGGACCAACCCCCATCCTACTGCCAGTCCCTTCGACCTACCATCGAGACATAAGAAACCACCTATGAATCTTGCCAGCACTGAAGGTAGAGGAGCATAATCCAAATCAATGAACTCCTGCTATGCGATCTCATATCCGCAAATATGCTCATCCTGTAAAATCCGGTGAAGTGCCTCTGTCCCGCCCTCCTCTATCTGCTCATAAGGTAAAAGTGCACCTACCACAGGAATCTACAAAATCCGGTAGCAATCCTTAGGTGGCATTGTGATCTCACCTATCACTAAATGGAAGGTGTTGGTGTCACTATGCCACCTCTCGGCCAACATTGTCAACAAACCCCAGTTAATGATATATCGGGGCATCTCTAACAAAGAGGATAGGCCACACCTCTCAATGATATCCCTGTCTTCCTGTGTCAATCATGGTATCAATGACCATGGTCTAGGAAATTGCTCTCGCGACTGAACAACCCCAATGCGCTCTTGTCACAAACAAAACATGTCCAATATCAGTTTCCTCATCAAATCAATTCATATCAAAATCAAATTCATATTAACTTGAAACATTGAAAATCTAATCAAGTTCCACATCATATCCAATCCATATCCATATCAAATCATATCAACTTGTAACACAACTCAAGTTCCACAATCATATCAACTTGTAACACAACTCAAGTTTCATATTCATATCAGCTTGTAAAACAACTCAAGTTTCACAATCATATCAGCTTGTAAAACAACTCAAGTTCCACATTTATATCAACTTGAAACAATGCATATCAAATCAAGTTCATATCAAACATCCATATCAAAAACCACATCATATCACATCAACATCAAAACAACATCAACTTGAAACATTGAAAATCAAATCAAGTTATCTCAGAAGAAAACATATCAACCAAACCATATCGGAACTCATATTGGACAACTTATCAAAACAGTGACAGCAGACACGCAGACTAACTATCACACCCATCCCGACAAAATTGGCAAAAACCTACATATCTTTCTTCATCTCATAATCCTCATCAAAATCCTACTTTACCCAAATTTTTATGCCCACACGCTAAGCAATGTTATCTACGCGCTAAAGCTACTGGTTATGCACTACCCTATCCTATCAATGTGCTACACCATTAACCCTACGCGCTAGCCTGCACCTATGCGCTACCCTATCCTATCGATGCACCACCTAAACTACCCTCTATGCTACTTCTTGGCTATGCATTATCCTACGTGGGCTCTGCGCTGTGAACCTAACCCTATGTGCTAGGTCATACCTACGCACTATCCTACACTACCCATGCAAGCCCCTGCTAACCCTATGTGCTAGGTCTTTCCTACGCGCTACCCTTTTTCCCCTAAGCGCTACCTTGTGCCCCCGATGTGCTAACCTATATCAATGTGCTACCCTAACCCACCCCTACGCTATCCTAACCTACCCAGACGCTACCCTAGTTTATCAAACGCTACGTGCTATGTTACTTATCATATGCGCTACGGTTTTTACCCGACACGCTAAACCGTTAAATCCGCGTGGAAAAATTCAAAAACATGCCTAAAAATGATAAAACAAAAATAAAAAAGGGGTCAAAAAGGATGACTTACCGGTGGTCCATATGTGGCAGGCCTCTAATACCTCCGAATGTGCTCGAATCAATGAGAAGCAAAAGGAATCAGAATTTTGACTTTTTCTCCAAGTGTCACTTTCTCCAAAGTCAACAAGCACAAATGAGGCGAAATAAATCACTTTTTACCTTTTTATAGGGTAAATAAAAATTAGAGTTGTGTGGACGAGCACGTAAATTGCTCGTGGTCTCATTTCTAACCCTAGCAAACATCATTATCAGGAGATGAATCAACTTATTGCATTCAACATAGACAAAAATTTACAATACAATCAAAATTATCAACTCAAATCAAATTTTCAAATTTTTTATTCATCTCCCGAGGGGGCATTATCAACATCATTTATCAAATCTAGGGCATCGTTTATCAAATCTAGGGCACGACATGAGCATCTCGACATGACATCACATTGATCATAACCAAATCATGACGACGCATCATTTTTATTTGAATCAACATGTTCACACACGTCACTTCAAAGAGGGGCAAAATGTAGACGTATAAAAATGACCATATTCCTAAATGAATATTTAATGTTCATTTTATTCTCATTCCTCTATTTAGTTAAATCTAATTTAATTAAATCATCCACATTTCTTCTCTTTAATTAAATAAATTATTCAATTTATTTATTTAAATTCACTTAAGCCCTTTATGTCATTTAATTGAATAAATCATTTTATTTAATTAAATCCCTTCTCTCTACTTTTTAATTAAATTTACATTTAATTAAATAGTTTACCCCAATTAAATAAATCTAATTTATTTAAATCCCCAATTTGCAACCAAATTGAAATAAAGCAATTTATTTTAATTAAATCCTATTATCCCTCATTCACTTGCATTTTCCTACATCTCCCACTTGCATCTTAACCCTCTTCCTAAAATTCTTCTAGAACCTATCTAATCCTAATCAATTAGCCTAAACCCATCAATTATCCTCTTTCCCTAAATTTGAGGAGGCCACTTCTCAAATTTGGAGTAAAGTCTTCCAAAGGCATTAAAGCCTTTATGCCTTCAACAAGATAACTTGTTGAATAACCCCAAATTTGGAAGGACTCTTACAAATTTGTCCCCAAAATCTTCAAACCATTAATGGTTAACTAACCCTTAGTGGCATGGTTAGAGACTTTTTGCCTAACTTAACCTTCATCTAACCCAGGGGTCTCATCAAGCATTCATTGCTTTGACCATGGTTATCCCTTTAACGTTTGTACAAGAGTTTACCCCTTGGGTAAAAGCTTTATCCTTTGGATAACCCTAACCTAACCTTAACCCTTACCTTCTAAGGTAACCATGAGGTCTTCTCAAGAATTTAATGCTTCTTACCTCTCCTCTCAAGTAGTCTTATGTTGACAATTGTGACCATTTCATTGGTGGAAATTGTAAACATGGATTGATAACTTTCAATCCTGACCCTTGATTAACTCCTCCAATATTGACCATCCATTGCCCTATTTTCCCTATAAATAGAGCTCTCATTCCTCCATTTAAACATCATCCAAGCTTTTAGTATCTCATTTATGCTCAATTTTATCAATACATCTAGCCTCTCTTTGTAATAGGAATTAATCTAATAAGCATTTTAGAGCATTTCTATTATCATTAGCTTAAATCATATAACTAGTATATCATGTTAGGATAGTATTGCTACTAACCTTGTCATCTTATAAACTAGTTTAGCTCATTTATAGAAACCTTGTCATCTTATAAACTAGTTTAGCTCATTTATAGAATCATGCATAAATAGAATGCATTCATGTTAAAATCAATCTAAAGCATCCCTCGTTCTTGCATTCGTCATCCCTAAGTCACTTTGCTCAGTGATCTGAGAGCAAGGCATTGGCTTGAGGGGCCTTGTGAGATAGAGAACCATGGAACGTACCGTGGGAAGTTGAGTCATTCCTCATGACTCCATAACTTGCACCAAGAAGTCATGTGAGTGTGTGGACAAGCCCTTTGAACAACATTTTCACATTTTGAGTTTCATCACCCCGCTTTTCCAGCATACAATAACATCTCTTTCCATGGGTCCTACCTTGATTGGTAATAGCACCAGACCCTTAGAGGTTCTCTCTTCTTCATCATAAGATTTTATTGTTATCTTCTTTCTTGGATCTATATCATTCTCAGAAAATCCCAATTGTATTCAAGTAGATTGTAAGTACAAATGTTCAGCCCAACATCTCCATCTATCAAAACATGTTTGACTCAGTGTTTATGGATCATGGCTTCAATGTGTAATGGTTGATTATGTGGATGGTTCAAGGAATTATCATCTTCTTCAGAGAAACAGGTAGTGAGGTGAGGCTAGGTGACCCACCATAGATTGAAATCAATCCAAATCTAAGTCTTTAGGGATGTTGGTAGCGAGCAGAGCTTTGTCCAGGATCTCTCTATGAGCAGGAGAGATCTTAAGCAGTTTGAGAATAGAGGTTTGAGCAGTAGTTCATTTTAGTTGTTCAACAATGTTGTAACCAGAAGAAGATGGTGAGTCCATCTATTTAGATGGGGAAGGCTTAGCAGTGCTTGTAGCTGGTTGTTTGTTTGAATATGTTGACAATTTTGATGATATTGATGGATTTGATGATGATGTTTGATTGAAAGATGAGGAACCAACTCCTTTGAGAGTAACTTTTCCTTGAGCACAGGTCACAACATTTGCAGCTCTCGATTTGTTTTTCTCTTCTTTGACTATGATTACATTGCAATGCTCTGATTGAGAAGGTTCAATCATGTTGATGACGTTATTGTCGTTGGTATAGGTGTAATTTATCTTGGCACCTCTCTTGGATTTAGAGGAATCTCCTTGCTCATAAGTAGGCAAGGGATCTTTGAAAGATTTGTTATCAGAGTTGGTTGCATGATTCCCAACAATAATTTTTCCATTATCGATAAGGTCTTGGATATCATGTGTGAGTTTCATGCAGTTATTAGTTATGTAACCCTTTTTTGGTGATATTCACAGTAATCATTTTCCCTCCACTATTTGGGTTTGACTTCAGAATCATATGGTTTAGATTTGTCAAGAAATGTGATCAAATCATTTGCCAACAGAGTCTTAAGAAGGTTCAGAATCACTAGATGAGGTGTCACTATCAGTAGCTTGAGTGCTAATGTTATCTCGAGCACTGCATTTAGAAGACTCTTTTTCTTGTCTTTCCCTAGACATATTGGAAGATAATTGTTTATCAAAAATTGGTTGGCTTGATGACGAAGGTTTTTCAAATATTGGTTGTTCTTGAAAGAATGAGGATTAGTTTGCAATGTAAGACTGCCTCTTACTTTCATCAAAATTATTAGAAGAGCTCCTAGTTCAAACATGCATTTACAATTGATGTGACCGAGAGCTAGAAGTGATACAGATATCAAGATCAAATCGAAGCTAGATGTTTGTTTGAGGTGATGATTGGATGAAGAGATTGAGACCAAGTTTGGTTTCAAGAATGATCTATCCTATATAAGACAAGATCTAAGTGAATCAAATTGATCAAATTGATGGATGATTGATTGAACCAGCTAGGATATAATCAACAAAATCATGTAACACAATGGTCAAGGCACACTATCAAGATGCTATGCTCAAGATGAAAAAGACTAGGTATATGCTCTCTGTGATGTATCGGGACTAACCAAGAAAGTATGACAGAGGTCTGAGAATCATTCAAACAAATTTCTCTGGACTGAGGAAGACAAATTCTCATACGACAAAATTACTAAGACCATACGACAAACTATAGGCAACCAAACGACAAACTAGTTACTCACATGAGATGTTGCTATAAGTAGACAGTGAAGGTTTCAAGCTCACATGACAATTCTCATTGGCTCAAAGGAAAATTCTCATATAGCAGTACAACAAACTGGGCAATTGAGGTCCTAACTCGTACAGAATAGGATCAAACAGAAAATGAGTTTTGATAGGAAACAAGGTTTTGACCACTGAGTTTGATGCTTCAGTTAATTATTCGAGTTTTCCAATTTTAGTTTCAGATTGTTCAGTGATAGTTTCAGATAGTTCAAGGATAGAGACATAGCAAGCATGCAAGATGTAAAATGAATTCAAGCACATCACGCTAATCCTAAGGAATTTGGATAAGAGAGAAAACATTTGCTTGCAAACTTAGGTACACACCCAATAGCTATTCAGAATATGGGCGCTCAGTCTCATGCAATAGATTCTTAACACCGTATTAGCCGACTCCAAATGCTAATGGGGCATGATATGGCAAGTATCTTGGGAGAGTTACTGTCTCTCTTGCACAAAGATTATCTCCCTTTTGGAGGTGAACTGGGTAGCTTTTATCCTAGAGTTCTTAGTAAGGGTTTTCGTTCGAAGTTACCCCTTGAAGTTGTGCAGGCACGATTGAGGCCTATATCCCAACAAGGTACCAAGAACAATGTAGTCACACAAGCATGATTGAGACTGTGAGGCCCTACAAAATTCCCAATATGAGAAAACTCAAATAACTTCATCCTTTGAGACTTTAATCTCAAAAAGGCCTATTTATTATAGCGAGTTGAAATGCTTGGATCTAGCTGTACTCACTTGGGTCATTCTCACAGGGTGATTACTTTTTTCCACTGTGACAGGCCCACTAAAGGAACACAAATCTCAAACTAGAAAAGCTTCAAGGGTCTGGATTTTCAATTGTCTATGTAGACAAGAGCATACTCTCCTACCTTTTAGACTTTTCTCAAACACGAAAAAACAAATTTGTTTATTTACCACATCACAATTTAGGTGCCTAGAAAATGATTAAGAGTACACAAAGTTTGCTTGAATCTCCTTAGGTAACCTGCAAAAACAACGAATCAATGATCATATTGTTTTTGAGCGGTACAGGTGTATTCTTGGACAAACGTTCTGCAAAAACTTGTCAAGATATGAAAATCACTTAGATAGACAAAAAATAGATCAGGGTTAGCACTAGCATAAGCAAATTCATGCCATAAAACCCCTAAAAACCTTTATATTTTTCATACAGGAAAATAGTAATTTGTACGAGTTTTCTCACCTGACCGTATGACAGAAGATAGAATATTGTACTGTAATGAATATAATGTCGTACGGGTTTTTATAGAGAATATATAGAAATAATCCAAAAGATGAGAATTTGATGATCTACGAGGCCAAAAATTTGAGTTTCCTACCCAATGATGGGTGCCAAAAATGTGTGTGAAATTTGGAATCTGTATCTAAAACACAAACACTCAATAAGTCATTGCATGCATGGTTAGTTGATCAAAATCAATGAATGTAAAAATCATAACAAATCAACCTATTTCCTCCTAAAAGATGCGAGTATAGATTTGCTCTCACATTTATCTAAGCAATACTAGTGACTAGACTACACCAAGATGGAGGATTTAATCTATATGAATGCAAGATTAAGAAAATTAAGCTAGATGGATGCAAGATTAAGTAAATTAAGATAACATGATTAAGAAAATATGCAATAAACTAAGATGCAATATTCTCAATGATTCTAGAGAAAAACTAGCATGATAACAATAAAATCTCTAGCCTCTTTTGATTGAGAGACGAGAGCCTGAATTTATAGAAAATCCAGAGAGAAAATGACGGTCAAGATTGATTGTTGATGAGCGGTCAAGATTCTCCCAGAAGTAACACAATCGGTGATTTGATGTGATCGGTTGCTTTCTTCAGATTTGAAGAAGATAAGATTGAGCTAAAATTGAGATAAAATCAGAAAAACTGATTTATTCCATTTTCCTTTCTTAAAGAAAGCTTTCTTTGATTTATTCCCTTTTATTCAATTTTGCTCCTTTTTTTTAAAATTCTTTTTCAAATTATCTCAAATTAATTTCTTTTTCAAAATAATTCATTTTTTATGATTAATTCATTTTTGATGATTAATGGCAAATTGATTTATTAATTAAATATGCTAGGATATTTAATTAAATAAATAAGATAATTGATTAAAGAGATTTTGATGATATATTTAATTAAAAAGATTAATTTGCCATGTGACATTGATGATTTAGGAATTAATTAATTAGGTGCTCAAAATTGATTTAATTGTCTTTGGTTAGGACCTTGGTGATGTAGTCGAGATTAGGGGCCCATGGTTTAGATGACCATTTTTAGGGTATTACAAGGAGCAGCACCAACATATCAATCCGGATAAAAGAGTAAGGCTCTGAATTCCATTGAATTGATGCAACTCAATGCATATAGTTCTCATCAGGAGGGGTGGAGACCCCTAACTTGTCTATTAGATAGACAAATGTATCTGCAGGCAAAGGCTTGGTAAAAATATCAGCAATTTGTTCCTTTGTAGATACATATTCCAGCTTCACCTTTTGTTCACCGACTTTCTCTCTCAAGTAATTGTATTTGATTGATATATGCTTGGTCTTTGAATGTTGCCCCAGATTTTTGGACATGTTTATAGCACTGGAATTATCGCAGTATATAACAGTAGGCTTATCATAAATAACTCTTATATCTTTCAACATTTGTTGTATCCATACTATCTGAGTGCAATTACTAGCAGCAGCAACATACTCATCTACAGCAATAGATAAAGATACTTGTAGACACCCAAAATTGTCCAGTCTAATTAAATAAATATTTTATTTATTTAATTACTTTAGCCTAATTCTTCTATTAATTAAATAAATCTTTATTTATTTAATTAATTCATTTATCCTCTTCTAGCCTTATTTCTCATTTAAATAAATACATTTATTTATTTAAATTATCCTTTTCCTAAATTAAATAAATATCTTATTTATTTAATTGATCCCACTTCTTCTATTAATTAAATAAATCTTTATTTATTTAATTAATTCATTAACCTTTTCTACCCATGACATATGTCATTCATCTCTTAATTCCTACACTACCTACCCCTTTCATTATTTTATTATTTCTTTTACCTACCCTCTAATCATAGCCGACCTCCTTTTACACCTCTCAATCTTAGCCCTCCATTTCATATAGTGTCTTCTATATAAGGAGATGCTTCCTTCATTATCAAACCCTAATGAATCATCTTAATGACTTGACTACACTACGATCCTACTTGCAACCACATTTCGTTCTTTGTTGAGCTCTTGTGCACATAAAATCTGAGAGCAAATATATCAAGCAAGATCAATGGAGATAGGAAGAATGGAGATCCAAACCCTATTGGACATGTGATGGTATAATCTTTGTGATTTCTTTTGATTTGCATTGTTTTAGGTAATCTTCATATGTTATGGTGGATCTTTGTTGTTGTTAGGCTAGGGTTTTGTGGTTGAATTCATTTAGCCTTTCAATATCATTATTATTGTTATCCATTTCCTCCATATACATTTTGGCACGCCCGGTGGGACTCTTGTCCCTTTTGCATTTAACATCCTTGTTGCAGATTTTGTATTTTGAAGTTGCAGATCTGACGTTTTCGGTAGCATTTCGATATTCCCATGTCTGCGCACTTTCGGATCGCGTTTTTGTTTTTCTAGCGCATCTGCGATATTTGGAATCGCGTCTGTGTTACTGGCAGTATTTTATTTTGCAGGTTCCGGGAAAGCGCGTTTGTGTAATTAAGTCGCGTCTGCGGTGTTTTTAGGCGCGTCTGTGTCCAGAAATCGCGTCTGAGTTCTAGAGCCACGTCTGTGTCGCACAGAACCGCGTCTATGTCAGAAAGTCGCGTCTGTGCTAAGGGTAATCGTGTCTATGTTTACTGATTTCAAATTTTGAGTTATTGTTTTAGTTTTGGGTTTTTGCATTTAGGGTTTCAGATCTGGTTTATTTTGCGCTAACATTTTCAGATCTAGCTAACGAAATTGGTGCAGCTTGTCTTGAAAGCAAAATCGTTTGATTGAAGACCCCTATTTTCACAAAGTCTTTTGGATCTAAAATTTACCTAACTTGTGTGCTTGTAGGAAGGGGTGATTATTTCAAACAATCCAAACTACTAACAACTCTTTATTGCAGGTCCTTGGCAAGGGTTTTTGGATTTTTATTGTGTGCCTTGTTTTCATAGACTAGCAAACACTTCAATTGGTGCACTAAAATTGAATCATTGTCTTTTGTGTCTTGAGCAATAGGCTCTTTTTGTTTAATCTTTAGAGGGCCTATCTTCCCGTGTGGTCATTAGGACTACTAGTGAGAAGAGAACGACCCAAGTGGTAGCGAGGAAAACCCACATCTTCCAAACCACTATAAACAAATATATTCATGGTGAAAACTATGGATAGCGTGTGCTGATTAGTTCATACCGACACTATGTCTCCCCATAAACCCGTTTGATCAAATTTATTTGATCATTTGTAGGGCGTAACCCCTACCGGCTGGGAGCCTTCTGTATTTACAGAGCTGAAAGTGCCGCATGTATGGCCACACGAGCAGATGCCCTTACTAGCACCTTTTTGTTTTAGAAGCCAAAATCCTTCTAGTTGTTGGGGCAGGAGGTCGGACCTTTGGTAGCGGCCCACACACATACGGTTCTTAGTAGAGATACAAAGTTCACCACGGGGAGTTTTCGTGGGGACTAATGCTTGGCTGACCCAAGAAGTGAGTGCCGAGGGTGGAGCCAGTGAGGTCAAGCATCTAAGTATCCGCTCTGAATAGCGTAGCCTCGGGGGTAAAACCCCATGTGGGATCAACAACTATTGTCTTGGCCAGCCATAAGAATTGTGCTTGACTTATTTTAAACATTCAAAACATTCAAGACCAAAAAACAAAAACATTGTGTCTTTTGTGTCTTCAAGTGTATGCAAAATATTTTTACATCAAACAACACACTTTTCTTGGAGTCATTTTGAGTCTAGACACTTGCAAACATTGGGTCTTCATCAACACTGTGTCCTCATGTCACGAAAAGCAGTCAAACAGTCAGATTTTGGTCACAACAAGACAACTTCACAGATAGGAAAAATTGCACAAATTTTGCAGAAACACGTCTGTGTCGGACATAATAGCGTCTATGTTGTATAACCGCGTCTGTGAAGGGCAGAATCACGTCTGTGTTCCCAGAATCAACATTGCAATTTTCACAAAAATCTCAGAAGCGCGTCTGTGTTAAACAGAGCCACGTCTGTGTCAGGAAACCGCGTCTGTGAAGTATACAGGCGTGTCTGTGTTCAGAATTGAAAAACTGTTATAGTCCAACAAACAAACATAGTCAGTTTCAGAATTCTTGAGCTTCCTAGGTCATTTCTCCAGGGTTTCATTTAGCATTCAACCTGTCTTTGGGTCTCTCAAAGTCCATCATTGCTTCACATCTCACTTTACATTCACAATTGTCTAAACTTGAGTCAAAAGGTCACTTGCTTGTCCTCATCATACTTTGTCAACATATTACATACAACAACACTTTGCTAAGTGGTCCCTCATCAAGGTTTCTTACCTTTGGGTCTCATTTGGTCTTACTTAGAGTCAAGGTCAACTTACCTCATCAAGAGAAACTATCCTCTCTTTGGAAGTCACACCTACTCTACTACATACATACTTGGTCTTACACTTTGGACATTGCAAGTACACCTCAGATTCATTTACATTCCATCCAACTCTTGGTCTTCCATACTTTTTCCATTTTCATCTAGTCTCACACATCTCGGTCATTACCTAGTTCATGGTTGAACCCCGTCTTCAAAAATCTAGGAGAGAAACTAAAGAGGCTCAAGAGTCTGCAAACATGAGTTCTTATGAGTATGACAATGATATCTTTTTCAATCCTGATCATACTACATTACCGGACATGGATGCCTATAGAAACATTCCATATGTTGAGAACATGGACACTACAAACAACAATGTTACACACAATGACAATATGGACAACTTTTCCATACATTCAGCAGATGTGGAAGAATCCATTATGAATCCCCATTTCAATCGATTGGTTGAGGAAATAATGAGGAGGGATAGACAATACTTCTTACAAATGATGGCACAAAGTGGAGCCAAGATACCTCATGATTTTGACATGTCTCAAATAATGGAACATAGACCATTGCAACAACCTCACTCCAACATGGATCAAAGGAGACCTAATAGTGGAGGCAATAGAGGGCCACATATGGTACCTGAATCACCATCATCTTTGTTTCAAAAACCAGAGGTCCCATACACACATGGTCAAACATATGATACTCACCTTCGCAGACCATTATGGAAGTCTTATGCAGAGAAATATGCTCCATCACATATCAATGCTAAGGATCAACCACCAAAGCAATTGGATATTCAAAGGCATGCTCAAAATTTGGACACAAGGAAACCCCGTGTCAAATTTGGGGGCAACACATTAGAACATGACATGCCTGTAGAGTATGGTATACATGCACAAAATAGATATGGTGTTCCTCAACATGAATCTATACCAAGTGGTCCATATACACAATATCACTATAGACCTCCTCCATATGAACATGTGTATGATCAATATCATCCATATATGCAACATGCTCCTCCTCCAATTGGTGCCTCAAACATGGGGTATGGTCCAAGAAGTCGATCTCCACCTAAGAGCAATTTGGAACAACAAATCAGGGACTTACAAAAGAAAATGGAGGACATAAATACACCAAAGCCAACATACACAATGAGAGACATATGTCCTTATCCATTTGACAAGAGCATTCTAATGCCTCCTTTTCCTACACACTTTGTGACGCCTAAATTTGATAAGTATAGAGGAAAAGGGGATCCTAAGGCACACATAAGACAATTTTTCACAACCTGCATTGAGGTAGCAGTAGAAGAGACATATTTGATGAGATTATTCCCACAAAGCCTAGGTGATCAAGCTATGGAATGGTTCTCCCAACTCCCACCTGGTATTAAGTCATGGGGTGATCTAGCAAAGGCATTTATTCAACATTTCTCCTACAACATAGAGACAGACGTATCAGTCACTACTTTGTGCAACACCAAGCAAAAGGATGGAGAATCTTTTGCATCATTTTTACAAAGATGGAGAAATCTAGCCAACAGATGCTCTTGTGAAATTCCACAAAAATAAATGGTAGAAATGTTCACCCAGAATGTTAACAAAGACATTGGCTATGATCTAAGGAAAGCTTGTTTGTCCACCTTCAAGGACATCATTTAAAAAGGCTTAGCAACAGAGAAGGTCCTAACTAAACAAGGAGTCATTAAGATATTCAAGGAAAAACAAAGATGACTTTAAGGGAAAAGACAGGCCGAGATTTTGGAATAAAAACAAGAACACTTTCAATGATGGTGTGGTGGATGCCAACACAGTGCGACCTAAATTCATCTTTTTAGGATCAAGTTCTACAAACAATCAAGTGAATACTCAAACAACTTCTAGATCACGAAGGAAGTACACTCCATTGGGAGAACCACTTGAGTCAGTCTTCAAGAAGCTAGTGGCAAACAAGGTAATCACAGTTCTAGATTTTCCTCCATATGAACCAAAGGTTAAACCAAATTGGTGGAATGATGATGAATATTGTGAATTTCATAAGAGTAAGGGTCATAAGACAGGAAATTGTCATCGACTAAAGAACATCATACAAGATCTCATTGATAGAGGTGACATTGAGATTGAAGGACACTCATCCAATCAAGAACATGAAATGTTTAAGGAACCATTCCCAAAGCATGACAAGGGAAAAGCTAAAGCCACAGATGACCAAACCAACTATACCAGAGCATCTTATAACTATGATTCAACCATCAATCACATCTCGATGGACAATTATGTCTCTACCATTATCATCAAGGACAAAACCCCTGAGAATTATACCCAGAGACCCAAGATCATTCTGAAAGGCGTTGGATCTTCTTCCGAACCCACCTCTGAATGTCATGTTACAACCCGCCAAGGTAAAGTCACTTTGCAAGGTGCTCCAAATAAAAACACCGCTTCTTCATCAACCAAACTTGAGTATGATGTTGTAGAATAGTTAGGGAAGACACCCGCGCTCATCTCCATCCTTGAGCTATTACGCATATCCCCTGCTCATAAAGCCATTCTTGACAAAATCTTGAGAGACACTGTCGTTCCTACTGATCTGAACGTGGACCAGTTTCAAGCCATGGTGGGATACCTTTCCATTCCACATTCCCTTACATTCACAGAAGCTGATGACACCTCCGTAAGTTAGCCACATAATGCACCGCGACACGTTGAAGCCTTCATACACAAACATCGAATAAAACGAGTCCTGATAGATGGAGGAGCTAGTCTAAACATTTGTACATTGAGCACTATTAAACAATTGGGATATTCTGATAAAGCTATGAATTCTACAAATCAAATCACCATCAAGGCATATGATGATGAAGAGCGTTCATCCAAGGGCACAGTCACCTTGCCTCTCAGAGTTGGGCCAGTTACAAAGGATGCGGTGTGCCAAGTCTTGGATTTAGATCTCACTTATAACATATTACTAGGGCGTCCTTGGAATCATGAAATGAGAGCAGTCCCATCCACATATCACCAATGCATTAAGTTTCCACATAATGGAGTGGAGGTAATAGTTAACGGTGATCCTAATCCATTCATATACTGCAATAACCTGAAATCAAAGACTGAGACCATCATTCCCAGTAATCGTGAGGTTGTTCCTTCGTCGACATACATTGATCCTGAGTCACTAAAACCTTCGACATCAAAACAAGGTGAGCTTAAGGGCAAGTTTCAAGACAAAGGCATGGGGGAATACACTTTAAATCAGACCATGTACTTACGACAAGTCATGAGTTCCCCAAAAGAATATGGAAGACCACATCCTAACAAGCAAGTATTCATCATGATACTAAAATGGGACCCTACTACCTTTCAAAGATGGGGTGAACTAGAAGAGGAAGATTTATACAAAATGCTTTACAAAGACAATGAAGAGGACACACAAGATCACATCAATCTACCATGTCAGAAATATGGCAAAGGCTTCAAAATTCTACAAAAATTCGGGTATGATGGAAAAAGCCCTCTTGGGTTACGAAAGGAAGGAATCATTGAACCTTTACAACCTGAATTGACTTTCAAAAAGGAACGCTCGAAAGGACTTGGTTTCTTAACTCCCAAGGTCCACACCCAAAGGATAGAAGAAGCCTTACAAATAAAAGCTGCCAAAATTCAATAAGAGGATCACTATTCCACAGATTCCAATGAATGGGAATGGGGTTCCGACAAGTCTTCCAGTGACTACGAGCTCACAGAGATATTCAAAGAGCTAGATGAACCAATAGAAGAAGAGAAATTTTATAACAAGTTTAGAGTTGGTCAAGAAACAACCCATGAGGATTCCACACAGTCCTTGTCTCAAGGTCCTAGGTTGAAATCACATAGGATGAGAACACCTGTCCCAGAATGCGCTACTAGTGATGATAATTTGGATTCGTTCATGATCGAGACTGATGAGGAGAGTGCCATCGATGACCTTGATAATTACCTTGACATACCCGAATATAACTGCATCTTCACTCTTAGCCCCACAAACTTCCAAGACATTAAAGGCCTTCCCCTTGTTCACCACCAACTCATTGATTGGGATCATGAAGGACCTGCACAGTTTGACACATTCCAAAATGATGAAGCTTTTATTGACTATCTGGGCATACGAGATGATCTTCCTCCTGGGGACCATAAAGCGGGATACACTATAGAACTCAACAGCGTGGCATATTTTGGTGAGAGTGTCGGACCTTCCAGTCGCAAAAATGTGAAAATAAGAACAAATCAAGGGTCTTATGGCGAAAACCACACTGTGGCACTGTCTGACCCCAAAAAAGTAAAAAGAAAGGACGTATCTGAGGGCGAAAACCTCTCTGAGGCACCTGAAGATGGAAGGCTCGACATTCTCCCAGCATCATATGAGGAAAAGTCATCCATGTTGGTAGAGGAGACTATCAAAACAAACATTGGTACAAAAGAGGTTCCACACAACATATTCCTAGCTCAATCGTTGACAGAGTCAGAAAGGTCAAAATTCATAAGTTTCTTCAAAGAACGACAAATCAACTTTGCCTGGTCATACGCTGATATGCCTAGATTAGATCCAGATTTAGTAATGCATCATTTGACAGTTAAACCAGGGGCAAAACCAGTGAAACAGAAATTAAGAAAGATGCATCCACAAGTGGCATTACTAGTCAAAGCAGAACTTGAGAAATTATTGGATGTCGGATTCATACGCCCAATTGACTATCCTGAATGGATCTCTAACTTAGTGCCTGTCAGTAAACCAGATCGTAGCATCAGAATATGTACAGATTTCAGAGACATCAACAAAGCTTGTCCAAAGCATGACTTCCCATTACCAAATATTGACTTGATTGTTGATATCACAGTAGGTCATGAAATGTTATCATTGATGGATGGATTCTCTGGTTATAATCAAATAAGGATCGCGCCCGAGGATCAACACAAAACATCATTCACTTGTCCGTGGGGAACTTTCTGCTGGAATGTCATGCCCTTTGGGCTAAAGAATGCAGGTGCTACATATCAAAGAGCCATGAATACTATCTTTCATGATCTCATGCACGTCACCATGGAAGATTATGTTGATGACCTCTTGGGCAAATCAATAGACAGAAATACATATTTGGACATACTTTCAGTCATCTTTGATCGGCTGGAAAAATACAAAGTAAGATTAAACCCCAAGAAATGTGTCTTTGGAGTAACCTCTGGGAAGCTCCTAGGATTCATTGTATCCAAAAAAGGAATTGAAGCTGATCCAGCAAAATTCAAGGCCATCTTGGAGATGCAACCACCAAGAAATATCAGTCAACTTCACTCCTTACAAGGCAAACTCCAATCCATCCGAAGATTCATAGCGCAACTTGTAGATAAGTGTAATCCTTTTCAACATCTGCTACACAAAAACATCAAATTTAAATGGGATGATAACTGTCAACAAGCTTTCCAGATGCTCAAAGGTTATCTTCTAAATCCGCTAGTTTTGATGCCACCAGTTCCAGATCAACCTCTGTTACTATACATATCAGCTACTCCAACAGCACTGGGGGCACTCTTAGCACAACAAATTGATGAGGGCAAAGAAAAAGCAGTATACTATATCAGTCGCACATTGTTAGGATATGAGCTAAACTACACACCAATTAAGTGTGCATGTCTCACTATGGTCTTTGCTTCGCAAAAATTATGACATTACATGCTCACTCATAAGACTAAGTTGGTTGCAAGGATCGATCCATTGAAATACCTTCTCAATAAAGCAACACTTACTGGGTGACTAGCCAAATGGGTAACGATCCTAAGTGAATTTGACATCGATTATGTGGACAGAAAAGCAATAAAAGGACAAGCCATCACAGATCAATTAGCAGATGCTCCCATGATAGATGATGCTCCTCTAAGTCTCGAATTTCCAGATGAATCTATTTTGACAATGTCACATGCAAAGCCATGGCAACTGTACTTTGACAGCTCATACACACAGCATGGGGCAGGAGCCGGCATCCTCTTTATAACTCCTCAAGGGGATTCTATACCAAAATCATACCACTTATCATTTCCTTGCACTAACAATATAGCGGAATATGAGGCATTAACAACAGGATTACGAATTGCAGTTCAATGGAAGATCCAGGAACTTTGTGTTTTGGGGGACTCTCAACTGGTCATCCATCAAGCAACTGATGATTACCAAACAAAAGATGAAAAACTAATGCCTTATAAACAAATGGTGGATGACCTGAAACAACACTTCACAAAGATAGACTTTGAGCAGATACCAAGAGAGAAGAATCGCGCCGCAGATGCCATGGCTACAATTGCTTCACTGATTGATCTACCTCCAAACGAGACCAGCTATGAGTTCTTGGTGGATAACCTTTTGGTTCCTTCATATGAGATCATACCTATGGAGATGATATGTGTCATCGGTCCCGAGTCCCAGTTATATGGTTCCATTTTCACATACCTTCGTGACAATATCCTACCTCCTAATCTATCAAATAACCAACATCACACTTTTATTCGCCAATCCTCTCGATATGTCATTTTAGCTGATATCCTATATCGGCAATGTCTAGATGGCACTCTTCTTAGATGTTTAGAAATCGACGAAGCTCAGATTGCGTTACGTGAAGTGCATGAAGGCATATGTGGTCCACATGCTAGTGGTCCTACCTTGGCCAAGAAACTCATCAGGACTGGATATTACTGGCCAAATATGGAAAAAGACTCATATCAGTTTGTCAAGAAATGTAAGCAATGCCAAATTCATGGAGACCTCATACATGCACCAGCACAAGAACTTCAACCAATTGCGTCTCCTTGGCCCTTTTGTCAGTGGGGACTCGATCTCATAGGCAAGATTCACCCTCCTTCTTCCAATGGTCATAAATTCATTATCACTACCACAGAGTATTTTACAAAATGGATTGAAATCGTGCCTCTCACACAAGTCATAGGAAAACAAATTGCTACATTTATCCTCAACTATATCATTTGCCGATATGGTATTCCTATTTCCATTATCACTGATAATGGGCGTCCCTTCAAAAATCAGGATGTTTGTGAACTCTGTGACCGCTTCCATATTTCCCATCATTTCTCTACACCATATTACCCCCAAGGTAATGGCCAAGCTGAGGTGTCTAATAAAATAATCCTTAAAATCCTAAAGAAGACAGTCGACGATGTTGGTTGTAATTGGCATATCCAACTTAATCCTGCACTTTGGGCCTACCGCACAAGTGTCTGCACACCTACATGAGCTACACCCTATTCACTTGTCTACGGCACTAAAGCCATCTTTCCTATTGAGGTCGAGCTACCCTCTTTACGGGTTTCTTTGCAAAACATCATCAGTGATGAAGACTATAGGGTCTCTCGCTTGCAAGAACTGAAACTACTGGATGAATGAAGACAAACTACTTTTAATCATCTTAAGGCTTACCAACAACAAATGAGTCACAGCTACAATCATAAAGTCAAGCCTCGCACATTTGAGGTAGGTGATTTGGTTCTCAGAGAAAATCCTAAAAATCAACAAGACAAAGAGAAGAAGGGCAAGTTCGAACCAAATTGGCTTGGTCCTTACATCATTACAGCAGCATATGGATCTGGAGCATATCAGCTCTCAACTACAAAAGGTGAACCTTTGGAGGATCCTATCAACAGCATGCACCTTCGCAGGTTTTACACATAGCTCTTAAGAGTATCCCAATTCAAAAATACAAAAAAAATCAAAAATTTCAAAAATACAAAAAAATCAAAAAATTCAAAAATACAAAAAAAATTATAAAACAAAAAAATCGTTACTTGGTGAAAACCTAGCAAACAGGCACCTTGTGACACACAAAAAAAAAACATTGAAAAATTGAAAAAAGTAAAGAGAAATAATTTCGTCCAACGGTGAAAACCACTTTGGTGGCGCCCTGGGCAAGTACCATGGTGAAAACTGGGTCACCAGCACCATGCGTAGAGACATTGCTCCTCCTTTCTTCAGGATTCCATTTCATCCTTCACTTTGCACACACTCACAACCTATTCGTTCATAATAAACTTACCCATTCCCATCATATTGGTTAGCCATTCATAATAACCTCCCTTTTCACTTCCCTTTCCATCCATAATAAATCAGCTCCTATTTGTGGCTAAGGCAAATTCTACGTCTAGTGATGGGTGTGGAACTAAGAGCATCACATGTTTTGAGGAGTACAGTCTCTTCCAGCTTCCTTCAGTCTATCCACACACAATCTGTAATAAAGAAGCATCTGCATCACAGATCCGCAATAAAGTTTTGTCTTCTACGCAATAAAGTATCAATTTCATGGATTTAGTCAGTTTCAGATGAGACACAGCAGCAACAATGGGCTTCAACAACTCAAATCTTTCAACAGACTCAGACAACATTATGGTTCAGTGCTATCTATCCTTTTTTGTGAAAATAAACATTGTGACCACAATCAAATAAGACTTATACAAGTGACAAGAGACACTAAAACTTGAGGACTATAATGAAAGCTGGTGTCGAGTCTTGGTTTTCTTTTGATTTTATCTTTCTGGTGACATGTCTTTTAGCTTTTCCAGGATGTCTCTGACTAGAGATTCTATCTACGGAATGTCTTTGACTAGAAAGGCAAGGATGGGGTATCGTCACCTATTTTCTTTTGTTGTCTGTGGATTGTCTTTTAGTAATGCTATGACTTGTCCAAGGATATGAGGACACTGTGAGTCAAGTATGAACTGGGGCATTCCTTGTTTGTGACTGTCTTATCTCCATACAAACAGGTACAATGACTTTCTAGGTCGAACATATGCCTTGATTGTCATAACTTATTTTTCCATAATAAAGCTCAATGATGATAACGCACAAGAAGCTCTTTCACTTTCATATCTTCTGTCTTCCATTCCCCTTTCTGGATTGATTTCCATCATCCTTCTCGAGTCCGCGTAGCCTGCTATCACATGACTGAGTATAATGTCACACCAAAAACATTTGCATTTCATGTAGTTGCACCTGCATTACCACATATAAAAATTTCATACATATAGATATCACAATTGTATCACATCCTGCACACAACACCTGTTAGCACAGTTTACATTTGCATTATCATATTCATCTACATTACATACATTCACATTTGCATCATACATACATGTATAAAACATAAAAGAACAAAAATATTGCATTGCATCATATACATATTTGCATCCACATCATAAAACATCACATAAGAACATCTCATCATATAGGTACACATGCATATAGCTGCCGCAAAGATGAATCATCTCATATATATATCATAAGTGTCATAATACAATGATGTAAAAAAAATCATATGGCTACAAAAGCACCCGCAGGTGTCTACATCATCATACAAAAATGGTATAATACTGATACATAGGGAGCCCTCTATGGCTATGATGAACTCCCTCCCTCGGAGCTGCCTGGCCTCGATGGAATCTGAGCCCCTGAAGGACCTGCCCCAGGATCATCCCTCTTGTCCCCTCTATCTAGTGGTGGTGGAGGACCCATAACCCAATCACTCGATGCCTGTCTCCTCTGGCTCCCTCCCGTAGCTGTCACTGTACGCGACGGTCTATGGAAGCTCCTCACCTGCTGATCTATTGGCACTACACCATAATAGAGATCCCACCAGTAGGCAATCTCCTCCCCTGCCCGTAGGATATAGGCATATTTGGCCCCTGTATCCTCCACTGCCTATCTCCCAGCCCTCAGTGTTGTCTCGGCCTCTATATAATGCTGAATAGCCTGATCCCGCTCCCGCTCAGTATCTCTGAGCCTCCTCTTGAGCCGATCCCTCTCCCTCTCCAACTCTTGGATCTCATCTGCCTATCCCTGGCAGATCTCCCTCAGCTCTATCAGCTCATCCTCCTCTGCATCAGCCCCCTCCCCCTCTGCCTGTGGCTCCCCCTATACGGGTGCCTGCCCTTGTGCCTGTGCCTATACCTGTACTAGTGCATGTACTGGTACCTGTCCCTGTATCTATCTTTTTCCCTGTACCTATACCTGTCTAGGACCCTGTGCTGCTGGTACCTGTAGTGGCAATCCACCGCGACCCCTCACCACCCGAGCCTGCCTCTCCTCTCCACCCTCCCTCCGTGGTGCAACCCTCCTCTCTCCAATTTCTCCCCTCCTCCTCCGTCGGCCTCTGCCCCCATCACCTCCACCATCATCATCATCCCCACCCCCTCTCCATCCAATGGCTCTCCCGGATCCATCAGGCGTGGGAATGGATGCTGCGCCCAGTATGCTATATACTCGGCATTCATGTCGGCATCCTCAATCTCTGGCCACATGTCCCAGGGTAGGGGCATCATCTCTACTAGCTGTGTAACTGCCTGATCATATGACAATAGGGGCCCAAACTACACTTGATCTCTCACAGTCCGTGCATACATGCCTGAGCCCCGTGGCATCCTCTGGATCCTGCCAAACTGCCTACCAACCTTGTCCACTAGCTACCTCTCTAGCATATAGGGCGTCCGCCCAATCAAGTACCTGCTCCAGAAAGTGTAGGGAAGCTCAACAGCATCATCCTCCCACTGCTCACATCCCAGATATGGCCTCCATATGACCACATCAATATCATCTATCACTCGCCACTAGTGCTCTAACCTGCCAATCCGTGGCTGCGATGTGATCATGTCATACAAGTGCACAAAACTGCGTCCATGACCCCTACCTCTAAAGTGTATTGACCTCATCACTGGCAAATGCTTATAAGCCCACACCTGCAACAATGTCACCCCACAGCCTAATCCCACTGATCCATGGTATACAAACTGATGCATCTCATAGTATAAGTGTGCCAGCACACATGGTCCCTAGGCATATCTGGTGTGTTGTGTCACCAATGTCTCCAGTGCTCCTCCCCAACCTACAACCAACACCTGTGTCGCCCTATCCAGACACAGGAACCCACTAATCACTCCTCCTACCACTGCTGGTAGTGCTAGCCCTGTGGCTATCATCGTATCCCACGCCACGTGTCCAGCCCTCATCTCTAGTCCTGGGTCCTAGAACACTCATCTCAGAGCCTCCCTATCTCCATCTCGATCATATGGGATCAGCTCCCCATTGATCGGTATCCTCAAAATCTTATATACATCCTCGAGGGTGACTGTCATCTCCCCCATCGACAAATGGAAAGTACATGTCTCGGAGTGCCACCTCTCCGCCAGCGAAGTCAACAGTCCCATGTTCGTCCAAAACTCAGGCACATATAGAACATGTCTCAATCCCATAGCCTCGATAGCAGCTCGCTCCTCGGCTGTCAACTCAAGTCGCAATCTCTGAGTAGACAGGAATCTCTCTCATGACTCCAGCATTGGCAAATACTCCTGCAGTCAAGCAAATCAATCATGTCAGTCATAGTGGCATTCACTGTTTATCACAAAATGCTACTTTTTATCTAAATGCATATGGCTATCTATCCTAGTGGTACTCCCTGTTCATCACAAAGTACTACGTGTGTGACACTCACTATTCATCACAAAGTGTTCCTCACATTTGCACTCAGTGTTCATCACAAAGTGCTACTTACATTAGTACTCCATGTTCATCACAAAGTACTCTATCATTGGTACTCACTGTTCATCACAAAGTGCCTTGATTTATCCTAGTCTTCCCTAGAGGACCTGCTTGAGTGTATCCTCTCAGCAGCTTATCCAATCGACAGCGTATGTTCATCACAGAACTGTCGATTTGACCTAGAAGACAAATTCACATTTTTGGACACAAACGCACTTTCCTGACATAAACATGCTTAAAGACTGCACAGACGCGCCTGACAAACACAGACGCGCCTCTCGAGCATAAACGCGCCTGGCACTAACGTAGATGCACTTAAACATTTTTGACATTTTTTGGGACCCTATTCTAAGTGCATTTATTGCTCTACCTAGCATGCATTAATGACAACAATAAATGCATCGAAGTACGAGGAGGATTGGTGGTATTTACCGGCTCTCCTGCCTCTGCTAGCCTCTGAAATCGACAAACGCGGTCGAATCTATGAATGAAGGCCATCGCTATTGACTGCTACTGCTCTTTTCTCTCTCTGCACTCTATTCTCATGAATGTGTAGATGACAATGAGGATGTATTTCCCCCGTGGTCTATCTTATAGACTACCCTACCCCTAGCCCTTGTTTCCTGAGTCAGTCTTCATTATCCCGTGACTTTGTCACTTTATCCGGTCTGTCCATTCTATCATGTCTTTCTTATCGAGAGATTGTCTGCAAACTTTTCAGACATTTTCATCCAATCTCTCGAGAGGGCATATCATTCCCATCTTGGGGCAACTCTGTATCAGTTCATCTTATTTTCTTTGAAACAACGCAACAAGCCGCATTGTCTCAAAGAGGGGCAAAATGTAGACACCCAAAATTGTCCAGTCTAATTAAATAAATATTTTATTTATTTAATTACTTTAGCCTAATTCTTCTATTAATTAAATAAATCTTTATTTATTTAATTAATTCATTTATCCTCTTCTAGCCTTATTTTTCATTTAAATAAATACATTTATTTATTTAAATTATCCTTTTCCTAAATTAAATAAATATCTTATTTATTTAATTGATCCCACTTCTTCTATTAATTAAATAAATCTTTATTTATTTAATTAATTTATTAACCTTTTCTACCCATGACACATGTCATTCATCTCTTAATTCCTACACTACCTACCCCTTTCATTATTTTATTATTTCTTTTACCTACCCTCTAATCATAGCCGACCTCCTTTTACACCTCTCAATCTTATCCCTCCATTTCATATAGTGTCTTCTATATAAGGAGATGCTTCCTTCATTATCAAACCCTAATGAATCATCTTAATGACTTGACTACACTATGATCCTACTTGCAACCACATTCCATTCTTTGTTGAGCTCTTGTGCACATAAAATCTGAGGCAAATATATCAAGCAACATCAATGGAGATAGGAAGAATGGAGATCCAAACCCTATTGGACATGTGATGGTATAATCTTTGTGATTTCGTTTGATTTGCATTGTCTTAGGTAATCTTCATATGTTTTGGTGGATCTTTGTTGTTGTTAGGCTAGGGTTTTGTGGTTGAATTCATTTAGCCTTTTAATATCGTTATTATTGTTATCCATTTCCTCCATATACAATATTGAATCTTGTTTCTTGTTGGCCCATGAAACCAACTTCTTACCTATCCATCGGTACTAGTTTTTTGGTCATGAACATCACCTGCCCAATCTGCATCAGTGTAAGCATATAAACTGAAATCATCATTCTTTTGATACCATAAGCCATAAAATTTAGTTCCCTTAAGATATCTGAATATTCTTTTAATAGTAGTAACATGACTCTCTTTCAAAACAGCTTGATATCTAGCTACCATACACACAGCATGCATAATGTCAAGCCTAATCTAAGTAAGATATAATAGTCCACCAACCATAGATCTGTACAAATACTGATTAGCTTTAGGAGATTCATCATTTTTAGACAATTTACAACCAATAACCATAGGAGTTCCAACTGATTTGGAATCATTTAATCCAAACTTCTTCAGCAATTCCTTCACATACTTAGTTTAAGATATAAAGATGCCTTTTCATGTCTAGGCAATCTGCAAACCTAAGAAAAATTTCATCTCACCAATCATAGACATCTCAAATTCTTTTTGCATATCACCAACAAATTTCATACTCATATCATCATCACCACCAAAAATAATATCATCAACAAAGACTTCAACAATTAAAATGTTGTTATTTTACATTTTAAAGTATAGGTTACTATCAGTAGCACCTTTGACAAATCCCAATTTTAGCAAGTATTTATCTATTCTAGCATACCAAGCTCTAGGGGCTTGTTTCAAATCATAAAGTGCTTTCTTCAACTTGCATACCATGTCTCCATCATCTGACAGTGAAAATCCATTAGGTTGTTCAATGTAGACTTCTTCTAGATCACCATTTAAAAATGCAGATTTGACATCCATTTGATATACCTTGAAATCTTTATAAGCAACATAAGCTAGCAACAATCTAATAGCTTCAATTCTAAAAACCGAAGAAAATTTTTCTTCATAATCAATCCCTTCTTGCTGTGAATATCCTTTGTAGATCACTCTGACTTTATTTCTGAATATTTCACCGACTTCATTCAATTTGTTCCTAAAAACCCATTTAGTACAAATAACATTTTTATCCTTAGGTCTAGGCACAAGTCCCCAAGTATTGTTCTTTTCAATCTGATCTAACTCTTCTTCAATGGCTCTAATCTAGTTATCATCTTTACAAGCTTCAACGATATCTTTAGGTTCAACTTTAGAAATCAAACATATCTCTTCTAACCTTCTTCTAGTAATTACTCCTTTATTCTTATCACCAATAATCTGATTTTCAGAATGATTTAATCTTACATACCTCAGAGTCTTTTGATTGTTCTGATTTTTAGACTCAGGCTCAAACTCTAGATTTTCAACGCCCTCACTGGCAGCAGCAACAATCTTTGTCTCTACTGAATCATTCAGCTTAGGCTCTTCAGGCTGAATAGGAGTTAAAACAACATGTTGACATTCATTATAAGCTTTGATCTCCTTCCCAAGGTTTTCATCCACCTTCACACTTGCACTCTCAACTATCTTTCTTAGTCTCTTGTTATAGAATCAATAGGCTTTGCTATTTGTAGAATATCCCAAAAAGATACCTTCATGACTTCTAGCATCAAACTTTCCAATATCATCATCTCTCTTGATATAGCATTTGCTACCACAAAATTTTAAATATTTCATAGTAGGAACATGACCAAACCAAAGCTCATAAGGAGTCTTACCGGTATCACCTTTGATATGAACTCTATTGAATGTATAGACTGCAGTGATAATAGCTTCTCTTCAGTAAATAATTGAACTCACCCAAACAAAATTCTCCACCTCTATCAGATCTCGGACACTTCAACTTCAAACCGGACTCAATTTCAACTTTAGCCTTGAATATCTTGAATTTTTTAAATGCTTCTGATTTTTCCTTAAAAAAGACAACCCACATCATTCTAGAATAATCATCAATTAGTAACATAAAGTATCTATCACCCTGCACACTTCTAACATTTGTAGGTCCACATAGGTCAGTATGCACAAGATCTAACAATCCATCTGATGTGTACCATTTACTCTTGATATAAATCCTTGTTTTCTTACCCAACTGACATTCCTTACATACTAGATTAACAGGTTTAACAATCTTAGGCAAATCCCTAACACCTTGTGTAAAACTGATCTTGATCAATGAATCAAAGTTTACATGACACATCCTTCTATGCCACAACCAACTCTCATCTATCTTACAAATCAAGCAACTTTTCTCACTAGCATTCAAATGAAAAATGTTACCTTCAGTCTTAGTTCCAGATGCAATCTTTATACCAGAGGAATTCAAGATCTTGCATTTACCATCTTTGAATTATAGATCATAACCCTTATCAACCATTTGTCCAACACTCAAAATATTATGCTTCAAACGTTCAACATACAAGACATCATCAATGTTATTTTTGCCATAAAAATAAATAGAACCTCTCCCACAGATTACACAAGCTTTGTCATCTCCAAATCTAACTATTCCACCCTCATATCTTTCCATGCTTACATATTTTCTTTTTTCACCAGTCATATGAAGTGAACAACCACTATCAATCACCCATTCACCTTTTTCTTCTACCTTAGCAACCAAAGCTTTCTCCCCAATAGAGCAGCTAGTGGAATTAATAGACACAAGTCTATCTTATTTAATAGCAATGAACTTCATCTATAACACCTTCATCTAATGCATAATAACAGTTCTTCTGGTTCCTAAACTTTTGGTTAGACTTATGAGGCTTATCATACTTCTCATGATCCTCATATCTATCATTTCTATCAAACTTATCAAACGTATCATGTCTTTCATAGTTAGCCATTCTCTCCGGACATCTAGAAGCAAAATGTCCTATCTTATTACAAGAAAAACATTTCAAGGGCAACTTTCCATCATACTTACCGGCACCTTTAGGTGGTCTTCGGGCAATCAATGCTTCCATCTCATCAAGCTCCTTGTCTTTCTCAGATATCTCTCTCCTTTCTCTTTCATATCTGGATATCCTACACTCATCAGGATCATAATTTTGCTTTTCGGGCACAGATGCTGATGCTTTGAATGTTGTTTCAGACTTTCCATGTGATTCGCCAAATTTGCTCAACTCAAATGCAACAAGCTTTCCAACCAATATATCCCATGTCACTATAGTTACACTCTAGATCTAATCAATAGCGGAAACCTTATGTTTATAAGAAGGAGGCAAAGATCTTAGCACCTTAGAAACAATCTCATCTTCTTCAATCTTTCCACCGGGAGATCAGATACTAAGGAAAAGCTCATTCATCTTAGCCATGTATGAATGTATGTTTTCATCATCTCCCATCTTTAATGTCTCATACTTTCCTTTTAAACTCTACAGCTTAGAAACTTTCACTTGACTATCACCTTCATACAGAATCTCAAGCTTCACCCAGATCTCATGTGCGGTCTGAAGTTCCATAACATTTATCATTTCAGAATGAGTCAGGGCACTGAGTAATGCTTCCATTGCTTTAATGTTATATTCAGCTTCCTTAACCTCATTAGGAGTGGATTGTCCATTCTTAGGAACAACATAAGCATTCTCAGTAATCTTCAAATAATCATCTCCAAGGCATTTCAAATGCACCTCCATCCATTTCTAGTTGCTTCCATCATACCTTGGACTGTCTTTCTTGAAAAGAATACCTTGAGCTACCATCCTAGATCTCCTCAAGCGATTAATCTTCTACCAGAGGATCTACCTCTGATACCAATAGTTAGCAGCAATCAAGAGGGAAAACTGAGACGGGGGAGGTGAATCATTATTCACCAGATTAATAGATTAAACTTCCAAAACATAAACTGACAAACCACAACAATAGCAGATAAGAAAATTAACAACACAACACCAAGATTTTGACATGGAAAACCCAGTTAAGGGAAAAGCCACGGTGGGAACCTACCCACAATAAGATGATACTCTACAATACTTAGTATGTGAAAATATTACAATGGAGAATGCACATGCATTCAGGCACACTGCTCAAAAGATATATGCCCAGAAGGCTACAACCCTCAACAAAGTCTCACTAACTTACAATATGATTTAGACTACAATTCAGAAGAAATGAACTGCAATAATAGCATCTATAAATGCCTAATGACAGTTCTGGTTAAGCACAAGTTGTCTGCCCTGCAACACGAAACTCACCACAACACTGCACTAAATGATATATCCTTGTTCACACATTTACCTCTCTCTAATAATGTAGACACAATATCAACACACAAATTACATAAGTATATCACCTATATATACAAATCATCAACCTTGATAACAAGGTCAGCTAAACCCTCAACCCTCAACTCATATTTACAAAAATTACATTACATGATACAAAGATCGACCATCAGACCAATATTATGATTTACATTACATAGCATGGACCTAATTCAAATTTCAAAATGATTGCATTCACTGGAAATCCCGCCAAAATCAATTGCAACACGCTAAACCACCAGAAATATTGCATAACGCACAAATTATCACCGATTCAAAGAAATCACCAAGAACTCACTCAATGATCAATGCGGATTGCCAAAATAAATAGGACACGACTAGGAAACACCATCAAGCACATTAGAATCATCTAGAATAGTTGCACCAACATCTCTTTTCAAATCTTCATTGGTCAACGTCTCAAAGCTCAAGAGCACAACCAATCAACAACTGTCATGAAGAAAGATAATTTTTGGTGCACCAAATCATGAACCATCTGAAATGAAGATACACAAGATCATCCCAAACAATAATCCAAAATCTCAGCACAATATTTGATCACACCAGAATATACCAGAGGGAATACCGGATTCTGCATAACAGTGATCAGCAAAACCAAACTACAAAACCAGACCAAAAACCTTATCCAAACTCACCGGAATAACTCATAGGAATATGTTGACATCAATGATAACAACATATCCTAGCAGAAATAATGAACAACCAAATCCAACAATCTTCCCAATAATCCAATAATTTCTTCTTCACAATCAGCACCATCTTGTTTCTCCCAGTTGGCTACATTGGTGAAGTAATGGATCACATCTGCTAGATCAATTTTTGGTGGAGTTGGTTACTTCTTCAATCCAATTTGGTATGACAGCTTGTGTTGGCAAAGACATGTCTACTGATGTTTCCACACCCTCATTTGGCTGACTGGTTTGTGGGGGAAGACTTGGTTCATTGGTTTGTGGTGGAAAACTTATACCATCAATTGTTGCTTGTGTTCCACTATACTGTTCCACAAATTCTTCAATCTATTTCTCACTATAATTATGCAACCACAAGCAAGCCTCCGCTGCAATGTGCTTGGGTTCTTCTTCCATTGTAGTGGCAGCATGTTTTGTTCCACCAGTTTGTTGTATATCCCCTTCAACATCAAATGTCTCACTTGGTCTCATATCATTCGGCAATGCAGTCTGATTAAGTGGCCAAATTATAGTCCTACGGAAGCCACTCATTAACTAGTACATTTGGAGCAGTTTTTCGACGACCGTTTGTTAGAACTCAAATAACTAAATGTCGAAATTCAGACGTATTCGGGGAGAAAATCCTTGTCACTATTTTTTCATTGGTGATTCCGACAACGGGATTGGCATCGACATTCCAACGACACCACTTCGGAAATTTCTATGCACCCGCGACATGTTTTTTTGATGAGGAGACATTGAAATTCTAACCTCGTTGCATTCTTTATCGTCGTAACCTTTGTCGATGACCCTTTATCGCCATAACCTTTGTTGATGCATTTTACTTTTGCTAGTGTCCATCGCGATAAGTCTTACTGATAGGCTCATCGGCTATCGACAAGACATGATTTCTCCATTGTCGCTAGTGTGTGTTCTGTCGATGGACCATCTTCAAGGAGATGTCGAAATTTAGATGATTACAATGACAGACGAGGTTGCATCCTGCGATGTTTTTGTCGTCGTAGGTATGGCAACATCGTCGCTTGTCTTGTGGTGTTCATCGGAACTCAGACCTTCCCCAGCATTTTTTTTTAAATCCTGACTGCTTTTGTCTACACTGATGACCCTTTATCGTCGTAACCTTTGTCAATGCATTTTACTTTTTGCTAGTGTCCATTGGGATAAGTCTTACCGATAGCCTCATCGGCTATTAGCAAGACAAGATTTATCCATTGTCGCTAGTGTGTGTTCTATCGATGGACTTAAACGGTGTATGCTATCCCGATCACATGCTTCTAGTTGTCAGTGTTACCATCGGGTTAACTTTTGCCGATTACAAAGGATTAATATCAGCAACATTAATATCAGTGAGCTTACAAAGGATTAAGCGCAGTAGGTACTTCATTATCAAGAAGATAAAGATGAAATAGCTACAATAATGCATGAGAAGACTTATCATAGGGAATCATAATAGTAAATGCCAAAAATGTCTTGTAGCCAGTACATAAAAGCATTCATACATAGTCATACAGATAGTCATATTGTTGTTTAAAAATACTATCAAAGGAGGATATTATAAAGATAGAGACCTAGAACTCAATATGCAGCCATGGATAACAGTGTAGGGTTAGGTATAGTCCTAGACCTTTTTTAAAGGGAAACATGTGATAGTGCATGTGCCTAAGGAAAACTCTACAAAATAGTGAGCAACAAGACTATCAAGAATAATATTTTAGTCTTAGGCATACAGAGCTCAAAGAGATAATGATTAACAAAGAAAGCACTTACAAAGATATATCTAGTCATAAAAGATAATCATCTGAGTTGGAGACATGAGAATATTGTAGAACATAAAGTAGACAGTGTCATCATAAGGCGTACACTCCATTTCAAGGCTCCAAACTTAAGGGAAATACAAGGAGATTCCATTAATGCCAATTATAGTTCGTAAAAGCCTTGTCGCAAAGCAAATCAAAGACAAAGTACAATCATAGAGAGATAAGAAGATCAAGTCTATCAAACAAAAAAAAATAACTCAAAGGCATTCAAAGATGTAATAGTCATAAGGTATGGCTCTAGTACAATGGTGATACAGTGTTGCAGACCAGTAATGAGGAGTGAAGAATAAGGATTTTGATAGAAATCAGGTTCTAAATATAGAGGCACATGACAGTACATTTGAGATTAGACAATGCAACATGGAGATACGATCACCTTCTATGAGAAATGAAAGTGCAGTCATGATAGTATTTTTTAGTAGATTGGACTACCATAAACATGCACATGGAAATGACTAAAGGGTGGGAGTTTCAGTTAAGTGAACTTCAAGTTAGAATGCAAGTTCTTAGTATCATTCATCAATTCGGGCATTAGTTTTTAGAGAAAATGTGGATTTATAAGTTCATCATCAGTTTGAGGCCTGAAAATGTGGAGTTTTGAGGATAATTTCATCAATTCTACACTAGTTAGAAACCCCTCATAGGCTATACATGAGACAAGATGGATTTTAGATTATTTAACAACTAAGTTATCGATTTGGGTATGCATACGGATACGAAATCAGGTACGGATTCATGGAATTGGAAAAAAAAAATCATTGGGTATGGGTACGGGTACGTCCGTACACACACACACACACACATATATATGACATAAAATCTACTCCAATGATATAAAAGTAGCTGACAATAAATTTAATCTTGAATTTATTTAGTTTATGACAGACTGAAATGAAATTAAAGTAAACACTCATACAGTGAATTGCATAGATGCAGAAACTGATTTGATTAATGACGCTTAATTAGGTCTTGAAACCCTCAGAAAAATATTGACAATACCCGATTTAGTCATCAAGATAGTAGGACAACAAAATCTAGTGATAAATAATGCCACTATAACTATTGGAAGATCTCAGAGTTGATTACTAATCAATATGATAGCCAGTTGACCAATAAGAAATCACTAATAGTAGTTTCACATCCTTATGACAGTATGAAGAAATAAACAAAAATAGAAATAAAGATTAGATCGCACCAATGATGACAGGTTGTGTATTAATGATAATTACAGTCAGATCACACCCCTTACAAAAGGTTGCGGCATTTATGAGATAGCAATTTAAATTTTATACTTTGCAGCCAACACTACTTTATTAATTTTCCCCAAAATTAGGCATATAAAATGATGAACAATCATTGAGGACCCAACCACCTAAGAAGGACCTTGGAGGAATCCACAGGGAATCAGGCTCGGACCAGGACCCAGGCAGAATCAAAATCAGGATCCAAGGGTTTTAGTGAAGAATTAGTAACTTAGTTTAATAGTCAGTTTCCACCAGTTCTACCTCCTTTTATGCATGCTCTTTCTTCAAATTTGACCCAAAATAAACTCAAAATGAACAATGAATGAACAAAATGATGTAGTGTGTCTATTCTAAAATAAAATGAACAAATGTTAAGGAATGAACAGAGAAAGTGTGTCTATTCTAGAACAAAATAAACTCACAAAACCAATGAGGCATGCATTCACTTGTAATGGGGAACTGTCTCGTAGAAGCATGTTCACAACCTACAACACTGAATATGTAACTTGCAAACAAGATGCTTAGCATCAATAAGATTAACAGTGGAGCATAATGAAATATTGAAAAGTGTGTTACCTTATTGAGTTTCTCTTTGTTTCAAGAATAGTTTAATATTCTATACTTAACAGGGCCAACCACACAAAGGTGGAAGCTCATTTGGCCCCTCCCCCCCCCCCAATATCACTCTAAATTCCCCGTTAATGTCTAACATTATTTCATCCATTAATGAAACATAACATTCATTAACACATAACATTCATTAACATTCATTAACACGTAACATTCATCAACATTCATTAACACATATCATTCATTAGCATTCATTAACAAGTAACATTCATCAACATTCATTAACACATATCATTCATTAACATTCATTAACATATAACTAAATTCATTAACACATAAAATCTAGTTGTTAACATATAATAAGATTATAATCATTTTTATTTCTTTCTTTTTGAAGCATGGACTTAAAGACTAAGTGGACCATCATTGTCCTCATCATTTGTCCCATCTTCAGTTCTTCTGCCCTTTGCTCGTGATCTAGTTAATGTATGCCTAGTCCTATACTCACAATGAGGACGCGTATGCAAAGGGGGGTCCACTGCAATAACAAATAAATGGGTTAAATTCATCAGTTTTATTATTATTGTTACAAGTATTCCATTAATTAAAAGAAAATTACAGGGGTGCTCTTTACCTAATGGGGCCACATCATCTTCCTAATCATTTTGTCTAGCCTCATCCTCAACATCCTGAACTCCCTCTAAATCCTCTGGAGTTGAAACATGAAAGGTTACATTAATCAATACACTAATTGTAATTAAATTTGTTTAAAGGAATAACAATAGTCCTCTTTACCTAGTGGGGCCCCATCATGTTCATGATGTTGTCTACTTGGATCATGCTCAACTTGCTCACCACAGTCTACATGCTCTAAAATAAAAATCATTTATTTCTTGCTCATTCCATCGTTTATATATGGTGGGCCCGAAGATCTCCAATGTAATTTTATTAATATTTTTATAAGAAATATCATTTCTTGCAAACAAATCATGGGATGATTAGTCCAAAATGAGTGATCAATAAGTAAATTACAATTACTCTATATAGCATAATAATTTTGAAGTACCTGGAACCTTCTCTATCTTTATGGGAAGCAAATCTTCGATCACCAAAAATGTGATCGGCAACATTCCCGTACTAGCAATATGAGAAGATCCAGTAAATGTTGCTATGGTATCACCACTAGTGGCCTTTGCATCCTCATGTACATGTCTTGTTGCAGAAAATGAATCCACTATGAAATGCCCCCAAGAAAGAACACTTCAAGGGAAATAAACACATAACAAAAGAGAGAGAAAAAGAGGGATCTACCAACTCTGGGGTCAGTATGATGTGCACTAGTAGATGTGTGCATGATGTGTGTTGTCGACATTGTAGTTGGCAATGTAGGTGGGGATGATGGCCTCTGATGAGGCAGTGTTTGCACAGGAACATGGACATCACCTAAAGAATAATACATTAAATATATGAGCAATAACATAGTGGTGCAGGAGCACCAAGAGCACAATGAGGAGCTAGGACCAAATTTTTAAAACAGAACAGTCAATTTTAGAGCCTTTGAATAATAAAACTTTTGAATTCCCTGCACTCTCTCACTTTTTTTAATATTGCAGTTTTTTATCCACATGTTTTCCACCATCAAATGCATTGATTGGCTTTGGAAACTGATTTTAGATTTAAGTGTCATGAATATACTTTCATTTCCTTTTTGTTTCATTAATTTTGAATCTATATTTGAAAAGTTATAGCCATTTTAGTGAAAATTGTCCAAACCCTACCTAGGTCTGGCAGCAAACACTCAAAATGTAATGTCTTTTATTTTCTTTACCAAATAAGCCCACAAATGGGCATAAATCTGTATTATATTGTGTACTTTCATTTCATCAAGTGTGCATGGTTTTCACTCCAAGTTTGGCACATGATTTGAAGACTTTTGGGACTATTTTGGGTGTCTCGGTCCAAGAAGGACAATGAAAAGGCAAATTTGTGAGGGTTTGGTGTAAAAGTACATATGAATGAGTGTTGTTATATTGTTGGGGGTTGAATAATGTTTCTGAGGAGTCATCTCAGATATTTCAAAGGATTTGTGAAGCCTTAAAAGACCTTGAACCAAAGATGGGACATAACTGTCCTCTTATATTGCCTCATGACAGCAAACTTGAAAACAGTGATAAAAAGATTTTGACATGTGAGGTTTGAATGAAAAATAGTCTTGTAGATAGTGTGGATGGAAACCTTAGTGTTTGGTGTATGTTTGGAAGAAGGGTTGAGTGTCTTGAGTCAATATTGGGTGTTTATGAGAAGTGATTGCCTAATTCCTTTGTGACTATCTTAAACTTTACATAGATTGTCAACTTATGAAAATAGTGAGAATATTGTCTCTAATGTGCAAACCAAGTAATGTGTCGGTATGTGGGGGTCTAAGTAAACCCTAGGAGTAATATTGAATTCCATTGGAAGTGATTGAGCATTCCAAAGTGATGGTATGGAGTCTTAGATAATGATTGTCCTAATTGGTATGTTTGAGTCAATGAATTGTGACTTGGCAACCCGGGTGTTGTGAAACCTTGAAGGATGTATGAATGTATTGTACCATGTATGGAGGTATAAAAAATAGAGTCAAATGGTGTGTGATTCAGATGACCTTGAGTGGAAGGTTGTCCCTAGTTGATGAGTTATAGTGTGGATGCTCTGCAATAATTATAAAATGTGCAGGGAAGTCACATGTTTGATAACAACAAGGAGACTGTGAACACATAAAGGATATATCAGAGCATCAAAGTAGTTTTAATGTATGGAACATGATCATCACCTAAACTACCTAGAGTAACCTAATCGTGGCCACTAGCTTGATGAGGACTCAATATTTCCTGTAAAAACAACACGTACATATTTTAGTTACTAACATAAAAGAGTATAAAATATAAAGCATTTTTGAACTTATGTTATAATTGAAGGTTGATTATCTTATGTTTATTTCAATACAAAGCTAAAGTGTTTTTCATCTCTGATGGTATTTATCTTTTTGATTATTTGATTAGTTCCCTGTGATAAATCTATTTATTTAGATTGTTTCAATGTGCTATCTTATGTTATTATAGTTTGGGTTAAGTTTTAGTTTGATTATCAGTTTGAAGGATTGAATCTCAAGCTTCATTTTGTCTTATTGGTCTTTCAGAGCAAAGTTAAATTCAGTAAGACTAACTGCAACATTATGTCAAGGGTGAAGGCACTAGTCTACTATTGTTTGAAGATAATTTAATCAGGTGTTTTGAGAGTAATCTCAATTAAGAAATCATACTCATAATAAAGTAACCTTTTATTTAAAGAATTCATTTACAAGCAAGCAATTCAAAGTTTTCAGTAATTATTTAATTGAAGTGACAATCTCAGGAATCATTTGCCCTCTAATGCACATAAACCTTGCAAACTTTAATTCCAATCAGGCATACTTGACAACAATGGGATTAATACCCATCAAAAGTCTCTTCTCAATCTTCAAAACACCCTTACAAGACAACAACTTAATAGACACCAACCATACTTTGAGGAAGATAAACATGACAAAGGTTGCCCTTACCTTGTAATGAAGCCAATTGCTCTATTCAGTCTCTTGATATCATTGTTACAGACTTATCCTCCAATTTATAGAAAGATCCAATAGTTCAAATGAAAGATGATAATTCTTCCAAAACTGCTACAGGATACAAGAAAGACAATATTAAGATAAACTATACAAGATACACATTATGAAGAAAACTAGTCAAAATTCTTGATAACATAAAATGAAATATAGTGTTTGATTAGATTCTACTTTCTTTTAAAGTTCTATACAATACCCAGATTTCTATTAACCCATAACAAGAAACACAACTAACAAATAAAATGAGATAAATTATTCATATTTCAAGCCTCCAACTCAAAATGATTCTGCATGATAAACCAATATCCATTAGGACTTGTTTCACCTTGTGTTTTATGATGATGAATTCAATGTGTAGGGAAAAATTTATGGGTCGGATCACTCGGTGGCATATCATTTTGATTTAAGGCTAGTTGATAAGAGGATGATAGATGGCATACTGGTGTTTGGAATTGGGTAGGATGGATTTTAGTAGGCACATGGGAATATTTTAACACTTTAGTAAGGATCTCTTGATGGATAGATGATAATTTTAAAATATTAAAAATAGATCAATCAATCCTTTTGGGAGAAGAACATCTACAACAGGGATTGTGATGCTTGTTGTGGCTCTTGGTTGGTATCTTCTGAATCTATTGACCATGGTTGCAACATTATGTGGTCCTGGAAAAGAGATATTATCATTGAAGCTTCACTCATTGGAACATTTCCTTATTCTAGATGACAAGTATGAAGTTGTCGAATAGGTAATGGTTACAGTAACCAACCAAGTTGGTGTTGACATAAACCTAGCAACATCACATGAATGAATGTTTTCTCCTCTACAATTTGTAGTTGGCCTTGGACCTAGAAAATTTGCTTCCATACAAAGGGTTGTTTTGAGGGTTGGAAGGGTTTACAGTCACAGAGAATTTTTGACCCCTCTAGAAGCTATGAAGCAACTTGTCTTTATAACTGGCAGCAGCAAAATGGAGAGGTTAAGGAGGTTGAGGATCCATATTTTGCCAAAGTGGATACCATTAAACAAAGTGAACAAGAGAATACAAGAAAAGCAAAGGAACTTGCAAAAAAAAATTGATGACAAGAACGAAAGGACCAACCTCTTGTACAGTTGTTGTCGAGTGTCTATCTGCAGTAATTGTGCCCGCTTCCTCCCAAGTATGAATCTGTCAAACAGGCACTTGGAATTGGGTAGGATGAATGTTAGAAGGAACATGGGCATCTTTTAACACTTTAGTAAGGATCTCTTGATGGATATATGATAATTTTAAAATATCAAAAATAGATAAATCAATCCTTCTAGGAGAAGAACATCTACAACAGGGATTGTGAGGCGTGTTGTGGCTCTTGGTCGGTATCTTCTGAATCCATTGGCCACGGTTGCAATATTATGTGGTCCTCACAAAGAGATATTATCATTGAAGCTTCATTCATTGGAACATTTCCTTAGTCCGGATGACAAGTATGAAGTTGTCGAACAGGTAATGGTTACAGTAACCAACCAAGTTGGTGTTGATATAAACCTAGCAGCATCACATGAATGGATGTTTTCTCCATTGCAATTTGTAACTGGCCTTGGACCTAGAAAATTTGCTTCCATACAAAGGGTTATTTTGAGGACTGGAAGGGTTTACAGTCGCAGAGAATTGTTGACCCCTCTAGAAGATATGAAGTGACTTGTCTTTATAACTGGCAACCGCAGAATGGAGAGGTTAAGGAGGTTGAGGATCCATATTTTGCCAAAGCGGATACCATTAAATAAAGTGAACAAGAGAATGCAATGAAAGAAAAGGAACTTGCAAAAAAATATTGATGACAAGAACGAAAGGACCAACCTCTTGTACAGTTGTTGTCAAGAATCTATCTATAGCAATTGTGCCTGCTTCCTCCCAATTTTTGCACCCTGAGCCTACGTATAATGATGACACGTAATTACTTTTTTTTTTAAATACCACATGTTTGTCGCAATTCTGATGTGAAATACGAAATCTGCACTATCGGCAAAAGTCAACCCGATACTAACACACAAGTAGAAGCATGTGATCGAGATAGAATACATCGATGAAGTCTATCGGCAGAACACACACTAGCAACAATGGAGAAATATTGTATTGTCGATAGTCGATGATGCTATCAGTAAGACTTGTCCCAATGGACACTGGAAAAATTAAAATGCATCGGCAAAGGTTATGACAATACAGGGTCAAAGCTTATGCTGAGGAGACATAACATATCGGGAGGAGCTACACCAAGAGAAAAGATATCGGGGAAATTATGCCCATCGCCTGAACACATTTTAACCTATTCAATGCCTGATGAGACTAGCGAGATAACTTGCACCGATCAACAGGAAGAGAGGTCATCAGCTTATGTTATCTCGATGAGTAAGAAAAAATCAAGAGGCTGTGAAAATCATCGGACCATATGCCGATCAACAGGTAAAATCGGTGAAATTTTAACACGTCGGAATTCTGACGAACACTAGGTAATTTTTGAAAAAAAAAACAAATTAATCCAACAAAGCAAAATAAATCCCATAGCTCATCGGAAAACTACTCCAAATGTACTAGTGTTCGATGAGGACTTCCTACGAACACCATTGTCATTGGAATTCCAACGAAAGCGGGCAAGGTTTAAAAAAAAAGGAAATTTGACACAAATTGTGTTGTAAAATCTGACAAAGCAAAATAAATCCCATAGTTCATTAGAAATATTCATTGTAAATGCACCCAAATGAGTTAGTGCATGTTGGTGTTAATGCTTGGGTAAAGGCCTTGCTCGCAAGAGTTGCCAACTCTTCCCTTCCGATTTCAATTTGTGGGTGCTTTGACATCCATATAGTCCTTTGCTATTTGAAATAATTCTTGAATGGAGAAAATACAAAGACATCAAGTGGTTGCAATTTGTGGCTTGTATGAGCAAGCAAGGTTACCAAGTCTATACCTATCCACCTTGCTTCCTCAATTGTATTAAATGCCACATGGCTGCCATGCCCGCCAAAGATTAGAAGGGTCCTATTAGAGGGTGAAACCCCACCAGGGACTAAACGTGCAAAATGTTCCAACCAATTGAGGAATAACTCCTTTGTCATCCATGCATGTTCTTAGACTATCATGCATGCTCCTGGCTCACAGTTTGCAATGTAGTTTCGGATATGCCTCTTGGATTTGAACAAGTAAAAACCAAGAATACTAAACCCACATGCACTAACACATGCCAAAATAGTAATCCACTCTCTACTTTTTGAAATAAGGTGCGGTACAGACCTCTACCCCAATTTGCCTATCACTCTCATTCCATAATTCCTCCCAGCTTGCACACCAGTCTCATCACAATTCCAAATTTGACTGGATCCATAGTGATTCAAGTTGTACATCTTCTCCAAGTTGTCATAGAAAGAGGCAACAATACAAGGTTGAAGCATAATGGCTCTATCAGAATCCACTCCTTTTGATGTTCTCATTGTCAAATCTGGGTGCCTCCATCTAAAACTTGCCCACCATGACCTCCCTGCCATCCCATTTCTCAATGGATTGGGCCTATTCCCACTAATTTGGGCAATGGTTGGTTGTAGTTAACTGATTTGCAGATCGTGGCCAATTTCAGCCATGTCCTTGCACCATTGGACAACTTCAGTCTCCTCCTCTTCTAATAAAATGGTGCTTGGACCCCTCATAGTCATGCTTGTAACTCCCATCAGCCATGCCCTCATAGAGGTAATGGGGATACCATACTTCATTGATGTGGCTCTAACAGACATATGCTTGTCTTTTATACATGCTATTGCTGCTTTCATGTCGGATATGCTCTATTTTTTTTGGCACCTTTGAGAGCAACACATTCGGTGTTTCAGGAATAGGATTGCAACCTGCACTGGAAGGCTCATCTACAGCAGTAGGTTTGACATCATTTGCATTGTTCGCTACATTGGGCAAATCAAGAGTCACTATGTCTTCATTTTGGGCCATACTATCTTCGTGAGTGAAGTTCACCCCACGAATGACTCTAACTATTCAGCATCTAACGAATATGTTTCCCTTTCTACCTCATACCATGTTCACCTAACCTGCAACCATATGGTAAACAAATAGAGAGATAGGTCATTAAAATGAAACCCTCAATGCCATTGAGATAATTGATGAAAAAACAAATCAATCTATGAAAGTACCAATGAGTACAAATCCATCATTGAACATATTAGAACAAAATAAAATGCTATTTTGTGTGTGTGTATATATATATATATATATATATGGACAATAACCATATAGGCACATAACTTGAAACTTTATATCACAAGGACTCAAAATAGAAGCACAAGATACAATAGTGAAATATGTAACTGTGATGTGATTAAAAACTGGATATTGTTGATATTCTATTAGACAATAACCATATAGCCACGGAACTTGAAACATCCATCATTGAACATCTTTGAACAAAATAAAATGTTATTGTGTATGTGTTTCTATATGTATATATATACAAATACATGTAGATGTGTGTGTGTGTATATATATATATATATATATATATATCAAAAGGACGGAAAATAAAAGCACGATATGCAAGAGTGGAAGATGTAACTGTGATGTGATTAAAATTTGGATATTGTTGATATTCTATTAGATGTAGATTCATTTCTCATATGATTAACTACTGAATGATGTTGTTGTATTTGTCATATGAAATTTGTTGGAAGTAATAAATAGAAAAGATTCAAGTTCTCTGAAAACAATATAATATGTATGTCTGATAATATTATTAAGTTGTCTGAAATCAGTATAATATGTATGCCTGATAATATTATTTACAATGACTATATACTCACTGCAACTAATATTATCAGGCATCGGGAGAACATGGTTGTTTTGCAAAGAAAACAATGAAAATGCCCCCAAAAAATCTTCATTTCCCAAAGTTTTTGGGGCAATGTAGTTGGTGGTAATTCGTGCCAAGTGGGCCCATAACCTGTATGCGAGAAGGGTGTTATGGATGTTCAACAGATTTTTTGACCACCCATTTTAAACTTTATAATAAAAGTCGTCTGGCCTGGTGTATAATATATGTCATATATGTACCACCCATTTAAACTTTATAATAAAAGTTGCCTGGCCTGGTGTATATATATGTCACATATGTATGTATATATGTATCTGTGTGTGTGTGTGTATAATCATATAGCCAGTATATACTCACTATAAATAATATTGTCAGGCATACATATTAATGAAATGATAAATAATGAAGGGGTTTCAAACAATTATGAACAGTAATCATTTTTTTTTGCATTCTCTGTAATGATTTTGGCATTATAAATAGAGAGACACCATTTAACAGTGCACCCATAAAATGAAATGATAAATAATGAAGGGGTTTCAAAGAAAAAAAAGAGATAATCAATTTTTTTGCCACTCTCTATGAGGATTTCGGCATTATTAAACTGTAAGAGAGCATTGAAATACATGGGCATTATAATGAGTCAAGTTCACACTATAATGGAGGGGCATTATAAATAGACAAAGATCATTGAAAATGAAACCCTCAATGCCATGTACCAATTAGTACAAATACATTATTGAAAACCTTTGAACAAAATAAAATGATATCGTGTATGCCTATACACACACACACACACACGTGTGTGTGTGTGTGTGTGTGTGTGTGTGTGTGTGTGTGCAATAACCATATAGCCACAATAAACTATAAGAGAGCATTGAAATGAAACCGTAAACGGCATACAAATAAATCATCAATATACAAATCATAATGCAACTACGAAGGAGCATAAACCATCATTTGACATCCAATATGTCAGTTAATATTATTTACAGTGACTATATTGATTGGAAAAATTGGAATGAAATACAATTATGAGATTTTGAAAGAAATATATGAAAGAAATGTTGGTTTACTGAAAATAGTATAAATCTTTCAATTAAACATTGACTGTAGAGGGAATTTAGTTATTCTATGTGTACCAACCTGAATGAGCACCCTTGAATAAGGAATGTGCAGAGGGAATTTGCAAATCTCAGGAATATGCAATGAATTGGATTGTAATGAAAGTGACACAGGAAATTATGTCTTATAAAATAATTCGAATGTGGAATATGAATGCATTCATTTGTGCTAGCTGATTTCCAAATTTGAATTTTTGTGGGAAACAATCGGTCATCTCATATTAAATATGCAGTCCTTCATTGCTTCGTTCCCTTCTGTTTTCTTTGTTGGCTTGAAAAGAATTTGATTTTTTTAATTATTTTAATGCAAATTCTTGGTTACTGGGGAGCCTTACACCAGTTGTTGCAAATACAGGTACCAAATGCATATCTATTTAATGTATGAAGTTGTGAAGTGATGTTTGGGAGAATGTACACATGAGTGTCTATGAATTCAATATTTGATTGTTTTTATGCACCAATAACTGTGCATATGTAAATGTAATTTGAGTACATTTGTACTTTTTAGCCACTTGCATAGAGTGGTAAATGTAGACATAAAGTTTTTAAAATAATAAATAATCATTATATTTTGTGCAAGATGATTTGTATTAAAATTGAAAATGTACCAGTAGTTGTTTTTTTTTTTTTGTGGTCAACTACACATTTGGTTGTGAACATGTATTGGTGTTCAATTAAATATTTATTGGTATTTTTTAATTATGTACTGACAAAAATATTTATAATTTTTGGGGGTCACTATGACAATAACATGGCAGTTATTGAAACTATGTCAGCTATTGGTGCTCTTCCCCTATCATCCTTTTTTTTTAATTTATTTGCAGGTTCGAATTTTCTAATCCGACGAGACAAAAAAAATTGAATTCTGCAGATTGACAGTCACAAATTTGACGACCGTCACAACTATCAATCAAAAAAAATTGCCTTTTTTTCAACTGTTATCAAACTAGGGCAAATTTTATATCAATTTTTATTTCTCAACCAACCTAGACCTAATGGTGAGGTATTTTTTTTCCCACGAGATCATTTCTGCAAACTCCCCCCAAAACCCTTATTTAAATGCACATCCAAAGGAAACTCTTTTGAACAAATATTTTTCAAACCCCAAATCTGCTTGAACAACTCATCACAATAGCAAACCTAAAATCCTCAGATTTGCAATAAAACAATCTACAAATGTGTTTCATATCTTCTAATGTCCCAATCCTTTTATGCATGTCCAGGGCATCCACTTTGCACCTCTTCCACTCAAGCTAGGGTTATCATTCCAAATCAACCATGAAAGCTCTAATACCACTTGTTAGGAAATAATACTTTAAACCCCCATACTATTAATTTATTTCCTACATAACCCATGAGAGAAAAGCATGCATACAAGCTTATGAAATCACCATTATGCAAAGATCAAATAGATAACACAAGATGAAAACCCCTCATGAGGGAAAAACCAAGCCTTCAAAAGCATCCATACTCCATTATATTATTCAACCATAAATAATCATAGAGTTACAATGAATACTTTCAAACCATCAAGTACTCCTATGCATTCTCATGTGTCCAAGCATGGATCCACACATCCCATGCCATGCTTCACAAATGCAATCCTCCAAAGGACAATACAATGACAGTCCAAAACCACCAACCAACCTTAACCACTAAACATGTCCTTGCTTATATAGACCCAAGCTCACACAAAAACAACTAGTGGTAGAGTAAAACCATGTGCCACAAAACCATGTGATAACTACCCCCTTGACCCCACATTTAATTTTGGGTACTAAAAGTTTTCTTTTTAAATATATTTCCCCAATATTAAATAAATATAATATAATAATCTCAATGTTACAATACAACTCATCAAGTGGCCTCGAGAATGTTCCCAAGGAATCCCTACATATTACACATCCATGTGCAACATCACATAATAAATATTACATTGCATGTCCATGGGAAAGATAATAAATAAATATTACAATTATAATATTATTGTGCAAGGTGTACAATGATAACTCAATGATGAATGAATAGTACCAAACCGGTACTGAGAGGGGGGGTGAATCAGTACAGACAAAATACAAACCTAAACCGGTTCAGCAGTAATCACTCCAAATGACTGGCAAACAGTGACACCAGTTTGAAATAGAGTGCAACCGGTAAAACTCAGAACAACTAGAACAATCATAAACCGGTTACTCACTAAGCTTTCCACTCAACTTAGAACTACACTACCATTTCGCCCTTATGTATGAACAGGTAATCTATCATCATATCTTCACAACAGCTAGTTCAACATGTTTTATTGACAGGCATAAAACACAGAACCATCATATGCTTAACAGGTAATAACAAAGCATCACAAGATAAAAACATCACACATGACACACATATTTTTCACGTGGAAACCCAACTGGGAAAAACCACAGTGGGGATGAATACCCACAAGCTTGTTGTTGAACTCTTTGGAAGTTCGCTTTGTTAGAAGCCTTGTCCGGTTAAAGACATTACAAAAGGTTCTGCTAGGAACCGATCCTGTTAGAGATCACTCGGTTAAGGGATGGCTACAATACCCGGTTAAGGGTTAAACCCTGTTAAGGGTACCTTGTTAGAGGATTTCAAGAACTCAATAGCTAAAGGATTTCCAGAGCTCTCTAGCTTTCCAAATCTCAATAACTTTGAGTTACCCTGTTAAGGGATTTACAGCAAGTCGGTTAAGGCTACCCTGTTAGGGGATTTTCCAACTGTTGAGGTGGTTAGAGATCAATAGGTATTACAATAATCTGGTAACGGCACTCAATGCCAATGCAGATCCACTTAAGCTCCTCTTCACCTTCTGCACTTACACTCTGCAGGTATCACTTCTCTCCTCTGGTTTGGCAAGGATATTGTATCCCTTCTCTTGGATACTAACACACAGCTTTTGCCAACAACCTCTGAAAGAATCACAACATCGACCTTATAGGACAACAGACAGGTCAGTAGCATAAACCCTAAACCCTAGACCTGTTAGGTTAAGGAATTCAAATAGTTCAATCCTGACCAGTGATTATATTGTATTAAATGCAGCAGATCTTGAATAAATCTCAAGACATTCTCCATCATTCATTATCCACTGATTTCATGGCGGCTGATAATCCATCACGCATTTTCACCATTTACAAACTTCGCACATTCCCGAGGTAGATAGGGATAGTCTTCTTCATGCAAGATCCTTCACGCACGCAAGGCTGACGTGGCAACACGATCTGTTCTTTGTTATACTGCTTACTCATTACACAAAGATCGCCAGTTGAGCCATACAGGCTTGAAGCACTTCAACCAGAAACCCTGAAGTTGAGACTACCAACAGGTAGTCATACAACACTTCCATGTGTCGGTTCCCATAACCATATGCTGGTTCATCTTGAACAAGCACACCACTTCACTTTGGCACAAATGTCGGTTCATAATGTTATACCGGTTCTCACATATGTCGATTCATACCTCTTCAACATATTGACATCAATGAAAACATACAATGTCATTATGTCCACATACTGGTTCACATAATGCCAACAATCTCCCCCTTTGGCATTGATGGCAATATACAAAGATATCTCTCCGCTTCACATTTTCTCCTCCAATTTCTGTAGATATCTTCTCTGCTTGACATCTTCTCCCCCTTTGACAACAATGCCAAAGTGGAGGCACAAGCTTCTTGGTTCCACTATGTTGCTCCCCTTGCGGAGTAGCATCCTTCAACACATCAATCTTGAAGAAAGATTTGACTATGCAATACATGACTGATGTGGAGAATATACCTTTAGTTCACCTCTTGAAGGGGCAGTACCCCTAATTCACCTCTTAAGTGTGTAAATGTAGTCTTTGGAAGAGGCTTGGTGAATATGTCTGCTAACTGCTCCTTACTAGACACATGCTCCAGTGCAATCTCTTTGTTCTGAACCTTTTCCCTTAAGAAATGATACTTAAGCTCAAAGTTCTTGGTTCTAGAATGTAAAACTGGATTCTTTGAAATATTGATAGCACTTCTGTTATCACAGAATATACTTACCGGTTCAGGTACAGGGATTTTGAAGCCTTTCAGTACATGCTTCATCCAAATTGTCTGAGTGCAGTTCATGAAAACTGCAACATACTCTGCTTCCACTTTAGACTGAGAGATACAACTCTGCTTTTTACTCATCCATGAGACCAGTCTACCACCAAGGAAGAATGCACCACCGGTTGTGCTCTTCCGGTCATCTACATTACCAGCCCAATCAGCATCTATAAAAACTTTCAAGTTGAAGTCCTCGCTATATGGATACCATAATCCATAGTCAACAGTTCCCTTCAGATACCTAAGAATCCGCTTGACTACAACCAAGTGGGATTCTCTTGGACTTTTCTGGAACCTTGCAGTAGTGCCAACTGCATGTGCAATATCCAGTCTGTTATGTATTACATAATGCAACTTACCAATCATTGATCGGTATTCCTTCTCATCAACCAATGCAGAGTCATCCTCTTTCGATAGTTTACAACCGGTCACCATTGGTGTACCAACCGGTTTGCTATCTTCCATGCCAAAGGTCTTCAACACCTCTTTGACATATGTGGATTGAGTGATAAAGATTCCATCCTTCATCTGTTGAATCTGTAGTCCAATGAAGAACTTAATCTCCCCTATGAGTGACATCTCAAACTCTTCCTTCATCTCATCAACAAACTCATGACTCATCTTGTCATCAACAAATACCTCACAGATCGGGATCCGATTTCCTTCAAACTTCAAGTAGATATTGCTATCTTCACTTGTTCTCTCAAATCCAATCTTCACAAGATGGGAATGTAGGTGCTCATACCATACCCTAGGTGCTTTCTTTAGACCATATAAGGCTTTATGTAGCCTACATACCATGTTACTATCTTCTGATAGGCCAAACCCATCTGGTTGCTCAATATACACCTCCTCTTCAAGTACACCATTTAGGAATGCAAATTTTACATCCATTTGATATACTTTGAAGCCTTTAAAAGTTGCATATGCAAGAAGCATACGAACTCCTTCCAATCTGGCTACAAGAGCAAAGGTTTCTTCATAGTCTTCTCCTTCTTCTTGAGCATATCCTTTGCACACCAATCTGGCTTTATTCCTAATCATTGTGTCATCCTCATTCAGCTTGTTTTTGAACACCCATTTGGTGCCAATGACATTTTTATGCTCTGGTCTAGGTACCAAGGACCATGTACCATTTTTCTCTATCTGGTCAAGTTCCTCTTCCATTGCCTTGATCCAGTCTTCATCTTTATGAGCCTCTTTGAATGATTTAGGCTCAAATTCAGAGATCATACATGAGTTTTCTCTGATCTTTCTTCTTGTAAGGATTCTTGCATCCTTATCTCCTATGATCTGCTTAGGATCATGATTCAGCTTGACATATCGAGGAATGGTCTTGACTGGTTCTTCTTGCTTTTCCTCTTCATCCTCATCTTCATCAGTATCAGCATTCACCAGTTCAGGAACACTGTTACTGGTACTTGGTTGACTGACAACCGGTTCCCAGAAGGTTGCAACTAGTTCATTTACAGCTTGCTCACTGCCAATTTCCTCAGTTTTCTCAAAGGATTCATCAACTCTTACATTGATACTTTCCATAATTCTCTGAGTCCTATTGTTGTAACACTTGAGAGCTTTACTCTTGGTGGAATATCCTAGGAATATTCCCTCATCGCATTTAGCTTCAAATTTGCCCTGATGTTCACTCCTCTTGATGTAACATTTGCTACCAAATACCCTAAAGTAGCTAACCGCAGGTGTCTTACCAGTCCAATACTCATAAGGAGTTTTGTCCTTACCTTTCTTGATGAGTACTCGGTTCATTGTGTAGACTGCGGTGCTAACCGCTTCTCTCCAAAAGGTGTGAGCTACCTTTCCTTGAATCAACATGGTTCTAGCTGCTTCAACCACAGTTCGGTTATTCCTCTCTGCTAGGCCATTCTATTGTGGAGTCTGGGAGGTAGACAGTTGCCTCTTGATGCCAAATTCTTCACAATACTTGTTGAATTCACCGAAAGTGAATTCCCCTCCTTGATCAGTTCTAAGACACTTGATCCTTTTACCACTTTTCTTCTCCACTAATGCTCTGAAAGCTTTGAACTTCACAAAGGCTTTAGAATTGTCTTTCAAGAATGTGACCCACATCATTCTTGAGCAGTCGTCAGTGAGAATCATGAAGTACCTATCACCCTGCACACTTCTAGTTTTCATAGGACCACACAAATCAGTATGCACAAGATCAAGCAAGTTGTCAGCAGTGAAAGATTTACCTTTAAAGGTTGAGGAAGATATTTTCCCCAATTGATAGTCTCTACACAAGGTATTATCCAGTTTTCTTAGCACCGGCAACCCTCTAACTGCCTTGATCTTACTAGCCTTCACAATGTTATCAAAGTTTACATGGCAAAGTCTCCTATGCCATATCCAGCTATCATCAAACTTAGCCATAAGACATGTACTTATATTTGCATTCAGATGAAATAGGTTACCTTTGGTTTGCATGCTGGTGGCCACCAATTCACCATCTTTTCCTTTGATTTTGAAAACTCCATTCTTGAATTCCAGAGTGAGGCTACTGTCATTCAGCTGGGCAACACTCAGAAGGTTGTGTCTGAGACCATCAACCCAGTACACATTGTCAGCATTGTTCTTTCCATTTAGAGAGATGGACCCTTTGCCTTTGACCATGCATGGTGCATCATTGCCAAAGTGAACCACACCTCCATCATACTCCTCCAAGGATAGAAACTTGCTCCAGTCACTAGTCATATGGTGAGAACAGCCACTGTCAATGATCCACTCATTGGAATTATCAAACTGGGAGACAAGAGCCTTCTTGTCTGACACATCTTCTTTGACAGCAACAAACACAATATCTTCATTTTCTTCACCCTCTGATTCTTCATCTATGACACCTTCATCAACTGCCACAAAACAGTTTCTCTAGTTTCCTCCTTTGAATTTCTTGAACCTTTCTGGTTTGTCCTTGTTATCACCATTAGGATAGTTTATAGCAATATGTCCTATCCGGTTACAAGAAAAGCATTTTAGAGGTAGCTTACCTTTGTATTTACCGATTCCTTTAGGAAGCTTTCTGGCAAGGAGATCTTCAAATGCCATCAGAATCTCCTCATCATCCATTTCTCTGCTCTATCTAGGTTCACCACTAGTGCTAGCTTCTTTTCCTTTTCTAGATGGTATAGCAAAGGCTTTAAAAGTTGATTCAGTCTTTTGAACACTGCCATCAAAACTATTTAGCTCATAGGCTGTCAACTTGGCTATGATGGAGTCCAAGGATACCTTAGTCTTGTCTATTGATCTCAGCTCCTAAATAGCAGCAACCCTTATTGCATAGACTGGCAATAGGGATCTCAGGACTTTGCTTACCACAGTGGAATCTTCTATTTTACCACCTACACTCTTGATTTCTCTGGCAACTGTTTTGATTCTTATTCCATATTGTTGAATGGTCTCACCTTCAACCATCTGCATATCTTCAAACTTCCCTCTCAGGCTTTCTTCCCTAGCCTGTTTTACATGTTCATCACCACCATAGATATTTTCAAGAACATCCCATACCTCTTTGGGATTTACCTTGTCCTGAACATCAATAAACTCAATGTTAGATAGACTACTAATAAGGGCTTCCATGACTTGCCCATTTTCTTGTATCTCTCTCTTTTGGTCATCGGTGAGAGTACCGGTATGGACAACATAGACATTCTCAACATAACTCCAGTGTTGAGCACCCATGCTTCTAATGAATATCTTCATCCTATCTTTCCATATACCGAAATTTTCCCTGTTAAACTTTGGACCTTCCCTCTTCATCATTTGACTGGGATCTTTACCTCAAGCGGTTAAGCTTACAACACAGAGGACCTAGAGAGCTTTGATACCAATTGATAACTCAATGATGAATGAATAGTACCAAACCGGTACTGAGAGGGGGGAGGTGAATCAGTACAGACAAAATACAGACCTAAACCGGTTCAGTAGCAATCACTCCAAATGACTGGCAAACAGTGACACCAGTTTGAAACAGAGTGCAACCGGTAAAACTCAGAACAACTAGAACAATCATAAACCAGTTACTCACTGAGCTTTACACTCAACTCAGAACTACACTACCATTTCACCCTTATGTATGAATAGGTAATCTATCATCATATCTTCACAACAGCTAGTTCAACATGTTTTATTGACAGGCATAAAACACAGAACCATCATATGCTTAACAGGTAATAACAAAGCATCACACATGACACACATCTTTTTCACATGGAAACCCAACTAGGAAAAACCACGGTGGGGATGAATACCCACAAGCTTGTTGTTAAACTCTTTGGAAGTCTGCTCTATTAGAAGCCTTGTCCGGTTAAAGACATACAAAAGGTTCTGCTAGGAACCAATCCTGTTAGAGATCACCCGGTTAAGGGATGGCTACAATACCTAATTAAGGGTTAAACCCTATTAAGGGTACCTTATTAGAGGATTTAAAGAACTCAATAGCTAAAGGATTTCCAGAGCTCTCTAGCTTTCCAGATCTCAATAACTTTGAGTTACCCTATTAAGGGATTTACAGCAAGCCGGTTAAGGCTACCCTGTTAGGGGATTTTCCAACTGTTGAGGTGGTTAGAGATCAACAAGTATTACAATGGTCTGGTAACGGCACTCAATGCCAATGCAGATCCACTTAAGCTCCTCTTCACCTTCTGTACTTACACTCTATAGGTATCACTTCTCTCCTCTGGTCTGGCAAGGATCTCGTATCCCTTCTCTTGGATACTCACACACAGCTTTTTCCAACAACCTCTGAAAGAATCACAACATCGACCTTATAGGACAACAGATAGGTCGATATCATAAACCCTAAACCCTAGACCTGTTAGGTTAAGGAATTCAAACAGTTCAATCCTGATCGTTGATCATACTGTATTAAATGCAGCAGATCTTGAATAAATCTCAAGACATTCTCCATCGTTCATTATCCACCAATTTCATGGCGGCTGATAATCCATCACGCGTTTTCACCGTTTACAAACTTCACACATTCCCGAGGTAGATAGGGATAGTCTTCTTCATGCAAGATCCTTCACGCGCGCAAGGCTGATGTGGCAACATGATCTATTCTTTGTTATACTTCTTACTCATTACACAAAGATCACTGGTTGAGCCATACAGGCTTGAAGCACTTCAACCGAAAACCCTGAAGTTGAGACTACCAACTGGTAGTCATACAACGCTTCCATGCACCGGTTCCCATAACCATAGGTCGGTTCATCTTGAACAAGCACACCACTTCACTTTGGCACAAATGTCGATTCACAGTGTTATACCGGTTCACACATATGCCTGTTCATCCCTCTTCAACATATTGACATCAATGACAACATACAATATCATTATATCCACATACTGGTTCACATAATGCCAACATACAACACCTTATTTCCCAACATTCATCCACATCATGAGTATTAGAGAAAGAATGAGGATAATTGAGATCATTTGTAGGATTGGAACAATCACCAACATCCTCATGGAACAATTTATCCAAATTAGGCTCCATCTCCTCTGTAATTAAACCTTGGGAAGCTTTTATTCTACAACTTCTTCTCACGGGGATATTATAGGTCGAACTAATAGTAGTAAAACTCATGCACAAAGGAGAGAAATTTGAAATTGAACTTTAAATTAATTAAACAAAAAAAATTCTTGTAAAAATGATTGTTCAATTAATTAACCAATTTGATTTGTGATTTTGAAAAGATAAACTCATAAATTGGAAAGAGCATGCAGTCCACTAGTGAATTTAAATTTTAAAAATTAGGGTTTTGTGAAAATAACCTCTTAATTTTTATAAATAAATTTGAAATTGGATCTAAGATTGTAATTTTGAATTTGAATTAACATTAACAATCAAATCTAGAACAATTAATCCAAAATTAGACAACCCACAAGTTCAATTTTTAAATTTAAAAATTAGGGTTTTTGAAATTAATCTCTAATTTTTAAAAATTTACTTGAAAATCAAACTTATAAGTGAAAATTTGAATTTTAAATTGCATAAACACTCAAATATGAGAACATAAATCAGAATTAAAGGTGTAAGGAATCAAGTTCACCAAAATGTAATGATGGAAAATTAGGGTTTCCTTCATAGAAGAATGAAAACCGCTATTTTTAACTCTGGGACCTATTAAATTCAAAAGAGGGGTTGAATCCAATAGATTTAGTCACAAACCAACAAGGATGAGGACTGAAAATACTAGTTGGATTCAATGTGTGAATTGGTTTACCCTCTTTTGTAAGTTGAATTGCTGAGATTAGGGTAAAGTGTTGGAAATGAGAATAAAAACATAGAAACAGTGAGCTAAAATCGACGGATTGAGCTACACACCTGAAACTGAGAAATATCAGTAGATACTAATCTGATCCCCAAAGGATTTCTTAAAATTTTGAGACCGTGGTTCCTGTCACCCTTTTCCTCCAAACTTTTTGCACACCAAAGGGAGATTGATTTGTCACTATAAATAATGCCTAGATCACAACTCCATATTTCCACTTGCATACATTCGAAAAAGGAAAAGGGTTGGGAATAGGGGTTTGCCTAAGTTAAACCCCGGTTTTGGAATTAACCATGAAATAGAGATCAATGATAATTAAATTGTTGTGATGGAAGATTCTCCTTTTGAGGGAGATGCTGAATAATGACTGAAAGCCAAATAATATACCTCCTTGTGAAGTTTTGTTTGTCTCCACACAAAATTAGGGTTTCATGAAGTCTTTGACAAAATAGAATGTGAATGTCCACTTAAATGCTTGAATATTGACTTTGTTGTTGCTCCAATACTTGAAGGAAGATTGGTTACTTACTCACTTGACTTGAATGTTTCATTGCTTGATATCGAATTGAATTTGCATGGTGCCTTGGTCCTACCCCATTTTAGGTTAGGATAAGGGGTTAAGTTGGTGTAAATAACAATAATGGAGTCATATTTGCATGGTGCAAGTAGAATCACGTCCCAATCAAGCCTAGAGTCACAAATGCTAAGGTAAGGACCCAAAGGCAGTCAAAATTGTAAAGGGGTACAATTTTAAGATGTTACAATATGATGTATATTGTAATAGCATGTAAGGCATGTGTAATTGACTTGATGTATGAATCGGTATATATATGAGATGCATTCCTTTGTTGAAAAAAATATGTATGTATGTGTGTGAGATAAAGAATAAAATCAAGGTATAGAGTTAGAAGTGTGACACAGTAATCAGATGTGATTGAAGCAGATAGTTGAGAGTAGATGATGTGTAATAAGTTTGTCCATTGAGCTTAATCGGAGCTATAATTCATGCATATTATTCCAATTGTTCAACAATTGATATTAGAGCTTTGGTCCCTTATTTTTAGCCTAATTGCTTGAGGGAGATCTTATTGGTTGAACAAATGGCTCTTGAGTTAAGTGTAGAAGAAATTCTTATGGATGGAGAGTTGTAGACTGCTCTTGAAGATCTTGAGAACATAAAAAGTGAAAAAAAAAAATTGAAAGAGAACATCAAGGAAGCAAATGAGTGCATTAAAAATTTGAGAGAAGAAATCAAGAAATTCAGAGAAATATTCAAAGAGGTTAACAAGGAATTGAAGCAAGCAAATGATTGTCAATATGAAAGTACAAGTTGAGTAAAAGAAGAAAAGTGAGGAATGTTTGAATGACTTAATCAACCATAAGACTGAGGAATGTGCAAGATTGGAAAAAGAAGTTGTAACCTTGAGATTTGAATATAAATTTAAGGAAAGAACTAAGAAACTTGATGAAATGATGGCTATGCAAAATCTCTGGAAGATAAAAGTGGATTAGGTTTTGAAGCTAGTGAATGTTCAAATCAAAGAATTGAAGATAAATGCAAAATGAAGAAGACCGAATCTGGATAGTGCATTAAAGAAATAAAGGTAGGAAGCCTTAGAATCAAAGAATTTCCACAAGGAAACCTCCGTTCAAACAACGTAATGCTCAAAGATTCTTTTATTATTATTGTCAGTTATGCAATATTTTTGGGGATAAGGTTAATCAGTGCATATCTAGAACAATGACATGGAACTCAGAGCAGAGGAATATCAAATATTTCAGTTGCAATAAAATTGGACACATTGCTAAAGTCCACAGAAGCATAAATATGAAGAGAGACAATTTAGTAATCTAAAGAATGAAGTAGTCAAGAAGATTGATGTAGAGGACATAAGGAATGAAATGAGGAAGATTTGGAGAAAGAAAGAAGTAGATTTGATAGAAAATGTTTTTGCACTTGACTCCAGTGCACAAATCCCCTCTGGAAACTAGTCTGGAAGCTTTGGCTTATGGGGAGATATAATGAAGATCCTTTTCACTTATCAAAGAGGTTGATGTTATTTTCACAACGAGATGATATATGAAGTCTAATGATGCATTTGGAATTTTTGTGAATATTGCAACATAAAATATTGTTGTGTGGTAGATTGTGGAGGTTTCGAAAGTTATTGTTCACACAGGGAAAATGGTTTATTAGCTTTCTTGGGTGACATGATTGTCTTTCGACAAAGTACTTAAAGTGATTTTTTTTATCATTTTTCTACTAGTGAATCAATAATTTGAGGAGTGGAAAGAAGTGTTCAAGCAAAATTTCTATCAACTTTGCAAAGGTATTTATAATCCTTATCTCATGGATTCCAGCAATTTTGTTAGTCATGAAGATGAATCTCGACCTATATTAAAGAAATTCATGAAATAATCGATAAGATACATTTTGGTTGGTGCATTTTTGTCACTACCAATTAGGGTGGTATGTCTTGAAGATATTTACAGGTTTATTGATGTGCAAATTGAGAAATATGACAATGTGAAAATTAAGAATTTTAAAGACTCTCTTTTTAGGGAAAATTTATAGTCAATTGTTGAGTTGGGGCTCAGGGGTTTGGACATTTGGAGTGAATTTTTAATGCTAATCAATGAAGAAGTGGTAAAATTTGTATTAAACAAAATTCATGATGACTACATTTATCATATTTCTAAGGAAGCTTTGAAGGCTATTATCGGTCTTTGTTCAGATGGAACCGTACCTACAAGGAAATATGTAAGCAACAAAGAGGTTGAAGCTTTTATGGGTGTAATTGGAGATCAAAGAGAATTATGAATTGACACCATTTTAGTGTTGGCCATTTGGTGGAATTGATTATGTGTTGCATTGATGTTTTGTCATTGATGTCAACACTAGTTGTTTGGATGCTTTACTGGTACCCTTATGGTCCCAGTAGGTTGAATGGTTTTTGGTTAACTTGGATTCCACATGATCTAGTTAACTCCAGTATAATCTGGTTATGGAATTGGCTTGTTCATAATGCTTATACTCATATTTGGTCAATTGGTTTTGGTCTGGTGATTGGATGTTATCCTGCTTACACAGAAGATTGGTTTCTGGTTCTGGTGAGGGTTTCACCAGTAGATCTTTTGGTGGAGATCTTTGATGCATTGCATAATTGGTGTTGGTGCATCTTCTGATGGAGTTTTAGGATGTTGTTGGCAATCTTGTTTGAGACTTGGCATTTGGAGATCATTGCTAAATCGTGTGGACCTATACTTGGTCCTGGTTGATCTAGGTTATGGACCGGCATTAATGTAATGTATGGACAAGAATTATTGTTGTATTTTTGGGATGTCTTATGTGTTGGATCTTATTTTTTTTGGTCTAAGGCTGACATGGTTTGTTATGATGTAATTGGTTTATTGTCTGGTAGCTGACCTAATTGTTTATGGTCGAGGGTTTATATAAATAAGATGTAAGATCTCATTATAGATCATCATGGTTATTGTAAGAGGTCATGGTCAAGGAATGTAATGAATATTGTAATATCATTCAGACAGAGGATTTGGTCGATCAATGGAGATCGAATTGGGTTTGTAAGAGGATTTAGTCCTTTGGTATTGAGCTTAATCGGAACTATACTCAGGCATGGGAGATGCTATCTTTTGCAGTTCAACACTTCTCCGGATTGTAGTTTGGATTTGTATGTAATCAGTTAGACTCCTTTTGTGATGAGAAGTGTGCTCTAGGATATTGGCCTTCCTACAAGTGCAAGCCCCTTCATTGTAAATTCACATACTTACTGCAAAACTATTATCTGACTGTGGGTAGGCTTCCCACCGTGGTTTTTCCCTTTACCGGGTTTTCCATGTACAAATCTTGGTCTTATGTAGATGGCTTTTATTCTGTGATTATTGTCTTTGCTTAATTGGATTAACTGCTCTTCTGGTATTGTTGTTTTGAATTAATAATGCTTTCGGTAATCAGTGATAACTTATTCACCCCCCCCCCTCTCAGTTGTCTTTCAGTTATCTGAACTATCTAACAATTGGTATCAAAGCTTTGGTCCTCTCTACAGAAAGCTTAACCACTTGAGAAAGATCCTATGGTGACTTACAGTTCAAGTTCATCCAGTTCTTCTGGAGCTATTTTTTGAAGGGATATACCGAGGCTTGAAGGAACAAATTATACAATATGGAAGATTCAAATGAAGACTCATCTAAGCTATCTTGGCAAGGAGATTTGGGAGATCACACAGAATGGTGTCACATCCTTTAATCTGGGAGCTTGAGAATGATTGTAGAGCAAGAGAAGCCCTCTTGTGTGCACTTTTTGATCAACATACTATGGGATTAATAGAAAAATCATCTGGAAAGGCTCTATGGGATAAATTGCAGACCCTTAATGAAGGCGACCCTACAATGAAGATTGCTAAACTTGATGGTTACCAAGTGAGATATGAAAATATAAAGATGGAAGAAGATGAAAGGATTACTGCACTCATAGAAAGAGTAAATGAGATTGTTATGGGACTTTAATGTTGTGGTGGAACTCTGAGTGAAGATGAGATTGTTTCTAAAGTCCTAAGAGCCCTACCACCGGCTTACAAAATGAAGGCTACTACTATTAATAAGATGAGAACAATGGCTAATACTTCTGTCAATAGAGATACTTTGGTTGGGAAACTATCTACTTTTGAGCATGAGGAATTTGGACCTTCTGGAGCTGTGAAAACTAAACCTACTTTTCATGCATCTACATCTACAATCGGTAAGCAAGATTGGAGAGTTTTACATGCAAAAGAATTAAAAAATATGAAGAGAGAAGATGAAGAGCTTGAGCAACTTGAAGCACTATTTGCTAGAAGAGCACCGAAAAGACCGGTAGGAAGTAAGTATGAAGGAAAAGCACCTTTTAAATATTTTGCATGTAATAAGATTGGTCATTTTGCATCTAGATGTCCTAAAAAGAATTTAAGATTTGAAGAAAGAGTTAAGAAATCATTTAAGCCTAATCAGAACAAGTTTAGATTTAAGAAAAACAAATTATGCTACATAGCGGATGAGGAAGGTATTACTGATTCAGATGATGAACCAGTAGAAGACTCTGCTAGTGTATCCGACAATGGGAAAGAATGGGTATTCTTGGCTATCAAGGAAGATGATCCAGCATTGAAAGAGAATGTACCTGAGGAGAAGGCACTTGCTGCTAAAATTGAGGATAAGGATGAATGGGTAATTGACAGTGGTTGTTCACATCATATGACTGGAGATAAAGGAAATTTTATGTCCTTGCAAGAAATTGATGGTGGATTAGTTATATTTGGAGATGACAAGGCATGTATGATTAAGGGAAAAGGAACTATATCATTGGATGGTAACAATAATACTGACAATGTTTATTATGTTGAAGGTTTAGAGCATAATCTTTTGAGTGTAGGACAATTGGTGGATAAGGGATTTCAATTACAATTCAAGGATGGAAAATGCAAAATCATTAACAGATCTAGCTTGGAGATTGCAACCGGTATGCAGATAAAAGGCAACATATTTCATTTGAACTCCGGTGAGAAGACATGTTTGATTACACAGATTGATGAGAGTTGGTTATGACATAAAAGGTTGTGTCATGTAAATTTTGATTGCAATGTGAAGATCAGTTCAACTAAGGTTGTTTGAGATATACCTGAGATTATGAAACCCTATAATCCGGTATGTAAAGAATGTCAAATGGGTAAACAGGTTAGAACCTCTTTTAGGAGTATACAAGATAAATCAAATGATGTTCTTGATCTTATTCACACTGATTTGTGTGGCCTTGCTAGAGTTAAAAGTTTTCATGGTGATAGATATTTCATGCTAATCATTGATGACTATTCTAGAATGATGTGGGTTACTTTTTTGAGAGAAAAATTTGAAGCATTTGAAAAGTTTAAAATCTTTAAGAATAAAGTGGAAAGTGAGACAGGATTGAAGATTAAATGTTTGAGATCAAATCATGGTGGAGAATTCACATCCGGTGAGTTTAGTAACTTTTGTGACAAGCATGGTATCAGAAGACAATTTTCTGCTCCCTGGACACCTCAGCAGAATGGAGTTGTGGAAAAGAAAAATAGAACTATCTTGGATGTTGCTAAAACAATGATGATGGAAGCAAATCTACCTCATATCTATTGGAGAGAAGCAGTTAGTACAGTGGTTTATACATTTAATAGAGTACATATCAAAGGAGAAACCAATAAGACACCTTATGAACTATGGTATGGCAATACACCTACAGTTAAGTATTTCAGAATCTTTAGTAGTAAATGTTATATCAAGAGAGATGATGTTATTGGGAAATTTGATCCTAAAAGTGATGAAGGCATATTTCTTGGTTATTCTAGTGAAAGCAAAGCATATAGATGTTATAACAAGAGATTGGAGAAAATAGTGGAGAGTGTTAATGTCAAAGTAGACGAGTTGAGCAAAAGTCAAATCAGAATTTATGAGAAGGAACCGGTAGTGGAAATGATTATATCTTAACCAGTAGCACCTTTATCAAAATAGAGAGCTGAACCAGTTACTCCAGCAACATCAGAAAATTCTACAGTAACTAAAGAACAGAGAAGAGGAATAAAGAGTCAATAGACTCCTAGGTATGTGAGATTGAATCATTCTGAAGATCAAATCATTGGGGATAAGAGCAATGGAGTGATGACAAGAAGAATATTGGAAACTAATGAGGTATGTTTAATTTCACAAGTTGAACCGATATCAGTAATTGAGGCATGTAAAGATGAATTTTGTTTAAAGGCTATGGAAGAAGAATTAGATCAGATTGAGAAAAATAACACATGGACTTTGGTTCCTCAACCTAAAAATAAAAATGTTATTGGAACTAAATGGGTTTTTAGGAATAAATTGAATGAGGATGGTAAAGTTATAAGGAATAAGGCTAAATTGGTTTGTAAAGGATATTCTCAGAAAGAAGGAATTGATTATGGAGAAACTTTTGCACCTATAGCTAGGATTGAAGTTGTAAGATTATTTCTTGCCTATGCTGCTTATAAAAACTACAAGGTTTATCAGATGGATGTTAAATGTGCATTCTTGAATGGGGATCTTGATGAGGAAGTTTATATTGAGAAACCTAATGGTTTTTCACTATTAGATGATACTGACATGGTTTGCAGGTTAAGGAAAGCTTTATATGGATTGAAACAAGCACCTAGAGCTTGGTATGCAAGGTTGGATAAATATCTTTTGAAGCTTGGTTTTATTAAGGGAAGTGCTGACAGTAATTTATATTATAAAATCACTGATGATGATATACTGATTGTTGAAGTATTTATTGATGACATTATTTTTGGAGGTGAAGATAAATTATGCATAGAAATTTCTAAGAACATGGAGAAAGAATTTGAGATGTCTATGATTGGTGAGATGAAATTTTTCTTATGTTTGCAAATTACTCAGACTGACAAAGGTATTTTTATCTGTCAAACTAAATATGCTAAGGAATTTTTGAAGAAATTTGGTATGGGAGATTCTAAACCAGTAAGTACACCTTGGTTACAAGTGAGAAATTGACAAGGAAAGATGTTTCTGCACTGATAAATCCTACAAGAAACAAATCTATGATTGGAGGTCTACTTTATTTAACTTAGACAAGACCTGACATTATGAATGTTGTTTGTATTGTTTCAAGATTTCAGAGTAATCCTAAAGAAAATCATGAGATGGCGGTGAAAGGGATTTTTAGATACTTGCAAGGTACATCAGAATATGGTTTGTGGTATCCTAAGGATGATAACTTCACTCTATGTGCATATACAGATGTTGACTATATTGGAGATGTCGATGATCGGAAAAGTACTTTTGGTGGAGCTTTTTTTCTTGGAAAGAAGTTGGTTTCATGGATCAACAAGAAACAGTCATGTACTTTTTTATCTATTGTTGAAGTTGAATATGTTGTTGTTGCTACTAATTGTACACAAGTTTTATGGATGAAGCAAATGTTGAAGGATATAAAGGTGGATTGTGATGCACTGGTAGTTATTCACCATCATAACTCTATTGCTATTGATATATCAAAGAATCTGATATTTCACTCTAAGACAAAGCACATATCTATCAAGTATAACCTTTTGAAGGAGAAGGTGGAAGCAAATGAAGTTAAACTGGTTTATGTGAACACTAAAGAATAGATTGCAGATATTTTCACTAACCATTATCCAAAGAATCTTTTGAGTACTTGAGAGACAGATTGGGGGTTTCTGCCCCTTCGGCAGAGACTTGATTAATGTGATTTTGGCATCAGTCTGGTATGCATTATTAGAGACACTAGTCATTTCGGCATTGATGTGGGATCCTGCTACTCAGGGGGACTAGTCAGCTTTGAGATTCAAAGGCTTATGTTTTTGCTTTGATATTTCTGTCAGATTTCTAGCGTTGATGTCAAAGGGGGAGAGATAGTGATGTGATGTGAAAAAGAAAGTCAGAAATTTACAGAGATTATTCACAGGGGGAGAGACATTGATATTCAGAGTTATATGTAGGAGATTGTTGGTTGTCTTCCACAGGGGGAGACTTGTTTGACATTTCTTGGTACTTAGATTTTTTTCACATCTAGTGTTGTTATCAATGCCAAAGGGGGAGATTGTTGGCCATTTGGTGGAATTGATTATGTGTTGCATTGATGTTTTGTCATTGATGTCAACACTAGTTGTTTGGATGCTTTACCGACACCCTTCTAGTCCTGGTAGGTTGAGTGGTTTTTGGTTAACTTGGATCCGACATGATCTGGTTAACTCTAGTATAATCTCGTGATGGAATTGGCTTGTTCATAATGCTTATACTCATATTTGGTCAGTTGGTTTCAGTCTGGTTATTCGATGCTATCCTTCTTACACATAAGATTGGTTTCTGGTTTCGGCCAAGTTTTCACCGGCAAATCTTTTGGTGGAGATCTTTGATGCATTGCATAATTGGTGTTTGTGCAGCTTCTGATGGAGTTTCAGGATGTTGTTGGTAATCTTGTTTGAGACATGGTGTTTGGAGATCATTGTTGAAGCGTGTGGACCTATACTTGGTCTCGATTGATCTAGGTTATGGACTGACATTAATATAACGTGTGGGCAAGAATTATTGTTGTATTTTTCAGGATGTCTTATGTGTTGGATATTATTTGTTTTGATCTAAGGCTGACATGGTTTGTAATGATGTAATTGGTTTATTGTTTGGTAGCTGACCTGATTGTT